>NC_051853.1:23547859-24172859 GCF_905115235.1 Hermetia illucens
AAATACGTATAAGTCCACTTGTCACAATTGTTTTAATCCCACTATTCAGGGATAAACGTGATACCAACGATAGCAATAAGCAATGTCGATTTATTTGCGTAAAACACAACATTCTCCGCTTGGCTGCTCAAAAACAACAAACTCTGCCCCACCCCCGATATTAATCCCCTGATGGCTATGGTGGAAACACGAACACTGCATCCTCCCATTACTATAACAAGTTCCGAGGAGTCATTAATATCATTAGCAGATTATATCCATCGGACAAAAAGTCCATTAATTATCAATAACCAGCCATAGCCGCGACTACAACGACCATATTGCCCGCAGAATATGCTGGCTCAGCGTCCTTGGGCACTGGGAAAAAAACCTTCAATGAAAGTCCAGGCTGGGGAAAATTCCAATTTAGTTAGCCATTACGAAACCGAAATATTTATCTTCTTAAATTTCTCTTCTATTACGGCAAATTCCTTGACATACTAATCCTAGTATTATTAAGAGATGCCGAATTGAATTGTATTTCCGATTTGGTGTCCGCTAAATCAATGGCAAGGATCTACGTGACAAGCTGGAGAGTTCTTCTACTCGAACGGAATTTCAAAAGGCTCTTTTCTTAATTATTCATAACATTTTCAGCGAGAGTCGGTTGTTTCGTGGGAATCTCTCTAGGACTGAACGTACAATTCGGACAAAAAAAAGGATGTTTACTTGACGATTGTTGCGGGGAAAAAACTGATTTCATTTGCGCTCAATGGAATTTTTTCTGTCTGGTTGGGATTTCAGAGGCGAAAAGCAAACGCTTCCAAGGAAGAAGGGAGGACCTCCTGTCTCATTAAAGAGAGCGCTTTAAGTATTCTAATGAAATCGGTGTAAGTCGTAATATGCTTTCCGTCATCAGCTTCTTTTCATTTGTAAAGGTCACTCCACGGGTTTTATGACGCAACCCAACTTCAGCATCATCTGAATTCCCACAGTATCTACCATAAAATCAATGACCCAAATTGTCATCGCTTCTGACCTTACCTTAGTCAAGGAGGGACATCTTATCCATTATTATTTGCAATTGCTATACGTTCCATGAAAACTATTGACTTCATTGCAAATGCACTCTGAAGCTCCTCTCGAGCGAGATTACGTATTCTGAGTACGTACGGAAAACTGAACATCGAGCAAATTCACTCAAGGCGACCTTGTCCTTCAAAGGAAAAATATTCATCTTAGAAGCGTAAAAAGTGAAAGAAAAGGCACTGAGAGACCCATCGAAGTCAATGGCGAATGCAAGCCCTACTTGCCAAGGAGCACGTTCCTATATTTGTATTCCTTGCGTATGTGGAAAGTTTAAAGTTTTAACGAAATTCAAAAATCTGTTTTGAATAAGAGTTAAACGTATGGAGTCACGTAACTCCGGGCGAAATCAAATAAACTTCCGGAAGGAAACTTTTCAGCTCCTTGACTCGACTTAAAAACGACATTCATGAAATTCATGACGGAACAAAAAATGATGTATTAGAGGATGTATCCGGGATGTCACATCGGGCCACACCCACACAGCCTTTCGCCCAATAATGAAATTATTAGAATGTCACAGACAACATGCATATATGCATATATATGATAATTTGAAGAGGTACGTCGTGCCCTATATCTGCTGAAGATGCTCCTTTCTGCGTACTTATGTATCTGCTGCTATATTTAGAGTGTTGAGGAGTGGGGTGATGGCGTAGCCAAGATGAATGAAGGCGAGGAAAGTCCTCCAATTGATTGTATTGTTATCGAAATCGGAACTTAAAATTTCTCCTTGAAGTAGGTTTTTGCTATTCTGTGTCATCGGCCTAGACTGAAAATTGGGGAGGCGAGAAAGCTGACTTTATCTCCAACGAGTGGGAGAAGTATTACTCGTGTGAAAGTACTTACGACACAATACTGTTGACATAGATACTTTTTGGGGAGAAAATTTTTGTTACTACTTCAGAAGTATTTGCATAGTCATCAATCAATTAGATATGAGTTCCGAAGTTAAAAATACACAATATATCTAATTCAGTTGCTTTTACAGAAATTTCAATGCCAATTCATGGAAGTCAGAAGGGAGAATCGGAAAATTCAACCCCCATGGCTTTTGAGTTGATTTCAAAGCCTTGACAACGCATGAAAACTTTATTTTTAGCCTTCAGTCGGGCGAACTTCCGTAGAATATATTCAGTCTGCCCTGAGATTTCAAGTTCATTTGGTATAAATTTAAGAAGAAAGTTTTATGTGATACTTATACGTACTTTAAATACCACATATGTGTATAATCAAGTCGGGTATAGAAGATAAATTGTTATGGAAACTTGAAAACTTTAAGAAATGGAGCTGATTATTGGAATTTTAATTCCTTGAAAGGTTCATTCTAGTTCCGATGAATAAGCCATGCCTATTTTTATGGTCGAAGGTCAAAATCTTAAAAAGGCTGCTGCACTAAATTGCAGCAGAAGTTTTCAGACACACTAAAACCACCCTCACTCATCAACCTGCAGGAACACCGCGAGGTATCATTTTGCGGGGAGGACACTGGTTTACACCAGTTTATGGCACATTATGGACCAGCTTGCGGGCTAGTTTTATTTCTTGGAGTTTTGGACTCTTCTCCGACCTCAGCATCTCCTCTTTAAGATTGTAATGTTTATGTTGAGAACATTATCCAGCCTTCTTCTCCGATCACTGGATGTAGCGGCGCATTCGCGACAGTTGAAACACACATTCAATCTGATTGAAATACTTGCTATCATTATTGGGTTCCGCAAGAAATTTCATCAGGCGATCCTTTAACTCTGGGTGCTCTCCTGTTATCCATTTCACAATACACGGGATCAGCTTATGCGTCCAGCGGCCCTTCACGGAATTATCCTATCTTTGCTGCCATCTTCCGTATAGTTACTTACTAATTGCTTTTCAATTTCACCTTTCTTCTCTGGCTGAGGTTATCGTCTCGTGGTCTAGCAAATCCAAGGAGATCATTCCCACGATGACACCCTCTGCTTCGCCTGATGCTTTTCTATAGGCACTGCACACGGTATGCCGAACTCATTCACCTTTGGCTCACAATATTGCTTCTCCCCAGATAGGAGCCGCATATATCTAAATATCCTCTCTACGATTATAGCGTCTATAGTTTTATGCTCCGATGTTAGGCACCACTCGAACTAAAGATCAAATATCCTTGATTGCCTTTTAACCTTGCATGGTTCAAGTGTCAAATGATTCGTGGATCCACTCCGCAGGTTTTATTGATCTATTTTGAGATGAGTGTTTAATCACTTAGCCAGGTGATAATAGTATTGTTTTCGCTACTATTGGTTGTGAAAACTGTCAGTGCCTTTAAAACTAATCAACATTGTCTCCTTTATCACACGAAGGACAAACACTCCATCTTACATGAAGCACCGCCCGCAATGCAGAACCTAGAGCAAAACTGACTGCTACAAGTTATTCTTTCGGCCTACCATCAGTTTTGCGCCAGTGAAGCCTCACCAAACCATGGAGCCGGCGACACCGCACAGTACCTACCAGCAGATATTGCCTCTCTAGCCAAATCCACTACCATTGCCTTCGTACCAACCGTAGAACACCGAAATCCATTATGATTATTGTTTAGTTAAGGGAAGTTGTACTGCGTCTTTGAAGAACTATTGTGCCCCGTATACTGATTATAGTGTACCTATTATCTACAGTATGTCAAATAAGCCTATAACTGACGGGAAGATCCTGCATGGTATGAAGGCCCGTACCGCGTTCTTGAGCGGGAAGAACATTTCTTCTAGCTAGACACAAAAAAGCGGTCTCCTTGTCCAGGCTGACGCCCCTGTGTACCCCTATACAACGGCGCGTCCGCTTCAAGGACTGATGGGGAACACCATTCCGGATTCAGTCGCTGAAACCCCTCGGCTTCAATCGGGGGCGGAGTGATGTGGCGCGGCAGAATTCGCGGCATTCGAAATTTAATGTTGCGAATGCGAGCGGACATATGACGCCATCGGCGCTCTCCACTCAGTTTAGACCTCGCCACAGGAGTGGAGAACAGAGTGCCATGAAGGGACGGCAAAGTGGATGGCTGGACTTCTACTTCAATTGACAGGACCTAAAAAAGAAAAAGGACTTCGACTTCGACTCAGCTTACATTTTTAATAAGTGAAAAAGTTGTTGCTTGAGATATTGAATTCAATTTGATTTTAACAGAAGGATGGTAGATAAATGACCATGATTCTTCTCGAATTACAGACTTAATAATCTTCACCGACGGGTCAGTCATGGAAAGCGGGTCGGGAGCAGGGATGTTCTCGGGGAATCCGATTATGAGACTGCCCCGACCTTTCGAAAAAACGGCGACCATATTCCAGGCGGAGATCTATGCTATTTCATTGGCAGTGGAAGAATGTCTGCGACAAAAATGGAGGGGTCGCACCATTTGAATCTGTTCCGACAGTCGGGTAGCATTATCAACATTGAACAGGAACGACGCATCAAACCAGTTGTTTTGGAGTTGTCATCAGGTGCTACTGAAACTTGGCCGGCTGAAGGAAACATTCCTGATGTGGCACCCAAAGATCGCTGGTGATGCGGGGGCTGACCGACACGCAATGGTGAGGTCCGAACCAGCTAATAGAATCCAGCCATCCACGGTCAAGTCTACTCTGAAGGGTGTAATGCAGTCGAGTGGAGAAATTTAAACTCTTACCGGGAGACGAAAATCCTTGTAAAAGAACCTGGGGTCACCAGATCAGCATTTTTGTTATCTCTTAAGAAGTGGGACATGAAAACCCTAGTAGAGCTTTTAGCGGGACACTGCTCCTTAAAATATCGTACGGAAAAGATTGAGGTGGTGCTGGTAGGAGGAGGCAGGGACGACCCGGCACTTTTTATGCAGCTACCCGGCCTCCTCAGATCTCATACGAAGACACCTTGGTAATGTTTTGTTCAATGAAAATATGTTCACTACTCTCTGCAGAATGTTCTCAGATTCGTTAAAGCCTGCGAACGCCATAGGGGAGAAGCCATTGAATAGACGATTTACTGTGAGAGTACAATGGGTGCGTTCCCACTATAATACTAAAAAACTCATCTTGGTGAGGTTTAAGCAGTCCTTTGAGCCTTTGGGTTCGTATCCGTGAGCCCATGAACAACCTAGACTACTTGATTCCCTCAGCCGCTCCTTTTAATTTTTTTAGCTACAAACCCGTTTCCGATTCTAAATAAGAGTTCTGGTCCCTGTAGAAGCATCCCCCGTTGTCTTCTCAACTCAACATAGCCTTCAACCCAGAGCATTCAGAGTTTATTGTTTGAGCCGAGCCTGTTCAGTCTCTTAAGGATCCCTTGGAGTTCATCTCATTGGGCTATGTTCCTTCATCACCGCTTGGCTGTTGGTTAGAATAACGATATTTTTTTTTTTGAGAATTGTGGGGCCGTCCGCATCAACTTAATGCTGGACCGGACGGAAGGAGCACCATCTGCGGGCCGCTTCGGTCACGCTGCTTCCAGGGCAGAGGTGAGGTAGCGTCTGACGATTTGCCTCTGCCCTGGTAAGAAACTGTAAAGCCGTCGTCGTCTGACATTTTTAGAATAACAATGTTGTGTCCCTATAGTTCCTTTGGAAGTTGAAGGAAGCACATCGGTCAATGGCGTATATTCGCACCTCGAATATGCTAGTTTGTTTACCCAGAAGTCTTCTTCAATGGATAGAAAACACTGCTTTCACTTTGCACGACTCAAATATGCTTGAAAACTCGGGCCTGATCATAATAAGCAACTTGAAAGAATTCTTAAAAATCCTATCCAATCGCCGATCCTTCTTACCTTCAATATGTTCGCGGATCCCACACTTGCGTTCTTTTCTATCGTTGGGTTAGGTCCACTCTCCTTCTGGTGCGGTAAACATCACTTGTGGTAATTTTTGCGCATTAATCTTGGTCATTTTATAGCCATTGGCAGGACCCATGAGTGCGTATTGGCATGAAAGGACAGCTATTTTATATACTTCGGAGTTCCTGGTATTCCTTCTTCAACTCCAGTGTATTAATGCAATTCAGAAAATAATTAATACTTGATGGTTCTAGCAGTGGGAAGCAACTATTTTATCTGAAAAAAAAAACTTGTTGTTTCTTTTTCGTTGGAGTGGATATTTATTCTTGCAAATACCGATATTTCGGGAACCACTTGTTCCCTTCATCAGTGCAAACAAGTTTTCTCTTTTATTTTAATTGATAGAAATTGAACATAAGTTTATTTGACATATTTTTAGTTAGGTATATTTAACCATCAAAAGACCACGATATTGGTCCTTAATATGTGGATAATTGGTACGCAGTATGACTCCCTTTGATATGATTATATTGGTAACGGGTTACCCATCAATGTTCTTTAAACCGACCACAGTCTTAGTGTATTTGATAGCCTCGTTAAAAAGTCACCCCCACTGTCTTAACTACCTCAGATCTTTTCTCTGGTAAATACGACTCAACAACAAACCTTCGCTCTTTCTTCCATTCAATACTCCTCGACGAAGAGATACTTGTTTGTGGGTTCCTTTCCTTGTAATTCATTTGTTCATTTTAGCCAACAATTTTGAAAGAAAATGTTCGGTTTGTCCTGAGCAAAAGCGGTTCGGTCAAAACCCTCTTATTAAGGATTGCGAAATGCTGAGTAGACTTTAAATCAGACTGGACGAGTTGGAGGACTAAAAAATTGGGAGTAAATTGATCTCCAATTTGTCCAGTCAGAGTTAGGGCCGGTAAATCGCCGGAAGTTGCATTTAACTGCTCAAGAATGTTACAGGTGAACTTTTTACTATTTTCATCTATACCTCCATTTCTTCAAGTGGGTCTTGTAGTTACTTTATCTTAATAATTTGTCTGCCGTTGCAGTGAAGCAGCGGAAATGTTTGGCTGTAAGACTCTGTTCAGTGTATTCCATACACTTGTAATTCTCTGGGTCCCTGTTGTACATTTTGAGGTGAGTCCCACGCCAGCTGTCTGTGACGTTTTGTACCGAGAAAATTCCATATGTTACAACCACTCTTTATCATTTCTTAAAAGTGACATGTCTACTCTTACCCCTTCTGAAATTTTCAACAACGTATCTGGGAAAAAAGTTGGATAACGAAGCTTTCTTATTCACTTTTTTTGGAGCCTAGGAGACCTTTTTCATTTTCAATTAGACTGAGCTGCTCTGGCTTAACTATTATCTCACTTATTACTGTGCAGGTAAAAAGCTACAACAGCTGGACAGCACAATGACGAACACAAACATCCATGACGAATTGGAATTCTGGAGCAACTATATCGAGTGTCTGCCGCATAACCATTGATGATCATACTCTTAAATTAATCTGATTCCAATAAACCTCTATATCGTGAACCGGGTGGTTTTTGGGTTTCTGGTTTCAACCCCACGAATTTCCCTTTGAGCTGGGTTTCAAAAGTATATTCAAAGTATCCCTTAGTTGTCGTGAAAGGTGATGGGATAGAAATTGTGGGATTTCAAATTTCATATCGTAGAGTGAAGGAGAAAGGGGGGATTCACCACGGGCCCAAAGTAGAGTCTCAAAGGGGCCCGGTTTTCTTTAAATTTTTAGATGCTACTTTTACCTACCCTATTGCATCATAAAAAGAATACCAGAATACAGAAAGATATTGGCGTGAAAATTACTATAGCTTAGTATGACCTTCGTTTAATAATACTCCATAAAAGCTTTTCCAAGAAACCCTTTCCATTTAGTCTGAAAACGTGCGGTTTGCATCCTTCAACATGTGTCCCTTTCACAACCCAAATAT
This sequence comes from Hermetia illucens, assembly GCF_905115235.1. Lineage (NCBI taxonomy): Eukaryota > Metazoa > Arthropoda > Insecta > Diptera > Stratiomyidae > Hermetia > Hermetia illucens. The sequence continues at coordinate 23,555,668 of NC_051853.1, forward strand.
CGTTTATATAATTTCCTGCGGTCAGGGATTCAATCATTCTTATCCTCTTATGCACTTGCTTCTAAAGTGGATATTCAATATGTCCACAATGGAATATTTTCATTACAGAAAATAGATGAGGCCCATAATACCTCATAACAGCGGGTGGGTTCCATGTAAAGCTGTTCGTTATTATTCTTACACAATCTGACCAACATATGAGCTAGTGAAAGATAATGATAACAGAATACGTAGGCTGCTTTTCGTGATTTTCAGAGGATAATCTAATTTATGTGGACGATCTGGTTGTTTCTTGGTATGAACACTTACGACACCGTATGAGTCTTTGATAGGATTATTGATTGTTGCTTTTGATATTACGTTTCTAGTCTAGAGATGGTTTTAGCCTTGAAATGCTAATCAGAAGAGAATCCTAAAGATTTCGAAATGTATCTTTCGATGTGTATGTTAGCTGCCCTACGAGTTGAGGGATTTTTGACCTTTTTATACATTAGCGAATCAGCGATCATTTTCTACTCTATCAGATGCTTAAGTCCGTCTCGTGCTACAGTTTAAGCGACATCCTAACATCGTGTCCTGCTTTTCAAACCAACATAATGTTTCAGTTTATTTCCTCTGGCGGATTAATAAGATAAGAATAAGAAAGATAAGAAAGTAGTTCTCTCACTGCTGTTAGACGAAAATCGCATCCTCTGAGATTGAATGGTCACTAAACTAAGCATTCTTAACAACGCATAACTTCATTGATCGGACAAGGAGAGGTTTTTTCACGGCACTGATAGTCCGTAAATCTTAACCGACAGACGTTGAAAACATGGTCTATTACACCTTATAGCATGTTTACCGGGGACGAGCGTGATGGGGTTTTAAACCTGCATACATAACCACCCTTCTCACTCATTTACGGCCAGAGTAGGTCAACGCTATAGTGATTTCATTCAGGACCCATGTTCTTCCAGGGAGACTATAAAAGGTGATTATCACTGGGGTGGTGAAAGGCCGATATTGTGGGAAGTTGTTGATCTGTCGTCGGGGGATACCTATCACAAGTTGGGGTCACTAGTGCATCCAAGGCAAGAATCTGTGTGGTATTGGAGGGAGTGGTTTTTAAGGAGACGGCGAAATATATTTGGTTCAGGGCTTAGAGACAAATTTACTCTGTTGTTCTTATTGTGGTTTACGATCAGGGAGAGGATATATGCTCTATGTAAAAATTGACACCATTCAAACAGCTAGAAGATCACTGAAATATGCATGCTGAGAGCGTCCGTCTACTTAATAGATCGGTGCCTAATGGATACACAAATGAGCACAATGGAGTCACGGACAAATGCTGAATATATATTATACAATAATAAGATACGAAAGGCGGATTCATAAGAGTGGAAACTAAAATTTAGGGGAATTCTAGCATTTGACGGGAATAATGTGTCATCATTTATTGATATTTAAAATTTCATTGGGTCGTTATTTCAATATGGTAGTGTCTTTTAGGTAAATATCTAGTGTACTTTGTGATCAACGTATCAACGAATGTCTCAAATCTAAAATTCACCGCAATGTCGTCCGTCCAGTCGCTCTCTATGGTTCTGAGTGTTGGCCGACTATAAAAGACAATGAACGGCGTCTTGCGGTAATGGAGATGAAGATGTTGCGTTGGACTAGTGGCGTGATACGGTTTGATCACATCCGAAATGAGGATATACTCGATCGTTATAGGGTTGCACCGATCTTGGAAAAATTGTGAGAGAGGCGTCTTCGATGGTATTGTCACGCAATTCGTGCTAACGAGAATTCACTTGCCAAGATTGGTCTGAACATCGAAGTCGATGGTAAACAACCTAAACGTAGGCCGAAACAACGGTGGGTTTAAAACGGTGGTTTAAAAGCCTCGAGATTGCACCCAGATCAGTCATTCGATAGAGCTAAATGGCGAAGCCGATCACGACGGGTCGACCCCGCTTGTGAACGGGACAAAGGCAGAAGAAAAAGAAGAAGAAGATCTGCGGACTCTAATCGAGGGTTTCCCTACCCTTCCAGAGTGATTCTGGCATGAGTTTTCTATATTATATTGCATAATTATTAGATTATGATCATTTGTGTACTGCGGGCAGTTCATTGATACGGTAGGTACGAGGGAATACTTGTAGATAGGAATTTTTTTTTTATGGGTAGATTGGTGTTAATGAGTAGTGAGTACGGATCGTGTCTGGAAGTACTATATTCCAAAAGCAGACTGTTGGAGTCTTTTGACACAAGGTTGTACTAGGTGTCTACTCTCGGCGATATAGTAAAGCGGTTTATAACGGGGGCTACAGGAAAAAGGACACCTATATACGTATTTCGACTCCATTCAAAGGATCTTCTCAGTAGGCTTGAAAATATGTGTAATAAGGGAACGAGAAAATGTTTGTTATAGAAAATTGTCCCTACCTCTAAAATTGGCGGAAAAATTTTGTCTGTTGAGAAGTAATGTTCAGTTAGGAGCCTTGGGGCTCATTTTCATTAAGTCCCGAAAAATCAGTGGAGACATTTTATTATAGTAATGTGAATTTTGAGTACTAAATGACAAGGTAAGTGAGTTAGTCTTCATGCCGTTGGTGAGAAACTTAGCAAAACTTTCATATCAGGAGTGTATGGCTTATTAACGTGGTCGGAAGTATAGATAAATGCATGATATAGCTATACGGTATACGGAATAAAAAATATAGCATAAAATTCATAGTGGTTGTACTTAAATGTTGTTCATACCTTGATGTTGTATGATGGATACCATTTCTTGATAATCGCTAAAAAGCATTTCACTGTGGATCACTGATGGGATGTTGCATGATGGAGGAAAATAGTTCCACCTGCCCGAATTTAAAAAGATGCATGCACCAATGTGCTCATAACATTCACACTACCCAAACTTGCAGCATTTTTTTTTATAGGTTGAGGTGAAAATCGTAAAAAGACGCTGCTGCGCCAGGTGGTAGCAGTGTGTGGGATTCTCGCCCACTAAAAACACCCTTACTTCTCCGCCCATATCCCCGCGAGGAGTGTGTCTGATTTACACCAGCGCAATTAAGTTACACGTCCGTCACTATTCCGCTTATCGCACTCCAGTTTCCTGCGGACCTCTGCATCTTCTCCACGAAATTATGGGGTCTGATAACTGCGTTGAAGGTATCGTTTAACCTTCTTCTTTCATTCCTGAATCTTGGACGGGTGTAGCGAATCTTGGACAGGTGTAGTGACGCGTTCGTAACAGTCTGGAGACGATGCAAGTAGTTCCTATATCTATTGTGTCCCGTGAGGAAATCTGTTAGGTGGTAATTTAATTCTCCATGCTTGCTCGACCCATTCACCCTCCTTCTCCGGTAGAGACAGTGTGTCTCATTTGCAAGAAGATCCAAGGGAATCATTCCCGCGATTGACGCACACTGCCTCACCTGATACCGTTCTATATGCACGACTGGCTAGTATGTCGAACTTACGTTTCTCTGATTCACTGTGTTATGCAAGACCGAAACTGCATATGGCAGGATGGATTTCACCACCCCTGCGATAAGCAGCCGGCGACAAGATTTTGGCCCTCCAAAATTTGTCATCATCCTTGATTGGGACGAACTAGCCTTTGCTGCCTTTTCGCGAGCATAGTCCAAGTGCCCCTTGAAGCTCAACTTGGCACCGATAATTACCCCCAGGTATCTAATGATCAATTTTGAAACGAACTCGTGATTACCAACGCGGATTTTGACGCTGTTGCTTTTCCTGCGGTTGGTAATAAGGACTGTCTCCGTCTTATATTCCGCCAGGTCCAATTTCACCATTTGGAGCCATGCTTTGCAAAACCAATAAATGTTGCCTCCCTTATCATGCGAAGGTCGAGCACTCCGTCATATATTATGTTCCACAGTAGGGGCCCCAGTACGGAGCCTTGGGGAATACCTGCTCTCACAATATATTCCTTCGGTCTGTCGTCCGTATCGTACCAAAAAAGTCTCACCGAAAGGCAACTCTCGATTATCTGAGCTAGGTAACCAGGGACACCCAATTTAGCTAGAGTGCCCTTAATCCAACCCCAAATGGTTGAGTTAAAGGCATTCCTGATATCTAGCGTTACCACCGCGCAGCACTTGCCAGTGGCCGATGCCTTTCGTGTCAAGTCCATGATCGTTGCAATGGCCTCTGGTGTTCGTCACCCGACTTCCCCAGTCTAAAGCCCGTTGAAATCGCTGGGAATGATTTTAGGGCCATGGTCTCTAGTTTCCACCATCAAGCTGTCTAGCATCTCCTCATATTGCGCTAATGTTGCACTGTGAAGAGTATAGCAGCTGTAGATATGGACGCCGTTGACTTTCGCCCGTACAAAGCCGGCTCCCGGGAATGCCATTGTTTCTTGAATCGCTTGCCGTCCATATGTCCTTATCGCCGCATTTCCCGATGAGTCTTTCAGCCATGTAGCACTATCGTAATTTCGGTGCGGTTCACATATTACCGCCACGTCCACATTCGACTCCCGAATGGTGTGCGGGAGCAAGTCTTGAGCTGCCTTGCAATGGTTGAGGTTGACTTGTATCAATCTCATTTAGCCTTACGATTCACCTCTCTCCTATATGCCGGGCACCTGCCACCACTTGCAACGTTCCGGTCATATACTCCCGTTCTTCCTTTGCACAACATGAATCGTGGATCTCCAGTGCAGCCTTTGATTAAGTGGCCCTCTTCACCACACTCCCTGCGCCTTCCCAACCTATCGAAATCGAAGCATCTAAAGCATCTCTTCAGAGATATATGCTCCTTAAGCTAACACACGGCCCAACCTATTCTTGCCTTGTCCATATGCCTTTTTCATCCTTTTGATGGCACTGTCTTCTACGTTGCTAAGCTTGAATTGTTCCTTTAGCGCAGCACATATATCCTCTGGTGATGTGACCTCGTCTAGGTCTTTGCACTCGATCACTATTTGTTGCTCCCGAGCTTTCATGTTTGCTTGCTCACCCAGTACCTTCTCCACCTGGCCGCAAAAGCTATTCACTATCTTCTCGGTAGATTTGTTTAGTTTCAGCAACAGATCCCCCTTTTGCGTACGCCTGATACGGCTCACACTGCCATCCAGGTCTGTCAGTTCCGGATTGGTTTCGACTTTCCGAAGGATGTCAACATAGGATGTATCTCCTTTCTTGGAGATAATGATTATTTCCGGACGAGTCTTCTTTTTCGCCTTGTGCAACTTTTTACCTCCTACAATTGTTCATTTTTTGGTTCGGCTGTTCCACTTTTGTCACAGTTGAACCGGTAATTGAAAAACTACCCGGAACTTTCGCCAGCTCAGCTTTCTTTGGCGATGAAACTTGTTTCTCCCTGGCCGCTTGTTGGACACCAAGAAATTCACATATACCATCCCTACTCCGTTTGCCCGCGTTCTCACCTATCTCACGTTGAGGTGGCGTCACCTGCGTCTCCGGTGTGACTTTGCCTCATGACCCTTGGACGTTTTTCTCCTCTACCGCCCTAATATAGGACAACTTAACACCTCGTATCAGAGTCCTGATATTTTGGTGGATATTCCGCCTCAATTTAATGAACTCGCAGAGTTCATTCATGCGTTTCCTCAATTAAAGGAATGCCTTCCACGATTGTATTTTACAACGCCGATAGTTATGTCCGTCCGGGAAGGAAGAGGAGGAAGGAGGAAGAAGGTCGCCGAAGAGAAAGCCCTGAAGCCCCAACAACAACCCACCACTAACCGCGTTGAAACAGTTCAACTCTAACCAACAGGACTCACTCAATTTACTCCTGTATTCAGGTATGGAAAAAAAGAAAATGTGTGCTTCCTCTTGATTCGCATAGTATACAATATTTGTATGTATATATTGTGTCAACCCTTTCCAATATCTTATCATACCAGATTTCCCAAACATATGACAATGACCATTAACAGAAAAGTTTTTCCTTGCAATACAAATAAATTCTTAGTGACCATTCCGCATACAAAACAACAAAATGATCCTTCATTGCGACATGTTTACATCTCTTCACAGGAAATGCTGTTGATTGCAAAAAAGGGACAGTTTCAAGCCGCACCATGCCGCAGAAAGGCAACATAAATTAAATTTCTTATCTTCATTGAATATTCAACATTGGCTTCCCACAGCACATTTCATATGTAGACATGAGAGTTGATAAGTAGAAACAATATTAGCCACATTCTATCCAATAAATTCGAAAAGGTTTGAAAAACTGAAAGGAGAAAGTTACAACTATATCCATGTCTACTCACATCCGCAGCCACATATAGATACATGAAACATGGAGCTCCTTCCTACATGAGCATATGTGGAGCCTTTCGGAAAAGTCACACTACATATCATCAAGAATTCCATCTGAGCCTCTCGGGAATTTATTCATGTGAAAACGTTAAATTTGTTGTATTGACATTTAATACAGATAGAAAGGCCGCTTTTATCCAAGCATGTGCTTATTTATAAGATACCAAGTAACTGATATCACAATTTATCTTGGAAGAGTAATAATGTCGATGGTTTCATAAAAAATTGCTTGGTATCTTATCTCGTGACGGATAATCGCATGAAACTTTGTCCGTAGAATTTTCTGGATATCAGTTGTCAAGAATTGAAAAACAACTTTTCATGGTTGACTCTCCGTTTGTTATTGACACTTTTCCCAATCTAAACTTGCAAGTTCAATAGACTTTTTTATATACTAAACTCGTGTGAGTTTAAGTACTTTCTGGATAGATATGGAAAAAACTTATGAACTTATTCCTGATTCATATTGGGAAAGAAAATAAAAAAATATCCTTTTCCTCCTTTTCCGTTGCTTTTTACTTACATGATCCATGTTACCAACTATCTGTATTGAAATCCTCTATTAGATTACGTCGTACATAAGGCGAAGTCCAGTTGAGGAAGGAAACTTGTTTTTGTTACGAAGCGTCAGTTCGAGTAGAGGGGAAATGACAATGATAACTGTCTTTATGTGGTTAAGGATGCGCCCTATGTTTGCCTTATTTTCCACTCTACGTACCCAAGAAGTTAGAGATAAATGAATTTCTTCAGTTGGACATTGGAAAACCATTACTTAGTAATTTTCAGGCATCGATAAACCCTCCCAATTGCCCATGAAAGCTCGCCTGTCCTCCAAGGTTCAAGGTTTCAACATCACTAGATTGGCAAAAGTTCACAAACTGTAAGGTGTGCAGATCAAAAGAAGCAATTGGAAAAGTTGCCCATTAGACTAGGTTGAAAATACAACTAGGCTCACAAATAAGGAAAGATGTGACATTTTATGACAGAGGAAGGAACTTTGGGACACAGTCAAATAACCAAAATCTCTTTGTAATAATTGAAGGGAGGGCATAAAATAGTCTCTTCAATAACAAGCACAAGTCGACCTTGATTTGCGATCCTCCTATGGAGCCCAAGTTAATGTCCTGTTGATCAGAAAAACCATTTCCTTGTATTCTTGAGGGTGCAGCATTCTCCCTAATGTGATAGTCCGTTCAGGTACTATAATGGACTAGCGTAATGAACGGCCGATCTCTTCCAAGAGTATCGAGACTATTGGAGTATCTAGTAGGAACCGATCAATTTGGGTAATGAACCCACTTTCTTCAACGTAGTCAGGCAAGAGGTCATCGACATCACAGTGGCATCTCCTGACATCGCGGCACTGATCTGAGAGTGGAGAGTATCAAACGATATCACACTCTCGGATCAGAAACGCATTGATTTCGTAATGGGCATGGATCCACCTCCACCCACTCCATTTCAGAATCCGCGGAAGACAGACTGAGCGACATATAAAATAAAACTGAGTACCCGAGTTACGATCCCTGGGATGCACATCAAATCCATTGCTGGAATTGAGAAGACAACCCAGATGATCACAACTAGCATGAGAGAAGCTTTCAAAGGAAGCTGTCCACTCAAGATGCCAAAGAAGGGTAAAACACTATGGTGGAACTCAGATTTGGCAAAACAGAGGAGAATGACAAAGATGCTCCTCAATCGTGCTCTGAAGTGGAATCGCTATAAAGAGGCGCAAAAGGCTCTAAAGAAGAGCATAAGATCGGATAAACGATCATCATGAAGACGCCTTTGCGAAGAGACTAACTCTCTTGAGGCAACTTCAAAGCTGAAGCGAATTCTGGTCAAAGAACATAGCCAGAAACGGGGTTATTTACGTTTACAGAACGGGAGGTACACAGAAAGCGATGAAGAAACGGCAAACCATTTGCTTGAAGTGCACTTCCCAGGCAGTATCCAAAATCTAACCTCGGGGCCAACAGGTACATACAGCCCTCAACCGAGAGACTGGAATCTGGCATGGAAAGTAGTGTCACTGGAGCGAGTAAAATGGGCATTTAACTCGTTCCATAGATACAAGTTTGCAGGTCCGGATGGCATCATTCCTGCGCTAGTAATAGACAGAATGGATGCCCTGGGTCAACATATTCGGAATATATATCGCACATGCCTAGCACACGCTTATATTCCAATTAAATGGCGTGATGTGAAGATGTTATTCATTCCCAAACCAGGAAAACCCACCTACACAGACGCAAAAAGCTTTCGACCGATTAGTCTAATGTCCTTTCTGCTAAAAGGACTAGAAAGACTAGTAGATCGGTTCATATGGGACACACACATTCCTAAGTGGCCACTTCACCATAGGCAACACGCCTACCAGAAAGGCAAATCCACGGAGACGGCACTCCATGAACTTACGGCAAAAATTGAAAAGGCGATGTTCGAAAAAGAATACGCCTTAGGCCTTAGATGGACATTGAAGGTGCCTTCAATTATGCCTCATTCACACAATTTGTGATGCGGCAAGACATCATTTAACTGTACCGCTTCTAATCAGTTGGATCCTCCACATGCTAGAGTGGAGGAAAATCCGCATATTCATCGGCCAGAAGTCTATTGAGGGAGGATGTCTTAGGGGTTGCCCACAGGGAGGGATCCTCTTTCCGCTGTTATGGCTCCAAGTAATGAATACCCTGCTACGGTTTCTGAAGGACAAAGAGTCTTCGCGCAAGCATTTCTGGACGACCTAGCCGTAATAATTACCGGCAAGTTTGCGGACACAGTATATGACAGACTTTACCAAACCATCCGCTGAATATGTACATCGTATTCCAGTAATTTTTATCCAAAAAACACAGAAAGGTGACGAGGTGTTGGTCGCCTACATGTCGAAAGTGCACAGCAGCGGGAAGGTGGATGACTATATTGTAACTTACACCAAGAAGAAAACTCTTAAATCAGGTTGCATAATTTTCCAAGTCATCACATGACCTCCTCCCGGTCGTCGTTCTGTCGATCTGTTTGCCCCCTGGTCATGTGCTATGAGCAAGTGGATCTAGTGGGGAATGATTCGAAGCAACAGCCCGGGGTCGTTCTCCTGCACTAGAAAACCCAAAGCCAAGGTGGAACAGCATACGCGAAGCCCGCCAATATGTGAATAATGAATACCTTGAGCACGTCTAAAGCTATGTGGCCTGGTAAAGTCGAACAGGGGAATTCATGCCTTGCTTCTCCTCCTCTCAAATGGTCCGTGAGTTCTATTTTATATCATGCAAGGACCAATTTTCCAGGGACTTTCACGATCAGTGCGTCGCTAAGATCAGCAGCGGTTTGAAGGGCGTAAAACTCAAAGTCATTCCGCACGACGAGATCCTCACGAAACCGATCGATCACCTATATTTGCCGAAGATATGGATAGATAACGAGAAGCTCGTCCGGAAGACTGGGTTGTCAAGGATTAGTAACCCCAGGCGAACAGCTAACCTTTCCTGATCCATATAAACGAAGTGCCTGGAGGCACTGAAAAAGACGGATTACAAAGTGTGGTTCGGAGTCGGGAAAAAAAGGTGGAAGTGTTCCTCAAAGCTGGGCGTCGACTTGGATCCAGTCAATGCCGCGAACGCGCTGCTGGAGGGGATGAAGATCAACGGTTTGACGAGGACTGACGAACTCGAAATGCGAGCGGATCATGCTGAGGGTAGCACAGATAAATCTGAAGCACTCGAAGCCCGCCCTAGCTAAACTGCTGATTTCCTCCTGGAAGAAGACATCAACGTGGCACTAATACAGGAACTTTGGATCGCTGTTGGCTAAAGGGCTCCAAAGGAAAATTATAATTCATTCCATGCTGCTCGGGACAGAACTAGAGCATGTATCCTCGCCTAAAAGAGTCTGTGCGGTTTTCTGAGTCCGGATCTGAGTTTCAGCGAACTAGTTGTGGTCAAACTGGAGCAGGTCGAAGCGAATAACGTATACTTTCCTCGGCCTACCTGGCTCACGATCGATCAGCTCCGTCAGAAAAACTGCAACATCTGACGTCCACCATTGCAGCAAAAAAGGCCAATCAGTTGCTGGGGTGCGACGTCAATGCAAGGCACATGCTTTAGGGTAGGTCAAGTCATAGTTTGATTTTATTATTAACATAAATCTATCGGTGTATAACAGGGGCAGTACACAAACCTTCTATTTTCCTAGCGTAGAACTATGACGGTTGAGATGAGGTCTATGGTATCAGGCTACTAATCGACAATGGTATTCTCAGGTTGGGAACTGGAGTGTGTCTGACCAGAGATTCTTCTCAGATCATAGTTGGATACTTTTCGGTCTAGATCTAGCTGCAGAGGACACGAGCGCTTTCAAAGACCCCAGGATGATCGACTGGACGAAGTTTAGTCAAGCTATCAAGAACAAACTCTCCGGTGCGCAATTTGGTAAGATTGGCAAAAACAAACGAACTAGAGTCAAAGGTCGGATGCCTGAAAAAGGCATTTGAAAGTCTGATGCCCTGCTAAATGCAGCAAGAAGTCATTGCCATTGTAGTGGAATGAAGATGCGTCCACCCTCAGGAAGCTGACCAAGGAGATCTTCACCATCTGCTACAAGCACAAGTATTGGCAGCCATACAAGATCTGTTTCAAGAAGTACAAGTCGGCCGTCAAAACCGCTAGGAGGCAATCTATTGTGGGAACATTGAAAGCACCGCGAATCCGCAAAGCTCAGTATGACCCTATGTCCAGGCAAACATAGGAGCCGATCTTTTCTTGAAAAGTGGGAAGACTCCTCAACGGAACCTTCTGGTGAAACCTTGGAGCTGCTTGTTTAGACGCACTCCCACGTCAACAAGGAGGGCAACGAGTCACAGCATTGCTTGGAGGACATGCAATCCTATCTATCTATCTAATCGGTAATTATCGACTATAAAATCGGCTAGGCTATAAGCAGTTCATATAGAAATCTCCGGATACAAATTGCCTAACGCCTGCGATGCTAGAAAAGCAGCAAGAAATGGTTGTGCCGTAGGATGTAGAAATTTACCAAAGCTGCATCTCTCTGAGATACATGCCACAGTCTTGGAGACGTGCATGCGTGGTTTTCATACCGAAAACGGGTATGTGCGGGCATGAAAAACTTTCGACCAATCAGAGTCACATCCTTCGTGTTGAAGACCCAAGAGCGCCTCGTGGACATGCACTTAGGGCAATTATGGAGAGAAAGCCTTTCTCTAAGTCCCAGCACATCTACCTCAAATGCGTACCAACAGAATCCGGTCTCGACGACGTAATCGGCAAGATTGAGGGGTCACTACAGTACAAGTGTACACTAGCTGCCTTGCTGCAAATGGACGGAGCATTTGACAATGGACAAGAAAGCGCAACGAGAACTGAGTGAGAGGCATGCCCCAGGAATATTGAACAGGAGCGGGGTAAAGGTTGTGGAGATGCCGAAGATTTAATGATTTTGATGTCAGGGATGTTCCCCTCCATTATGAGTGACATCATGGATTGAGCGTTGGGAAGGTTGTGCCTGCCTGTCGCAAGATGCAAACTTGGTATAAATCCAAACAAGGTGATGCAATTCACCATCAAAATAAAGGCACCCGAATTCCACTTTCCGCGACTAAATGAATAAAGATTAGTCCGTTCCTCCAATTCAATCTGTGTGTAATCCTGCACCCGAACCTACATTATAGATTGTACATAGAACTGTGAGTTAAGAGGGCTATGACTGCAGAAGACCTTTGCAAGGAAATGGGGTCTTTGCACGAAGAAAGTTTTCTGTACACAGTATTTCGTCCAATCGCAACGCGCGGCTCTATTGCGTGTTGAGAGGCGCTGAGGAAAAAGTACAATAGAACGAAGCTTAATAGGGTTTGAAGAACTTTGTGTGCATTGTTACCGAGGCTCAGCAGTTCTACCTGGCAGATACCCTCAATGTTCTCCTGCGACATCCTCCAGGTTGGTGAGGCAGTGAAGGAATGCGCTGAACAGTCCAGCGCGGAAAGCTCTCCTCTGGATTCCTGGTCTGCTCTTAACAGTCTTACGGTGAACAGAATTTGTGTTTCGCTAGTTACTACCAACGGTGAAATCTAATCGCACTACTTAGCACCCGCGGACGTCAGAAGGCCCTGTGCCAAGTCGAGATGGATTCACCCTACTTATAGCAAAACCTGATCGAGAAAGTTCTTGTGTCTGAGGTGTGCAAATGCATACAAAATCACGGCGTTCTGCAAAGGATGCTGGTACAACTGACCAAACCCGCCATACCCTACAGTTCGCATTGCTGCAAGAAGAGCGACAAAGCCTCAGGCACTTCCTTTATGATTACCCAAAGCTAACTAGAGCCAGGCTACGGACACAAGGTAAACAATTCTTTGGGCACCTCAGCAGGGTGGGAGAGCTGCTTTTCTTCGTGAATGTTACGGACTGGCTTTGAAAATCTGACTTGGACTCTGTCCCCTTGCAATTTCCACAGCAGTGATGGTCTGAGGAGTTTGTGGCATCAAAACGGCGCACGACGACTATAATTGAGCTCCTTGGGGCGGGCACTGATACCTTTTTTTTTATGGATGGAGGTGGAAATCTTAGAAAGACGCTACTGTGCCAGGTTGCAGCAGTGTGTGGGATTCACACCCACTAAAACTACCCCCACTCTTCCGCCCCTCCCCGCGGGACCACGGTGAAGTATTACTTCGCGGGGGAGGCTCTGGTTCGCTATACCAGCTCGTCCATGTCACGTCTCCGTCGCGCCGCCTTCCGAGCTCGATCCAACTCCAGGAGTTTTGTCTGCACCACGGCTACTGCCTCATTTACCGCCATCCAGTTTTCCTCCGACTTCAACATCTCTTCCACCAGGTTGGAGGGCTCGATGTCCGCTCCTAAGATGCTGTTCAACCTCCTTTTCTGCTGCAGAAATCTGGGACAATGGAACATAACGTGCTCCAGGTCCTCGAGTGTAGCACCGCATTCAGGACAGTTGGGAGACTCGTCCAACTCGAAGCGATGCAAGTACTTCCTATAGCCGCCGTGTCCCGTAAGGAACTGTGTCAGGTGGTAATTCAATTCTCCGTGCTTTCGGTTGACCCATTTCTCGATGCACGGGATCAATGTATGGGTCCACCTGCCCTTGTCGGAGTTATCCCATCGTTGTTGCCACTTGCCACACAACTCTCTCCTGATGGCTTTTCGGAAATCCGCATTCACCTCGGCTGAATTTGCCTTCCGTTTTTCGTAGAGCCAGTGTGCCTCGCTCGCTAGAAGATCTATTGGGATCATTCCTGCGATAACACACACTGCCTCCGTCGACGCCGTCCTAAATGCGCTGCACACCCTTAGCGCAATTGGCCGGTATGCCGAAAATATCTTCCACCGGTTGACAGCGTGGTTCAACGTTCCCGCCCAGACAGGGGCCGCGTATAGCAGGATCGACCTCACCACTCCCGCGATGACTAGCCTGCGACTATACTTCGGCCCTCCCACGGTAGGCATCATCTTTGCAAGGGATGAGCTGGCATTTGCTGCCTTCTCTCGCGCATAATCCAAGTGCCCCTTGAAACTCAGTTTGGCATCGATCATCACCCCCAGGTATTTGACAACCGATTTTGAGACGACCTCACGATTACCAACCCGGATGGTAACCATGTTGTTCTTCCTACGGTTGGTAATGAGGACCACCTCCGTCTTTTCGTCCGCCAGGTCCAGCTTCGCCATTGGTAACAATGACTTGATGGTATGAATGGCTTCATTTGCATAAAGCTCCACGTCCTCGGGATGCTTTGCAATTGCAACTACCGCCAGGTGGTCCGCAAAACCAATCAGCGTTGTCTCCTCCGGCACGCGAAGGCCAAGCACTCCGTCGTACATTATGTTCCACAGCAGCGGTCCCAATACAGAACCTTGAGTCACACCTGCTGTCACAATGTACTCCTTCGGCCCGTCGTCCGTCTCGTACCAGAGAAATCTGTCCGAAAGGTAACTCTCGATGAGCCGAGCGAAGTAGCTAGGAACACCCAGTTTGGCCAAAGCGCCCTTAATCTAGCCCCAGTTGGCTGAGTTAAAAGCATTTTTGTCGTCCAGCGTCACCAGAGCACAGCATTTGCCCATGGCCATTGCATTTCGAGCCAATTCCACGACCTTTGCTACTGCATCGACCGTAGAACGGGCTCGCCGAAACCCATATTGCCGCTCTGAAAGACCACCCGCAAGCTCGATGAACGGGAGCAGCCTGTTGTATATTACCCTCTCCAACATCTTCCCCATGGTGTCTAAGAGACAAATAGGGACAATAGGGCACTGATACCTAGCCACCTACCAAACTATAATTATCTTCATTAGCGGCCATAACTTTGTTCCTCCATTATGTATGTGTGTGTCCTAACAAAATATTGCCAGAGCCCCCACTGGCACTAAGATCACTCATCACGATCACAATATAACCTTAAGGAAGCCTCTCGTAAATTACGTATAATTGCTCGTAGAAAGCATCCTTCTCTTCTCTCGAGAGTCTCCGCAGGTGCATAGCACTATACAATGGTGATGCTCCTTAAACTGGACTGGAATCATGTGGAGTGGAGTTAGAATCTTGCCAGAAATTGGCTCCCAGATCAAGAGAGCGTGCCATGCGGTCGTCTCCAGAAACAATCTGATACCGAATTCATGACTGGTACTCTCCAGAAACACATTATCTTACTGCACTTAAGGCGGGAAGTCCAGGTTACTTCGTTGGAATTCTTATTCGAGTTAGAGAAAACGACGGTTTGGAAGACCCTCGCTGTGGTTGTCGATGAGCGTGCGCATATTCCGGAAAAAAGGCGTAGTCTATTTTAGATGGCCAACGGTGAAACCGAGGAGTTGACGACGTTTCGATGGCAACTAAGTTTGGAAATATACATCCCTTTTAGTCTCCTTTTACGACAATAGGGAAAAGTTTGGGTGTATTCTTTTTTATCAGTTGGGCGGCAAACACCATATTAATGTTCGCCCCTAAATGAACTAGTTGGAACTACAAACCACATTGAAACCTTATTTTTGATAACTTCGTCGATCTGTTCAGCTCCATTTATATACACTTTCCATTCCAGGAATAAGGCTTCCCATTATTAATTTGAGAAACAATTTGCGCACTGATTAACTGTTAAAAGTATAATATGAATATCCTGCAGCTCTTCGTGAAAAGGATGAGAATATCCTACGAAGGACCAAGTTCATTCACCTTTGCTCAAGTCCTATTCAATTTTACCCGAACAACCGAGGTCGAACTCTTAACAACTTGACCAACCCCTAAGTCTCTCTGTATGGCATGTGCCAGAAAAATTTTGGAACTCCTTCTCCTTATCCAAACATTTAAATCGCATCTGATATCAAATTCTTCAATATCAATTGGTTACAAATAAATTATTTCCGAAAACAACTGCTGATGCCCAAATGGTATTATTTCCAGGAATGAATTCAAAGATACAATTCTGGAGAAGATCTATGTATTTCACAATGCTCAGCTGCCAGTCATCATTAAGATGCCATCTTTGTGCTTATTTCTGTGTTTAAGCTTTTATTCATTTATTTCGAAAAGGATCTGAAGATTTATCAAAGTGACCCAAACTAAATCATCACATCTGACACACGGTGGTGCGTACATATCCTTAATCGGATGAGTCCTAGTAATAAATCATCCAGAGTGTCGGCATTTGCTCATGTATCTTTTAAAACTCGGAGTTCAGTGGCATGAGATGTGCTGGGTGAAGAGGACTCCAAGCGGGGTGAGAAGGACAAAAATGGCACATGAAATCGTTGTTTCACTGTTCGTGCTTATAATTGATGTTATCAACCACAAATCACTTAATTATTCAGAAGCGCAGATAAATTATTCAAAAAGACTGAAGCATATGCGGCCTGCAGTTGGGAACCGCGCTTCTGGAAATTGAGGAAGGGAAAGGCTCCAGGGCGTAAGGACATAAAAAACTCATTATAACTTAGAAGTTTCTCCTTGTTGACGATTGTATTACAGCATATAAAATCTGCTTTGGCAATCATTTATCATTACAGTAACTTTTCTACCAATTCTCCCAGTAGCCCTTAATGGTTTACAGACTTGGGATCGAAATTCTTAAAGTGAGACATCTCCCGCGGACTTCAATTGGGTTGAAAATCTCGATATTCGGTTAAAAGATTTCTAACTATAGATTCACGGTCGATATGTGAAAAAACCACGGTCAGGGTAACCATTACGTAGCTACGCGTAGAGATTTTGGGGGTGAAGGACCGGCAATTCCACCGCTTGAAAGTCGACCTTTTAGAGCAATAAATTGAAGCCTTATCAGCCATTTTAAACTGATATGGGGGTAAAAATGGCCTTTTTAGTCCGCTTAATTTCACAAAAGGATTACTTTCACGTGCTAAGAATCGCCAGGACGAGAATGTTGCGTAGAAATTTATTGTGATGATCCGGGCAGCTGCTCTACGCCTTGAAATGCAATTAAGCCCTTCCCACAACCTTCCATGGAGCATTTAACTTGCGTTAACGTGGTAAAAATGTTTTGAATAGCAGGACCCCATCTCCATGGACATGAATATTCAGCAATACTGAACATTCAATCCAACGTATCCCGAATTCTTTGCGGAAATTCCTTTACAGTAGATACAACTTTAGTAGTTTCGGAATCAGAGGCAGCTTCCGGATTCCGATTCGCTTCAATAGTTCTGATGAGTTTTGTATAATTTCGCAGTTTACGTATCTTTTTAGATGTAAATATAAAGGGTTTCTGGTTGTAGAGTTGGAATTAGAAAACACTTTTTTAGGGTTATTGTTTGTTGGTTGGATGTTTTTGGAATGGAAGACGAAACTGTAATTGAGTTGATCGTAAATAAATGAAAATTTCCGTTTGATGGCTACAATGGATTTTCGAAAGTATTAAGTGAATATCCAGGAAGGACGACGTCTGATTTTTATGGATGTTTTATCTGCTTTCTAAACAAATAAAATGAAGACATGTGCTGATATTGTAACCTTGATATTGGGCACTGGGTCGGCTTTTCCGGTCATACGTGGGTCATTGAATTGATTGAAGCAAAAGGAAGACGCAGAAACAAAAACGGAGAAAGGTTGAGAAAAAAAGTTCAAGCTTTTATAAGGAGTGTATCAAGCGACGAGAGGTGAAATTATGCAGGGGGTATGAAGTGCATCTAACCAAAAATCTAAGAAGTAATGAACCTGCAGAACCCAAATCCCAATCAAGAGAAAAGATAAAGATGATTCTTCAAAAAATTTCATTTTTAAAGACCTGTCAGCAACTAGACAGATTAGGGAAACGGGAGGTTGTAATGCTGAAACGAAAAAACAAGCCAAGTATAGCCAAGCCAAAAAAAGGATTAAGATGACAAAAAAATTAACCCAAGTAAGGCCGTTTCATCGGACCGGGTGTTATTTTGGGCCCGGAATGAATGGCATCAATCCCCCATCTGAGGTCTCCCAGTTTGAGTCGAAAATAGGAAACTCCTTGAATTTGAATTTGGAGTTCGCCTTCAGGCTCTTAAGCCCTGCGTCATCTTTTTGTGCCTTGCCGATTGCCGTATAATCGACCGCGGCGGGGACTATGAGCTCCGAGATTCCTCTGCCACAACACTGTCTTTTCCAGACGCGTGTTGGATATCAGAAGTAAACTGGCTGATATAACTCAAGCGCCGAAGTTAGCCAGGGGATGCTTTATCGGGCTTTTGTCTAAGCGTGAAAGTAAGGGACTTGTGATCCGTGAACACGATGAACGGCCCGCCCTCAAGCGAGAAACGGACGTATTTCAGAGCGAGGTACGCGGCGAGCAACTCACGATCGCAGGCGCTGTAGTTACGTTGAGCTGGGTTGAGGTATTTTGAACATACGCTCAACGATTGTCAGATTTGATTCACACGTTGGTGAAGAGCGGCGCCTACCACTGTATCTGTGGCATCGGAGAACACAACTAAGGGTGCATTTACCTGAGGAAATACCAGTAGTGTTGCGTCAATAAGCTGTTGTTTGACCAACTCAAACGCATGGACGCTTCAGCAGGCCACGCAACTTCGCGGGTGTCTTTAGTTCTGTGCCCAGAAAAGTAGGCGTTTAGGATCGTTTGGTGATGAGCGGCCTTGGGCAAGAAACGACGATAGAAGTTTAACATGCCCTTCACCACGGTTTGTAGGGGGAAGCTCTTTATCGCTTGAACCTTGTTTGGCTTAACTTGGATACCGTCAGGGGTTATCAAGGGGCCGAGAAATTTGACCTGCCTCTGGAGGAATCTGAATTTTTCAGCGTTTAGAAGAAGTCCGGCTTCAAAGAGATGTTGAAAAATGCACTTGATATGTTTCAAGTACTCAGATTCTGAAGAGGAAGCGACCAAAACATCATCCATGTAGACGAACAAAAAAAAAGTTTCGCAAAACAGAGTGGAAAGTCTGCGCAACATTGTAGAAGCCGAAAGTCATCTTGGTGAACTCGAAGAGTCTGAAAAATGTGCATATAGTTGTCTTCGGAATGTCTTCGGGAGCGACAGGGATTTCGTGATACGCCTTGGCGATATCCAAGGTCGCAAAAACACGGCAGTTCGTTAGCGATTGCATTCAGATGCCTATAATCTCCTCATGGCCGCCATTCCCCGTTTGGTTAGAGGACCACTAGTTATTGGAAGGTCTGCACATACCCTGTTTCATCAAGTCATCAAACTCTTTCTTCGCAACAGCAAGCTCCTGGCGTGAAAGTGCACGCACTTTTGAGAAGATTGGAGAGCCGGTAGTGTTGGTGTTTAACCGGTTGAAAGAGACTACTTTCCGTAATAATGTTGCATTACTTTCTGAGGTTTGCGCTTATGCGGTAGTCGGCACCGTCCTCAAAAATTAGCCAAAGAGTGTCATCCTGGGCAGATGGAATGTTTCCCTGACGTCTACAATAAGGTTGTGATCTATCAAAGACTTGTTCAGCAAGTCCACCAGCAGCCCACAGTGACACAGAAAGTCTACATCTAATATGAGGGTGCTACTGTCCACCAGAAGCAAACGTCACGAAAACGTTCGGCGCAGTCCGTGACTCACGTCCACCTGTATATAGCCATAGATGCGGATAGGAGAAGAGTTCGCGGCCGCCAGTTGTAGATTTTGCGGAATTAGGGTGTTCGGGCAGGGTACACCCCTCAGCCCGTGTTGATGAGTTGACCAGGAAGCAACGTCTGTTTAGGGATTCGAAAATTGTAAGGCCACGTGGTATTGCGTTTCGGGTAGCGGTCGCCGAGGCACCCAACGAGCCTAGTTTTTTGCTGTGTTAAGCGTGCATTCGGTGGTACATTTAGTCGCTTGAGCTGCGTATTTCCGATGGTACCAACAAGCCATCAAGGCCGATGATGATGCCGGCATGCGACTACCCGAACACCCTTTTCGGGAAGCAGGCCTCAACCGTGATTTCGATCGAGATCCACCGAACGTGAAGTGCCAACCATCATGGCGAGCTTTGTGACTGCGTCGGCCAGTGTCGTCACCATGAACCTCACCTCTACTCCCGAGTTGTGTCTCGGGAAACTTCCGCGACCACGGGGCGCTCGTATACCTCGTGTATATTATTGGCCATGGCGGGCAACACCTCCAGCGATCCTGAGCCCGCGCAGGCCAAGATGGCCCGGGTGCATCTCCGGGATTCACAGCAACAAGAGAGGTTTCAGCAGCTTTGAGCCAACCTTATCACCACCCAACTGCCTTATCTCACAAAGCAATGGGCTGGGAGTACGATTGCCTAACGTCAGCTCATTCAGCAAGTGATTAAGCTTTGCTTCCCACTTAGTGAAAGGCACAGAATTAACTGCTCCTTCAAGCGAACATATGAGCACTCCTCAAGTACGTCCTAAACAAGCCCGACAGCATCCTCGTTGAGAACGATGGAGGCGTGAATCAACCAGGTGGCGTCCACCGTCCCGGTTGTACAGTCTCCAGAGGCTGTCTAGACGTTTGAGACCACCAAGCAGCAGCTGGTGGAAGCTACATTTCTGGCATACCCTCAGTAAAATGCACACCTAGATGTATTTATCAATGGCTCAGACATCGCCAACATCGCCCTTCACCAAAAGTGAACCAAATCTGGCAGTCATTGAACTTCTTTTCCCAGCACCTGAACTCCGTTCAATAGAACTATAGCACCTTTGATTACCCCGCAATTAATTACTTCCAGTATTCGCTTGTAGGAAGGCAGTGCACAGTGTTAACAAATCACTTATGCTTTGAAACAGAAGCTGAACAAAGTGTCCCCCCGCCAATTTCGGCACCTGATCTTTATCAGCCAATTCACTTCAGCATGTATCGGGAAAAGATACCGTAGTTTCTGCTTTGTCGTGTGTTGTGGAGGTCTAGATCTCTCCTACTTTTCATTTTCCGGCAATGTCGGAGGTGCAGGGCCGACTCCAAATACTCATTTCCTATATTCGACTCAACATCTAGTATATACTGCAGCACCTGAGACAAGGGACCAAGTACATCTATCCCGGCTCTTTTTCTTAGTATCTTAACATCGCGTACGATCTAGCATACCCAAGCATCCGGACAACGAATTGGTTAATTATCACATGGCCGTTCATGAACTAGGAGATAGATTCTTGGGCCAAACAGTACACCACATGCCAGAAGTGGAGGAGCATATGAGGGGAGAGATATTGCCTCATTACCATCGATGAGTTCACGCGGTAACCTTAAACGCGCCTCTGAAGCACATTGTAATCGTATGGCTTCTGTTGAGAGTGAAATCCACGCTTCAGTGCATCGACAGTTCCGACCAGGATAAGTATTTTGATTCCCCCCGTACTCAGAATGAAAGAAACTACTCAGCTTCAAACGCCATCGTATAACTGCATAACGTCCGGAGTCCACTGGGATGCTTGAAAGATAGTAACGGACGCCGGAGGCCGCTTTAATAGCCCAAGACATCCCTTCTTGGTTGCAAATTCTACCACTTGGGCTACTTGTCCTCTGGACAATCAATCTTGAAAAATTTCGTGCAAGTCCCATGAGGTTGGTATACGGACAGAACTTGGCACTCCGCAGCAACCCTGTGCATGACATTGGGTCGGCCTTAACACCACCATATTGTTGCATTTGCTCAAGGACTGAAGCCACCACCACTCGGAAACCACGCGAAAATTGTGGCCGATGTGTCCAGGAATACCAACTCAAGGCTCGACGCTGGAGGCACGATCAAGAGAGCTTGATTGGCCCGGGTTAAGCAATTCTTCCCAAAAAACAACGCCGCTAGGAATAGATGTGCGCGACGTGCCCATCTTTATTTACGGCAGCCGAGCTAGGAAGTCATGTGCCTGGTTGCTTACCGAAACACCCTTTGGTGTCAGTTGTGGATCGAGTTCTATGAGGGAGTAAGCAATTTACGCTCCTGAAAAAGTCAACCATCACTTCGAAAAACAATTTTTGACAGTCTCTGAGAGGTTTGAAATTAGTACGCTGAGGTCTGGAGTCAGTGGACGAAGAACAGTTAACGAAATCTAGTTTAACAAATAGTTAAATTGAATCTAAAACACCTCGACTACTGTCATGACGCCCATTTTCTCTTTCAAAGGTTCCAAGCGCTGGTTAACACTTGTGCCCATTGCGGCATCGGGGTACTCTGGCCCGAGATAGGGATAGGTAGGTTGCTAGGCATCAGTTGTCACTCGGAGGAAACCAACCAATTACCTGATGTGGTACGAAATCCCAAGACCGTGACTGCTGCAATGAGAGCTAGAAGGCAGAGTCCAGCCGGCTCAAATCTTCAGAGCCAGCCCGTAGCGTTCACGAAGGAAAGCATAGGAGCGTCTCCCATCCTCATGGAAGAAACCTTTCTGAGGCCCCCAAATAAATATTTACCTAGTGACTGTAGCCTGACTTTAGCTAGAGCTGGGCAATCACAAAACAAGTGCCTGAGCGTTTCCAAATCTCCTCCGTAGCTTTTGCAATGCGAATTTTTGGGTATGCCGAACCTGACGATATGGTCCCCTATGACCAGTACCCCATGCAGACTGCCTCAATTGTGTATGCATTTGCACGCGTCTGGCACAGGAGCTCTTGCTCCCCTGAACGGTGTCCAGTGGGACGCAGGCTGTACTCGTCGAACGACTGCCAAGAGCAGAGCCCCGCCTGGCCAATCCCTTAGCCCATATATTCTCGGCTATGTTCCTATGACCGGGAACCTAGACGATTGTGACCTTGAGCGTGCCGCCCAGACTGTTTAGTGGGTTTCTGCACTGTTCCACCAGGCTGGAGGATGTCACTGCTAAGTACAAAGTCTTAATGGCCGCTTGGCTGTCGGTCAGAATGCCCATGTTACCCTTGGGGCTCGGGTCATGCCCCAGCTATCGACAGGATTCCAGTGTCGCCAGTACTTCCGCTTAGAATACACTGGCGAAACCTGGCTTATCAGTTGTTTGTAGCAAAATGGTTTTATTTCGGGGCGGGAATTCAAGTGGACACCCAGGTATTTGATGGAACGGATTCAACAATAACACTTAGGTTTCTTGTATCCGGTGTCACCTTCCGGGTAAATTTGGCTCTATCTCAGAAACGATGGCTTCGCACTTACTTGAATTCAAAAAGAATTTCCACGAGTGAAGGAATTTATTGAGGGATTGGATGGAGAAGTTAACTCTGATTTGAGCAGTTGGAATGTTACGAGATGCGATATAGAGGATCAGGTCGTCACCGTTTTGGATAGTTTTAACGACATAGGGAGTGTTGGCAGGGCATTTGAGAGCGATGTCAGCGGTGCAGAGGGAGAAAATGGACAAGACTGATCCTTGTGGAATGCCTGCAGGAGGAGAATATGGTTCGAAGAGTGAGTTAGAAATCCAGACTTGAGATTTGCGGTTGGATATGTAGCTAAGAATTAATCTGTAAGGATGGGGGCGGAATTTGAAGGAGTTGCATAGTTTAAAGGTGAGGCGTGCCAGACGGGATCAAAGACGTTCTGAATATCAAGGAGTCAGGGAGTGGTAGGGAAATTGTTGCTCAAGTTGGAGCATACTTCTGTTTTAAGAATAAGGAGGCCAAAGTGTTTTCTAATGAGTACGCTTATTAACATATTAGAAAGGAGGTATGGCATTATTTTTGGAGATGTAGGAGAGGGTGATGTCGTGTAGAACATGTTCAAAAATTTTGGATGTGGTGTTGAGTAGAGAGGGATGCTGTTCCTTAAGAATGGGGACGATGTGGACATTTTTTTAGGATGTGGGAAAATGGGCTCTAAGGATGCATGAATTGAAGAATTGGGATAGGAACGGGCTAAGAGTTTTAGTACACTTCTTTAGGACAATGATCAGGATGTGGTCAGGGCGGATGAACTTCTTATTGTTTTGGGATATTATAGTGGATTCTAATGGGCTGGGATGATGTGAGGTTTTGGCCATATTGATGTAACGCTACGTCAACAGCCGGTTCAATGATATGGAGCAAGGCATGGTGGGCTGGAAGGAAAATCTCGGCAATGCTTTCTGCATGATTTTTGGGAGCGAGCTGGCTTATCTGGGTTTGGCTAGACGGGGGCAGATGCGTCGCAGTTGGCTGAACGTATACTAGCTGAGGAATATGCCTGCATGTTGAACGCTGAAGTGTTCAACATATAAGGATTGGATTTCGGATCGGATGCGTTGGGTGATGAGGTATATACGGACGTGAACGTGGCTAAAGTGTGGTGAGTATCCATGGCGATGGAGTTGTTGATGAGTTTAAGGATTCGGGGAGGGAGGATGATTAAACCTTGGTAGTTTAGGGGTTTTGAGAGGAAGGTATGGCGGTAAACATCTTACGTAATTTCTGTGTACTTTTGTACAACAGAGTTGATCTGGTAAGGGGACAGAGCGAGGGGAAGTATGACGACGGACAGTTCATCTTCAAGTCGCTGATTGAGATTCCAGTTAGTGGCCCCATAATTAGGAAGGAATTTGGGTTGGGTTTTGGGTAGCTGTTCTGAAAAGTTAGCTAGCAGCACAACACCATCGTGGTCATTGAAGCCCGGAATGTTTTGAAGGTCAATAGGAGTGCTGGTGCCATAGTACAGAATAAGAAGCTTGTTGCGGACTATGTAGAGGTCTACATAAACCTAGCATGATTGGACGGTGGAAAGACGGTCGGTTATTGTGAATGTGTTTTCAGGTTTTTTTGTATTATTTCAAACAATTAATCGTTGGAAACACCGCATAATTACACTCAGAATGAGGATTAGTTGGAAGGAGAGGGAGTTTTCGACGTACCAGTTCACCAGCCTATTGCCGTTCCAGTTCATGGCGGTATCGTATTATGAAGTATGTTAAGCGTTTAGGTCGCCAACTAGTACAAGGGAGGTGCGTTTATTGTGGACTATTAGATGTGTTCTGAGGTGATGGGCTTGTTGCGCAATATCAGCTGGATCAAGGGATTAGTTAGGACGATAGATACTCGCAAGAAATATGAGGAATGATTGAGTAGAGACGGAGACGACAATTTGGTCAGTGGAAGGGGCGATTGTGGCTTGAATATAAATTTGTTAAGCTTGAAGGGGGGTTACTACCAAGATGGCAGTTCGATGGGAGCGGAATGTGGTGTAATTAGGGATGTAGAACTTATGTCTGGGATTAAATTTGTTTTCGTTAAGGAAATGGAAATCAGATTACGCGTGGGGAGGAAATTGGACAATTCGTGGCGTTTCTGTCTACTCACTGCTGGGTTGACATTCAGCAAAACGACCTTCGTAGACATTGTCCGGGGAGACCTGACAGGGGAAGGACAGTAACGCCAGGTGCTTATCTATGAGAGAGGAGAGGGTGTTGTAGGTGGAGAGGAAAAAGCTGAGTTGGGCGACAAGTTGAGAGGTGGACCTGTTGAAGAATTTAGATTGAAAGCTGATGGGGGTGAGTAAGATTCTTAGCTATGAATGCATAGAATAGAGGATGGGACTGAGGTTTGGGAACTGTATCGCCCTAAAAGAAACCAACCCGTTAATGGAGCAAATCGAGAACAACGTGTGTGGTGGGGCCGAAAACCTATTGAACAGCTTATTCATATCTTATAAAAGTATTTAATGGAGAATTCAGTTCACTTCAAAGTTGATTTAGGTAGTTTGCCTGCTTTCGTCTTCTATCTGCAAATTAACAAAAGACGCTCAAACACTCCCTTTGTATGACCTCCTATTGAACTTGCCATCCAAACCTAAAATTTCACTGAACTTGTAGAAATTGGAATAAGTCATTGTTGGAAGGCGCCCTTATTCAAGAAAATTCCATATTTTTTATTGCCAATTCCAAGTATATTTTTTTGTCAACATAATTTACATTCAAAATAATCCGTCATTCTTGACATCCCAGCTATCAAATTACATCGAATAATATCCATTATGCAAAGCTTTTCTTCTTATCGTCAAGAGCTAACATCCATAAAGTGGTACAATCAATGCTACACATGTAACAACACTCATCCATATGAGCAAGTGTTCCACATAATTTTCACTGTACAGGTTCGATTTATTCAAAATATTTTCAGAAAAAGGAGAAAATAGGACGCTACAAACGCGCTGCTTTTAATCTTCCGCGTTGCCCTAAATGTGCCTTTTTGAAATCATTTACATTCATACGTTTGCGTATACATCATCCGTGACCCACTTTGAATTTGATTTGGCTCCTATCTGCGATACAATTTAAAGGGTGAAATTATATCTTTGTTTACTTCCTTTACTGCGTCATTCGGAAGTATACAGAGCTTGCAGCCGTTTATTGTTGGGTTTTATTCATGGAATTCTATTTCGGTACTCGCAATAATATTCAATTCGCAAAGCATTAATATGAGTCAAGGTTGGATTTTATTGACCGTAAAATTGTCCTTTATACGGAGCACCTTTTCCGGGGAGAAGCCTAAATTCAATTAAAAATTACTATAAAGACACTTGCAATATGTTTCGTCTGTAGAAGCTTAATTGAAGTAATTTATTAGACCACTTACTGAGCATCTCCCTCTTTTATATAATCAACGGAATTTAGCCCCTAACTTCTGTTAAAGTGGCAGTTACGAGATGCTATCAAGATGGCATCCTTTTTGGTGCGAATGTTTCTTTTACTACATTTCTAGCAAGGAGAGATGATAACGATAACTTTCATTAAACATATGGACAGGAAGGACATTATCCCTTTGTCTACTTGCATCACTATTATGTGAGAAAATAATCTTGGATCTGGTCTACTTACTCGTATGTGATTTGCAAAAATTGCCTTTTTGTAGTACAACATAATAAAAAGTACACTTACATGTACATACGAACATATTTTCCAAACGCACCTGTCTCATCCCCATGAACAGTACATAAACTGCTGAAAGCTTTAATAAAGCCGAAAATTTACACCGGTGCTGGATGGCATTATCTGTCTGGAGAATTAACAGACTAATTTATATCTAAGGTTTGCAGCGTGTTACAAGACTATATATCCAGACCTTAATAACGCAGAATGTGGTGGTTTGACATTAGGTTCGACCGTGATTACTACTCCCATATGGAGTGTACCTTACACCTTTAGATCTAAATCGACTGTTATCAGCTATCCAGCCCAACAGAACAAACTCTTTGCTGTATACGATTTGAAGCATAGTAACTTAACCACTAAGTCATCTGGATTTCTTTATTTTCAATATCACCGTTTGTTGCAATTCCTTGAGGGAATAATGGATCTTTGCAAGTCTGCAATTTTTCCACGCTCGATGCAACCCAATAACGATCACGGATATCCCCATTTCGGATGTGATCAAAACGTGTCACGCCACTAGTCCAACGCAACATCTTCGTCTCCATTATTGCAGGACGCCGTTCATTATCTTTTATAGTCGGCCCACATTCAGAACCTTAGAGGGCGACAGGACGGACGACATTGCGGTAAATTTTAGACTTGAGACGTCTGTTGATATGTCGATCATAAAGAACGCCAGTTGTGGGACGCCACTTCATCCAGGCTGCGTTAATGCGTGAAGCAATTTCATAGCACAGTTCTCCATTGGCTGATAGCATCGACAACTGCCACCGCAACTTGTACTACGAAAAGCGCTAATTTAGGTGATGCTATATTATAGCCTTACTTTTGTAATGGGATGATGCTAGGTAATGGAATGATATCAGGTAATGAGATGATGCTTGGTAATACGATGATGTTTGGTAATGCGATGATTATCGATAATGTGGTGGTGCTTCGTGATGCGGTAATGTAATGTTTGTATAGCGATCGGCGATAGTAATTTGATATCATACTTTAAGGTAATATCGCTTTTGTAATATTACATACATCACCTACCTATGTCCACTAAGTTCAACTTCCACAAGGGTGACTTTGACGCTTTCTACTCGCCCGTAGTTTCAATCGACTATAATTTCTCAATAAACGTGTAATTAAGCTCTTAGAAGTATTTATCCTGTTATGTTTCATCTTCTCTTCTTTTTTTGCATTTTTACCCAAGTGAATTCGGATCTGAAGGTCCGCCCGCAAATACTGAAGCTCCATAGGAGCATTCGGTCGACACGTGCCTCCACGCTTCCGTGCTAACCATGCTCGAATGTAGGGGGGGGGGGCTTTGAGCGCTACGATCCCTCACGCCTCCTTGTCTAACGAAGCAATTTCAAGCGAAACTGACGCAGGAAAGAAATTTAACACTGTAAATGGTCTTTTTCCGATACAAATTTTCCACTCGACAAAGACTAAATTTTATACTTTCACCACGCTCGGTGACTAACTTTGCAAGTTTTCTGACCATCAACTTCACAAAATATAGAGAAAACTCCACGAAACAATGAACTATGGAAGATCCGACGAGCTAAAATGTATTTAGATAAATTCCCTTGATTGAAAAGGAAATTCGCGGAAAACAAAAGCACTTCTCCCGTTCGATGTAAATCCATTGCCAAAAACTCACGTTCACCTTGTTCGTTTGTTCTCCCCTGCCCTTCAGCCGTCTCTCGATCAGCCGGTTCCACTAAGCCTGGACTTAAAATTTTCGAGTTCATGTTGCCAGCAACGTGGTATGACAGCATTTTCCAAGCGATATGTAATGAAACTGCATAATTCAGATATGTTGCCTGTATCCGAGAAAACTTCAACTCCAATTCAACAGCCTATTTTAGATCTTCCGGTGAAAAGTATGGTCGCTGGTAAGTATTATAACCTCGAACTGTATTGTTGAAGCACTTGCGCTTGAATACCGATATTCCTGTTCTTCATTGGTCCTTCGTTGCAGCTCCAAACTTTTAACGACTTTCCATTCAATTACCGTTTTCTTTCTGTTTATTTCCCCGAAAAACCACGACATTAGTGAACAAAACTTGCTTCTGCCTCTGCTCTTTCGTTCGGAGGTTAGAACTTGAAGCACCGTGCTAATATCGCCGACATACCGTATGACCAGAAAAAACCGTAAACTAGGACGTCGTCCCTTCTTTCCCTTTCCACAGATTTGTAATTTCTGCAGAAAAAAAAAATAAATATCACCAAAAATCCAAAAGTGCGCCAAATCTAACTTCTCCTTCCTTGCATAGAATAGGTGGTCTTCCTAAGTGTGAAGTTTCAGCAATTTTCATTTTGTAGTCTTTGTTCCTCTAATATGAGACCTTGTAAAGTCTACTAAAACCGGTGGTACCCAAATCTACAAAGGTTTTCTGTCAATTGGGGCTGTCGGTTTTGCCATTAATGATGGTGACGAACTCAACCACAACTTAACTGACTTAATCGATTTGGATTATAGAATTTAGTTAAAAAAATTAAATACTGAACTTAACAGTTGTGTATAAAAATTGTATAATTAAACACACTTCGTTCTACTCTACTGCAAATTCTGGAAACGATTTTCACCACTCCTATCGATGATAAAGTTACGCTTTCCAGTGGGGAATTAAATTTTATCGAAATAACCCGAACAATCCGATTAACACTCGTTAAACCCGGTTAAACAATTTGGCCGCTCATCCTAGAGAACTTTCCCGGCAAAGCATAAGACCTTCAACTCTGTCTTTGGACAAAGAACTCGAATGAAAAAATAAACAAAAGCCTCCAACGCGTTTCTCCCCCGAACCACACTCACAAAAAAAAATCCCGGCAAAATGAGCTGTTTTCGCAGACAATAGTTGCATACGTACAAAACGTTCCGCGTTAGTCCGAGACGAACGCTAAAAGATGCAATTGCTAATGCACAGCATAACATGTATGTACATGGCCGACGCATGCAATTTATGGATAAAACAACAACAAAAGGGGGTTAATTATCTTTTTTGAATATTGGAAAATTTCTTTAGTATCCCTACAAATCCTGAAATATTAATATGGTTTTACCGTTTTAGGAAATGTAGATGTTGAGAGTATTTTGTGACTAAAAATTCAAAAAGGGAATAATAATAACGATCATATATAAATTAATATTGAAAATAAAGGGATGGGAATTGGGAGTTTGAAAACAAAATAATGGAATTCTAAAAGGATGTAGAGGAAACGGAAGAATGCTGCTTACATTTTTTCAAAAATACCATTTGGTGGCAGATATGTCCAACACTCACGTTCCTCAAATTATTAAGGTTTTGCAAGCTCATATCGATATCTCTACGGATCTAAACTATTATAATATATGATCGGACCTGGATGATCAATATTCGTTATTGTCAATTCAGGGTAATTTCCTGAGAGAGCTGAACACTACCTGACTCATTGAAAATTCCCCGAAGAAGTTAAAATGTTGAATATCAAATTTCCTTTTTTTATTACAGAAAAACGACTATGTATGGGGCCTTAAAATGTATTCTTCTTTTAAACTGAATGACTAATGAATGTATGCATTATTTTCGGAAACAACATTATCTTCTTCTTCCAAACACATCACATTAAAATGATTTCAAAAATATGAATTCACCAAATGAAGTTCAAGTCTACGGAGTGCTCCTTATTTTCTCCACATGAACGCTTTCCTATGAGCTTCACGTTCATTGAAAATTAATGCAATAAAATTTTCCCTTGAGATGAATTCATAAAAATGAGAATACGAGCTCCATGGAAACTAAGAGAGGATATACTTCTTATGTTGGGTTTAAATTTGGATGACTACAATTTTATGTCAAAGTTCAACAAAATTTAACAAGCAAATTACAATGAAAAATATCTTTATCTTCTGGTTTTATGAGCATGACATTTAGGTAAATCAGGTTTCATCCATATGATACCTTTTTAGATGTGTGACTTTATTTAGTTGCCAAAAGTACAGTTGTTACCTTACTTTTTCAGTGGAAAATTTTCCAAGTGTGGTGGCTTCTCTTTTTGCATACCAATTCCTTGAGCAAACAAAAAACAAAGAACCCCCTGAAAGTGGCATATAGGACCGAAATTTCTCGCACATAAAGTCAAAAGCTTCACAACGAAATGTTCAAGGATCACAATCAAACCTCGATTTAAATATGAAAAAGTCAATACGAATAATCTTTGCTCGACTACTCTCCAATCAATACTGTTTGAATCCCAATTCGTCACCACAATGATACATAAGAACATCAACCCGGTTCCTTCCAAACGATTGGAACCTTCGCCTTTCCATCAAACCTTTTCGCTTTCACAGCCGGAGCAAGTAGAACAGATCCCTGTGTTAGAAACCATGGAAACGTCCTCTAACAAGAACGTCATAAAGAGCCCATCTCCCTAACTAGGAACAACCCAGTATGATCCGAAGTGTCATACCCCGTTTAAATTGAATGGTAAAACAAAAAGTAAGGCAAGATTATCACCCTACGATCGGAAGACTGAATGGATACGATCGAAGACCTTAAGTTAAATAACCTACACAAAGTTGAACGACACACGGCGTAAGATACTAACAACCTAATGACAATGGCACAAACCAAATTGCCCAGGTCATAAGTATGCGCAGGAAAAATCTCAAAAACTCAGAGAAATTCATACCAATATGATCTAAAGTAACTTTCCATGAATATACCTTAGGAAATTATTTTCAAACATGGCATCTTAAAGCTATATTTCTCTGTATCTTGGCCTCATCAGTGCACTAGATATGCCAGGTCAGCAAATTGTGCACAAACGTTCAATGGTCTTTGTCAAAACTTTCTTCACAATACAACCATGCATAGAATGGGAAGAATAACAAGTTGAAGCAACTCGCAGGACAATCGTTGGAGACGCGGGGAAAATATCCACCACCATGCCACTGGACAATAGCACACCCGCGTTATCCACCCGCAGACCACAAACTATCCAAAACCGCCATTCACAAAGGAAAACAGTATGCCCGCGCCCTTCCGATATATTAAATCGCGGTATCTACAAGTAAAACAACAACAACATTCCCCTCATTCGAACACCCATCCTTTGCCAGAGGAAGCCATTTCGAAGGGCTTCTACATCAACTTAGTTGAAGTTCCAACCGCACTTCAACAACATTGAGCTTCAGAAACCTCTGAGCAACATAGTCCAGAAAAATAATCTCCTCGTAACTTCCTTCGCCGCTCAATCACCTGAAAATTAAATGATCAAACTCCTACAGAACAAGGGTATCCAAGACGAAACCCACAGCTAACTTCTTCGCGCACACCGATCAACATGATATCCTTGCATTGTTAGAGACCTACAAGCTAAGAGAAACGCAAATGTGCAGGCTTGACCCTAAATTATAAAATAAGGAACTAGGGGTACGTTGGTGCTTCAGAGATAGAAAAAGGAAGCCTGGGAGAACCAATAAGCCTGTGAACTTGAGAAGTACAAGGAGCAACCACATGAGACACGGAAGCTTAACCAACAAGTCCGCACCTCGAGACAAAGAGGGAAATCGGACTTCCCCATGGGCATATAGGAGCGATAGGTTAAGTATTGGGGTCACACTGACTTCAAGGCGACCTATGATAGCAAAACCAGGGCAAAACTGTACATGGCTATGGGAGAACTTTGTATTCTGATCGAATTGATTAGACTAACAAGCTGACCCTGACTAATTTGCCAGCCCAGATAAAGTAGCAGGATCAATCTCGGGACCATTCAATATCAATAACGGTCTAAGACAAGGGGATGTCCTATCATGCATCCTCAATAACCTGGCTCTGGAAAAAGTGACCCGCAATTCTCAAATGAGCTGGGTTATTAATGAGAAAAATTGCGCCACGTTCGAGAGAAGAATCCTCCGCGTAATTTTTAGTGCCCTACGTGAGGATGAATGATTCCGTAGCCTACTTAATGAAGAAATTTGTAAGCGATATCACGGCCGCCTGGTTGCGAATAAAATCCGGCTCAATAAGTTGCAGTGGACAGTTTGTGATAATGGTGATGATAATGCGAATAGTACACTTTACAGTTCACTGAAGAAGGTTTCGCTCATATGGTGACAGACGCCTGTCACCGGGCTAATCAGACCTCATGTGCATGCATATCCACTGATCTAAATCTTAGAACTCGCTTTATTCTAAACGAAGTCACCATCCTCACAGTGCGCTAATTGCCATTTTGCAAGGTATCCTTCTTTATGAAGCATCAGCTTCAAGGAAGCGCCCCTATGCTGGTGTCCCGCTGATTGCGGCAATACCTTAAATGAAATTACGCATCATCTAGCCAGTAATGGGATGACCGCCCTGTAAGCTGTCATAAACGAATATACGATGGGAGAATCACTTCGGAGCAGTCTTGCGCGAAGGAAGCATTTTTGCAAGCTTATTTCCCAGTTAATATTGGGGCCTTTCCATCCCCCTTTAGGATCTGAAAAGAAAATGGTCAATTTAGGTCTTGGGTCTTTTCTTAAAACTAATAAGAATGGTAAAGTCGGATCTTTGAAACGAGTGCATAGTTGCGAAATCCAGAGATCAATTAATTTTTCTCTGTCAAGACCAGATATCACTGTGGCGAGGTTTTAACGTCTCTCCAAGTGTTGTTAACAGAAACCAGGAACAGATAAAAGATTAGGTTCCTAACTGAAACCAAGGTGAACCTTGACCGTGACTAGCTATTTCGTTTTTATGTTATAATATTTTGGTCCGTCAACTACTTACAACGAATGTCCTTTTTTTGTCTAATTCACTTCAAAATACTCCTTTTCATCTCAACGCCGCGAATATCTTCCATACACTTGCTTAATAACATTAGTCAATATAACTCAATTCAACTGGAAAACTATTAAAATATCGCCCGACACCATCTCCCTTGGGGTCCTCTCAGGCCTGGGTGACAGGCGAGTAATTCAGGCACACACACGCTGCAATTAGTTAACCTAAGGAGCCGTCCCTATATCGACTACGCTGGCTCTATAGTCATCAGTTCAAACCCACACTCACAAAAAATATGATCTGGTCTTGTTGGGACAAGTGTGCCTGTCGACCGCGAGATGCGGACTAGACATAAAATCATTCAAACGGGGCTGATACTATTCCCTGTTAGGACAAAGGTACCCGAATTCTACCCTACTCTCGAATGTAAAGTATCTGGTTGTAATCCTAGATCCGAAGCTAAATTGGTTCTCTGGATGTATTCTTCACCAACGGATCAAAAATGGTCGGTGGAATCGGTTCTTAAGTTTTTTTCGGAGCTCATTTCCTTTAGAATTACCACAGGCTGGCAAAGGAGATCTGAACCGATTGGACTCTGCACCATTGCTCTTACCACACCACTCATGGTATTAGGTTTCCGAGGCATAAAAATGGGCACCACAGAGCTATTTGGGCTTCTTATAGCGGCCATGTAGGTGTTTCTATATTAATATTTTTGAAAATGTCCTTGGAATCAATAGGTGAATTTGTAATGTTGGACTATACTCTGGTCATTAACAAAACTTCGATATTTTCCTCGGTGGTTTACCAGGCTTATTTTCGTGGCTATCTTTTTGATTATAGGGAGTACGTATGCACCTCTACAATCACCATAATCATACTAATAAATAGCCACACAAGCCACAGTTAGATTCCTGAAACATGCTATATATGCACTGGGCAACTGAAGACAGGTCCCTTTTATTGTCTTTAAGGAGAAAGTTTCTAATATGGTGTCCAATTTTTCGTGTCCTAATAATTGAAATCTCCCATCAAAGCCATCATCTGAGACGATGACATTTTATTCTGTCTGAATCAAATCAATGTGGCACAACCGAAAAATTATCTAACGATTATCTAAGCTTTACCTCAAGAGATTTCATCTCACGGACTTATCCCCAGTTCTATCGTTAATAATTACAGTTTCACAGCAAGTATGTCATACTTCATATTCTATTATATGTCAATCACTTTACCACATCTCCTGGAATTATTCATCCTTTCCAATAAAGATAATCAAATTTTGCCTTACCTTTTGCCATTCATGATTCTCAAAAAAACAATCTATTCTACTGAAGCAAACATACGTCTGAATGTCCGACAACAATCAAAATCGTTCACGTTGTTAGCACGTTTTCTTGCCCACAAAAGGACATTGAACCGCCCACTGGGTATTTCATTACGTCCTCTTGCCTTGTGGATATCCTGGACATTGCAAGACACGACTCCATTCATGTCTACTTTATGTTATATTGCGGTCTCGTTACGTGAAACACAACATATCCCAGCATTCAGACCGTTTCAAGCAAGGATGAAGTACATGGAAAGAAAATTGAACTGACGACGACCTACTTATAATTTCCCTGGAGTGCTTTTCCGAGTTCGTTTGTCTATCATTTACTTGATTTTCCGATTTTCGTATTCCAACACTTTCACCGATAATTCGTCACAGTGTCATTCCACCGGGATAAGGCACGTGGAAAGTGTGGAATGGATTTGAGGAGGATGTCAAAGTTTTAGACATGTGTAATAAATCCATGAATATTTCACAGTGAGGTTTCCTACTTAGCATGAAAGATACCTGATACATAATTTGACTGATGGATATCACCTTCTGTTTATGTTCAGCCGATTGGGAAAGGGTTCAGGACATGGCCTAATTCTATCATAGTTGGTTCACATTATGGTAAACATTCCGGACCATAGAAATTAATTATAAGTAATGACGAGGAGTTAATTAGGCAGGTCTAGTAATTAGGTAGGAAGTTCTGATTTTATCTTCATTTGGCGGTAATGATGTTTAGCCATTTATTGCCATTATGTGGTTTTCATAGCAAGTCCTACTATAGGTTAATGATTATCGCTCACAAATAGATATAAAGGGGAAAAGAAATTTCTTTCAAATTATGAAAATAGGCCGGAATATTATATTTGATTGTAGCATTAAAGATAGCTACTCCGTTGCAACAATCCAGTGAGTCCTTCACCGATGCCATCTACGTATTGATGCTGGACGGTCAATAGATAGAAACTGACTTTTGAATCACGTGGGTATCAAAGACAGTTGCGCTACGTCCTATCTTTAGCATTTCCAGGTAATAGTTAAGCCTACAGTAATACGGCGAGATGGCTATTCGGCGAGATTTAAAAAATCCTAGGAGCGCTTTGGTCCATATCTCTCAATGAGAACTCGATAGAGTTCCACTCCTGGCAAATTTTCCTAGTATAGCCCCCAGCTTTCCCTTTTCTTTTTTATTGTCATGACCATCAACCCTTTCCCGATTCTACAAAAGACTTTTGTTCCATATAGCGGTATTTTTGCCCCTTTCTCGATTAGCTCATCCGGTGCCTTATTGGCTTCTGTAGTACGGAATCCATCCCGACCCTACTGTGACATCATCCCAATTTAGGGTTCGAATGGTTAGATCTAAGTGCCCTGCTAGCTGCCTGGTTGTCAGTTAGGTTCGCAATATTCTGACGCTATATCTCCTTTGTGAGTTAAAGTAAGGAAACCTATCTGCAGCGTCTAATTTCGCTTGAAGTATAATCATCATCAACGGCGCAACAACCGGTATCCGGTCTAGGTCTGCCTTAATAAGGAACTCCAGACATCCCGGTTTTGCGCCGAGGTCCACCAATTCGATATCCCTAAAAGCTGTCTGGCGTCCTGACCTACGCCATCGCTCCATCTCAGGCAGAGCCTGCCTCGTCTTCTTTTCCTACCATAGATATTGCCCTTATAGACTTTCCGGGCTGGATCATCCTCATCCATACGAATTAAGTAACCCGCCCACCGTAACCTATTGAGCCGGATTTTATCCACAACCGGACGGTCATGGTATCGCTCATAGATTTCGTCATTGTGTAGGCTACGGAACCGTCCATCCTCATGTAGGGGGCCAAAAATTCTTCGGAGGATTCTTCTCTCGAACGCGGCCAAAAGTTCGCAATTTTTCTTGCTAAGAACCCAAGTTTCCGAGGAATACATGAGGACTGGCAAGATCATAGTCTTGTACAGTAAGAGCTTTGACCCTATGGTGAGACGTTGTGAGCGGAACAGTCTTTGTAAGCTGAAATAGACTCTGTTGGCTGACAACAACCGCGGCGGATTTCATCATCGTAGTTGTTATCGGTTGTGATTTTCGACCCTAATTGTCAACGGTCTCAAAGTTGCATTCTCCTATCCTTATTCTTCTTCGTGTTTGACCAGTGCGGTTTGATGTTGTTGGTTGATTCGTCTTCGGTGCTGACGTTACCACCATATACTTTGTCTTACCTTCATTGATGTGCAGCCCAAGATCTCGCGCCGCCTGCTCGATCTGGATGAAGGCAATTTGTACGTCTCGGGTGGTTCTTCCCATGATGTCGATATCGTCAGCATAGGCCAGTAGTTTGGTGGACATAAAGAGGGTGGTACCTCTTGCATTAACCTCAGCATCACGGATCACTTTCTCGAGGGCCAGGTGAAAGAGGACGCATGATAGGGCATTCCGCTGTCCTAGACCGTTGTTGATGTCGAATGGTCTTGAGAGTGATCCTGCTGCTTTTATCTGGCCTCACACATTGGACAGGGTCAGCCTAGTTAATCTTATAAATTTCGTCGGGATACCGAATTCTCTAATGGGCGTGTACAGTTTTACCCTGGCTATGCTATCATAGGCGGTTTTAAAGTCGATGAATAGATAGTGCAACTGATGTCCATATTCAAACAATTTTTCAATCGCTTGCCGCAGAGAGAAAATCTGATCTGTTGGTGATTTGCATGGAGTGAAGCCGCTTTGGTATGGGCCAATGATGTTTTGGGCGTATATATCTTATAGATGGAACTCAGAAAAGTGATACCTCTATAATTGCTGCACTGTGTGGTATCTCCCTTTTTAGGTATGAGAGAGATAATGTCTCTTTGCCAGTCGTCAGGCATTGATTCGCTGTCCCATACCTTCATATCCCATACCCCAGCACAAGTTGATGAACCACTTGGTGTAATTGGACGACTCCATATTTAACCAGTTCGGCTGTAATTCCATCGGCTCCTGGCGACTTATGATTTTTAAGCCGATGAATTGCACGGACTGTTTCTTCTATACTCTGTGGTGGCAGTATTTGTCCATCGTCTTCAGTTGGCGAGACCTCCAACTCGTCGATGTTCTGATTGTTCAGTAGTTCATCAAAGTACTCAACCCATTGCTCCAATATGCCCATTCTGTCGGAAATCAGATTTCCGTCTTTGTCTCGGCAGGATGAGCATAGAGGTGCGTAAAGTTTCATCCTGGTGACATGTGCGTAAAACTTCGGCACCTGGTGCGGTTGCTCCCTGTACTTTTCGAGTTCACCCACTTTTTGGTTCTCCTAGGCTTCCTTTTTCCGTCTGTGAAGTCTCCTCGCCGCTCGACGGAGTTCGTGACAAACCTCCGCGCATACCAGCGTCCTTTGAGAATGCATTACTCAGTATGCAGCATTCTTTCGTTCCGTTCCGATCTTACATTCGTCGTCGAATCAGCTGTTCCGACTTTTCTTGCAACTGGAGCCAAGAATCTTTGTGGCCGTATTTATGATAACGTTCTTCAGGTGGTTGTGAAGATCATTTGTTAATGCTTCATCTCCAGGACATCTATCAGCTGCTGTTATTGCGGCATCTCCAAGACATCCGTTAGCTGCTGTTATTGCCGCATTCATTTCCCCCTTATAGGTGTTACGGAGGGCTGTGTTGTCAATGGCTTCAGTATTCACTCCCATATTCTTGTCAGAGGGGACTGCAGATTGTGTTGTAATTCGAGCTGGGAGCACTAATGAAATAGGGATCCGGGTCTATATTGGCCCCACTATATGTTCTGACATTCATCAAGGCTGAGAGGTGGCCGTTTTCAATCAGCACGTAGCCAATTTGGTTGAAAGTGGTCCCATTTAGAGAGGCCCATGCCTGTCTGTGAACCGCTTTCCGCGTAAACCAAGTACTTCCAACAACCATTTCGTGCGATACTGCTAACTGAATAATCCGTAGTCTGTTATCATTGGTATCCCTATGTAAGCTGTGGGAGCCGACGTATCACCTGAATACGGACTCCGTCCCTACTTGACTGTTGAAATCTCCAAGTATGATTTTGGTATCATACTTTGGACAGGCTTCGAGGGTCCGCTCAACTGCCTCGTAGAAGGTATCCTTCGCCGACTCTGCAGTCTCCTCTGTAGGGGCGTGAACGTTAATGAGGTTTATATTTCTAAATTTGCCTCGCAAGCGCAGAGTTTGTTTTCAAAGCCGATAACAGCAGGTTTCATTTTTTGGCTGACTAAGAAGCCTACTCCGAGCACATGGTTTACTGGATGGCCGCTATAATATGTGCTGTTACATCAGCTCTATATTGGGACAAGGTATCGGCGAACTGCTTGGCAGCTCATTCTCTGTACTGGGAGCGCATGAGAAAATGCGCAAATCGTTATTCCGTTGCCGTTGTTTGGTTCGTCGTTTTAAATTCCATCCTGTCTGAGGCTCCTTCTGTTGCTTCGTGACATCGGTTTTCCGTGTAGGGTTGTCAGTCCTACCCAACCCCCGACCAGTTGGTACAATTTGTCCCGTTTTTTGGCGCGGGCGACTTGCCTTCATCCTTCGCCGTCGGCAGTTTTTCTGTAGAAAGAAGATCACCACGTGGAGGTGGAGATAGGGTATGGTAGTAGAGCTGTTGGTGTTGGTTCAGCAGACGTTTCCCTGGTTTTATTCGCCATCGTGGGTACCAATCCACGTTTCGCCCTGGGACCCATACTACCCTTTGGCCGTCCTTTCTAATTACGGTATATTAGAATCGTCTGTGAAGGAAAATGTAACTGTCACCTTTGTGACAGATCATACTCTCATAAATGGCTCTGTAATCATTAACAGATGGTGTTTTCGTTGGAACCTCGTTGCAATCAAAAGAGTTTTGAAGTGTGGTTTCGAATGTATTGGATATGGGGGTCGTGCTTTCGCTTGGCTTTATACAAATCTTCCCGGATAAGACCCAGCCTAACATAGTCTTCTGGGCTGGTAACTGTTTTCTCCTTCATGATTTGGGGCTCAATTATTTATTCAAAAACACCCGCTCGAAGATAAAGATCGAGACCCGAATCTGGAGTAAACAAGCTGTAGTCTCGCCTTCTGTTTGAAATTAGGATCAGTCATATTTTCACTTGACGTCTATACGTCCAAACATGGATATGAAATTGGATTTATTATAACGTTGATGACTTTTCTCACGATCACAGCGTGGATACCCCCAGTACCTGAAATCAATGCCAGGGTATTGCTTTTTTCACGTCTTATTGGTCGCTGTTCAGAATTACATTAACGGTGTTTGAGAACTAGGGTTAATGAAAGGATGTAGTATCCGTAGCTGTTACTGTTAATGTTCCAAGTAGAACTGTTCATATTCTGGACGTCTAATGCTCGCTGGCAACATCGACGATTAACTCATCCCGGAAAGGGAACAGTTCATAATGCGGTAGGCGATTTCTGTATACCATCTTTCGCTTGGTAAATCGACGTCTTTCCCTCATAGTGAATTTCTTAAAATCATCGAAAGAAAATAATGAAAGGTTTACTTTACAGTATGCTAAACTCGTGTTTATTAGTATCATAAAAATTATCCTATTGACGTGTTGAAGGGTGGAGAGGGTGGTAGGCTAAGGTCATATTGGCAATACTCGTACTTTTTCAGAGGAAATCGTAGAACTACGGAAGATATCATCTAACTTCCCTCAATGGATTCTGCAAGGTAGAGGAGGGTCTCGTTATACATCTTCCGCTGGATAATTCGGCCCTCAGAAAGACCCCATTGGGATGTTTTATATCCGGCTAGGCCATCCCGTAGTGTATTATAAATGTTGATGATGTCACTGGCCAATCTATAGCCAATCTGCTCTGCGTTCATTATTGCATCCAAATACTTATTCAAGGCTTGGTAGCTGTCAAAAATTCATTTGTCGGTTTAACTATGATTGACAGTAAGGACAAAGCCGTGCAGGTCAATCAATTATCGTTATGTTTTAGGATGACTTTCCCCTCGAAGTGGACCACTTAGTTACAATAATTTATTACAGTGCAACAATTCTTCAAAAAAATTTCGACAAAGTTGTGGTGCATTAGGTGATTTAGGGATCGAATGGTCCTGAGTTCGCCATTTACTTGTTAGTGGATCTAACCATAAATTATATTAACAGAAAACAGTCCGACTTGAAACGTTGGCCTGCACTGAACCAACCCCTACTTTTATTTAGGGATCCGGTGGTCTCAGAATTCATATCCATGTCGGGATTGGATCACGCTGCCTTCTAGAAGAAGAAAGGTAGCATCTGATAAGTTCACGATCAAAACTGTGAGCAAACAATCATTTTAATAGGTTCGAACTCCCCAATCAAGCGTTCGATTAATTAAATAACAAAACAGAGGAGAAGGACGACAAAATTTCCTTCAGTATTCGTAAACTATACAAATTTGTTGGTTTACCAACACTCACTGTTGATTCATTTCCGATTATTAATGGCAGCACGTGACCGATAAATTATTCCTTTTTTCCTTCTCTAGAAAATAATTACCCGCGAAAGCACAAGTGCTCATATGAAAATATAATTCTGCTAGCCTCAGCTGGATCATAAATTTCTGCAGTGCTCAGTTGGATTCCGGATAAACTTTACATCCCAATCCGTCAGATAGCTTAGGAATGGAAGCGAAAAACAAATCAGTTCCTGGGGAGTAATTGAGCGATAAATAACTGTTTGTAGTCAACAGGAAAGCGAAGATTTATAAGTTTTCCCTCGCAACTTCTAAGTTTTCTGCCCAAGCATGGAAAAACGCCAGACTTTTGGTCGACATTCGTAATATCCGAAATGGTACCTGCGGTGTAAGCGCAGATATGATGACAGTTGAAATTAGAAATGAAAAGAACAACAGCATTATTTCATTAGAAGGAATGATTTGTGGAACCCGCGAAGCAGGATCTCCGTCGTATGCATATTTACGTACAAATATATAGGAATATGTCGCCATGTTGGATGCATAAAGTAACAACCATAATAAATTAAAATCTGACTTCTTAGCTCAGATCAAAATACATTGAAAATCAATTAAAAGGAACCAGCAATGTATCCTGACCCCGAGAAAAAAGGCTTCCTAATTTATTCACTTGACATTACTCGTGCTTAAGCAAGTCATCTAATTCAATTAAACAATTTATCAAACCTCATGTAACAAATAACGTGCGTCGTCCTTGGGACATTAATCATCCTTCCTTTCAACTAGGAAGCTGGTAATATCCATTACATTCTAAGTGTTCACCTTTTTGGGATATTTTGGATATTCAAAATTTGCCAGGACACTATAGTCTCGGGGGTCAACATATGTCCATATAAGGTATACTTAAAAATTACAACTCATAGACTCTCATTAACGAATTACCATCCCATCGTGGTATATAGGATAAGTTTCCCCAGGTTTCAAGGACTGCAGGGTCCTTGTTTATTTTGTGAATAACTGATAACTCTGCTCTGAGATCCTAACTTCCACCAGCAGCGTGGGCATTATATTGTCCGCACTCACAGACTATTAACACCTCTTCAATGAATTTTGAATTAGCGTTTCGACCCTTGGATGTGATGAATAATAATTTGGCACCTTAGGATTTGTTTGGGAATTTATTGTCTGGTCGCTAGTGGGCGATTCCTTTTTACGCTCTAATTGGCTTGTGGAATGAATCGCGGAACTTAATATTTGTTTAGTCCCAAAAGTTTGTAGGAGCACTACAATTCATTCTATTTTCGAGAAGGACCCTTGATGATATGTCACAATGGATAACTAGTTCTTATGATAATTGGCTTAACCTTACTAAGGTTTACATTTTTTTCAAAACACTTTAAGTTCTTATAAAAGTTGACATTGAAATCAAAATGAGATTGACCTGTGACCATTTCAACTTGAAATAACGAATAAGTTTCTCGGTTTGCGGACTTGACATTTCTGACAGAAGGGATTCATCCCCTTTTGTGAGATTTGGCATAAGGAAACTATTTTCTATTTCGATATTCTTAAGCAGATAGGAATCTAAAAAATGTAAAAACCCCAACCTTAGTTTTCTTGCGAACGGAAATATATGTATTTATACTGAGTGCAGGTTCAGAATTCGTACTAGTGGATGCAAAGCGCATCAACATCGCTGCAAGCCCTAGTCGTGTTATGAGCTTAACCACCAACAACATGAAAATCCCACATGATTTCCTTGATAAGCCCCGGAGAGACTTCCTGTCAAAAGCAGCTTCAGATGAGTCCCTTACAGTGTTGGATCTAGTAATCTCCTTGGGTACGTGGGAGCCGCATCTACCAAAAGAAATTACGAAATATAAAACTGTAGCATTACTCAAGCCAGTTAACCATCTAATCGAAATGAAAGCTACCTAGCGGCCAGATTAGCTACTACAAGTTTCTGGATGGACTAACCTAGAAGAGCCTTGTACTTTTATTAACGATTAGTGATTGAATTTTAGAATGGAGAAAAGTCATTCCAGAAAGGTGTCGATGTTTTCAAGAATATGGGTTTGCTCTAACTTCAACTGGAATTCCAGCGGTATAGGCCTGGCATATGGTTAAACCATTTTCGATTCGATCTTCCATGAATATGTGCTTCAGGTTTATTATTATCCACTGCATACTGCACAAATGATAAGTTTAGATCAACATCGATGAAGAACG
The DNA here is from genome assembly GCF_905115235.1 of Hermetia illucens. Taxonomy (NCBI): domain Eukaryota; kingdom Metazoa; phylum Arthropoda; class Insecta; order Diptera; family Stratiomyidae; genus Hermetia; species Hermetia illucens. The sequence goes on from NC_051853.1 coordinate 23,598,955, forward strand.
GGAATTCGAACCCGGGGTAAAGAGATCAAAAGGCTGGACCCACAATCGACCTGGACAATCCTCTGCAATGGTGGTAAATGTGAATGTCAATGTTAGTTGCGATCACACCTGCCTGGGAATATGATAACAATGGATAAAGGTTTGTGGCTGGCTATTATAAATGATGCGTTACGGTCCTTAGTGCAGTTAACGTCAAGCTCGGTACATTATTTTCTTCTTTGACCCCAATGATGAGGCCCATTTGAATTACGTGCCTAAGATCCAGTCCATGCACTTAGCAAGGCTATTATCGTATTTGTGAGAGTAACGTTTTTACTGTGCCTCACTCATCATGAATCGTTTCTAGTTCAAACACAGAAATAGCTCGTTGACCGTAGATTAAGAGTTGTCTTATGCACGTGCATAGAAAGAAAAGCGCTGATATCGGCTTAATCGGCGAGATCATCACTTGTCTTCTCGTGCATATAGTACCTGCATCTATTCACAGGGGAGAGAACCTCAACCTTTTAAGCTTAGTATGGTCTATATTCACCCTCCAACGATCATTTGCCATTGGGAGAACTACCACTACGATTAGGCGGCAGATATCTTGAGCACCTCCTGAAGAGCATCGTTGCACGCAAGAAAAAGAAATATATTCTTGCGCTGGTCAGAGAGGCAGATTTTTCCTCACCCATGATGAAGAAGAGTACTCCGCCACCATACCCAATCTTATGACATCCGAGAGAGCTCTATTTTTAAAGGATGAAATGTTCCGCCATCGTAACATCTCCTAACAGGGGAGATTCAAAAACTTCTGCAAGTCTTCCTACTTTTCACAGAATAAAGTTTGCAATGTGTTTCCCTGGTTCTGAAAGGAAAAAATTTATTTGTCTAACAGCATTATGATTCTGGCACTACAATTGGTCGTTCTGGTCCCGCAATAGGGGAAATTGAACCCTCTTTCTGCCAAGTCGTTCAAGATTTCATTTCTCTTTATGTCACAGTGATTGACTGCAGCAGTGACTCAGAATAGTTCCACGGAATTAAATGTAGAAATTGGTTTCTGCATACCTAAACGATTTTTAATGTGATAAAAAAACTGTTCAATGCCCTCAGTGCGAATATCGTTGCAACCCACCCTTTAATCGCTCGTCAATCACCAAGGTTGTTGTGTATAGAATCGGATGCCCTTCAGCCTGGAAAACCGTCGCAAATTGTCCCAAAGGAAAACACCACACGACGGATTCAGAGCGCTATTCTATCTCTGAGTCATCGGTGTAGAAGGCCTCAGTATATACCACCACGAGTTCTTCTAGTTTCTTCCAGTTTTCCCGACGTTGATATCTTCAAGCAAACATCCGAGAATCAGAAGGCAACGGTAATACCTAGACACACATTCTTTGACATGCCTAGTGCTAGCAACAAATGTCCACGTTACTAGAACAACCATAAGTTGCGGGAGCTCACTTTATTTTTACCTATCCATGTTTCTTCCAAAAAAGGTTCTTATCTAGAATAATTCCTAGATATGCTGCTTCTTCGGAAAGTTGTAAGGTTGTACTTCTCTCCTCTGGAAAACAAAGGCCATTCAGCATAAAACCTTGGAAACGCCTGCTGAACGAACACCAGCAGCTCTACTACCAAACCCTATTTCCACCTCCACGTGATGACCGTTGGGAGTTCTTTCTTAATGGAAAACTGCAGACGCAGAAGAATGAAGGACAAAATGTACCAACTGGTCCTCCAGGTTGCGGGTTGGGTAGGGCTGACAAGCCTGCACCGAAAACTAAAGTTAAGAAGCCACGGAAAGGGCCTCGGACAGAATGGATTTCAAAACGACGAACCCGGCAACGACAACGAAATAACGATTTGCGTATTTTCTCATGGAACGTGCGCTCCCTGTATGAACCGAATGCTGAGCAGCTAGTCGGTAACCTGCCCAATATAAGCCTGTTGTAACAGCGTTACAAAAGATGCATTGAGCAGGGACCGGTTTCCTGGAGAAGATCCACCACACCATATATTATAGTGGTATTATGGTTTTTTAGATATTGTGGTATTATAGGTTTCTTAGTTAACCAAAAAATGAAACTTGCTGTCATTTGCTTTGAAAATATAGGCGAAAGGCTTATATTTCTAAATTTGCCTCTGCGTTTGCGAGGCAAATTTAGAAATATCAGCCTCATAAACGTTCACGCCCCTACAGAGGAAACTATAGAGTCGGAAAAGGATACCTTCTACGAGGCAGTTGATCGGGTCCTCGTAGCCTATCCCAAGTATAATATCAGAATCATACTTGGAGATTTCAAGAGTCAAGTAGGGACGGAGCTCGTATTCAGGCGATACGTTGGCTCCCATCGCTTACATAGAGATACCAAAGATAACGGACTGCGGATTATCCAATTAGCAGTATCGCACGAAATGTTTGTTAAAGTACCTGGTTTACGCGGAAAGCGGTCCACAAACATAAGTACGCCTCTCCAGACGGGACCACTTTCAACCAAATTGACCTCGTGCGAATCAAACCCCGACACCTCTCAGCCTTGATAAGTGTGAGAACATATAGGAGGGCCAATATGAATCCGGACCACTATCTCGTTGGCATTGTGCTCCGAGCTCGAATTACGACATCACCCACAATCCCCTCTGACAATCAAGTGAGAGTGAATACTGAAGCCATTTCCAACACAGTCCTCCGTAACACATATAAGGGGGAAACAGCAGCTAACAGGTGTCCTGGAGACGAAGCATCAACAAATTATCTTCACAACCACCTGAAGAACGTTATCATTGATACGGACAGAAACATACTTGGCCCTAGCCGCAAGAAAAGTCGGAGCGGCTGCTTTGCGATTAATGTAAACTAGCAATGGAACGGAGGAATGCCGCATACTGAGTAATGTTGAGTTCTCAAAAATCACGGGCACACGCAGGGACATATCCCAAACTCCGCCAGGTAAATCAGCACAGATCAGATTTTCTCTCTGCGGCAACCGATGGGAAAATCACTGGAATATGAACATCAGTTGAACCATCTTTTAACCGACTTTAATGCCACCTATGACATCATAGCCAGGGTAAAACTGTACACGGCCATAAGAAAATTCGGTATCCCAACGAAATTGATAATACGGACTAGGCTGACCCTGACCAATGTGTGAGGCCAGATAAAAGCAGCAGGATCACTCTCCAGACCATTCAGTAGAATACCGGTCTAAGGCAAGGGGATGTCCTATCGTGCGTGCTCTCTGCGTGAGGATCGACGTTTCCGTAGCCTACATAACGACGAAATCTATGAGCGATACCAAGACTGGCTGGCTGTGTATAAAATTAGGTTTAATAGCTTGCGGTAGGCTGACCACCTGATCCGTACGAATGAGGATAATCCAGCTCGGAAAGTCTATAAGAGCGATATCTAAGTAGAAAAAGAAGAAGAGATAGATCCTGCTTGAGATGAAACGATGGTATAGATCACGACCCCAGACAGCTTTTAGGGATATCGAATTGGTGGACCTCAACGGAAAACCTGAGTGTCTGGAATTCCAGGGAATCCTCTTCCGAGATTTGAAAGGTTATCATAGATTCAGTTGATTATGGTAATTTTGGAACGTTGGATGCAGAGTGAAAACGCCTCCTTCAATGTTCACGAACACCCCCTTCACGTACTTATCTTTCTGCACCGTCTATCTTTCAAACTTTTTGGGATTGTCAACCAGTCTCTCCTGATATTTAGATGTTAAACTAATCTCTCTAAAGTTCCGTAGTGCTTATCTCTTTTACAAGTACGATTTAGAATTTGTTCCTTAAACTCTTCATTGCCTTCGAGGAAGCTCTGGGCTTGTGCCAATAAGAAACAATTTGCTATTTTCAGATCGACATGTGGCAGCCCAAAATGTTACGCCCTGGAGTACTTATCATTATCGACGCCCATTCTGCTCCCATGTCTGGAGGACTCGATGGTGGTACGAATATCAATGTTACCCAATGCATTAATAGCACTAGATGCTCCCCTTCTTTACCCAAAATTTGGAAATCTATACATCTCAACATCAACACTATGTTAAAACTATTTCGTGTTAACCATATCTCTCTGTGCTTCAAGATGCCGGCGTTGGTTGCTGGTGAATTTGTTGAGTAAAAAGCGGAAGTGGTAAATGGGTTAAATTTTAAGAAATTGCGACAACTCCGTTACTGGTGATGCAATTCAACTGAATCCATTAACCAGTGTGGTGTTCCGATAGGTCGTCCTGGAAACACATGGTCCAGGAGAGTAGGGGAATAATTTAAGCCTCTCCAAAAGACCTGGGAAAAGCCTGAAGTACATTACCTGGAAACGACACCCCGTAAGTAAATAAACTATGCCCCATTTTGAGAATAATGCGTATATATAGTTCCCATTTACCCTTTGGTGGGGTATAGCATATCAATGTGCGAACACTCGCACTCCTGTACTATTCTGCACCAAGTGCTCTTGGGACGCCCCACTTGTTGGTTATCTTGGGAGAGTGGCTTTCATCGTATAGCGTAGCCAGCCATTCAATTCTCGTCCTTCCTTTAAGTGTGACCTATACGCTGCCACTTCCTCCTTTATAACAACATATGTACGACGACGACCAGGATTCGAACCCGGAACAGCAAGATCGAGAGGGTAACGCTCTACCCCCTCAACTTTCGCGACGTCAGTTGAGTTCTAGTTTAGTTAAATTAGAGTTCACTTTCATATATTATCTCTTCATAATGTCCAAACGATTTGCTTTAGGTACTATAAATGATATGTGTCATCCTTCAATCACAAGCATTTACTTGAAAAAAAGCCAGTATTTGACAATTGCGTAGTATCATAGCAATAATGTATCCTCATGCAATTTGTAACACCTTTAAGGGTTCACCAAAAGGTCAAAGCTGTCCCCCCTCAAAGACAAATATTAAAGGTCCACTGAAGCGTCCCGTTGACATGCGTCTTTGTATTGGGGGAATGGCCTGGGAATGTGGTGGAGAAGGAGGCTCCTTTTTGACACTTCAGTTCCTCACGTGTCGTTATGTAAAATTTCACGTGGCATTTTCCCTATATGTGAGAGCGCACCGAATTTACAGGAAAACACAGGTTAAAACTAACTAAAGAGCTGTAAAACCTTAGGGCCACCATCAAGAGGGAAGTTCCTCGAAAAACAAATTCTCAATCGATGTTTTTCCTGCCTCAGATCATCAGGAGGCATGGTCTTCAGGGTTCCCACTGTTTCCAAGTATTCTCAAAACATGGAAATGTAGGCTGCCCTTTTCTGCCAGAACTACTAACAGAGGTCAGCCATACTTCCCGTGAACAGCGACGCACACTCACAAAAATTACACAAATACAGTTTCCCATTAGTCTGGGCAGGCCTAGACCGGATACCGGTTGTTGCGCCGTTGATGATGATGATGAAACGCTGAAAAAGTTATGTGCCGAGCGATACAATGTATCCAGAAAACAACAAGACAAAAAATGCTAATGATCATTTTTCACTATTGTAAATTTCACTAGAAAAAGTGAGAAAGGTTTTAGAGAGAGAAAAATTTAAAGGGGGAGGGGGGATTCGTGGTAAAAAAAAATTCGAAAGGAGTTTAAACTGATCATTTGTAAACTCATATTTTAAAATACTTTAAAGTACGAATTTGAGGGGCGGATGATGAAGGTCCTAAAAGATGGAACGTAGAACTAAAAGAGGAAATGCTGTATACAACCAAATGAGTCTTTTCGTTTCCTTGTCACACGATAAAGGGGGGCGAAATGATGTACATGTTGCAAAGCCATGAATACTACAGAGTACCTGGGTTTTTAAGACCTGCCCGAAGAAAGATAACTAAAAACCAAAATTGGTGCAGCTACTATGAAACAGTGGTAGAAAAACAAATCTAAGTTCAACATGGATCATTTGCTTGACTAAGCGAGCTGTGCTTTCCAGCTTGAGTAATGAATAATGGAATCATTTTCTTTTTGAGGATAATAGAATTCCTGAGTCCCCATCAACTTGATAACGAATTTGAGGGAGAATCTGGTCCCCATGCTTTCAACGCATTAGCGAATAATTTCAGATTAGATATTTTCAACTATTTCGGATCCAGCAGAATGGGTTCATCCCTAGTATAGCATTTGTCGGTATTATCAAGATATGAATTGTTTAATCAAAAATAAAATAAATAGCAAAACGACAAAAACTACATAGTTCCCGAATGGCGCTCAACCTGGTTTTCTGATCATACTCATAATAAGGAGAGTAATGCCATTATCTGCATATATTTCATCCAGTCCTAAAAGAAGCAATTTATAAAATAAATCAAGGGATCAAACACCCCATGATTCTCTTACTCAACAGAACAATCTTTTCAAATGTGGAGCAAAATGAATAAAATCTAGATGAAACTTTTATTACAATACTTTCACTTTCACAATTGTACCTTTAACTTTTTCGGGCTAGACTCAATTACAAACTGGCTGTGGATTGTACGCTAACAAAACATTCAACCCAAATAGCAACGAATTTTCACAGGCTGCATTGCTATTGGGGTCTGTCTCAAAAGCAAGTCATCTGCCTAATTTGTAAAATGAATAATCCTTATTGACCCCTTAACTTTCGCTGACAAAGTTCAAACAAAAGTGAATATTTTAGTCATGCACGTATTTGTCACCCAGTGAATTGGAAGGCCTACTTCCATAATTCGTCAATCATTGTCTGCTGAATGGCTAGGTCAGCAGTTGACAGACGTCGAGACAGACAAATGAAAACACCAATTCGTTTGCAAAGCGGTTACTGTGAAATCCTTAAATGATGTCGGAAAAAGTTCAACCGTAAAAAAAAGTACGAAAAATACGAATTTGAATTTTGCAAATCAATAATTGAATTTATTATTGACACAAAAGTCCTGGTTTATAAATATTGAAATTGAATAACTTTTGGGGAAAAGGACATCATTTGGAAAGATGGACTATTGAAGCGTGTGAACAATTTATAAATAGGGAATGATTTCATCTCTACAGGAAATGGGGATGTAATATTTCGTAAATGCCTTTGGCCGAATATCGGGTGAAAGGTCATTTTATAAATTAATAGGTAGGCAGTGTCAATGACTGAGAAGATATGCTAATGTAGTTGAATGTGTCTAGGATTGTCGTAACTTATTTTTATGAACTAAAACAGGAAGACTATACAGAGGATCCTGGAGCATTGCTTGAATTTCTGTGATGGGGGAAAAGCATTGCACCTGTTCGACGTTCTTAGATCATTAGCACGTGAAAAATTTCTCGCATTTACTCCAGCGTAATCACAACCACATGGTTGTAAGCACAGCTGCTTATTGCTTACCATATGGGATAGGGAAGCACACAAAGAAACCATCTAAGTGCCATCAACACAGCGACACATCAATACATAAACGAACCTCAAGGGCCACGGGTCAGTTAGTTACCCCGTATCTACTCCGCGAACACACAATGACATTCCCCCTTAGAAACTTGATCTGCTCTTCCTGTGTTTAGGCAAAACTAAGGGCTAGTGTTGTACCAAATCGTTCACCGTAGAGAACCATGTTCATCAGGATAGTCTGTGTCGATTACAATTTTCGAGAGAGGCAATGTCGGTACTCAAGGGACTGGGATATGAACCAGATGATACTATAAGTGAGAGGAACAAAGAAAGAGGGATGAATTGGTGGTAATGGGCCCGAGTAAGGCACCAATCGTCCATTAGGAGTCGATGGGTCGAGGCCTTCCAATCTTGAGGACCTGGATGAATACCCTCCATTATAAAATTTCCCTTACTGGGGTCGGGTTTATTGGCTGCAACATAGTCCACCAATACTACAAATACTTTTGTCTAAAGAAGCTATAAACTACTACGAATCTCTATAGAAGTCCATCCAGTTTGAATTACAAAGGCTCCAAAGAAAATTAAAGGGCAATGTAAACTGAGTGATAGATCTCTTATGGTGAAAATTTTGCTCAAGTATAGGTGCATATGGATTGACGATATCAAAACCAACGAGGTTTTATTAAGAGGGAGATCTAGACACTAATGGACCTCCTCCATCAGTAAATTTCGCAAAAGGGCCCAAGCACGCGTGGGATGACATTGGACGTAATGCGGTCCGTATTCCAGAATCCCCTGACGGCAGGATATAACGTGACCGGGGGTATAATGTTTATTCGCCTCCCCTTTCAATATGTACGGAGTTGGACACGTCGTTGCGAAATCCCAAATTATTCATCTCGATCGATGAGATTGACTAGTTTCTCGAGTATAGGTATATATGTCATATAATAATGGTTTCCAGCTGAAAAGGAGTGAGCGAATTGTAGGAAGGCAAATAAGAAAGAAGGAGCAACAATTCTCACCAACTTCAATGATGCTCTAAAAATTCTTTTCTTTCCCAGGGGTGGCCATACTGTTTCTGGATCTCCCTACTTGGCCGAAAACAATGATAATGTGATATTCATGGCACCTTTAGCAAGGAGTAGCATTTCGCTGTGCTGCTATAGGTAAAAAGCCAAATGGAAAGTCAAACATTCACAGGTAACCTTACCCGTAATGCAGACAATTCAACTATACGTTCTGGTCCAGTATTATTTTTGCAACTGCCATCATCAAACTCACGGCAACTCCGCTGTCATACTAATCAGGGAAGCCAGAGCAACTAAAGGCCCCTGGAATGGCAAAATATCAGCCTGAAAATTTCCGGTAATGCTTTCGTCACTCCACTTCTGATAGTAAGAATAATATCCAAAGGCTCTCCTGATTAGCTGGGAAACATAAAACTGTGTTACATTTTTCAGATCAATAAAAAAGATGGTTGATGTGGTATGTAAGGCATATTACATTCCATGCTTAAGTGTATTATGTCAGAATACCGTATTAACCAAATTGCGAAATATGTTCAATGCATCGAGTTCGTTATCCAAAGGCGCTAGTTTCCATGAATTGATTCGTCCAGGTCCGCCAAAATGTGATTTGACTAAAAAATATTAAGAGAAGAGAAACTCGGACCAGACGGACAACGATCTAAGCAAATGGTAATCAAATGAAGCCAAGTCTTGGCTGTATGGTCATTGAAGCAGAGTCACCTAGCCTAGCTTTTGAAGCTCTTCAATGTAATTATAAATCCAGAGCGCATACAATTCCTGTTTAGTCATTTTTAAAGCTTTGTTTAAAACAAAACAGTAAGTGGCAAGCATCAACTAAGACCACCTCTTTTCACCCGCTACGCCCTTTGGGACTATCGTAGGGCAGGAGTTGCGCAATGATCATTTCCACTCGCAAGGGTCTCCTCTCACGCAGAGAAGGTGCTCCGAGTCCCTATATTGACTTCGACGTTCAAGCCAGAGAAACGGTACATATCGATGTTATCCATCATAGTCACTCACAAACTGAGTCAAGTGATAGTGGATATTTCCGTAACTGCTCATACTCTAAAACTGGATATTCAGAATCAACCTGGAGGTCCAGAATATCCCAAAATACCTGGCACATCCTGATTGCCCGCATTCTCGCGTCTCTTCCAACTGTACAAGCTCTAGCTTTACTCAACCAAAAAATGAACAGGCACCATTGTCGCAAATATGGAAACTGCTTCATCTGAGCCTGGTTGGAATGCGCTAGCGACTCTTAGCGCACTTCGATGATACACTGAGATAATTTCCTCCTATACGCCTTCAAATAAAGAGCCTTCTTCTAAATTGGTGCTGCCTACAGCAAAATGGCTCTAGCTAACAAAAGCTTTCTCGGTGGTTTGGTTCCTCTAATGTTAGGCGTCATGCCAGTTAGGACAGCTACAACTTTCCTTGCTTTCCCACTTGTGTAGATAAAGTATTCTATGAGGGATAAACGAAGATCCAGCGTAACTTATTTTATGAATAGCATTGACTCTATTTTCCGTAGCCTACATAACGACGAAATCAATGAGTGATACCATGACCGTCAGGTTGTGAATAAAATCCGGCTCAATAGGTTACGGTGGGCGGGTCACTTAATCTGTACGGATGAGGATGATCCAACTCGGAAAGTCTATATGGGCAATATCTATGGTAGAAAAAGAAGATGAGCCATACCCTGCCTGAGATGGAGCGATGGCGTAGGTCAAGACGTCACACAACATTTAGTGATACCGAATTGGAGGACCTTGGAGCAAAACGGGAATGTCTGGAGTCTCCTTATTAAGGCAGGCCTAGAACGGATACCGGTTGTTGCGCCGTTGATAATGACGATTGATTCTATTACATGCGGTCGCACACGAAATATTAGAATTTCTGTCATATTCCGACTATAGCCTCGTGAGCTTCAATTTTGTATTACGCTAACTCTCGCCTATGTTATAACAGCCTTACCGAAACCTAATATGCCCAGACAACACTCTCAAGAAGTTTATTTACTATCGCAACTGCGATTTCGTCAGAATACTCAATACGGACAGCTAGTCGCAGTAGTTTGGGTCGTAACACATAGTCACATATCAAGTTCCTTAGTAATGGAGCTAGAACCAATCCTTGAGCCACTCTGCGGGTACCTAATATTCAACTGGGTCTACGTCGGTGACGGGGCATGATGGGCATACGGTAGTAGTAAGTTCGCTTAAAAGACTACAAAGTGTACCAGCCCCTTAAATTTCTCACCAAATAAAGCAGACTTGACGGTAGTTCTGGCGACTGCTATCCGAAATGCAGCACCACATCACCTCACAAGCTGCGACCCCTTGAGTCGGTGCAACTAGCTTGTCTATACAGGCGCTGAAGTCTCGGTTTTCCCGTATCCCGCGATAACAATTTAATACCACAATCCTGGAAACTCGCGGCAGCAAATTCTTCGTCAATCTACCCGAATGACTACAGGCAAGTGGACTTATGTTTAAGACTTCGACCAACGTTTTGTCGGCGCTTCTGTGCCTCTATGGTTTGCTAGTGGACATCCATAATAGCTCATTGATCCCACGACTTCCATCATCAGGAAAAATCTCATCGTGCTCACCCAGCACTCTTTACATTGTTTTTGAAGACGTTGTCGAAGCACGTATTCTCGCAATTCTTCAAAAATACCGCAACATCACTACGGAGCGTAGTGTCTCTAAGCCGGTTAAGCATGATGTTCAGCACTACATTAACACTACTGGCTCCCCATTTTTCTCTAAAATGCGTCCATGACCACCGCAGACGCTCGCAGTTAGGTGAAAGAGTTCGATAGTTGTTGGTCTTCGCCACTTCACATGGTACCTAAACCCAATGGCGAATGAAGACCTTGCGGCGACTACAGATGTCTAATTGTTAGACGATTCCAGACTGATATACCATATCTCATATACGACTTTACGCACTCTATATCAAACGTTCTTCACCACGAGGGTTCAAGAGGACATAAAAGAAATGGAATACGGCGAGAGACGAAAATCAAATAGAATGAAATCAGCGGTTGGCATGGACATTATTGAAGAAGGACATTTGACAATAACAGATGACGTAGAACTACCGTAGCGAAATAACCAGAGAAAACTACTAAATATCAACGAAAGGAAATTGTCCTTTGAGACTCATCTATACCAACAATCAACAACCTATTAAGCGATCATTTTATCGGTGGCCATACCCCGCCCCTTTTTTCTGTTTATGGTTCACTTATAATCGTCTTCCGAAACTCTAGGAGCGGCTCCCCTTTCGTTTTCTGTTTCTTGTGACATTGTTTCCAAGGCCGCTTATCGTCCGATCTTCCTTAATCTTTCGTTGGCTTCCCCATTGTCCAAGTATTTGCTTCTATCTTCTTGGATTTCATTTGTGAGCCCAATTTTAAATTCAGACGGTGCACTCGTAAGTTTTAAGCCCTAGTATAGAGAGTGCTACTTGCATTAGATTGTTACAAACAGTTTGCTCAGATTTTCCGCGGGTCATCCATTTCTGGAGTGTCGGTTTCGAATATGAGTAAGGAACCTTCACCACAACCAACCAGTCATAACGCTGCTCAGGCGTCTCACTCATACGTGCTCGAAGCAAATCCGTTTACAAGGCGATACAGATGGTGGCTGTATCAGCTTGCGTCAGCCACCGATGCGTGGATGTGCGCCTAGCACGCAGTTACCAACCACTCTTGACATCGCAGTGAATTTTGGTTTTTTGTTCTGAGCATCCTTCTCATCACGATTTTGATCCGTGGGTAGGCGGCTCCTTCCACCTATCCGGTCTTAGTTGGGGGAGTTGCCATTTAAATCTCACTGGCAGAGGGATTTATATCATGACTCAAGTCGACTCAACGGTGAACTAATATTGGAGTTAAATTTGGGTAATTATCTCGGACGAGCGCAATGGTGACCATATTGCCTTCTACAGTATACCATTATGACCTTGAACTCTTCACTCACTCTTCAAGGCCCATATTCAATTGAGTTGTGCTGCCAACGATTATTAATTTTATCCGCTCGCAGACCTCCAAATACGTACAAGTGCATGTTCGTATCACTGTGGGAGTTTCCTTATCCACCCGAAGGGATGCGCCTGGTGGAGGATCTGGCAACTACTCATATATAGGTTCCCATGTGTCTGTCCACCACATGCACTTTTCTCAGAAAAGAGAAAGGCCATAGCATGCAATGAATAACATCGATCAACGTTGCGTTCTTAAGAGGGGGAGGGGGGAATTCCACGAATTATATTTAGGATACAAATAACCTAGTTCGGACTTAAGGTTAGTCAAAACGATTCCGATAAACATCTAAATGATATTTCTTCCATAGATTTTAAGTAACTGCCCCAATGTTAAATGGAAAATTAAGCCACTCCTATCAAATTCAAGCATATTGGGAATGAGAACGGAACGGAACAGAATAAGGAGTAAGTCCTTCCTGCTGAGATAGAAATGATTTGGTCTAACCCAACAATCCATGCATTTTTTTAATACATATACCAGACATTTTCGAATTTTATTGCTGAATTCACAACCTGCTTCCCCTGCTTTTTTCCATCCTAGTAATATCCATAAATCAATCTATGTACTTGGTGAAATACAAGCCTCAGAAGTCAGTGTTAACGTATTTCACCCTTGTCGTCTTTTTGTTATCCTGAGAAAAAGCCCAGGGGAGCTAAAGTCAGCCAAGTTTATATGGGTGGTGTCAAAAATCAAACAACCTCAGGAGGGCTATTTTTTACCATAATTTTCCGGTTGACCATCCAGTGAGAATATTTTGATGGATGGGGTAACTTTACATAGCACATCTATTCTGCTTTAATCCAACTAAACATCAAAGGGCAAAGAAAAACCCGGAATGTCCTTACTGGAAACTACTTCGGGAATAAGGGGAGTTCATGGTTGGTATCACCAAATGAACCTATCTTCGAAAAAGTTACGAAACTGAGCTTACACGAAAGCACAAAATTATATCTTATATCTGCTTTTGAACAGAGAAACTAATGTAGATACAAAATTGTACTTTATACCATCTTAAAGATTATTTATATCCTGCAATAAGTACCTCTGTCTTAGGCAGTTGTCTGTTTATTAACTTTCCAGATTACTTAGTTTGCACCAACTTTATAAAGTATCTAATACATTCAAATCACTAAAGCTTCTCAATCTCCATACTAAACATTGGTTTTTATCTTTGCTTCCAGGATATTCAGCCGCGGCACTTTTAGCTATAATTTTTGCAATTCCGTTCGGTATTCGGATGCTAGTTCATAAGGACAAAGGTAGATGGCAAGACCTTGCGCCTGCTTTTTACTCAGCACATTTGGAGCTTTTCCTCGGCAACGGATGCTTGGGTAAGTAAATGTCCTTTCACTTTCGTTATCCTGAAACTTTCTTCACCAACAAATGGTTTGTAACTAAAAGTAGAGCTTAAAGATATGTTTCGTTAAAATTCAACAGGAGTCGGAGTTCTGATGCTGCTTACACTCACTATCGAAAGATACGTGTCAGTTTGTCATCCAGGATACGTTCGTCCATTTATGGGTCCTCCAAGGTGTGAGTTTTGTACCGTTTATAACAATTATATTTTTTTCTTGACAAGAGGTCCCTAATACTAGTTAAGATTTGCTAACGTGTTTGGATGAAACATTCAAGGAGATGCTTCCTTTTAATTTCAGCGCAACGGTTGTGTTCATACCTGTAGTTACGTTCATTATATATTTGCCAAGCATTTTTCGAGGAGTGATAGTTCGATGCCTCCTGGAAAATGGCACAATAGTATTTTATAGGAAAGATAATGAGGAATTTCTACGATCATTATTTTATTCGGTAAGTTATGGAAATTATTTGTTAATTGGTAAAATCCAGTTGCATAAAAATGAACTGGAAGTCACCATGAATCCTTTCGTTGGATTCCGCGATATTTACAAATGAACGATTGTCTTTACCTGGCAAAATTATCCATTTATAATTTATGACTGTTCTATTGCTAAAGGTTATTAACTAATTAGAGGTGTCAAGGGGTGCGAGAGTATCCGTTTTCTTTTGGTAATACAAAAAACTGTTCGGAAAAGGAAGGAAAGGGTTGGTTCTCTAACTTCTTCATATTGTCGTATTGTTAGGATACTGTCACATATGCAGTCTCAATAAGAATTCCAGTCTACCCACAATTCCACTAAGAGAAACCTCTCACCACTCCTCTTTGTCCTTGTTATGGACACCGTCACACGGGATATCCAACGTCCAGCGCCCTATACACTGCTTTATGCAGATGATGTTTTCCTAGCATCTGATAGCAAAAATGATCTCGAGCAACTTGTTCAAAAATGGACTGATCGCCTCATGCAACACGGTCTCAGATTGAATTTAAACAAAACTGAATTTTTGACGACCGATCCCCATGAAACAGGCACAATCACTGTCAGCGGCAGTGATCTGCCCAGAACTGAGCGATTTAAATACCTCGGGCCAACGCTATCAGCCAATGGAGAGCTGCGTTATGAAATTGCTTCACGCATTAACGCAACCTGGATGAACTGGCGTTCCACAACCGGTGTCCTTTGTGATCGACGTATCAACGAACGTCTCAAATCTAAAATTTACCGCAATGTCGTCCGTCCAGTCGCTCTCTATGGTTCTGAGTGTTGGCCGACCATAAAAGACAATGAACGGCGTCTTGCGGTAATGAAGACGAAGATGCTACGTTGGACTAGTGGCGTCACACGTTTAGATCACATCCGAAATGAGGATATCCGCGATCGTTATGGGGTTGCACCGATCGTGGAAAAGTTGCGAGAGAGGCGTCTTCGATGGTATGGTCACGCAATTCGTGCAAACGAGAATTCACTTGCAAAGATTGGTCTGAACATCGAAGTCGATGGTAAACGACCAAAAGGCAGACCTAAGCAACGGTGGCTTGATACGCTGATGGGGATTTGAAAGCTTCGAGATTGCATCCAGATCAGGCATTCGATAGAGCCAAATGGCAAAGCCGATCACGACGAGCCGACCCCGCTTGTGAACGGGACAAAGACTGAAGAAAAAGAAGAAGAAACATCTTATACTCAACTCCCTCCAACCTCACTAGAACAGCAATAACTCACAGTTCCCACGTTACTAAACAAAATGGTGGTCTTAATCCATGAGGTAGCGCCTTTACTATCCTTTGAGGAAGGTTCAAACCGATCAGCTAAACGAAGTACTGCCTCATGGCAGCTAGCTAAGCCCTTCGATGGACCTTCCTTCTGATCTTGCATCATCTTAAGGATATTTTAATAATGGCTCGGAAAACTGAAGAAGTAGAATCTGATGAAATGGGGTAAATTTTATTTGTTCGACAAATTGATGGTACCTCCATTATCAATCTAGCGCTGTTGGCCACAAAAGAGGACTGCATCTTGTAGGGTTGATTTCGTCCAATTTTTCATAATCAACTATTCAATGGGCTGAGATGTCCGAATGCCATTAAATATCGGATCACAGGAAACATTAATAGTGTAGTCTTCATAGTTCAGGTCAACATATTCTTGATCCAGCACGTGAGTCCTCCTGTTGTTGCGTTTGCTACTATATCTTGAAAGAATTTCGACCCTCAAATTCTAACTACTGGATAAGATACATTTATATGAAAGTGTGCTATGATATGCCTCCACGAAGGCTTCCAACATTAAAAAATTAAATTATTTTAAGAAAATAAATGCTGATCTAATTGATCGCCACCATTTATACAAATAATAATAAAACGTTAAATAAAGTTTAAAGCTCCACTCCGGTTTCACTGAGACTTAAATAGCATCCAAAAATATTCAGAGAAAACGCATTTTTTGAACCTCTGTCCGGCAACCACTTATAGGAGTTCATTTGGTATTGATTTTAATACGTCTTATCGGAAGAAATACCAATTAAACCTAAGACCTTAGACAAAATGACGTGATAATATTCGTAATGAATTCACAGTTCCCAGAGCGAAGTGTTACATCTTAGATATTCAAGTAGGAAGCCCGTAGGATATCCCAAAATATATGAATCCTTTGAACTGCATTCTTACAAGGAAACACATAGAAAATAGCCATATGATTTTTTGTGTGCTCCGCGGATGCAACAACTAAAGGATCTAGTAGCGTATGCAAAATCTAGTGGGCTTGAACCTTTAATAGGTTGTGATGCGAACGCCCAGCATATTTGTTGGGGCAATAGCAAATCCAATCCTAGAGAAAAGAAGCTGTTCGATTTTATCACTTCAGCTGTTCTGATGGCCACAAACGTAGGGTGGGCTCCTACGTTCGTGGGGCCAAGAAGAAGATTAGCTGCGCAATTGGTGCTCGCTGTTCGTACCAGCTGGAAAGTAGAGAAGTTGCCACAAAACATCAGGTCTCCGTCCATGGCACAGCAAATCCACGGATTTTTCTTCATTTAAGGAAATACCTAGCCTATTGGCTAGCAAACGCACAGATATATAGTAGCTGTCGAAATCTTCGAATAGAGTTTACGTGCTTTCAAGTTAAGTTCAAGGATGCCCCAGCTAGTGACTCCTTAGACTACTAACAAGGAGCCTTACGGGAAGAGATCCACTCGATGCAGCCTAACGACTAATGGTAGTCCCTGTATCAATCTGCTGATCTATCTTTGAACAGCAGACCAAAATCTCCCTGTAGAGTTTAGTGTATCAAAGCCTCCAAGTGGAACAAGAACTGGTTAATGAGCAAAGATGTTGATCTGCCCTCAAATACCAGCTCCCAGGATGCCGCAATAATATAGACATAATTCGCTGAGACGATATTGAGCTATTATCTCTCTTATCCTAAAGGTGAGTCCCCATTAGCCGAGTATTCATAAATGTACATATAATCAGGTCCAAATCTGCCGTTAAATCCGTATAAGTTATAGGATTTAGATCTATCGTCAAGCCTGTGACAAGTATTATTCCTATCTTCGTGGACACGCCTGCTATAAAAATTTACTACAGGAGCAATGAGTACTACGACGCCTGCGACACTTGAAGCTATCCTAAGTCTACCCCTCATTCATTTGACGGTGAAGCGGAGAGGATCCGTCGACGCATATAGACTCGATGCCATTGGAGCGTGGAAAGGCGAATCGAGTGGAGGCGTGTTCTCGGGGAATCTGATTATGAAACTGGCTCGGTCCCTCGGAAAAATGACATCCATACTCCAGGCGGAGATGTATGCCATTTCATTGGCAGGAGAAGAATGTCTGCGACAAAATTGCAGGGATTGCACCATTCGAATCTGTTTCGATAGTCGGGCAGCATTATCAGCATTAAACAGCAACGACACATCAAGCCAGTGTCATTAGGTGCTGCTGAAACTTGGCCGACTGAACGTAACACTTCTGATATGGGTGCCGGGGCACTCAAACATCGCAAGTAATTAGGAGGCTAATAGGCTGGCTCGCCGTAAGATCCCCAATGGTAGGACCAGAACTAGCTTTTTGCATCCTGCCGTCCACTCTCAAGTCTACTCTGAAGGGTGAAATTCCAAGGATTTACGCACCCGAGTGGAGAAATTTGAACTCTTTTTTTGGCTGGCGGAAATCCTTGCGGAAGAACCTCGGGTCGCTAGAGCCCCATTTATGTTGTTCCTTAAGAAGTGGGACATGAAACCCTAGTAGGGCTTCTAACGAGGCACTGCTCCTTAAAATACCATTTGGAAAAGATTGTGGTGATCAGATCTCAGCCTGCGAACGCCGAACGCGGAAGTAAGAAGGCGACATTGGCTGCGTGATCAGTGATCTGGTTTATGAGACATGTTTATGTTATTGAAATAAGCAAAAGTAATTAACTACAAGATAATCCAAATAATTCATCCAAAGCAAAGGGAACAAAATGATGTTAATAAAGAGGCAAACAAGCACTTCGGTGCAGCTGCCTTATTTGCAGGCGCACATTCACGGTCAGTTTTGTCAACTTTTTTTAAGTTTTGGGATAGCTATCCGCTCTTTGTCTTCTCTGGCTATTCTTTATGGTTTTGTCACCATTGCCCACTCACACTGGAAATCTTTCACAATTTGTGGAAGAATGGCATGTTAGTTAAGATTTCGGAGAAAGGCACCCATTTTAATAGCAACAATTGTAGGAATATTTAGACACTTTCTGAATTCTTCAAATCATCCTGGAACACATCAAAGAACATCTCAAAATCTTGATGGAAGAAAACAGGCTTCCGGTCTAGATTCTCCTGCACCGAGCATATTAGCACTCTCCAAACCGTTATGGAGTAGTGCGCGGAGTTAAAATCACCGGTTCAATTTAGTACTCCTATCTTATTTACATGGCGTGTCCGGCAGTAAATTTATGGGAAATTAAAAGTTTGAATTGCTAGAACTTTGATAGTAATAGTCAGATATCCGTGAAAGTTGACAGTATTATGCGCGATATTGTCCTCTAAGCTGCCGCGGGTACTTCTGAAATGAACTTAAGAAGTGTTTTCCACGCAATTTCAAAAAGTTGGTATTATACTATTAATAAGTTCGTTTGAGTTGGTACAAGCACACCACCCCATATTTTTGCGTTGGGTAGTTTCCGAAAATGAGTCCTGCCTCACTTTAAGTATGCACTTACGTCAAAACTACTATCAGTTTCGAAAAGTACCGAGGAATCGAGGTCTTTCGTTTGATACCCTCATGACTGCATTTTATTTTACGCCCCCCTTTAAACTAAGTTTATGTCACTCACTGGGATTTCATAGTTCCCATCTGTCCACCAAGTTTCGTTCGGATCGGCTTAGCCGTTTTGAAGAAAGGTGCCTGTGACAGACCTAACAAACCTACAAAACCAAGGTTGCAAGCCTGATAGGTTAATCAATTAAATATAAATGGAGCGGTTACCAGCTGTCCTTACCTTCGATCACACTGCTCCCAGGGCAGAGATGAGGCAACGTCTGATGAGTTGCCTCTGCCCTGGACGAAACCGTCAGTCAATTTTTTTGAAAAACTTGGGTGTTTAACGCAAAAAAGAGGAGTCTGTGGACTAGAATTGAGGAAGTATGGTAAGTTGCTTCCCATGTGGTCCGGTCAGTCATCAAGTGGGTGCGAATTCAGGACTCCCAGCATTCTAAAAAAAAACAATAGCATGCTTTCTAGTTGTGTAGCAATCATTATACATGTGTATTCTACCTCCAAGGAATTCCATAGAGTGCATTCAGTTCCCAATATACCATTTTGAAATAAATTCTGAGTAGAATAAGAGCAAGTAATGAAAAATTACTGCAAATGAGACCAAATTTATTCCACTATATCTTCAAATGGGTGCCATTTGTATCCTTTGCCTCATTCTTTCCATTCCCGAACATCGAAAATCTTTTTACCTTTTGTTCTTTGACAAAAGGAGAATGCTATTCGCTACTCAACTTAACGACATCAATCCTACCATTTCATTTTAGGTATACAAAGTGATTCTCGAGGTGATATTTAAACTCGTACCAACCGTACTGATAGCAGGATTCAATTTAAGGATAATGATGGTGTACCGTCAAACATGCGAGCGGAGACGACGTATGACTCTGTCACGAAATTCGTGCTTTAAGGAAGATGATCCCAGAAAATTCGCAGAAGAACGACGTCTTACACTTCTTCTAGGTAAGTCGCAGGATGTGATAACTTTTCGGGATTGAAGAAATGAAGAAACAACAGATGAAATGCCAAAAATAAATAAGAAATGACAAATGTCTAGCGTGGTAGGCACAACGCTTCCTCATCAACAACAATTCATATCACAATATTTCAAAAATGTAATTTTCTTTCTGTGTGTCCTTTTGTTTGTCTGTTTTCCAGGTAGCACATCAATTTTGTTTCTTGTCTGTGTATCGCCGATGGCAATTTTACACGTGACGTTGTCGCGGGAAAATTTATCGAGTTATTCTTTCCAGGTGAGTTTTCACTCCCACACGGGGGAAATATGACGAGCACAGTGTTTGGTCAACATTTGAAATCTTAATCTTTGTTTTTTGATATCTTTGTAGGTGTTTCGAGCCCTAGCCAACCTATTGGAACTGACAAATTATTCTATAACATTTTATATCTATTGCTTGTTTAGTGAAGACTTCCGCAATACGTTAATTAGGACTTTCAAATGGCCGTGGTTTAGTAATCCGATATGCAAACGCAAAAATGATGTAAGTACTTTTAAATTGAGATACTTTCTCAAACACTTGCGGACTTGTGTGCTTAAAAGTTGTAACGAAAATTGGAAATTTAGATTTCTCTCAAAATTGAAATATTTAACTCCAAAATGTGCTACCTCAAGATAGTGGAAGATAGGGGAACATCTTGGCATATTCTGATAAAAGTTAAAGTATATTTGAAGCACATTTAAGATAAACTTCAATTGGATCTTAACTGAAATGTAAAGTTTCAAGAGAAAAGGGATCCATCCTTGGAAGAGTGGTGGAAAAGCGAGAAGATGAAAGAATCATCAACGAAATTCAAATAATTTGCATTCTTCCACTATCCACTTATAAGTT
Source organism: Hermetia illucens (assembly GCF_905115235.1). Classification (NCBI taxonomy): domain Eukaryota; kingdom Metazoa; phylum Arthropoda; class Insecta; order Diptera; family Stratiomyidae; genus Hermetia; species Hermetia illucens. The sequence goes on from NC_051853.1 coordinate 23,619,827, forward strand.
TTGGTGATTAATTTCACAGGACAGAGTAGCGAAAATAATAACACCTAAAGTTACATTGCTGTTATTTTGGACATATTTAATTAAAAATTTGAATTGACGCTTTTTATCAATGAAAAGCCAAGTGTTAGCAGACGCCAATTCTGTGTCGGACTACTTCTGGCGGCTACCGCAAGGCGTGTGTTGTCTGCACCTGGAAGCCGGTTTCTAACAGACTTCTGACTGCAAGATTCCGATAAAGGCTGAGGAGGATCACAACTGTACAGGGCTATGCACCAGCAGAGACTTCCAATATAATGGAGACGGATGTATTCTACAAGCAATTACAAGCAGTTCAGGAGAGGCTTACCAAACGTGACATTGTGATGGGTGATCTGAATGCCAAGGTGGACTCTGATAATACCTTGCTTGGACATTTTATAAGGGTGGGAGTCTTTTTTTTCGTCGTTGGAAGGTGGAAAGGTTCAAAACCTACTGCTGGCTCCTGCCATACAGTTATGGGAGACTTCTACTCACTAAAACCACCTCCTTCTTCTTCCCCTCTCCCCACGGGACTGCTATAAGCAATGCATCGTGGGGCTGGATCAGTTCTTAACTGCGGCGCATTATTGTTCGCTCCCTTGAAGTACAATAGACTCAACGATTGCATACATTTTGTCGTAGAAACGCCGACCTTCATCCGCCAATATGTCTATGGGGATTGTTTCTGCCAGTACATATGCTGCTTCTTCTGATGTCGTTCGATAAGCGGAGTGCACTCAGTTGATACGCCATTCCTAGTTTTCCGCAGTTTGATTTGTTTTCCAGAACGGTGGACCAAACTGGAGCTGCGTAGAGTAGCACGGAACTAACTACCCCTGAAATAAGACGACGTCGGTTTTGTCTTGGTCCACCAATGTTCGATAGTATCCTCGAGATCGTTACAGCGATGGAAGATGCTTTAGTTGCAGCGCACTCAATGTGTTTTTTAAAGTTGAGTCTTTTGTCAATCATTACTCCCAAATATTTAAGCGACTCTTGGGAGTAAATTGTTTTTTCACCAACTTTAATTTTCACGGTCATGTCTTTCCTTCTTTTGCTGATTAGCACTAGTTCCGTTTTATGTTCAGCAAGTGATAGACCGGACCTTTTCGACCAGGAATTGATCTCCCATATCGCTTCATTTGCGTAGATTTCGATCTCGTCTAAGCGTTTTGCAACTACTGTTACCCCGATATCGTCCGCAAAGCCCATGGTTGCCACGCCGTTAGGAAGGCGTAGCGTCAGCACTCCTTTGTACATAACTAACCACAGTAAGGGACCTAAGACAGACCCCTGTGGTACGCCGCACGACATTGGGAATAATTTCTCTCCATCGTCCGAGTCGCAATATAATCTTGTTCCAAGAAGAAATGCAACAACGATGCGTACAATGTACTTTGGAGCCTGTAGTTTGGTTAGAGCCTCTACGATTTTCGTCCACTTTGCAGTGTTGAATGCATTTTTTACATCGAGTGTCATCACTGCGCAGCATTTGTCATCTTGTATTGCAGCGCGAGCCAGGCCAGTCACCATGTTGATTGCATCGATGGTTGATCTCCCCTTACGAAACCCAAATTGCTTATCGGATAGGCCTCCTTCCTTTTCCGCAACAGCGAGCAGCCTGTTGTATAATACTCGTTCAAATAGTTTACCAATGGTATTGACCAAACAAATCAGTCGATATGAGGAGGGGTCTCCCAATGGTTTACCTGCTTCGGAATAAGTATCAACTTTTGCAGTTTCCATTGCTCGGGGAATTCTCCTTCTCTAAGGCATGCCGTAAAAACTTTGGCAAACGTACCTGGTGCTGACCTGGTCGCCACTTTCAGGGCGATATTCAGAATTTCATCTGGCCCTGGGGTCTTATTTTCAGCGAATTTCCTTGCTGCATCAAAAATTTCCTCTTCTACCACTTCAGGAATTTCGTCTGGGTTTACATGAACGTTGGGCAGATTTGTGTAGTTCACATCCTCTGGGAAGAGAGTGTTCAGTATATTTTGTAGTAATTTTGGACAGGTAATCGGTGGGGAGCGCTTGCCTTTCAGTGATGACATTACAGACCTGTAGGCGCCACCCCATGGATCAGAATCAGCTTCGGTATATATCCGCTTGAAATGTTCGGATTTGCTCTTCGTGATAGCTACTTGCAATTTTTTTCTCGGGTTCTTGCATGTGTAGCTCAACGAATTCAGGTTGATTTCTTCTGCGCTGGGAGCATCTCCTAGCTCTGAGGCAGTTTTTCCGACATTCCTCAATTTCTGAATTCCACCAGAAATTGGGATTTCGTCTTCGGAAAGCGCTACGCCGTGGCATAGAGGCATCGCATGCCCGCTGTAATTTTTCCCCGACCTGTAAAGCTTTTTCTTGTGCGCTTCCCGATAATAATGTGTCATCTAGAAGTACCTCCTTGAACATTTCTTCATCGAATTTGTTAGTTACCCAGCTCATCGTTATGGGGGTGGGAGGGTGGGAGTCTGTTTGGTTGAAACTTACCACTTAACGATCAGCCGTAGATTTAGGAGCTGTCTCCTGGATATACGTATAAAGTGAGGCGTTGACATGGGCCTCGAAAGGAATGATCATCCGATGGCAGCTTACGTTTGCTTGAGTGTTGCGTACACCACTCCTCATAGGGTTGTGGAACTCCCACCCCCAAGTTCAATATTAAAGCGGTCATTATATGATCAGCTATTACTGGACATTGGGAAAGTTGTCTTCCAAATCGAAGGCTAAATACACTAGAGAATTTCGATCCACATTAAGTCTTTCCTCGGGTGGAATGCAGTTCGTCGGTCATGTCCCGAATGGGTATCACAAGACCTCGCTAACTACGTAATGATGAAAGCAAATTGATGAGCGGGATGAACTGAAGACTGTATTGACTGCTTCGATTGCTGGCTGGCGCGCTCGAACTTCGATACTGAGCGAAATCCCAAGAACTTCAGGGCAGTAGGCATCATAACAAAAACGAATATGTTATTGCGGTATATGACGCAGAACGCGATGATTTTACGACCCTGTAGGGGACGCTAACGCCTAGTGAGCAGCTGAGTAAGTGATCGTTCTGCCTCATGTGAATGAAATGGCTAGTCATCGTAATGTACGGATCCGGAACGTTACTTTAAACAGGAGAAAAATCAAAAAAGTTCTCGAAAGCTTAACCGATCTTTCTACACTGGCCCCAACCATACTATATGGATCATATTAGAGTAGCACGCGGAGTTTAAGTCTCCGCATCACTTGTTCCTCATCGAATTCGAGAAAGCTTACGACAGTGTGAACAGGAAGTGTGTTTTGCATGATCTACGCAGGAGGGGCATTCGAGAGAAACTAATAACTATTATCAGAACGGCATATATAATAATAATCCAAATGAATCACGGTCTTGAAGTGTGCTAGAGCACTTTATTCAACACCGTACCACTATACAGGATTGCACTACCTTCTAGGTAGCAACGTTTTCAGCATTGTGCTCCCCGGAGATTATTACCCTTGAGAGTTTGGCTTATATACTCATTCACAACTGAGTCGACTGGTATCCACCGCCAGTAAAATTTGAACTGCCATGTTCCAATACGGCGGCCTAGTGTTATGACCACTGAGCCATCCGGACATATGATCGCGCTAAATGCCATGTGCTCCATTGAGGTAGAATTGATTTGGACTGAAAATAAACGTCAATAAAACCAAGCTTCTCATTTTGACGGGTCATCCCCTATTTGCAGAACATCGAAAGCCCCGATCAATTTGTATATCTAGGAAGCATGTTTTCTGGTAACAGTGGCACTCAGCTGGGTAGCGCATCAATAACGCTAAATCCGTTTTCACTCTATTGTCGAAAATCTGGAAATACAGTTATTTCAACACTAAGATCAGAGACTGTCTTGTGCTAATTTTCTTTCTGTGTTGCTATATGGGAGTGGCACATGGAAAGTAACCCCCACTGTCGCTCGAAGGCTGCACGCTTTCGTCCGCCTCTGTCTGTGCCGTGTTACAGGAGCATGTTCGCGTAATACTATTTCAAACTGAAAATTTGATCAAATGAGATGAGATGGAATAGGTAGTAGCAGTGGATAGGTCACACGTTACGCCTAAGCAAAATCAACAACTGGAGTTAAAACGCCTTTCATTGACTGAAAGGCGTTTCAACTCCAGATTAGGCCAAGGATGAGGTGAATCTAATTAAAATTTCCGGGCGATTGCAAAATTCATAACTATGATTGACGCTCAAGAATGAGTTTGATAATTGACAACATAGACAGAGTTCAAAATCCCTGGGAGGAAAGAAACCAAATAATAATCCTCGGGGAAATGGCGAGAAAACTCAACACCAGTTATGAGACGGGCCAACACATTATCAGAGTGGATTAGTAGTTACGTCGAACCACATTGGAAGCTAAAATACAAAAAGGGCGATAAACGTCATCTTATAGGTTTTTGGAATAGTTTTCTCTTCGGCCAACTCTGATGGTTTTTCCCCATCATCGCTCACTTCAATAAGTCATTACAAATGATGGGCAATGTAAGGCCCCATTTCTTATGACATTGTGGTTTCGTAAACGACCCTTCCTTAAGTTTCTGCAATACGGGCCTTGTCGGCTAAAAGCTGAAACGCGAATGACTATTCAACTATTAAGGTGCTATGCTCGGCCGTCCCCAATACTTCGTTTCCGATCAATTTTCCGACTTCGTCCTGATTTCCATACCACCTTCTCCTTTTGATGGGAAGAAGGAACAGATGGCCGTGTACTTTTGAGTGGGGGATTGCAGCTGGGTGCTGGATGCGGCCGTCCCCAATGATCCCGTTGTCAGGCAGAGAAGATTTTCTTATTTATTCTCCTATTCTACGTCAAGGAGCGACTATTTCAAAGTTTCTCAGACAAAGGTACCCTGTGAGATAGTTATATGCCCCACTGATAGTCGACCTGGGCCAATATTCATGTAAACAGACAAATCAGGCATTCCACTTCTTACAGTCTCTTTCAATCTCTCGCACATATAGATGAAGAAACCCAGGCACCATTTAATGGTTTCATCTCGACTCTTCATTAGTTTCAGTTTTTTCTTTCACTGGCAACCCCGAAGTGTAAGTCTCTTTATAAGACTATGGTTGTAGAGCTCGCCGTCGCCTAATTGTTTCAAAGCAGTGGATATCAAGGGAAGCTGTGAAGGACTTAGATACACTACCTGCAGCTGACAATATTATGGGAACTACAACCACCCGCTCGAAACGCCAAATTTTTCTTTGATTTCCCAAGCTAGTGGCTCATAGTTCACCTTCTTCTCCACGTATTTCCATCCAATGTTGCTATTATGGGGGATAGCAACATCAATAATATACGCGGAGTGACCCGCCTTGCCAGCTTACAGTACATCAGGCTTGTTGTGCGGAATAGCGATCAGTTAGAACTTTCCGGTCACCATACATGTTGCAAGCAGAACTATCAAGTACTGCTTGCGGCTCATATCGGTAAACCATGTTCCCGCAATCAATCACTTTTACATACAGCATTATGCCTGATGGTATCGCACCATTGCCATAACCGTGCAGCTAGAAACGAGATAGTCCAATGTCTTTAACCCCGAACCACACATTCTGCACTGATCGTTCTCCACCCTTTCTTTCATGATGAGATTTTTATAAGCTCGGGTGGCGACCACGCCGTCCTGAATGGCACACATGAACCCCTCCGTCTCAGCAAAAATCTCCGTAGCACACAGCCATCTGTTCGACAAATGGCTGTCCAAGACAATTCGCGTGTTTACCGTGCATTGCCTTCGATTAGAATACCAGTTTTACACATCGCAGGAATTCCGACAGCAGAGCATCCTTCAGATCACCAACTCAAGCATGGATTCCTTGCAGAATTCCAAGATCCTTGTTCTCTCAAAGGGAACTCAATGGTATGCCACCCTTCCATGACTGTTGCCAAACTTTATTAGTTTCGGATCAATGCGATACAGATGTAGGACATCGATTAGCCAGGTATGCGGGACTCGATCGAAAGCCTTGGTATAATCGATACAACAACTAAAGAGGTTTCTTTAACATCTAGTTGCTTGTTCATAAGGGAAGAAAGTAGAAGGTAAGAACGGGATAGGTTGTTGTTAGGAGCATGAGGAAGTTACCCACATAGGAAGAAAGGGAGGGAAGGGAATCTGACAGTAAGGAGTTCAGACAAACTGTCAAACAATTCTTCATACAGGTGAGAAGGGCGAGCACAGGGGACGTATACACAAGATCCAATGAACGGGAGGAAGTTACCAGGTGCATCCCGGTCACTGTCACAGCGGAAAGTGGAGTATCCTTCGGGGAGCTCGGAATTTAATATGGCGTGGTCCAGCCAGCTTTCGGAGATACAGATGGCATGATGTTGCTGAACCAGCGCGGAGAAATTGAAGGCCCTCAGCTTGGTTCTTAAACCCCTAATATTCTCATAAAACAGACAGACAGTAAACATGGATCCAGTTATATTGCCGATCACGACGAGCCGACCCCGCTTGTGAACGGGACAAAGGCTGAAGAAAAAGAAGAAGAAGTTATATTGCTCAGCGACGAAGGTGGGTGGCCCTGAAATTTACCCGCGAATTGAGGTGCTTGTATTTCTTCATGAATACACCTTCATGCCAAAAAGAAGGGTTGCCGAGGACGTCAACTTCGTACGAATGGACCTGAAAGACGCAATCAACCGGCCGATGTTATTGTCTTTTGTCAGTTTGACGCAGGACAAAGGAGAAAGTAAACCACCTTTGCTCTTTATATACTCCAGTACATCATCCGTAGAAGTTGCGAACGCTAGCCTGGAAATAAAGAGCTGCTTAGGTGGGGACGAAACATTTAGCTCGGGGCCGCTGATATGGATGGATGAAATGCCAGGTTATATGGCAACGGTGGGAAGTGGAGCTTCGTTGGCGACGGGAACGATCTCAAAAAGTGGAGCGGCTGTGTTCCGATACGTGACCTGCTGAGGAGGCTGAGGATATTGTCCGGTTGAAGGCGCGATGGAGCGAGACAGGATCGGAGGCTCAGTAGACCGTAATTTTTCGCATGGGGACCGCTGAATCAGGGGTGTAGACCCAGTTGCAGCAACACTGATGTAGGAAGGCATTTCAGATGAAATCGACGAGAATTTGTAGAGGGTGGGGTTCAGAGTCAACCTGTCTCTGAAGTCTTCGATGAATGTTCTTCATTTTCTTTGATTTTCAAACCCTTTACTGATGTGGAGATATCTGTGGAGAATTTCGTCTGAAGTTGATCTCAGTTTTTTAAAATCATGTCCAGATAGCTTATTGGTTAGAGGACAAGTAGCCGTAATGAAAGGTAACAGTTCAAGTCTAACTCACCAGAGAGGGATGTCGTGACTGGATGTCAGATACCAGTCGACTCAAATGAGTACCTGAGTCGATTCTGTGGTGAATGCAATGCTGCAGTCTTCCACTTGAAACCCTAGCATCAAAATAGATTGTAATTATTAATTTTATATTTCAACCCCAGATCTATACATGAGTTTAATATGACTTTTATAACATTTCAGGTTGCACTAAAATCAAAACCACTACTCAAATCAGAGAAGAATGGATCAAAGAATCACATCCACAACACAACCACGTCAGGATTATGTACTATCGGAGGACGTTCCAGCATTTGATACAAAGAGTATGCTGTGCAAACGGCCGTATGAGATAGGGAGATGCCCGCTTATGGGGCTATTCTGTACTAGTCATCCTGGCTAGTCCCTTTGTCTATGTAGTTGCTCAAAAGTCAATATGAGAAGTGAAAAAAGTGCTTATTTTTTCAGTTTTTCTTCCATGCCAAAGATTTGGTTTTTTTCTAATATTTTCACTGAAGCCAGTATCATGTAAATAAAAATTGGAGAAAATGCTACAAAAGTCAAAAACGAAAGCTAACAAAAACGAAAAGGAAATTGATGGTGCGATTATATTGTTACATTTAAGGGAGTTTGTAAGGAAGACTATAGATATTGAATGGTTAAATATTAATGTCGTTGGAATATTCATTAACAATTGTAAAGGAGTAGATATGAAAGTACACAGAGAGAAATATTTTTGTATTCACATTTAAAGTGATTTTTTCAGGATTTCTTTGTTTACAATGGATTTAGTTCCTACAGAAAAATATTTGAATTTAAAAATGAGATACTATCAAACTAGTTTTCCAAATGCACTTGTAGGAGTTCAAAGTGAAATCACCATAGGATATTATCTGGATGTACATACGTAGGTTTAAATTTGCACATCTTTATCTTATAATTTCTGCAATTAGTACTCACTGAAATCTTTGTTTAATGCCTGCAAGAATTTCCTACCGAAACATATAATTTGTTTGACAATTTCAGAAAAGAAAATTCAGAAGCACTAGTAGAGTGCAAACATAAAAATGTTCCAAGATGTAAAAAGAGTTCCTCCTGCGATTCATCTGGATAAAAATACTATTTGAAAATATATGTGTTTGATCAACGATTTGCCAACTGAAAATCTTTACTTTTAACAACGTAGACTTTAAATATTGAGTATGTGAATTATTTTTAAAAGATTTAAAAATTATTTTTAATTATTTTTTTTTATTTAATTTATTTTGTTTAATTTATATTATTTTATTTATTTTATTTTATTTTATTTTATTTTATTTTATTTATTTTATTTATTTTATTTATTTTATTTATTTTATTTATTTTTTATTTTATTATTTTATTTATTTTATTTATTTTATTTATTTTATTTATTTTATTTATTTTATTTATTTCATTTATTTTATTTAATTTATTTTATTTAAAATATATACACTTTCAAATAAAAAAAATGTTTGTTTTTATAGTAAAATACAATAAAATTAGTGTGAAGCGCAATTTGAGGAAAGCTCAGCTATGTTTTTGGAAACTAAACAAAGTTAATAGGAACCTCTACAAATATAGAATCAGATCAACTGAACAACTGAACAAGTGAACATCTTTGATTTATACTAAAATTCGAGATTCAATAGAAGTCAGCTTTGTAAATATGTTCGCTCCTTTCCCATCACAGTACCACCAATGTAAATATACTACACTCCAAAAATATAAATTCCGTAGCCACTTTAGAATGAATTTAGTGGAAATAACTCAAAAAAATGTGAGATTTCCAACAGATGTACAATAAATGTATTTTATTTTTCCATAATAAAAAAGCCAACAGTTTCTAATCAAACTGAAACAAGGGGAAAAGCTCTTAAGCCTACTATATGTACCTTCAAATAGGAAATAGAAGAAAAAACTAAAATTTACAAAAACAAACAATATATTGTATTATGAAAAAGATATATATAAAATTATGCCAAAAATTGGAAATACAATACAAATAAAATATACAGAACTTATGACACTTATGGAAGTTCCAAAATGAAAATAATATTCTCAGTGAAGTGTAAACAGAAAACAGTTCCATTTTGAAATTCAACCTCAATCAAATCTAATCAAATAGTCATTCCCAGATCGTTATTAATCCAACCAACTGATTTAATTTATTCATTTATTTGACAAACACCACTTTAGTGAATATTGAAGTACAGGATGTATGTCAGGAATGAAATTGATGTGTATTAAATGTAATAAAGCTCGGCATGGTTTCGATAGTGAAAACAATGATTTTTACATGCGATGAATAATAAATGAAGAGAAATGAATTAAAAAAAATGTAAATAGATTGAGAAATGATATTGAAGAACATTATACAGATGATGTATTAGTGTAATGATAGTTTATTATTGAAGAGAAGAATAAAGGTTACGTTTATTTTATTTATCAAATTATACATGAATTTTGTTGTTTGTTACTCAATTCTACAATTGGAACATGGAAAGTATCTTTTACTTTCAGTAAAGTACAGTACTTACAATCCATTGTACTATTGCAACTATAATAATAGACTTTTGATATCCTTCCTCGACCAGGTTTCTGCCTCCGCTCAAACTCGCAAAGGTCCCGCTCGATTCGCTGTTGGTTTTCCTGATTCAACGTTGTTTCCCGGAGCAGAGGTAGCATGTGCCCCTCTAGCCGTTACCGCACTTTTCGACATCCGATGGGTCGTCGCTCCTTCTCTTTAATTACCAATGAATTTTGCCCGAGTGTGGGATGCCGGACCCGATAATGGGCTAAAGTGATGGTTGTTCTTGGACGAGGTCCGTCCGTTGATTGTAGGAGAGCCGTGGTCTTTCGTTGGGCAGGCGCCGGTCCTGGTCTCGAAAGGGCTAGTAATTGTCCGAATACGTGGACCTTGATCGGGTGTATCGTTGGCTGCTACTGTAACCACAGAGCGAGTTAGTTGAGCTACAGCGCCCTACTCGTTTTTGAGGACCACCCTCGATGACCACCTAAGAAAAGTTGTCTCTTCTGGCAACCGTGGTGCTCATATGAAATGGCTGGAATTGGCTAAAACCAGCGGAACTAAAAAACTCTGACTAGGATATTTCAGTGAAACTGTTGGAAGTTGATTCCAAAAAATGTATTCTCTATTCAAAAGCAATGAAAAATTCTCATTATTATCTTCCACTAGAGCTTAAATCCTTAGGAGTAGTACGCAGTATTATTCCAACTACAACTTCCAAAAATATACGCTCTTTATGGTTGAGGGATTGTCCTGGAACCCTCGGCTAATGAGCTCAAGAAGTTCATCGAACAAAAGTGAACTAACTACTCTCGGCTCAGGGGCAACTGGAGTTGCAAAGCCTCTCATAAGAGCCTCTTGCAAGAAACCAGCAGAACTCTATCCTAAGGAGAGTCAAGATCGGTTTGAAGCCAACTGGTGCAACCTGATTAGTGCGGAATCTGCAAAAATCCCTAATTGCCGATTCCGCAATCGAGTACGCAAAATCCAGACATAAATCTTCCGTAGCAATAAAAAATGTAATTAATCAATATGCATGAAGTGTATAAAAGTATGTAAATAAAAAACCCACCATTACACGAAGCACATGGTGAGAGCTGGTAGGCGTGGTTTAGGTGGGTGGACGAGTGCTGAGAGCGAAGCAGCATGGGAGATTCATTCACTCTCTACACTAGCTCTCTTCGGAATTGTACTTTTCTATTGCTATGTACCAAAACTGCCTCAAGCCTTTGGCGCGGACTTTCCATATCATAACACAACTATCTAAATGCACCGATTGCATTCTACAAGTTCGTAATCCAAGCAGTGAGGTGCTGTCTTCGTCAACAGAATCTACCCTTGCTTGTTGCATTTTCCCACCGGTTTTAATTTTCCTGTTCTCCCCTTAAATATCCCTTTAGGTATCCAAGGGTCGCCAACTAATTGATATAATTCATGGTTGTTCTGATTCACCATTGGTCGTCCACAGGAAAAAGATGTGGTCTCACCACCAAGGGGTACTTTCATATAATTTCAAGGATGTTACTGGCTTCTCAACGAAGAATATGATCCAAAAACACATGAAGATGGAAACAAAGGAATGTAGCACTCCAAGTGATACGAAATCAGGTCGTGGCCGAGGCGCAGATTTCGGAAACTTCACCTTATTAATGTTCCCCCACGAAAAAATCTGTGGAAGATAGGGTCCTCACTTCAGTGGAAAATCTACACCCGATATCTATCGCGCGGTCTGCCAAAAAGGATAGTATAGAAACTTACTTAATGAGACAAACTGGAAATTTGACTACAGTCGGCCTGTCGGTGACACTATTGTCAAACTCTTCTAAAATACGGGAGGGGAAAGTTCGGCGGAAGGAAACTTTACCGACAAAGAAGACGAGACTCAAGGAATGCCTGTCAGAACCTTCTCCTCCACTTCTACCAGGAAAAGCGGAAGAAAGAGAAGCTGGTGATGTGAACGCAACAGGTCTAATTCCGGTATGTGGAAACAGAATCATACAGCCCGGAAACTGTGAACCTGGAAGGGCTCCTAGCCGACGAAAACAGTAGGTACTGCGAAAAAAGGTCACATTTCTTAGGAGTAAAGACATAGGAGTTGCTACACCACCCAGTGTAGCGATATCCACTACACTTATGCCGACAAACATAAGAGTTAATCAAAACAACCTGCAGTATGCCAAAGCATCTGCCTCTCTACTGGCGGCAAGGTTGGCAAAGTTGCAGAACTGTCCCTATATATTTCCGGTTCGACAGCCCTGGGTTTGTTTTAACAGAATCTGTAGTATGGGATCAGTCAAGGGGACTAGAATCTTTTTCGATGAATCATCCTCGAGACCGAGGGCCTGTGTTCTGATGTCAAAATTGTTAGAGGCAACCATGCTGAGACAATTATGCTCCCAGGACCTTATTGCGGTCAGCTTACAATACCAGGTTAATGATAAGAGGAGAAATGCCTTAGTTGCCTTTGCTTACTTACCCTATGATTCTTTGTGCCCTCCGCCTGCGCAAGAATTAAGGGATCTGGTAGTGTATGCAGTATCAAGTGGCCTTGAACTTTTAATAGGTTCTGATGCGAACGCTCAGCATATTTGTTGGGGCAGTAGCAAAAGCAGTCCTAGAGGAAAGAAGCTGTTTGATTATATCACTTCAGCTGATTTCATAATCGCGAACGTATGGTGTGCCCCTTTGTTCATTGGGCCAAGAAGAAGTGAAGTAATTGACCTAGCAATCTGCACTTCAAAGTTGTTAGAGTTGACTAGAGACTGGCGAGTGCTAGAGGAACTCTTACTCTCAAATCTCCTTAACTTAGAATTTAGGCTGACTATTGCAGGCGAATAGTCTGTAATACAAAGACGGAATTGTGGCGCGGCAGGATCTGCGGCATTCGAAATTTATTTCGAATGTTGCGGATGCGGACGGGTAGATGGCGAACTCTCCACTCACTCATTTTCCGAACGCACCGGGGAGTGGAGAATTAGCGGCGAAAAATATGCCGTTGGTTGGGACAGTAAGGACCGCATGGAAATAAGTCGGTCTCTTGTGTTCCAACCGCGGCGGTGTAAGCAGACGTGTCTTCTTGATCGGTTTCGGTGCTTTGTTTTAATTAAACTTATGTAATCCTAAAAAAGGCTAAAAATATTAAATTAAATTAAAGGCAAGATTAAAACAAAGAACAAAAATTGAATTTGGTTTTCGCAGTTCATCCTGAGCTATTGAGACGCTTCCAAATCAGTTGTGGTCTGCACGCTACTCGCATTCTCACGTTTTAATCGTGTTCTTTTAGCTGAATGGATTTCCCACTGATTTCATTTTCTGTTTTGCTAACTAACGCGCTAAACTGGAAATTACTCTAAATGCAAACATCCGGAGTGAAAGTTACTTAGAGGTTGACTATAAATTGAAGTACTTTTATTGTCTTATTTGAAGCAACTTGCAAGTGGAAGTCCGTTTGAACCTTCTGGCGCAGGATAATATAAAGAGTAGACCCAACAGAATCATAGGAAAACGGATTGCACAAAATTCAGTCAACTTTTCGCCGGCAAAGTGAAGCCCCTTAGGCGACTATGGATTCCTTTGGCAATAGAATATCAATTGAAAACTCTGAAGTTCACAATTCTAGAGTGCGTTGAAGAGGCTTGTCCTATTTCCCGAAGCCAACGTGGTAAAACGGTTCCATGGTGGAACCGACAACTGCGGAAACTCAGGAAATCAACCAGACAACTTCTAAATCGGGCTTGCAAAGCAATAAAAATGAAGACTGACTAAACTTCCGGAACTCACAGTGTGAATATAAGAAGCTCGTTAGGTGTTCTGTGAGGAACTCGAAGGTTAAAGGGAGACTTTCAGACTGTGCAGAGTCCTTAACAACGATGAGTTGGCCAAGTCTTAGAAAACCGAATGGAACTTTCACGAACTCCACAATTTAGTCTATACAGGCTCTCTTGGAAGTACACCGCCCGGGAGAACAGGTCTCAGAAGTGAGAAGAAAAGAATTGCCGGTTTCTACAAACCCTTCGACACGAAGGTGTTGCGAGGGAAATTGGGACACTGCGAGAGCGGTTGTTACCAATGAAAAGGGCTGTTATTCTATCATTTGAACACTTCAAAGCACATGGTATGGACAAAATCTACCCAGCGATGCTAAAGGAGGATATAGAGCACTGAGAACAACTTCAAAGAAACACATTTCGAGGATGTGTTGTTCTGAGCTACGAGCTTTCCTCTTGGCAGAAGGTTAAGGTGGTCCTCATACCTAAGCCTGGAAAAGATGACTACTCAAATCCGAAGACCTTCAGGCAAATCAGTTTAACATCATCGCTGAAATCTCTAGAAAGGCTGGTTCAGCACCACATTCGCGAGAAGACGCCAAGTTCGCACCCACTAAATGAAAACTAACATGCTTACCAACGTGGAAAGTCCTGTTCATCACTCTTTGGTTTCAATGATAGACGGCGCAACTCTGAAAGACGGGTAGAAGATGGGGGTGCTCGTAGACATTGAAGGAGCGTTTGTATGGGTGTTTGTGGCTACCCAACAAACGGACGCGACGAAAGGTTGCCCTGGTGGAGGTGCTAACGCCACTTCTGTGAAGTATGTTGATCGACTCACTACTATGTTAACTGCAAAACCTGGCAATGCACGTTCAAGGTTATTCAGATGACGTGACTGTACTAGCTGTTGGTCAAGATTTCAGAACTGGATGCAGAAACGAGCACGTGATACCCCTGTATCATGATGGATCGTTTCCCAAAAATTAAAACGTAACCTTTAGTGGAACTCGGTATTAAAAGAATATCGAAAAACCTGCCTCAAAGTTAAGAGAAGCTGTCAACGTCAAAGAAACTGACCTGTATTCGAGAAGTTACATGAGGAAAAAATCAGAAGTGACTATGACAGAAAACAAAATTGATCATTTCAAGAGGTTAAATAACACATCCGACTTTTGCCCATGGAGTGGAAACTATCTAGCGGCTAGTAAGTTATTCCACAATAAAATTATCGCTCTTTTCTTGAAAGTTCTAGTTTACTGCAAAGTCTTCTAACATACTAAGCATGTGCAACCAGTGATCTTATTAGTCCCCATGTATTCCTTAGGGACTTGGGTTATTACCAAGTGGGAGCTTTTAACTGCGTTCCAGAATAGAATCCTGCAAAAAAATGTCGGTCATCGACAGGATTAGCGCGTTGGAATGCTTTGCGCCCCATGGACCAGGTGGGTAATTGAATCCTCATTAACACTTACCCCCGGATAACCCGTCTGGACTTTGTTTGTGTCTCTTCATATTCATTTTGAGTAGCCATAGATTGCGTGCGTCGTTGTTGAGAAGATTTTCATTCTTGGTTTTGTAATCCATACGCCATACTTTCTTTTGTGTCATTTATATATCCTCCTTGGAAATAGTGTGGTTCACCAGGATGATCTGATCTGCTACTTCCGATATGAAGCCTGCCGATTTCTTTGTTTCCAACTATGCTTCGTTCAGGTGCTCACCGAGATGTGGTTTCATTTTACTTCTCATCTGTTGGATGTACATTACGCTGCAAAGGGTGCTCAGAACTAATATATTCCAGATTTTGCTAACTGTTGCTGAAGACGATATCCAAATTATGTATCTTCAGCTTTCCTTTCAACCAAGGGAAATTTCGATAAATTCCCATGGCGGTCTACTTTTGAGCTGTTGATCCGGAGTAAGCTTAGTCAGCACTTGTCGTTAAAGAGACATCTCACGTATGCTCATCAAAATTTTTAATGGTCTGCTCACTGTATCGAATCAGTGTGACATCATCATCATGTATATATATACGAGGTTGTCATCCATCCCTCTGTGGGGTATAGCACCCCTCTCCAGAATGTGTGACCTATTCACTGATACTTCGGCCTTCCGATCGCATCGCATACGGGTACCGGTTCTGCCTGCCGACCAAGTTCTTCGCTTGTAATAGTATCACACTAGCGTACTTCGATGATATGTCACAGATAAGTACTTACGAAGGCTTGTAGCCTACGAATAAGGATCGTGTTACATTTCCTTAAGTGACTCCTATATAGTAACACTGAAAGAATAAGAGATTAGATATTGTCTGCTATTTGTAGTCTAGCCTAAAATTGATAGACCAGTAGCTTCCTCTAAGCTACCATTTTTATTTTTCAATATGGATATATATTTCGGGAGCAACTTATCCAATTCATTAGTACAAAGTTCGTAGCTTGGAGGAAGCTACTGGTCTATCACTGAAAGAATACTAGCACAGAACGGTCTAAACATGATCCAAGTGTTGAGATAATTATATTTCTAGACTTCAGACAAGGCAGGGAAAGCGGATCTAGTCTTGTTAATGCGTCGAGCGATATCCAGTTCGATCCCACCATCTTTAGAAACTAGATTTCCTGGATATACAAACTGATCAACGCCCTCCATGCTCTACTCATTAATGCAGGTAAGGAGTGTTCAGTAAGCTGTCAGACTGAGAACTTTGGTTTTGTGCCGTACATAGCAGCATGGAGAACATCACCGATAACAATAAGAAATAATATCGATAACAAGATTCAACCCTGGCTGCCGTATTGGACCTCAAACTGCTTTCAGATTTTACCTCAGTGAAGCTATTATCTTTGCAACGGCAGAGGGCACGCAGATACCCCTCCAATTGTCATACTCAAACCGGGAGCCCTTCTTTGGGGTCTTAACAGTCATCCCCTTCTTCCACTCTCTGGGAAAGATCTCGGACTCCCAATATTTCAGCAGGGGTGGAAATAGCAGACCTGCAGTGACAGCAATTGCAGCGATAAATAACTCTGCGAGAATGCGTCAATCCAAGGGGCTTTACTTCGTTTGAGTGTATTGATATCCGAGATGATGACTAGATATTTCATTCATATGATGCGGAACTTTGCCGGATCTGATACGATTAAGAACCATGATTAAGTCGTTTTTCCACCTGTTCATTGAGAGGCAACTCCTAAATATTCTATTAGGTTGTTGCATATGAAATGGCTGTTTTTGCAATCAAGTGAAGTTAGTTGCGATTTTGGTGCTTCAAACCACCACCAGCTCGCGCTGTTCGTGTTGAATATTGAAGTATAAATACTCCTACATTTAATCAAGGAGTCATTTCAGTTTTGACCATCGTTGGGATAACAGGGAATAGAAAGGAAAAAAAAGGATGGAAAATAGCCAAGAATGTATACTTTTTTTGTATGAGTTCAAACTCGATCATAAAGCGGCGGAGGTGACCAAGAACACTGACAGCGCATTTGGAGCTGATACGGTAACCGAACGAACCACACGGCGGTGGTTCGAAAAATTCCGGTCAGGCGACGTAAACCTTCAAAGTGAGTCACGTGGACATCCAGGACCATCGATTGACAACGACGAGCTGCGTTTGCTAGTCAAATCCGGCACACGTCAGTCTGTGAGAGACATTGCAGAGAAACTGGGCGTACACTATTCGACAGTTTCCCGGCACTTGCAACAACTTGGAAAGGTGAAAAAGCTCGACAAATGGGTTCCGCATACCCTTACGGAGCAAAACATGGCGCTTCGAATGGAAATTTGCAATTATCTACTCACCCGCAACAGAATCGATCCCTTTTTGCACAGAATAGTGACATGTGATAAAAGGTGTATATGGTGAGCCATTGAAGCATATGCCGAAACCAAGCCTCCATCCGAAGAAGGTATTGGTGGCTGTTTGGTGGCTACAGCTGGAGTTATCCACTATTCTTTTTTGGCACCTGGACAAACGATAAATGCACAGAAATACTGTGCCCAACTCAAGGAAATGCACCAAAAATTGAGTATTCAACGGCCGGGATTGGTCAAAAGAGATGGTGTGATACTCCTTCACGACAATGCACGACCTCATGTTTCCAAAACAACGGTTCAAAAGTTGAACAAATTGCAGTATGACACTCTGCCACATCCACCATATTCACCGGACCTTTCGACAACCGACTACCACTTTTTTAAGCATTTGGATTATTTTTTGGCGGAAAAACAATTTAGGAACGAAGAGGCTGTCAAAATTGCCTTCGACGAATTTATCAACACCCGACAGTTTGACTTCTACGAAACTGGCATAAATGCTCTTGAATTTCGCTGGGAGAAGTGTTTTGAATCCACTGGCACCTATTTTGATTAAATAAATAAATTCTTGTAAGCTTTACAGTCGGTTCAAATTTTAGTACAAAAACGGCCATTTCATTTGCAACAATCTAATACTAATTGCAAAGTGATCAATCAGATTGTCCGTAAGTTATCGGTCAGTAGAAATTCAACTGATCTTGGAGCAAGTTCTGCGCTCAAACAATATGCCACCAATAACTGAAGGGTAAAAGCTGCAGAAATCCACAAAACCTTCCACCATTATTGCTATGGTTGCTAACAACGTGCTTCCCCATCACATGAACGAGCAATATGTTATCAGAGATCAGAATTGACACTCACAATGCCACCTTAGGAAGTCTCTCCTGGACTTCATGCAATTGCTCGTAGAAAGCATCCTTCTCCAATGCATTAGAGGCTTCCGTTGGCGCATAAAAACCACCTCCCAGCCCAAAAAAGGCATGTTTATCGTTGGTATTCTCGTCGAGTTGAAGAAAGCATACCTCCTTGCGACTCTCGATACCGTTGTCGAGGTGTGTGCAGACATCCCAGGAACAGAAAATGTTCACCGTGAGGGCGATCTCTATCCGAGGCGTTGTTGACATTTCCGAAATTTGAAGATTTCTACCCCTTTTAGTTGCCCTTTATTACAAGCTGAAAAGAATTTTAGTGTAATAGTGTATGCCCCAAATCACAAGGCTTCTGAGAATTTGAGGAGGGATTTGCACTCCAAACCTACTCCGGGTCGGAAAATGACAACCACTAGTTGCGGAAATATGCACATTTGTAGAAAGAATAAATCTTTAGACATGTGAAGGGAAGAGACGCGAATCTTTAATTGTAGTTATCATCACTTTTTTGAACTCCCATAGCTTAAGCAGATTAGTTACTTCATTAAAACCGATAAAAGTTATTAGTAACTCCTTCTAAATGCACAAAATAGAGTGCCACACTTCTTGCTGGATAACTATCAAAAAGTCCTGCGTTACAGTAGACACCACTCCCAGACTAAGTAGATATTGATGATGCTTCATCTCGTATTCCACTTTACCCCAGAAAAAAAACCAATCCGCAAAAACTTCTAATTTTATGATAAATTAAAACTGTAATTGTGAAAGTAATGCGAGCATACCCACATCTTTTGTCGCTCTCCATGAAAACTGCAGCATCACGGAATCCTCTATTTAAAATATTAATTTTCCAGTTCGGAGTCTTCCTCTCTCGGGTAATTGCAAGCTACCCTGCAGAATGCAACTAACTTTTTCCGGTTCGTAGCGTTGAAATGCAATTAGTGTAGCAAAAATGAATTTTTCCTCTCTCGGTTTTTATATTAAATAATGCAACATTATTCGGTGGTTGGCTGCACAGTGTCCATTATCTAACTCCCTCAGATAGCTTCCGTCGTGGTTGTGATTGATGATCCGGTATCGTGTAAAACGCGGTATAAAGTCGAAATTTGCTGTCAGTCTGCTCCTTGTTATTTCATTATTTGTGGAAACTACTTCCCTTCCATTGTGTGTGAAAGCCATCATCCTTCTTCAGGGAAGACATTACTTCACTTACCGCTACCGTTGGCCCAATGAGTAGCAATATGGGGATGAAACTAGTTGCATTTTTGAAAGATTTTCATTGAATGTGAGTATCTTCTCGGGATGCTCAGTCCTGATCGAATATTCCTATGATGTTCATATCCGCGTGGCTTACAGCATCATACTTCATCGAAGTTCGCTTCATAATTTATGCAAATCCGCTCTTTACTTTTACGATAACACAGAGCAACGCAGAACAGCATTCCTCGGATTGAATAATAGAAACAAACTTTTCGATTTTCCATTTCAATGACATTCGTTGGAAGCAACGCGCTGGAACCATTACTTTCAGTGAAGCATCTTACTTCCGGGACTCTATAAATTCCATTTACATTGTTTTCAAATATTTCTCTCATAAATTTCCTTGGAGAAATTTTCCAACACTTCCTGACACCGCAGAGTTTCTCTTTTCAGTTGACGTCAAGTATTTGATAGGCAGATCAGGGTAGATCTCCCTGCGAACTATAAATTGATATCGCACCCCTTCCTGTTAAAAGTAATATCCAAACAAGCTCTCACTGCTTTCCAATAACTTTTTTCCGGCAGCTTCCTTGGCATTGGGAACTTCTTACAGGAAGTTCACTTCATATCAGAAGTTTATCTCCTTCGTGGTGAATATTATAACACCCATGTGGAAACGAGTATATTGCACATAGTCGCCGCGCTCATATGTATCTAGGAACTTACATTGCACTTTTATGCCACTGAATTTATTGAATCGAGAAAGTTTTCTGAAATTGGAAAACCAAGAAAGCGTTTCAATGTCACAAAGGTGCATACCGTTATGCATGATATAGTGAATAAAAGGAGTGGGTTGAGCAAGGATATACATACAATGTTTGCTGCAACAGTTCCCGCAAAAGCCACATTGGAATGTTCCATATTCTTGTAGGAACAAATATGCACCTATAAACATGTCCACAAAGGGTGGAGGCCAGGCTGCACATGAGTCCCATGTAGAACTAAACGTTCTCAGAATTATCAAACGATTCCAAATTCTTAGGAGAGGGTAAGAATGCGATTTCAATTACCCATTTTCCCTTTTCTAGTTCAATTCCTAATTATTAAGGATGTAACTTAGCAAACTATGTGCATAGTTTACTAAGTTACACGTCTTTGAGCAAACGAAAAGTGCTACCCCAGCAAATTTTAATTGGAAATGTTCAGAAGCCAGTATGAGAGTCCGGGAACAATATAGCACGACCCCATTTATAGTTGTCGGCGTATTGGGCAATATTATCCAAACTTTATAGAAATTTTAATCCGATTTCCAGAATACTTCCGTGAGTCCTGTATTAACAAACTTTACTGAGCCGAAAGACCTGAATTGAAAAATGAGTTCCATTCCCATGAACTCTACCTCTGATGGGAAAATAAACGTCTTGAAATATTTCGAATTGCTACCGTTCTTCAAGGGCTTCTAGAATATTAACGATTCCGTCGTCTATTATGGACACTGCGATTTGAATGCTTGATTTTTTCTCACCGCTCGACTAGCGCTAACTATGATGGAAAAGTAAGGTTGACTTAAATGAACCTTAGCCACTGTGAGGTCGCACTAGAATCAGACCACTTACGATTAGGCGATGCATATGGCCATAATAGGGGAACCCCTCACAATCTACCTTATGCGGAGAGACGATCATTGGCTAAGTCTTGCCTGTCAAACCCTCCTTCTGCCGTCAAAAACAAGTGGCTGAGGGGAACCTCCATGTGATGGCAACGGGAAACGTTGTATTCACATTGACTTGCTAGTCATGACACAGTAGGCGAATGTTCCAAGACCTAATTAGATCGATTAAACTAGATTCTGTACAGGGACTCATCTGAAGTGGCTTCGGTCACGAAGTCTCACCTGAGTTGATTTGGTACCATGAGAAGCGGGATAACCCTCTGAAATTATAAGTCTTCGGAGGGGGAGTTTCACGGTTGTGGTTACGTTCAAGCGGACAAGAGACATTCGGGCCTCACACGTGGATTTGCGTTTCAACTTGGGTGCCGTACTCCTTAGTTCGATAGAGATTTAAGCAGATCTTGTCACAGCGGCTTAGCGAAGCTAAGCGACCAGGAGAAGAAGGATCCTTTCCCCTATATCGGAAGTCTAATGTGACGCTTCCTAACCTGGACCGGCATCTTGCCGTCAGAATCCTGTCAAAAACTGCAGCCTAAGTCCAGAGAGCGCTACTTGCGGAAGCCGCTAGGAGCATTTTAAAAACCAATCTTAGTCCAATTTCCATAACTAAAGGTCGCAACCATGAGACCAGTCCCTATCTGAGACATTGCAGACGTTTCGGTAGCAGGAAAGTCTAGAAATTTGCAGATTGGCAGTCCTGAAGTTTCTATCCCTTTTAGTCGGCTTTTACGACTACCAGGGAAGACTTTAAGTACATTCTTAAGGCCCAACTGAGAGTAAGACCAAACTTTTAACCATGCTACGCTGTTACACTTTTCAATGGCCTCAATTAAAACTAAATCCCACTTAATGGGCTCTTTTTCTTCTTTTCTGTTATTGGTAATTGGCTTGTTAAGCGATGCCTGGTTCTCAGCTACCAAGCCCAGGTAAAGGAGGAGGGTTAGAGGCAACGTACTCTGTACTATCCTCAGTAAAACAAAAATAAAATGTTGAGATCAGGGAAAGAGATAAAAAGAATATAGCTGGAGTTACTCCACTATACTAAATCCTACCTGATCTCTCTTGGTGACAGGTCCCGTTACAGGCTGGGCAAGGAAATGTATCCAAGGTCGTTAAAAAGAAAATGATCGGATTGAGTAACAATGAGCCCCGGAGAAATGCTAGGGCGCCCACCTTAGTCGAAGGCAGGAAGGGACATGGGTTCTGGACGCATGGACAGCGTCCGGACGTAAGTAAGTTAGTCCGGACAAAACAAATACGTGTCTTCACCCTAAATGCTAGCACCCTGTCTGCAAAGACCGAGGAACTTGCAAAAGTCCTTCGAAAAATGCGCATTGATATCTGCGCTCTATAAGAAACCAGATGGTCTGGTGCCAAAAGTTGCAACATAGAACTATTTTGGTAGCCCACACACCCAATACAGAGGGTTTCTTTGATGCCATTAAACAAGTCAAACGATTTGAAAGCCAGCTGATGAAGGTCACCATTAGATCAGCTGATTGGACTATTCACGTCTTCACTGCGTATCCATCACAGACAGGTTGACCTGACGCCGAGAAAGATGGCAACTTCTCGATGCAAAGACAAAGGTTTCGGTGGGCGAAATGAGTGAGCGTATAGTCGATTTTGCGGACACCATTGACCTTTTATTAATTAACACAGTTTATCAAACGACTATCTCATCATCCACATATATAGTGGGAACAATAAACCGCGAATCGACTATGTTCTCATAAGACTCCGATATTCTACCACCGTCACTGATTGTAAAGACGTCCCCAATGAAACCATCGTCCCTCCACATCGTTCGTTAACTACCGTCTTGTGAACCAAGCCACCGATAGAACAGCGTGGGGAACGTGGCGCATTATACGGTGGTGGTTTTGGTGGTGCTCTTTGGATCATTTCGAAAGAAGACGTGATCCTACTTATGCGATTACTAACCATTACGAATGTGGAAGAATCGTGGAACCAAATTAAAGACACGACCCACAAAGCGGCCTCTACAAACCTGGGAGTCACCAAGCTAGATAGCCAGTTCCTCAACCGAGATACTTGGATTTGGAATGAAGAGCTTGAAAGGAAGACCCGTGGAAAGAAACCCCTCAACGACAAGTTTCTCGACAATAGAACGCTCGCTAGTTCGCAAATTTATAAGATTATCGGGAGACTAAGAAAACAATCGTTGTCACCCAAGCGGTCCATTACAAAGATTTTTACCATAAACTGGATATTTGGGATGGCGGGAGAGATTTGTATGGATTTGCGGAAAGCCGATATGATCGCACACAGGATATCGAACACTTCTGTCGCGTTAATGACAAGAATGGAGCTTTGCTTACCGATCGTCAAGCCACGACGGATAGATGGCGAGAATATTTCGAGCAGATTTCAACTAAAACATGTGTTCATCCTCGACTTCCACAATCATTGCCAATTGCAATTCCACCTGTTAGCGCAACTTTTTAGGTGTCTTAAGTTTGATCACCGGGTGGCTGACTGCCGTTGGAAGGACCATGTCTGCGGCCGTTGCTCGCAGAGTGGCAACATGGGCTTCTCTTGAAGCAACGAGGTGCTCTGCTGAAACTATGCGTTCCAGGGACCTCCTATGTACAGGTCGATTTATCCCGCAAGGGTGTCTAGCGTCAATGCCCGCCACTGGGCGCCATGTCGCTCACACTGCTGCAGTGTAACTGAGCCAGAGCGACTGCCGTGATGCACGATCTCCGCCAGCACAAGCGTGACAAAAACGTTAACGTAGTCATGTTGCAGGAACGCCGGGTAGTCAATGACTGCGTCAAAGACTTGCCTAGGGGGTTGGCCAAGACAGCCATTGTCATTAATGATACGGACCTAGATTGCGTCTGTGTTGAGAGTCTCCCTAATGAGTGGGGCATATGTGTCTCAATTACGGGACCTCTAGGACGGTAGTTCTGCTTGAGCTTGTACTGTCCAACCACAGACGACTTGGAGCAGTATATCGCGTATTCGCCGAACATCATTCACCCTGCACATGTACGCGAATGCAGTCTCCCCTATATGGCACAACAAGATTGCCCAGAGCATATCTTGCCACCGTGCTATACGTAGTGGAGCGGTATCGTCCACAATGTTGTTAAAGCATGATTCGGTCTGTGTAAATGTTCCGTGAAATGTTTCTACGTTTAACAGCTTCAAGAGAATCAGTGATATTGATATAAAGTGTGTGAATCTTGCAGCAAAGTCGTTGGTCCAGTCTTGGACATTGTTGAATGGATGCAATATGGCTGAACACACTCTTATTGAAGTCATGTTGGTCAATAGGGGCTTAGATGTAAGTGTAAATCCACCACTGACGCCGACGCGTTGGAGCATAATGATGACCTTTGGGGAAGGGTCTACCGGATAAGTAGAGCGAAGCGTAATCACGACCTATAGCATCAAAGTGAAAGGTGAACCTATGCTGAAATGGCGTTATAGCATTTGTGGTTTACTGGGTGAGCTACTTCTATCCTCCTGACAGTCGCGCTGAAGGAGGGGAATAAGTTCCTCCACTGAGGTGTTGTTAGATCGGGGAGAGCATAGCGAGGCTCAGGTCGCGGAAGTCACCTGGCTGGGATAGGATAGGATAGGATGCAAGGCATCTGGCGGGCCATCTCATCTCATATCCAGTGTCTGTTTGAATGTTACTTACGGGAGGGTTATTTCCCCGCATTCTTCACAATGTATTATATGTAACGAGTTTTGTTGTTCGTAGATATCAAAGCCGCATTTGATTACCAAAGTTGGTCCTCCGTGTTGTCAAAACTTTGTGTGGCTGCCACGAGTTAGCTCTGCGGAAGAGCCACTTCGTCCAAGCTGTCAACAAGCATGTGCGGGTCAATGTGGAGTGCGACGAAATACCGTATGTATGACTTTGCGATGACGGCACAGGGCAGGAAACTGTTCTACGCTTACCAGCGAGTGGCGTTGTTAGAGTGTCGTCCTGTATCTCGTTCGGTTTCCACCGACGACATACAGGCTTTGTTGGGTGAACCTCGTTTTGATCTGGAGGGGGTGCGGCATGTCATAGCCTGTAGGATCAGGAGGGGCGTACTTTTGCTGCAAAAGGATTTAGAAAGTGTGGATCAGGTGGAGTGTCTAAGGCCACTTGCGGTCAAAAGGTTGTTAGATGAGAGTGCAGCATCTAAGTAGCAGCTTAGATGGAACGAATGTGGAGAAGGTCTAGTCATGTATGAGTACGTCAAAAATGTGTCTACCAGTGGAACGTCCTGGACTTCGGGCTTAAGATGGGCTTCCTCCTGACGGGGTGTGGTAGCTTGAATGAGTTGCTCTTCTCGCTGAATTTTGGTTGTGTTCTGTGGCAGCAGACTCAGATATTCCCTGTCATCCCTATCTGTCCAGCGCACTGTGACATACGTAATCTGGACCACATGAGCGTTCACGTGTTGAACGATATCTACGATTTTAGCCAGTGCCTTGCTGGAAGTGATACACTTTAATGCGCTGATGAATACGTGAATACTACCTTCCGACGAAGAAGAGAGTTCCTCGACGCTGCATTCAACTGCACTATAATGGGCGAATGGCTATAGTGGTCGTGGTGGACAGCCACCAGTTTTGTATGTTTTGCGTTAATGTTGTCTTGTGACATCTTACGTATTTTGTTATATGCAGAGCGGTGGTTGACTGGGGGAAAGGTTTCGTTGCAATTCTTCGCTCCGAACTTATTCCAGTCAACCCATTGGGGAATGCCGTCGCAACGTACTTGAGGAGGACGATCAGATTTGAGTCTGCAAGGGCAAGCCTCACCGGATGTTATCTGGTATTATGGAAATTGGGATGGTCCTCTGAAAGCATGTGCTCCAGGATAATTCCTGGCGGATGTGCTCTCGGCCCGGTTACTTGCAGTTGGCTTCCTTGTGGGAGTTTCATGGTAATTTTGGTTTTGCCTACTTCGCGTGCAGAGCTCTTTGGAACTTAAGCGTGGAGTTGCGCGGGATAACTCGGGTGTCGTACTCCTCAGTTGCGGCAGAGGTGTTAGATAAGCTAGTATGAATGCTGAAACTGCACTGAGTATAAACCAGTACCGCAGTGCCAATCATGGCGGGGTTCTGATTGTGGTCTCCAAATCAATCCGTGTCTAAAGAAGACCGTGGAATTATACCTGCACGGCAGGTACTCACATTAAAGTGCCAGGACCTTCATGTCCTTTAGTGGAAGTGTTCTGCGGTAGACGAGGAAGACAACAATCAGAGTCCCGTCGCAGCAAGCTACGACGGTGGATGCAAGACCTACCAAAATTTTTACCGAACTAAGGAGTACCGCAGCCGTGTTGAAACGCAACACCAAGCTGAGACCCGAAGGTCTCAGGACATACAACAGGAATTCTCCTGAAGTATGGGAGTCCAGACGCTATCTTGGTTCTCATGGTACCAGTATACCCCTGGTAAGGTTTCGTGACAGATTCGGGTCTGATCGCCCTAATTACGCCTTTGGAGCATTCACCTACTGCATCACGGCCGGCAAGCCAATGCGATACAACATCTCCCGGTGTCACCACTATGAAGGTTCTCATCGGCCACTTGGTTTTGGTTCGGCCGACAGGGTTGCCGAGGAAGACGGAGCAACAACGGGCAGACAAAAGCCAGGTGACCGAGAATAACTTCCATAAACACGGTACCTAGAAACACTGCATTCACTTTGGTTTGCTGGCCGTGATGCAATAGGCGAATGCTCCAAAGGCCGAATAGGGCAATCAGACACTAGTCTGTACGGGGATAAACCGGATGTGCCAGTAGATCACGAAACTTTGCCGGGGGTATGCTGGTACCATGGGAACTGAGGTAGCCCTTGAATTCACATGTTTCAGGAGAATTACTATTTCATGTGCGTTCCGCTCGGTTGTTGTGGTTGGCTCCCTAGTTGGAATTTCATGGGGGTTGTGGTTGCGTTCAAGCAAACAGAG
This sequence comes from Hermetia illucens, assembly GCF_905115235.1. Classification (NCBI taxonomy): domain Eukaryota; kingdom Metazoa; phylum Arthropoda; class Insecta; order Diptera; family Stratiomyidae; genus Hermetia; species Hermetia illucens. The sequence continues at coordinate 23,646,998 of NC_051853.1, forward strand.
ACCTTCGGGCCGCAGACGTGGTGTCACGCTCGAACCCGGGCTCCGTACTCCATAGTTCGATATAAATTTAGGTAATTCTTGCATTCCACAGTATGAATGAACTGAATCATACCTTTAGTATAGACTGCTACCGTTGCGCTTGCCTCAACGGGGTTCTGATTGTGGTCACAAAATCAATGCGTGTCTTGTGAAGACCGTGGGGTTTAAACCACCAGACATGTACTCACGTAAAACCACACAGACGTAACTGCCCTTTGTCCCTGAGGTGGTGGCAAAGAAGATGGAACAGCAACGCTGTCGTCCAAAGCAAAGCCGATGAGAACCTCTCCGATGAACTCACTTCGCCTTCCCGGCCATGATGCAATAGGTGAAGCCTCCAAGGCTTAATCGGGACGATCAGACCCGAGTCTGCACGGGGCCTCATCTGAAGAGACTTCGGCCACGAAACCTTACGGGGTACTGGTATCACGAGACCCGGAGATAACTCTCTGAATTTACATGTCGCAGAAGAATTCTTTGTTCTTGTACTTTCAGCCCGGTTATTAACGCCTGGTCCTCTAGTGGAACTTTAATGGCAATTGTGGTTGCTTCCAAGCGGACAAGTGACCTTCGGGCCTCAAACTTCAAGGCTGCGTTTCACCTCCTTAGTTCGGTAAGGATTTGGGTAGATCTTAAATCCACCAGTGAGTGAGTCATGTACTCAGTATAAACTGGTACCATTGTCCTTATCACAGTGTCCTTTAGTGGCACATATCTGAGGTAAGTTCCTTCTTGAAAATGTTAGACTTCTCCGGGACAAAAACTGCATTTGAGGGCACGCCGTCTCCGATTTTCTACCTATTCAAGTCCTCGATTGAAAAAAAATATTTTCGAACTCTACACTCACTTTTATGCATAAACATTCTTCTTACGAGTAGTATAGTTATTTCATCTGATAAAACTAATGAAATATCGGCCCTATTTAAGAAAAGGGAGGGGAGCGATTAGCCAAGTTGAAGATGTGCAGTTGCACTAGTGTGTTAAGATTTCCCCAACAATAATAGGGTGGTGACATCAGGAGCGAATTAGAATTAGAAGCGGTGGTGGAAGACCTCAACACAATCGTCATTGACGCATATGAGGCCAGCTGTCCGGCCAAGACAGTCAAGTCATCAAGGGATGTACCATGGTGGAACAGAAACTTAGCCAGAATGAGAACGTAGGTACGAAAACTCTTTAACCGGGCAAAACGAACCGGGGACTGGCGGAGGTATAAAAATGCACTGACTGCGTATAGCAACGCCATCAGGGAAGCGAAACGGAACAGCTTTAGGGAATTCTGTGAAGGGATTGAACAGATCACAGAAGCAACTAGGCTGTACAAGGCTGTAGCCAAAGACGGGAGAATATCCTCTGTCTGCTTGAAAAAGGAAGATGGGACATTCACCGAGAATGAGGAGGACAGGGTACACCTGCTTCTCAGAACTCATTTCCCGGGGTCCTACCCCTCGGCGGCAGGCGACAATAATCTGCCTGACACCCCAACAACGAATAAAAGGGGAAGGAAAGAGAGCTGGAAACTAGCAAAAGAGGTATGCTCAGAAGCTAGGCTAAGATGGGCAGTGGGAACCTTTCAACCAATGAAATCTCCCGGAGCAGATGGCATTTTCCCTGCACTTATCCAGAGAGGCCTAGGAATTATCCTAGAGTCTCTTCTGAGGGTGGTAAGGGGGAGCATAGCACTGGGTTACATACCAAGGGCATGGAGACGGGCAAAAGTGGTCTTTATTCCGAAGGCGGGTAAAAAGGATCCTTTTCACCCTAAATCTTTCAGACCAATCTGCCTAACATCGTTCGTACTCAAAACGGTGGAGAAGGTAATAGGCAACTATATTAGAACTAACGTTCTAAAGCGTAATCCCTTACATCACTGTCAACACGCTTACCGGGCAGGAAGGTCAACTGAAACTGCTCTGTATCAGCTGACAGAGGTACTACGGGACGCCATTGAAACAAAAGAAATTGCACTGTGCGCGTTTTTGGATATCGAAGGAGCATTCGACAACACATCGCACACAGAGATACAGGATGCCCTGAGCCGCAAAGGAGTGGGAAACACCCTGGCACTCTGGATGGGCAAAATGCTAGAAAGCAGACAAATAGAGGTACAAACAGGTACAAATTCTATTATCATGAACACCACTCAAGGCTGTCCACAGGGCGGAGTACTATCGCCGCTGATGTGGAATATGGTAGTGGATGAACTCCTGGACGTGTTAACTAATACTGGAATACAAGTCCAGGGCTACGCGGACGACATTGTTCTAATCTGTAGGGGCAAATATGAAGATACCCTATGTGATAGAATCCAAACTGGATTAAGGGTTACTAGTGCCTGGTGCAGGAAGGTGGGACTGCGGATCAACCCAACCAAAACCACCATAGTACCATTCACTAGGAGGCGTAAGCTGGATCACCTGAAAGCCATAACATTACATGATATGGAGGTGAAACGAGAAACAGAGGTCAAATACTTGGGAATCACGCTAGACCAAAAATTACTCTGGAAGACACATGTCGGAAACACTTGTCGGAAAGCCACGAAGGCTCTGATGACTTGCAGATCCATAGCAGGAAAAAAATGGGGTTGTAGCCCGATGATACTACTTTGGATATATACTGCAATAGTAAGACCAATGATTACCTATGGAGCGGTAATCTGGGCAGAAAAAACCCAACTCAGCACACAAGCCAGGGAATTACATAAGCTCCAAAGGCTGGCTTGCGTGTGTATCAGTGGGGCAATGAGGATATGCCCAACGGCATCCCTGGAGGTCCTTCTGGGATTAACCCCTCTCCATCTGCACATACAGATGCAGGCAAGGAGATCAATATTCAGGATGGCCGGTAGCATGAGTGAGGCGGGGAGCTGCCTAAATCGAAGGAAGATGGATATCCTTTCTAGGCGGTATCCCGAATTACTGATACCGAGGGACAACATGACAACGAGGTTTCACTTCGATAAGAAGTTTGAAACACGTTGGAGTAACAAGACAAACTGGGAAAGCGTGGCTGTGACATACGGCTTAAACCAGCAACTGATTACTTGGTACACTGACGGATCCCTCACAGCAGAGGGAGCGGGTGCCGGTGTCATTGGTCCAAGGAAAATGTACTTTGAGCCAATGGGCAGGTACACTAGCATATTTCAGGCGGAAATTTACGCCATAGACAAATGTGCCTCCTTTAATCTGCAAAGGAACTACAGGGGGCAGAACATAGCTATTCTCACCGATAGCCAAGCAGCGATCAAGGCACTTAGGTCCAACCAGGTGAACTCTAAACTGGTATGGGAATGCCTTGAGAGACTGAATACACTCGGCTCGTCCAACAAGGTCTGGATACTTTGGGTTCCAGGCCATGCTGGGCTGGAAGGCAATGAGGCAGCGGATGAACTAGCCAAGAAGGGAGCAGGGATGCCTTTATACGGGCCAGAACCCTTCTGTGGAATCGGAAACGGTTTCATGGCTATGAATCTAAGAAACGAAGAAAAACGGTTGAGGGAACTATATTGGGCGGGCCTACCAGGGATGGAGCAGTCCAGGGTGCTTATTGGGGGATACGAACCCATGCGCACAAAGGATGGCCTAAACCTCACCAAAAAGAATCTCCGAATCATAGTGGGAATTCTCACTGGTCATTGTCGGCTGAACTACCACCTAGGGAAGCTAGGGATATCTACGGACACTGCCTGCAGGTTCTGTGAGGAGGAGGACGAAACCTCTATGCACGTCCTGGGACAGTGTCCAGCACTTGTGCAAAGTAGGTCGATACATCTGGGAAAACACTTAATACCAGATGCAAAGCTGAAACTTCTGGAAGTGGGGAACATACTAAAGTTCCTAACGGTTACTGGCCTGCTTGAGATACTATGATCAACAGGTACACTATAACCAGTAAAAGGGGCACAATAGTTCTTCAAGGACGCGGTGCGACTTTCCCTTAACAAAATAATAATAATAGGGTGGTCGACAACATTGCTTCCTACTCTTATCACCATGCCTTTAGTCTTCTCAGACTGTTAGCTTTTATGAATATTCCACCGTGAAATCGGGTTTCCTTATCTCTCTGTTGACTTTTATGATTAGTTTGGCAGGTGTAGTGTCAACATTAGATAGGTCCTTAATGAAGCTAGCCTGGAAACCTTTTTAGGCAGTCTACCAGCATGTTGTAAGTTTATGCCCCTGACTTCCCCACCGAAAACCCATGGTTTTTGTAGGAGAAATACATCTGGCAACGACTAATTAACGCAATGGCCGCAATACAATATTGAAAATGTAATTGTGCTATGCGTCTCGTTGACTCGCTGAGAGCCGATACTTGTAGGATAATGGACCCGGGCCAGTAGACTGCTTGCTTCCGAACTATCTTAACATTGAATTCCTGAACTCACAAAGTCAATTAATTACCGATCCTGGCCTATTAGTCTTTTTCCTGCTGCTGTATCCAGGTATTGTTACGGTGAGGCTGTTTCAGAGCCTCAAAACTATTTCGATCCACATCTGAAAAACATTAAATGCACCTACACAACGATGACAGTAACACTCTTCAAAGTTAGTAGTACCCTTTCCTCACTTCATTGAGAGAGAAGCAGTGGTTCCAGGGACTATCGTTCGTGCTTTCGACGGCCAGGTTTAGCTGGAGGCATCGATTTACCCGGGGGCAGTCTTCTACATACAGCCAAATACTCACTCGTGAAAAAGGGTTTGACCCCCAGTGATTGAAGGCCAATATAAAGTGACTTAGACAAATCTAAGTCACGTCTTGATGAAACTTGTAACTATTTTGTGTTAAAAGGAGAATTTTTGTTGTAGTCTTTCTACATAGCACCATAAAGAGAATAGCGCAGCCTTGGAGTTTGACAGTTGGAGTATGCTACAAACGTCAAAACATTATTAGATACATATTTTGGTAGACTTTGTGGGGAATCCTCCTTTTTTTAATACTAAATATGGATAGCCTAAAAATTATACCATTTTGACATATAATAAATATAATATATAATAATTGCTTGCGCAACAATCCAATTTAGATCTAGGCCTCACCATAACGCATGTCAGACCACCTCCCGTGAAAATGACAGTAATATATTAGGAGTCAATATGACCTAGTTTGCCCTGGTATTGACATTACAGAAATTTAATCAACAGCCTCAATTGTTCTACTTTAAACTTTTCCTTAAATTTCCTTAGCTTTTACCCCCATTTCAGAGTGTTTGTCCTTAGCTTACCCCTTTGCTTCTAACATGCTTTCCCTGCCAATTAACCTAATTTGAAGCTCACGTCAGAAATTACCATGTTATCTAATCTTTGGTCCACATAAAACCACAGATCACCATTGTGTGACCAAATCATCAACATGAGCTAGACAGTTTATTACTACGTGTAGACATTATGTTCTGTTTTTGAAAGGATACTAGACCTGCTTGGAAATTGACGCAATGCTGAACATTGTGTCCTTACCAAAATGAAACCGGAACCACATTTAGTAACTCAGGACTCGGAGTGATAAGTCGAAACAGTTTAGTAAGAGTTTGTTAAGGTAACTAATTGAGTAATAGTTTCAGAAAGTTGCTGTTTCATCCTGGATAGATATTTTTTCATAAAAAATCATCCTTCAGAAACTTCAGTACAACAGAAGCATCTAAATTTCCATCGCAAATGAGAATTCTCATCTAAAATGAGGAGAAATGAGATATTCTGATTTAAATTAACAAAACCTGAAAACGCTGACAACAACGAATGTCCTTGCTGTTCCAATAAAATCGCGTGGTTAGTCCGTATCCCAGCGGATATCATCTCCTTGCATATTGTATCACTTCCTTTATAACTTCCTCACAAGGACTTTTCATGTGTTTTTAGCATGTTTGCGTCACAGGAATTTTTATGTAGACATAATGCATGAATAATTCCCAAAGGGGATAACGCCCTGACGCGAGTCTTCGCTCCACCATTCTTACATAATTCAATGCACAATGATATGTCTATGTATGTCCACATGTACGTATTCTCGTTCTCGGTGATGAATGAAAGATGATTTCGAGTGTGGACAACATGTGAATAAGCAAATACTTGACTTTTCCAGATCCCGACCGGGAAAGCATGGCAGCATGAGTTTTTACAAAATCGTAGTTATAGCATTGCAGCAATTCATCTTGTATGCGCTGCTAGGGCTGAAAAGGGAGATCACAGATTTTACTCACGTATCAACTGCTCAAGTCTAATTTTTTCTGCAGTAGCCAATTTATAGCTTGTTTAGATTGTAACTAGAAATGTTAAGTACTTTTTAGATATGCACATCCAAAGATTTGATAGCAATCCCTTAGCGACCAATCGTTCAAATATTATTTCGCACTTCGAGATTTCGCACTTCTTTTTTAGATTTTTCTAAGAAAAGTGCATGTAGCCGACAGACAGATGGATGGACAGACCTGTTTAGAGTTACCCACCCTCCTGTCATGCTCGTCATTCCGTTCGGATAAGGAAATGCTCCACACCCGTGCATCCTTCAACCGCTCACTCCGCAGAACTGTCATTAGATTTTACTTCACGGGGCCGGCTGTCGGCTGTCGCTAGCCTTTCCCTTTCCGCTATACGGCGCTCTTTTTGCACATTACTTACGAATGGCACTATTTCCTGTATTACTCTTCCGACAGAAGCATGCGCTCCACCAAAAGGTGCACACTCGAAATGTTGGTCACCCCCGCCGCGAAGCGACTACAGTAGAAAATTGCATGCTCTGCATCTTCTTCCTCGAATGGGGAGGTTGGGTTGCACTAGCCAGCTCTCCCGGCTTTAGGAGCCTTCAAATCAGGAAATCCCCAGGGACGAGACGGGAGGAAGGGATTTGTTAGTTCAGGGAACTCCTTACCATCCGGTTCCTCCGCCGGTCGTGTTCAATCTTCTTCGCAATATGAACATCCCGAGCATAATGCGCAACACGAATCCAGCTGCGAGCGCTCTTCAGCACCTGTCTGACAATGTTGAGCAAGGTATTTAGCTGCTAGTTTCGACTCTATAGTCTGCATAGCCGATCTAGCGCGACTTTACGGGCATATGGAGTCTCAGCAGACTATCGTAGGAAGTTATCCATAGGGCCGATCCAAGGATGGATCCCTGTGCTACTCGCGACGTGATTTCCATCCTCCTCTGAATCTCTAGCGTCTCATAGAGCAGGGAGCGGTCTTTCGGCTAACCTCTCAATATATGCAATAGATAGCTTTGCACGTGGAAGGTGTCCTTTGTCTAGCATATCTGTCCATCCTACGGAATAAAAGGCATTTCTGACATCAAGCGTTGTGAGGAGCATTATCCTTCGAGATTGGCGGCTATGTGCTTCGGCATCTACGACCTCCATAATAGCACCCCTGTTCTGAACTCGAACTATCTTGGAGGTAAATCCGCGGATCGCTTCAGCGAGTCTACTCCTGATGAGCTTTTCGAGCACTTTTCAGGCCGTGTCAAGCATACACAGCGGTCGGTGTGCAGACGGGAGCTCCGGGTCTCCTTTACCCTTGCTGATCAGCGCGAGTTGGGCCACTTTTCAGCGACAAGAAAAAATGCCCTCCTTCAAACAAGCGTTGAACACTTCAAGTAGAAAGTCTGGCCGTTGGCGGAACACCAGTTTGTAAACTTCCGCCTGCATAGAAGACATGTCGCGGTAGGGGCCCTTACGGGGCATGAAAGCCTCACACGCCGTCGTTATCAAGTCCACCACTGAATTTACGGCGGTGTCAGCTGCGTCAAGAGCTTCGACGAACTTCCCCATGTTTACCCTCGCGACATTCCACAGGCTGGGGAAGCGTTGCGTTGGTACTCGCCGACAAGTAGCCACTTCGAACGCGATGTACTAGGGATAACTTGCCGAGAAGTTTTCTAGGACTCGCTACCCATCAACCGATGATGTCAGAGATTCCGACGCAGGAATGCTTGCTTCACATTCTGGGCGCCGAAAAGTTGGCGTGGATCCGGTATTTAAAACTACGAGCCCGGTTCTCGCCGCCTTTTCCAGAATCTGGAGTCTGACTGTGGCATGCTCCATTCAAAAATCATTAAAATCACCGCCTACCAGAATTCGCCTCTCCGTACTCGAAACGGCGTCCTCCTCCTCCAAACAAACCCGTTCCCTCGGTCTCCGATAAGGACACGAAGTCAAACGTCGTCCCGAACCCAGACGGCAGTGGTGCCCGATAAGTGGAGATGCCATTAGGCCGGGTCCTTGTTTCGGTATTGCCCGCTAATTAGCACCAGATCAGCATTTACTTCCCCAGCGAACTGTGCTAGCAACTCGTGAGCGGCTGTTAATTTGTAAAGTGTGGATCATGCCGTTGGTTGCCTTTCCAATTCCGCCCTGAAGGTTCCCGAGCCCGCAATGTATGCGACGCTCTCACCAGACGCTCTACGATCCTCGCAAAGAACGCAACTTCCGATTTCATTGCAGGTCTTCGCTTGATGACCTACTTGACCGCCTCGCCGACATATTGTCTTCCTGTCCAATCCCTTGCAAGCTGCTGACGTGTGTCCATAGCATTTGCTGGGCACTATCCGCACTCGTAGCCTGCCTACTACCCACCCAATTTTGATTTTCCTCCTGTTAAGGAGTTTCCTAGCATATTGCTCTGGGACTTCGACCACGGCGTGTTTTTGGCCTCGAACATTTACAGAGGTGTTACCTATCCGGACACTGTTTACCTCAGGAAATTCACGCTTTATCGCCTCCTTCACTTCGACTTTGAAACAGTCAAGATCCCGGATTTCCAAAGAACACATGGGCTCTAGGCTAGGAACAAGAGCCTTCACCCCCAATAACCCCTTGACCGCTACCCTTGCTAGTCGTCTTCGGGCCCAGTTCGACGAGAACTCCGCCACTCCTCGTTTTCCGTATGAAAGACACCTCTGCTCCGTTGTCTTCGGGTTTCATCGTGCAGCGGATTTCACTAAGGACTTCCCCAAATGTCTTGCCTTCCGTCGGCTTAATGAGCAGAGCCGACAGTCTAGTCCCTATTCAATTCCTCGTTTTGTCTGCTCCTAGCTTTTGGTTTCCAGCCTCCTTTTCTTTAAACAGACGGGTCTCTGAACGTGTTGTTTCCTTTTTTCTTCCTTTGTCTTCTTTTTTTGGGCCCTGGAAACTACTTCGATAAAGTCTCCTTCAGGCACGTTGTCCTCTTTCCGCTTTTTCCCCAGCGTTCTTAGCGGGGAGTGCGGCTGTTTCAACTCTCCCATCTTCTTCCACTGCTCTCCACGTTTGCCTATAGAAGGAGATACGGTCCAATAGTCCCTCCAGTTCCACCAGCTGGTTTTTGACGCCTTTGCTGACGTTTCTCTGGAGGAACGTTGCCGACCGGATACGCTTAAGCACTGCTGCGCCTTTCCTCTTCGGCTCTAGCGAGGACGGTCGACTGGACTTGCACTCCGTTTGTATCTGAATCCATCTGCTGAGGACTAGCGATTCTAACTGGATTTTTTTTCAGAACAGGTGCACTACAAGGTATCAGTCGCACCATTTGATAAGGCTTCCTCTTTATTTGGGCGTGCTGGTGTTATATTCGGTATGTCAGCCCTCGCTGCCTCTTTCGCTGATCACTGCGGTGAACGACGCACTCATTTCTTTCCCCTTTCCCTGTTGCTTCGTCGATTTTTTTATTAATTTATGTGTATTTTCCATGGAAAACTCGCCAGCGAATCGTTTGCAAGGGAACGGGTTGAAATAGTCAGGAACGGGTGTACCTTCGGGGACACAGCCACTACCCCAATTCCCTGAGGGCTGACCTACGCTTAGCTGATCCCGGAAATCACGGACGAGTCAGCGCTCGCTCAGGGTATCGCCGTCTACTAACACCGGTTTAATGCACACTACCCAACCAGGGTCTCGAAGGGGCTGGCTCCTGACTCACTTCACAACTACCACCTTGGCAGAGCTACACTCACATCACCCCGTCGACGTCGACAGAGAGCTGTTAAGGGTTCCGGAAACTCCCAGTGTACCCCAACGTTACCGGTCATTCGCGGTTCGCTCTTCACCGAGAATTTTTCTCAAGGCTACTACTAGGACGCAGATATACTGCTAGCTAGGGGGTCAGAACTACTTACTCGGGCACATCGTAGACGTCACACCCCGCATCGTAAGCGACCCGTTGAAGGTCGCTGACGACCCCTGAGAGATTGACGGATGATTGGAATCTGCTTATGTGTCTATTGGCCGTTTGTTGAGCTATCCCATCGGATCTCCCATCTGACCATAGATTATGCTCTTTCCTCGCTCTTGATTAACTGCACAGCCGCTTGGGTTGTCGTTCTCCTGATGTAGATTCGTAACATCTCTTAATCTGTATGAGCATAATGGACTTCTCCTCATTTCCTTAGTCGTTAAAGCTGCAACGCATAACATAGCGGCGCAAAGTAAGACTGAGCTAATGACATAGCAAAGCTCTACTAATGCATTTGGGTCCGCCAATATTTGGCACCATCCCGAGAGTGCTGCCTATTTTTGATGAACTCTGCATGTATTTTGAATTTGAGTTTACGGTCAAATATCACACTCAACTATTTAACCGCCTTCTTACTTCTTACCGTCTGGCTTCTTATCCGAATTTTGAAGCATTCCAGGGACTCCCGGCTAGTTATCAAAACCACTCTCACTTCAGTTGAGACACGGTAGTAATTTTTGCCTTTATCGCTCTGGTACTTTAGCTCCCTGTCTGTAACGTAATTAATCATTATGATTTTCAGCTACGCTGTGTTCGTCTTTGCAGAAACACTGTCTCCACTATCAATGACAGCATTGTAGGACAAGTTACTTGCGGTGATTTCTTCCCCTTTTTTTTAGACATCACCACTCTATAGGCTGTGCCCCAGCGGTTTACGCTAGCTTCGTTGTAGAAATTTTTAAAGTATCTTCTTTTGCTTTCTTTCATCGATTTCTGCCAATCGTGCCTCAATTGTTTGAATATGGAGAGCAGCTCCAGGACGTCCAATCTTCTCCTCGAATGTTGAACGATTCGTTAGGCTTGTATATGCTTTGCCCTCAGTATCTTTATTTCTACACTCCACCAATAGCATGGTGAGCTTATTCTGCTGATAACTCTTCTTCAGTGAGAACTCTTCTCGGCATTGCAGCATCGTACGCGTTGAAAACAGACTGAAGGCGTTGAAAGATGCTTTACTCACTGGCTTCCGTAAGCTCACAGGGGGCAGGGTTCCACCTAGTAGGGAGATACCGCGGGAGATAATGTTCGACCTATTCAAGAAAAGCCCGAAAGTCGCAAAATGAAGAGAAGAAGGAGGGAGTCAGGAGGAAGGCTCTCTGAAAATTACCAAAGTAAGAGGTGAGTAAACCGGAAGCCAAGCAGCGAGACAGTCCTCAAAAACGGACGAACTAAGAAATAATTGAGTTGCTCGAATTTACAAAAGGCACGGACAACAGGACTTTAAAAACATATTTAGAACCATTAGGGTTCTATGGAATCGCAGGAACAAAAAATGCTGCGGGAAAAAGTCACACAGGCGTGACAAGTGGTCCCTGCTGAATGCTCAGAAAGCGTTCAATTCGAAGAGGAAATTGAGGAGAAACAAATGATACTTTGAGGCTCCCACAGGACATCAAGAGTCAAAATAAAAAATCCAAATCGTGACAGCACCGTTACTGGCTTCTATGAATACAGTGGAGATAAGGCTGGAAAAGGAATGCATAAAGTGGACCAGGGGTGAGAGGGGCAGCGACACATGAAAGGAGGAAAAGGTTTAAATTGATTATTTCTTAAAGGGATTGTAAAGTTGTAGCGCGAAAATAGCACAAGCATACTTCCAGCACTGCATTGACAACGGTGTATGCCAACATTCGCGCAGGCCTTGGTCCAGCTTATTCCGCTTAACCCACAAAAGCAATGGAGATTTAGAACCATGCGACGATTACCGAGATGTTAATGTAGCACACGCCTCATTTCACCAACGCCGACATTCAAGCACCATTCTAAGTTTGAATATCCGGAGCTATAAAGGAAAACACAAGACCCTAGACACCGGAACCAATGAGGCGATTCTGAAGGCTGATTTCTTCAAATTGAAGCAAAAAAATAGAGCTCGCAATCGCTTTTTTCCGGGAACAAAACTAGACATGATTATTTAAGCTAAAAAATATTTTTTTGCATGGAATTGCTGATGATATGTACAGACAATTGTTGACAAATGACGTACTGAAAAAAAATATGGCGTGCTCATAGCAGCTTGATACACTCACTGTCGCCATCTGTAAGCAAACAGCGGATTTAAGCTTGTACACATGGCAAATCGGAAATATGTGTGCGATCAATTTATATACGTGCATATATAAGCATAGTATTCGGTAATAGCAATGTTTGTTTGTTTAGGATGAGCATGATGTGCACATAATTCTTGTATTTTGAAAAAAAATGGAGCAATATTTCCGGTTTTTAGCCGTTTTGTGCGTAGAAAATTTCCCCAAAGATGAACACAAAACCCTTACACCCGAAGCACCAGTTTCCGATATTCCGACTTGTTTAGGTAATTTAATTCAATTTAAATACCAATCTTTTATACTCAAAAATATTGGAAAAAATGTCAAACCGTATTTAAGGAGTAATCATACTACCATGACCCCAGTCTGACATTGCCAGCAAATTTACCCAGCATTCATTTTTCTAGTCCACGCTAAAAGACCAACCAATCCTAGCATATCCAAAATAATCTCTCACTCTGCATTCCACAAGGTCGCCTTGTTTCCAAAGCTAGTGAATAGGGTTGAAGCTCCAGCAGCGAAAATTTATTATTTTTAGAAGATTTTTTAGATCGATAGCTTTGAAGCAGCTTCAGAGGATGAACACAAGGTTCCAGGACCTACGCTCGCAAATTGGTTGTGAAATTTCTATTTGAATTGAAACCAATTGGATTTACTTTACAGTTGGAATAACATACTCAAATAAAGTTAGTCATGAAATCGAATTCGGAATGGAACTCTTTTATATCCCAGAACTACATGGCTACCAAGGGTATGAGGGGAGTCTATGGTAGCTGAAGTCTGATTCTATTTTATTTTCGTTGATTTAAAATTCAATCTAAAACTAATTCGTACACATATGTAGGTTTGAAAAGCGATAGCAATATAGGTTCGACATTCTATGCCATTGTAATGTAAATTGTGGTCAGTTTTGCTAAATGGTTTGGATACTTAACCAAAATATTTTCATATAAATATGTATAAGGCTGGATTAAAGCGAACTCTGTGGAAAGAATCCATGGAAAAATGCAATAGAGAACCTGGAACTATAATAGCAGTAGCCACTAAAGCTACATAATACATCACGTCCCTCGAAACAGCAAGTGCTGCTTTAAATTTAATCACTCTGAACCCATTGGCTGTGTAGATATCCTCCAAAAGTAATGTCAATATCATCATCATGATCAACGGGGCAACAACCGGTATCCGGTCTACGCTTACCTTAATAAAGAACTCCAGACACCCCGATTTTGCGCCGAAGTTCACCAATTCGATTTCCCTAAAAGCTGTCTGGCGTCCTGACCTACGCCATCGCTCCATCTCAGGCAGGGTCTGCCTCGTCTTCCTTTTCTACAATAGATATTGCCTTATTCTTCCCGGGCTGGATCATCCTCATCACACGGAACATCCACTGAATATATTTCCCTTTGAGAAGCTCGTTTTAGTTCCTATTTGGACGAGCTTTATAGATACTTTACTCGTTGGAAATTATCCCTTAAACCCCGACAGTACGAAATAATTGTTTTTCACGGCAACATGAGGATCACGTCAAAAATTAGGAGAGAAATTGCTATCCTTTCCCTCAAAATTCATGACACCCCCATTTTCACTGTGAACGAAGTCACCTACCTAGGGCTGACGTTTAACTCCCGTCTTTCTCACGTATCCCATATTTCGAATATACTGAACCGTGCAAATGGTGCCTGCAAATCCCTGTATCCCCTCCGAAAATACAGCGCCCCAATGCCCAAACAATTAAGCTGTTCTGTTATAAACAGCTTATCAGACCTCTTCTCAGTTTTGACTTCTTCTTCTGGTCGGATATTTCACCGTCCAAAATAGAGACGCTTAACCTGGGAAAACGGAAAATCCTCCGCTAGTGCTCCGAGATCTACAAGGAGGAAAACTATTTCAAATATATCTCCAACCAAACCCTATATGATTTTTGTCAAACTCCCCGTATTGACGCTGCTCTCGTCGGTCAGGGCATTAATTTCCTAGCCAAATGTCAGAGACGCTCCAATCCCCTCATCATCCAGGCCATTCAGATTGCGAACGCCGAAGACAATCTTCTTCATATTCAACTGTTCCCTCAACTTGTCTTCTCCCTATCCATATCAAGAAAATCGAAAACGAAATGTTCTAAGTGCCAAGGATTTAGGCTCGGACGATCCCACCTAAATAAAAGATAAAGAGGCGCTGGTGGGGGTGGCAGGTCAATGAGAGAATCCTTCGAGAACTCCCCGCATGCAGAATGGAGTATTTTTGTATGGTTTGAACTAGACTGTGTGGGAGTCCAAGGACATCAATGGAAGCTGTGAGGGATTTAGGTACAATACCTGTAGCTGACAATATTATAGGAACTACAACTTTGAGTTCCTGAGCCAGTGGCTCACAGTTCACTTTCATCTCCATATGTTTCTGTAAAACGTTGCAATTATGAGGAAGAACAACATAATAGTATACGCCGAGCGACACATCTTGTCAACTAACAGCACTTCCAACTGGCTGGGCGGTATATTGTGATCAGTGTGAACTTGCCAATGCCAATACATGCTACAAGCAGAACTATCAAGTACTGCTTACGGTTCATATCGGTAAACCGGACATGTCCCCGTGATCAACTCATGCTTGTATGCAAGGTTAAGGTTCAGGTTGAACCATCTTACACACTGCACTGGTGCGGGGTATCCTTCTGATCACCAACTCGAGCATGGGTTCCTTGCAGAATTCCGAGGTATTTGTGGAAGTCTGTCTCAGTCTCGGTATTGAATGGGGAGATCACCAATGCTATGTCCAACATTCGGATCGCATGATGACCTTTGCGGACAGCTTAGACTAAACATTTGTCTAATCCAAATTCCATCCGAATATCACAGCTGAACATGTCTACTATTCGCAATAGACTTCTAAGGTGGTCGTTAGTACCAGCGCACAGCTTGATTCATCTAAGTACATCAAGTGTGTCAGCTCGAACTTGGCCATACTCCTGTACCTGAAAAACTATGTGCTCTAACATCATTCAGTAGTCATGAAAGAGGGTCAGTGCCATGCAAAACCAAAGGAAACTAAAAGAATCCCCCCAGAAGATGCCTGTCCATATATGGATAGGCTCTGCGGTATTGGCACCCTCAGATAAATGCGCTGACAAGGTGATGTGCTACCCTTCCATGACTATCGACAAAAATTTTATTAGCTTTGGATCAATGCGATATAGACGTAGGATATCGATTAGTCAGGTATGCGTGACGCTATGGAAAGCTTTGGCATAATCGATATAGCAACTAAAGAGGTTTCTTTGGTCTCTAGTTGCCTGTCCTAGAAATACCGAGTCGATAATGAGTTACTCATTGCAATCCCTTGACCCGACTCGGCAGCCCTTCTACTTCTCGAACAAAATCCTGTTGGTCTCGAGGTGCGCATTCACCCTTCAACTAATAATAGACGTTATGAATTCATAGACGGTTGGTAAGCAAGTAATTGTATCCGCTGATTTCTGCATTGTGGTCTTTTTAGGGACAAGGTTGGTAATTTCCGCACTGATTAAGGGTGGAAATTCCTTCTGCCGACTGATGACATGATTTATGTTATGTGATAACCAACCAACTGTCTGTACTGGTAAATTTTTTATCCCAGAACTTCTGCACCCGGTCCAGGCAGGGTCCCCTTGAAGCTGTTTATGGCTCGTCGAACTTCCTCTTCGGTAACATCCGCAAAATTCATGCCAGGCGCAGTGGCGCGGGGGGTACCTTCGGCGGTGATCCACTCAGAATGCTAGACGAGAAACCACCAAAGCCCACCCCAATATTCTCACGCTTCCGTCACCGGAAACTGTATTGTCTGGACGTTCTGTTGGGATTCGTTGAGAGATCTGGAAAAAATCAACTGGTTCCTCGCGTAAGTTGCATACTGAATACGTCTGGAGTGACTTTCGCCATACCGTCGTAACCGACTGATTTGAATCAGTCTAGCAATGTGCTGCCTTAATGAGTCCCGCCGACGTTGGAGACGAATTTTCCATGGTGGATATCTTTAGTCAATCAAACCAATGACACGAAAGCGAATCTTCTAACTGACAGGCATAACTGCCCCACAAAACACAAATGATTGTAGTTGCAGCAGCAACATAGGAGCACTCAGCCGGGATACAATCTCATCATTGATTTGAGATAGAATTCTAGGATTTGCTGGAGATGCATAGATCTTGGGAATACCTGGTATATGCAAAGGATCCTTTTCCGAGAATTCAGCTGGACGGTGGTGAAGAGTGCGTGCTGAAGCTGTTGCCTGCAATGCGGCGTGCTGTTATTGAGACTGCCGCCTCTACCCCCATCGACTCTCCGTCACCAGTTTGCCCGATGACCTCAAGTCGAACACGCTCCCTGATGATGGCTGGCATTGTGTCGCTGCGAATAATAAAACGGTACGGTCTGCGACTCGTTGCACAGTCCCGTGTGCGAATTGCGGGAAAGGCTTGACGAATCTCTGGTTCAACAAGGGGCGGTATGATATTGCACCCGCCCTCACCGTTATTTCGTAATAGGAGCGGGTGGTAAAGGAGTTCATTTCCTCAGTCCACTTCATCCATTTAAGCTGAAATGGTCGCCACCGTTTGGGCCGAAATAGCTGCATCAGGCGGAGCAATGCTTCTGGTTATGGTGGCGCCTACACATCGATCCGCCCCCCGATTAGCTGTTTCGACGCCGTGCTGTCCATTACGGAGCCGCACCCAGTCACCAAGTCAGACGACTACCGCCGGTTATCCGTACTGGACCTCAAATTTCTTCTTCTCCTCATTTTTGGGTTTGCATTTTATACCTAACTGTCAGGTGTAGTGATAGCTTCCTCAGTTCCTGCACTCTCCTCACCTACCCCTTGAGACGCTGCGGTCAGGTGCAGCCATACAGACTCAAGCTATCTATCCCTCTTCCTTTCACAACCGGGCTTGGGACCGGCCACGGCGGTGTATAATTATTTTGGCGAGTATTATTGTGTCCGGATAGCTGAGTGGTTAGAGCGCAAGGCTGTCGTACGGAAGGTCGCGGTTCAAATCTCGCTGGTGGCAGTGGGATTTGTATCGTGATTTGACGTCGGACACCAGTCGACTCAGTTGTGAATGAGTACCTGAGTCAAATCAGGGTAATAATCTCGGTCGAGTGCAATGCTGACCACATTGCCTCCTAGTGTACCGTTACGGTCTTGAATGAAGTGCTCTAACACACTTCAAGGCCCTGATCCAACATGGATTGTTGCGCCAACGATTATTACTATTATTATGGAGAGAACGCCTATCTCTGAGTCCCAACTTGCCTACCTCAAAGGAAAATTCTCAGAAACCGCCCTCCACGAGGTAATTGGCACGGTTAAGTGATCATTGCAGTACAAGCAGTATACCCTAGCTGCATTCTTGCATATAGAGGGAGCTTTTAACAACGTTAGTACCAACTCCGTCAAGGAAGCCTTGACCGGTATTGGATTGGAGGGATATCTCACGCATTGGATTGTATACATGCTAAGTACCAGGATAATCCAGTCGGATTTGGGAGGCAACCACTTGACCAGGGCTGTGAACAGAGGCACGCCCCAGGGTGGCGCCATCTCACCGATGCTCTGGTTAATAGTAAAGAACAAAATTTTACGTATATTGGACAGCAGCGGAGTGAAGGTGGTAGCGTATGCCAACGACTTAGTGATATTAGCATCAGTGATGTTTCTGTCCATTATGAGCGACATCGTGGAAGGAGCGTTGTCAAAAGTGTGCCTGTGGGCCGCAAGCTGCAGACTCAGCATAAACCCAACCAAAACGCAACTGATGCTATTCACCGCCAAGACCTGAATTCCATCTACCATGGCTGAATGAACAAAGATTGGTTCTTTCCTCTAATGTAAAGTATCTGGGTGTAATCCTGGATCCAAAGCTAAACTAAAGATTGAACATAGAACTGAGGGTTAAGAAGGCCTATATAGCTTTCTATGCTTGCAAGAGAACCTTTGCAAAGAAATGGGGTCTCCGGCCGAGGATGATTTTCTGGATGTACACCGCTGTAGTGCGTCCGATCCTAACGTACGGCTCTATTGCATGGTGGCAGGCTTTCAGAAAAAATACAATAGGATGAAGCTAATAGGATTCAAAGGTGCTACTGAGCTCTGCAGTTTGCCCGGCAGATGCTCTCAATGTACTCCTGCACTCCTCCTGTACTGCATCTCCTCCCTCTATTCCTCCACATTAAATACGTTGCAGCGTGCAGTGCCGTCAGACTACGTGAGTACGGATGCTGGGCAGCGAAGTCCTACGGCCACAGTAACATCCTAGACGAAGTACCGCGGGAAATCTGGACATTCCCACGGACTATGTCACACGTAAGCTGAGCTTCACTAGGAACTTTGCAGTGGACTTTCCAACCAGGGCAAAGTGGAAGACCGGCGGCGTGTTCCAAGGTTATGACTCAGTATTCTATACCGACGGATCAAAAATGGCCTGTGGAGTCGGCGTGGGGGTTTTCTCGAATACACACGGTGTATCCAAGTCGCATGGTCTCCCAGGTTTCGCCAGTGTATTCCAAGCGGAAGTACTGGCGATATTGGAAGTTTGTCGATGACTCGTGCGAGATTCGAGCCCCAAGCGTAACATAGCCATTCTGACCGACAGCCAAGCGGCCATCAAGACATATTCCAGTCTGGTGGAGCAGTGCAGAGACGCGCTGAACCGTCGGGGCGGCACGCTCAAGGTCACCCTCCTCTAAGTTCCCGGGTATAGGAACATAGAGGGGAATGACCAGGCTAACGGATTGGCCAGGCGAGGCCCGCTCTTAGCAGCCTTTCGGTAAATACAATCGGTGTTCTGCTGGCGGCGGTCGAGGGCCGAGTCTACCCGCACTACCTGGCAACCGCGGGTCTAAGATGGCGAAGGCTTACGATCTGTGCCAAGTCAAGGAGAATTTGGCCTGCTTATAACATAGCCCCATCACGAGAGCTCCTGTGCCAGAGGCGTGCAAATGCATTCAGGATTACGGCGGTCTGCACGGGCACTGGCCCATAAGGGACCATGCCCCTAGGCTCTGCATACCCTACAATTCGCATTGCCGAAGCTGCGGAGAAGGAAGAGAAACCCTCATGCACTTTCCTTGCGATTGTCCAGCTCTACCTAGAGTCATTCTACGGACATTGGGTAAACAATTCTTTGGGGACCTCAGAGACATTTCTAGCTTCAGGGTGGGAGAGTTGCTTTCCTCCGCAAATGCTATGGGCTGGCTTTGAAGCTCCGAGCCGATTAGACTCTGCCTCCCTGGTCCCATAACAGCAGTCACGGCCTTAGGAGTTTGTGGCATCAAAACGACGCACTACAGCGCTAATTGGGCTCCTCGGATCGGCCACTGATACGTACCTACCTACCCTAGGTAGGTGTCGAGATATTGAAGTTCGATCGAAGGCTCAGCCAGGGTTGTTGTTATATAAGAAATCAATTGTATGGCCCTGATTAACACTTTCAAAACAAACTACCAACTGAATAATTTGAAATCATAAAGATAATCTCGCAAAAAATCAAAATCTCAAAGTATAATCCTATTGATAAGCATCTCAGGTGAAGTTGATTGCTTTTATTTTCAAACTTCCCTAGGAAAAAGGGAAATAATTAAGAAGATTAAATTTCTATTAATAAAGATGTCAAAGGTAAATTTTTTGTTCTCCTCAGTCAATCTAAATTTATAAATATAAATGCTAATTAGCAGTAAAAACTACAATGAAAAATCTATACTAGTAACTCTGAGAGCCAACCTAGTCGCCTACATAGCTTTCTCAATGAGTCATTTCTTCTTACAAATGATAATATATGCATATTCCTATAAAATATGGGACTAATTTTAGAATCCAAAATAAGATAAAATTTATGGAAATATTATAGATATAGGCCCCAGGCAATTAGTGACAAAAATGAAATCCAAGAATATTAAAATTTTCCGGCCAAAAGTTAGCTTCCGGCTAGGAATGAACAAAGCAAATGATACATGTTTTTGTTGAATCCTAAAGTAATATTTATGTAATTTCTGTCCCCAGTAAACCTACATATATACATATCAGGTATTCGTAAAGAGAATTAGTGGAGAAATCAATTCATGGAAGAAATGTAGTTTTAATATAAAATAAGATACTTATATGAAAGTCATTATTGTCTCAGGAGTGTTAAGAAATCAATCATTACAACAACAAAAATAGTAATTACAGCAGCAATTTGGGATGAAGTTTTTAATCTGCATATGCTACCGCCTTACCAAAATTGAAAAAAAAATATCTTTGATGAGTTACTAGCAATTCAGTGAACTTACTGATATCACTTACATATCATACATTCTAGCATTGGGTAATGGAACTTAGTCCGCCGCCAAATTACCGGATAATCTGTCGAGTACCGAAAAAGTTAAATCAACACCAGACTATCAACTCTGAGATCGCTAAGTCTTCAGCTTACATCATGCCATGGTTTGTTTGCTATCCCAAGCCCCTTCAGAGCAGATATGACGTAAAACCGAGCTTAAGATACAATTTGAACTGATCCACTCTCATTGAGTGGCTGCTGATCTGTTGCATGGGAAAAAGATGGAAAAACAAAAAACTTGCGCACGAGCGCGGGGAAAACAAGAAGTTGACTATCGCGCGTGCACCGAGTAATCGTGGGAACTTGCGGCTTGCCGCGATCCCAAAACATTTGAACCATGGCTTGAAGCACCAGAAGCCTCCACAGCGAAAAGAACAGCAAAAACAGCAACTACAACTCCAGTACTAGAACCAGACCCTGCATCAATGGAGCTGAGACTACTTTACGACAACCTCTGCTCGCCAGGCTGGTGTTAGAGTTAACGAGTGCAAGACCTTTTCCAGATATCTGAGAAAAAGAGATACTCCTAAAAATAGAAAGCCGCCGCATAAGGTCAAGACGCCTCTGGCTGTAGCGGAGGAAGAGTTCCAAGCCGGCGAAGGAATAGACGTGGTTGTACCGGGTATCATTGGACTGTGCTGCAAGAAGGTACTGAAGATTCTCACCGTCAATTGATCTCTGGGTACGTGTGCTCCATCGGGGGATCCAGCGTTCCAGTGAATTGGCTACACGAGTCAGCCGTCGAAGCTGCCTTTGTGGAGAACAAAGATGAGAAATTTGTAAACGGTCGCGTGTTAATTGCGCACCAATTCCCAGGCTTTAATTGCGCCACTACTGTTGTTTCCGACAGTGAACAATTTAGGCAGTGATAATGGAGTCTAAACAGCTTCTTGGGAAACTGAGGTGTTAATAAACCCAGCACTGAGAGAAGGTAATGAGCTTATGATTCCTGCGTAGACTTTGATAGTGAAATGATTCGTTTTGCAATTCCAAAAATAGAACTCTCATTACCTATCACCAAGAACTTTTCGGGGCCGCAATCTATCTAGACCCTCATCGATAGTAAGTTTTTTGCGAGATACTATTCATGGAGAGTTTGAATGATACATGAAATGAATTCACACTGAGGAGAATTGGAACAACCGATCACAAAACGTATCAATGTATATCATATGTAGATACAGTATGCAAAATTCGTATTCGTACACCCTATATTTTGCGGGTTTTTGGGTTATTTCTGAGAAATGATAGAAAATTCGTTCAATCTTATATAACAATTTTTTACATAAATATGTATGTAGTTGTTATAGAACATTAATCTTAAATTTTATTTACATCCGTTTGTTCAAGAGAACAATTTCCAAATTCAATCGAAGCAAAATTCGTATTCGTACACCCCGACTAGCGGCTTGAACTCAATCCCTGTACGTTATTAATCATTTTGCACTGTAAAATTCTAACGGTAAATTCTTGAAAAAGTGTGGTTGACAGTTCGAGCTAAAGTGTTTTGGGAATTACAAATAAAGAGTTAATTCTTTAACAAATTTTCCAAATGAGTCGAAAAGGTAGTGAATTTTCGAACAGTGATTGTAAGATAGTGATACAGCTATACAAGGATGGTAAATCCTTGAGACAAATTGCAAAAATTATGCATAGGAGTCACTCGACAATTCAATCTGTAGTAAAGATTTACAATTCGTCTGGTAGAATCGAGAAGAAAAAAAGAAATGGAAACAGATTAATTTTGTCAAGGAGACACCAATCCTTTGTTCGGCGTGTTGTTCGACAGGATAACACGATAAGTGCAATGAAATTAGCAGGACTTTTGCAAAACCAGTTCCAAATTAAAATTACACCCCAAAGTGTTCGGAATTATTTGCGTAGATTCGGTATACAGAGCCGGACTGCCGCTTCTAAGCCATTTATCAATAATGTCAATAGAAGAAAACGGTTAAACTTTGCAAAAAGATATCTAAACAAGGATTTTCGTTATTGGAAACGAGTAATTTTTTCAGACGAGTGCAAAATTAATCTAAAGTTGTCGGACGGACGGGTTCGTATATGGCGAGAAAAAAATACGAGGCTATATCCAAAAAACATGCTTCCTACATTTAAGCATGGAGGTGGTTCGTTGATGATTTGGGGATGTTTTGCAGCTTCTGGTGTTGGAAACTTGCATTTTATTGATGGAATAATGAACGCGAAGCAATATGTGCAAATTCTTAAAACTAATTTACATCAGAGTGCACAAAATTTAGGAATTCGTAGGAAGTATATATTTCAACAGGACAATGATCCGAAGCATACGGCACTTCACACGCGGCTTTGGCTACTCTACAATTGTCGAAAGTGTTTAAACACCCCTCCACAGAGTCCTGACGTTAACCCAATAGAAAATTTATGGTCTATTTTCAAGAAGAATCTAAAAAATTACAGTATTAGGAATAAAGAAGACCTGAAAACTGCCTTGCAGACCGAATGGCAAAATATTTCACCGAACTTAACCCAAAAATTAGTTCAATCAATGCCAAATAGGCTTAGAGCAATAATAAAACAAAAAGGATTTCCCACGAAGTACTAAAACTATATTTCTAGCACATTTTTTTAAGTCTGTAGGTGTACGAATACGAATTTTGTTTTGAGTTTTATATGAATTACTGTTTTTATTATTAAGTTTAAAATATATTTTATACTTGTTATTATGTACATGAATTAACCTCTTCATTTGCTATAATAATATACAATTTATTTATCTCTTAATGTTATATTTGACTTAAAAATAACAAATAATAGGTAAAAAAATGGGTGTACGAATACGAATTTTGCATACTGTATGTATTCATTGAAAACTAAGAATCAGCAAGGATCTATCTATCAAACATTTTAAGATGATTAACCTGATTGAAGTCAATTTACTGACTTTCTGTAGTTTGGTTGAAAAGGGTTCATCTTTTTGTCTTGGAGCAACGTCCCAGGAATGAACCTGAGCGGTTATTATGGTTCCAAAAGGGTCCCTTCTATATGCGAAAAAAGGATGGAATTTCATTTCCAGGTGGTCCAAGAGTAGTCCATAGATAGATGGAGTACGAAATCTGGGAAACGCCTGCTGAACCAACACCAACAGCTTTACTACCAAACCCTATCTACACCTCCACGTGGTGACCGCTGGGAGCTCTTTCTTAACGAAAAACTGCAGACGGAGAAGGATGAAGATGAGTCTCCCGCGCCTAAAAACGGGACACATTGTACCAGCTTGTCCTCCAGGTTGGCAGTTGGGTAGGGCTGACAATCATACACAGAAAACCGAAGTTACGAAGCCACAACAGGAGCTTCGGACTGGACGGATAATAAAACGACGAACCCAGCAACGACAAAGGAATAATGATTTGCGCATTTTCTCATGGAAAGTGCGCTCCTTGTACAGAGATGAAGCTGCTGAGCAGCTAGCAGATACCCTGTGCCAATATAGGGCTGATGTAATACTGTTACAGGAGATGCGTTGGAGCGAGACTGGTTTCCAGGAAAGGAGTCACCACATCATATATTATAGTGGCCATCCAGTAAAGCATGTGTCCCTACAGAGGAGACTGCAGAGTCGAAGAAGGATACCTTCTACGAGACCCCAGGTAAGATGTCAAAAACATACTTGGGGATATTAACTGCGAAGTTGAGACGGAGCCCGTATTCAGGCGATACGTTTACTCCCATAGCTTACATCGAAATACAAATGACAACGTACTGCGGATTATTCAATTAGCAGTGTCACACGAAATGGTTTTTGGAAGTACCTGGTTTGCGCGAAAGCGGTCCACAAGCATGCGTGGGCCTCTCCAGATGAGACCACTTGCAACCACATTAACCACGTGCTGATCGAACGTCGACACCTGGTCAGCCTTGATGAATGTCAGAATATATAAGGGGGCCAATATCGACTCGAATAACTATTCCGTTGCCGTGGTGCTCCGAAGTCGAATGAAAATGAATGCCGCAATAACCGCAGCTAACAGAGATCCTGGAGATAAAGCATCTATAAATGATTTTCACAATCACCTGAAGAACGTTATCATAAATACGGCCAGAAACAGACTTGGCCCCAGCGGCAACAGTAGCCGAAAGGACTGGTTCGACGATGAATGTATGCTAGCAACGGAACGGAAGAATGCTGCATACCGAGTAATGTTGCATTCTCAATCAGAAGGTATCACATTGCTGAGTACTATCTGTAAGATATTCTTCGCTATCTTACTAGGTCGGATAGTCCCACACATCCATTGGCCTTCAATCCTGGCAACTCAGCAATAGATCAGATTTTCTCTGTGCGGCAATATTTCCATCGACTTTGGAGCCGCCTATAATAGCATAGCAGGGGTAAAACTGTACACGCCCACGAGAGAATTCGGTATCCCGACGAAATCCATAAGACTGAATAGACTCATCCTGACCAATGTGCGAGGCCAGAAAAAAAGCATCAACGATGGTCTACGATAAGGGGATGCCCTATCATGCGTCCTCTTTAACCTGGCCCTCGAGAAAGTGGTCCGTGATGCCGAGGTAAACGCGAGGGGTACGATTCTCTTTAAGTCAACTCAACTACTGGCCTATGTTGACGATATCGGCATCATAGGAAGAATGACCCGAGACGTACAAACTGCCTTCTTCCAGATCAGCTATTAGCGCGAGATCTTGGGCTACACATCAATGATCAATCAGCACCAAAAATCAACCAGCCAACAGCAACAAATCGCACTGGTCAAATTCATAATTCTCCTCATAATTTGTCCTATCTAGGGTCGAAAATCACAACCGATAACAGTTATGACGATGAAATCCGTGCACGGTTGTTGGCATCCGTATGGATGAGAATGACCCAGCCCAAAAAGTCTATAAGGGCAATATCTATGGTAGAAAAAGAAGACGAGGCAGTCCCTGCCTCAGATAAAGCGATGCCGTAGGTCAGGACGCCAGGGAGCTTTTAGGGATATCGATTTGGTGGACCTCGGCCCAAAACCGAGATGTCTGGAGTTCCTTATTAAGGGAGGCCTAGACCAGATACCGTCTGTTGTGCCGTTGATGATGATAAAGAGGAGAGTTTCACAAACTGATCAATTTTGCATCCGGTCTGATCTTAGTAGATCTTGCTTACTCCGGAGCACCTTAAGGGTGAAGTAGTAAAAGCTGTAGTGATTTGCAGGCAAAGAAAAATAAAACCTTATTAAAACCGGTTCAATGCCTGTTTTGTTTTGTCGATGGAAAGTGGAAAGATCCACCAATGGCTCCTGCCGAACATTAAAACTACTTCCTTCTCCTTCCACTCTCCCCGCGGATTTCCCATATAATGTCAGGCCGAGGGACTACATCAAAATTTATCCTGCACTCATGTTCACATTTACGCTCCCTTCTCGTCCATTTTTCCGACTGACTTTTTCCTGCCTAAGCTTCCTATGCATAGCTTCTATACCTTTTCGACTTTATTCCATATCTGCTTCGACTTTAACATAGAATGTCTGGTGTTTTTGGTTTTTAAATACTCCCACGTTGTAGCTTCCAATGAAACTGCGAATCTCGAGTTCTGTATACTCTGCGCTTTGAACAATATGGCGAGTTGCCATGTCCAAGTTGGTAGAGATAAGCTCGATAATTTTCGTGTCCTCTCAAAAGCTGTGTTTTGTCGAAACTTACTTCACCATGTGATCGCCTTGATCCATTTCTGACTATCCCATATGATTCTGCGTGTTCAGCGACCTTTTTCTGACTCGTTCCACTTCTTCTGCCATTCATCGGTTGTTACTATTTGTGCAACCTGCCGTCGACCGGAAGATTCTCCGGGGAGATACGCTCGATCATGAAGACGCTGTACTTCTCTTGCCCGGGATAATTATTGCTATAACACTATCTGATATTGCTCTGTACGCGCAACATGTTCGGAGCGCACTTTGATGATACGCAGCTCCAATACATTCCTTATTTGTTATATTTTGCACTGCATCTGCCTACACTGGGGCTACATATAGAAAAAATGAACTGACCACCCTCAATATAAGGAGTCAACAGATCGGTCTTGGGACACCGATATTTGGTAGCGTTCTCGCAATCAGTGCTCCGGTGTCTTTAATCCCCCATAGCCGGTGAGAAACCTGGGGGACATTACAATGACCTCTCCATGCTTTCTCTCCAACCACGCCCGGATGGAATCAAGCTGTCAGTCCAACGAGCCTTTTCTGACTGGTCCCAACGCTGTTACTATTTACCATACTTATGGACCTCTTCCTTTCGATTTCTTTCACCTGGAGTGATGGACTTGGCGTTATATAATATATGTGCATTATCTCGTCTGCCAGGATGTCAACCGGCATCATTCCCGAGATGATGTACGCCGCATCATCTGAGACGGTCCTGAAGGCAGAACACACCCTTAGAGCTATTCTTATATATACCGCAGTCAGTTCATGCGTATTGCCTAAAACATGCAGCGCTATCTCCCGAGCCCAATTCTAATGCGGGCGTAATTACTCTTGCTGCGCTTGGTAGTGAGAACCGCTTCCGTCTTTTCCTCCGCAAGTCTGGGTCCAACGCTCTCTAACTAAGCTTCAACAGCACTAATTGCTTCGCTCGATTACAAACAGCATCTGGAAGATACCGTGACTCCCTCACTGGTTAATTACATCATTGCACATGGGGCTCCAAACTAGTGGATTCAATACGGAGCCCTGTGGGACACCCGCATGGGTCCATCATCGGTATCATACCAGGTCGTCCGCTCTCGTAAGTAGGTATAAGGTACCAATTGGCCCAGTGGAATACATTCCTCCCATCCAGGGTCACCACCACGCAATATTTGCTAGTACAACCATTCTGATGGTATCAGCAGTTGATCCGGCTTTACGGAACCCCTAATAACGATCTGAAATTTCTCCTTCACCCCCGATAACCGGAGATAGTCAATTGTAATTTAGTCGCTCAACATTTTCCCCATAGTGTCTAGAAAACATTTGAGTCTATTGGAAAATGATTTACCTGGAGGTTTACCGGCTTTAGGCAATAGTATCAACTTCTGCCGCTTCTATGATGTGAAAAGATTTCTTTGAATATGCACTCTTCGAACAATTCCGTGAACATATTCGGTATAAATTTCATCACAAACCTTATTCGGCATACTATCCAGAACCGTTGGTCAAAAGATAGTATAGGCCCCAGGACGAAGAGTGGATTGATATCCACGATGGAGCATAAAATCTGGGAAACGCCTGCTCAACCAACCCCGAAAGCTCTACTATAATACCAAAACCTATCTCCACCTTCTCTTTCTTAATCAAACGCTGCTGACGGAGAAGGCTGAAGGCGAGTCTCCCGCACCTAAAAGCGGAACAAATTGTACCAACTGGGGCTCCAGGTTGGGGTTGCGTTAAGCTGACAACCTTACATAGAAAACAACTTGTTACAAAGCCACAACAGGAGCCTCGGACTGGACTGATAACACAACGACGGACCCGGCAACGACAAAGGAATGACGATTTGCGCATTTTCTCATGGAACGTGCGCTCCCTGTACAGAGATGGAGCTGCCAAGCAGCTAGCGGAAACCCTGTCTACCGGCTAAAAAACCATACGTCGCCAGGAGCCGATGGAATTACAGCCGAATTGGTTAAATATAGAGGCAACCAGCTACACCAAGCAGTGGGTCGGTGGATGCTCAAGGCTTGGGACAACGAATCAATGCCTGACGATTGGCAACGAGGAATTATCTGTCTCATACATAAAAAGGCGGATATCCCGCAAGGCAGCAATTATAGAGGTATCACGTTGCTGAGTACCATTTATAAGATATTCTCCGCTATCTTGGTAGGTCGGACAGCCCCATATGCCCAGAACATCATTCGCCCATACCAAAGGGGCTTCACTCCAGGCAAATCAATAACAGATCAGATTTTCTCTCCACGGCAAGTGATGGAAAAACTGGTGGAATATGGAATACTTCAAAGCCGCAGATGACAGCATAGCCAGGGTAAAATGTACACGGTTATGGGAGAATTCACACCCTGGAGAAAACAATTCGTGATGCAGACGTAAATGCCAGAAGGACCATCCTCTTTAAGTTCACCTAACCACTGGCCTACGCTGACGATATTGATATTATGGGAAGAACAACCCGAGATTCATCCAGATCGAGCAGGCGATGATTGGCGCGAGATCTCGGGCTGCACATTAATGAAGGCAAAACGAAGTACATGGTGGTAACATCAGCGCCAAAAGCCAAAAAACAAACAACATCGAATGCCACTGGTCAAGCGAAAACAGTAAAGATAGGAAACCATTAATAATTTCTCCTATCTAGGGTCGAAAATCACATCCGATAACAGCTACGATGATGAAATCCGCGCACGGTTGTTTTTAGCCAACAGAGCCTATTTCAGCTTACAAAAACTGTTCCGCTCGAAACGTCTCACCATAGGGTCAAAGCTCTTATTGTACAAGACTATGATCTTACCAGTCCTCATGTATTCCTTGGAGACTTGGGTGTTTACCAAGAAAAAATTGCGAACTCTTGGCCGCGTTCGAGAGGAGAATCCTCCGAAGAATTTTTGGCCGCCTACATGAGGTGGACGATTTCGTAGCCTACACAGAGACAAAATCTATGAGCGATACCATGACCGTCAGATTGTGAATCAAATCCGGCTTAATTGGTTGCGGTGGGCAGGTCACTTAATCCGTTTGGATGATGATCCAGCCCGAAAAGTCTACCCTGATTGAGATTGATGGTGTGGGAGTTCCTTATCAAGATAGGCCTAGACCGGATACCGGTTGTTGCGCCGTTGTTGATGATGATGATCCTGCCAATACACCAGGTAATATTCTGTCTTGCCGTACGTTCCTAGAGGGCGTTAGCCCCAAATCCACCAAATTAGGTCATCCTAAAAATTTCAATAATGTTCAAAACAAATCCCAAAAGTGCAAATTTTTTAACCGTATTATTGCAAGCCGGTTGCAATGGATGTACTTTCATTTGATTCTACTGTTGCGAGTAACGAAATTCAAATTATAATTGTAACTTACAAGAACGGGACAAAGGCTGAAGAAAAGGAGGAAGACCATTATGCCGAACCCTACCACGCCGCCCAGTAGAAGGCCAACACGTGATAAGTACCTATCCAGAAATTTAATGCTTTTTATATGATTATATATTCTATTCCCTATAGTCATCCATTACGACTGACGAGAAATACATATATGTATGAAATCATGCAGTAGGTGATATCAGTAGTGGCGGAGCAGTCCATCAGGCAAGTAGAAGTTTTAAAAAGAGTACGTATATCGAGATAGGTTCTATGTAGTACAGATTAAAAAACCGGAAACTATTGGGAAAGTCCTTTTGAAAGGAACGAGGTCGGATGGAATTCCACTGAACTTTTCGGAAGGCAAGACAATCACAATTGCGGGAATGTTAAAAGAATAATAATTTTCGAGGCTTTTGTTCAAATTCATAGTATTTGAATAATGAAGGAGTGGGGGAAGAAGAAAAAGCACTTATAGATCGAAGAAAAGTAAGTTGCACGACAATTGAAACGAGTCAGCAGCGGAGCCTACAGGCTTAACGAACTTGGAAGGGAGCTGTGCATTTTTCGACTCAGTTTCACAGGTAAGGCTCTCCTACCTGAAGGTTAAATATGGCTCAGATGCCAAAGAAATGTTATATACATAATAATAGTCACGACAAACTTCAAACGTGGTTACGTATTATATTCAACGTGGGTGGCGTCAATTTCCAATTTCCTTAGATAACCTCCACGTCAAACTCCAATTTCGAATATTATAAGGATATCATTCATTAGATATACCCTCATTTTAAAATCACCAAGGCATTGTTGCATTTTTGGCCACATATTGCTGCTTTAATCTAATGCTCTTAATCGAATTAATCGAAGGCGGCCTTGACAGCGTAACATATTCCTGAACGCTGAAAGTACACGGGTCTCCGAACCTTATCATCGAGTTGGATGTCAATAACTATTGTAAATATTGGACAATTTCTTTCGGATCTTGATAACGCTACAGATTATATTTCCATCCTTTGCGGAGATCTAAGTG
Source organism: Hermetia illucens (assembly GCF_905115235.1). Taxonomy (NCBI): domain Eukaryota; kingdom Metazoa; phylum Arthropoda; class Insecta; order Diptera; family Stratiomyidae; genus Hermetia; species Hermetia illucens. The sequence continues at coordinate 23,677,724 of NC_051853.1, forward strand.
CGGTCTGTAGCCTTGCTCTAGTTGGATTATCATCTTTTGTAGGGTATGTATGATACATCATCATCGATGACCTAAACTCCACGCACTTTTCGAAAATGATTCATAGGGTGTTTATATGGTGAATGGTCGAGGATGGAGTGTGGAACCAGTCTGCTTACTGTCGATTAAGCCTTCGATATGTTCTTTAATGCGTTCCAGAGTTATTTTAGCTATTATCATTCAGCAAGGGCAGTAGCAGGGATCACGCAGATACCCCTCTAATCATACTCAAAAACATCATCCCCTTTTCGGATTTCCAAGATTTCCATATGAGTAAAAGCAGCCGATCTGCGCTAACTACAGCTTGAGTGATAAATAACTCTGCGGGTGGACCTTCAAGCTCAGCAGCTTTACTTTTTTCAATGCATTGATGGCCGAAATTATTTCTCCTCTATTTGAAGGAACAGTCTGTATCCGCATATTACAGCGATTGGCCATTTAATCAACAAAAGGAGGAACCTCGCCACATATGATACTGTTAAGATAAGTGGTGGAGTGTTTTTTCCACCTCTTGAGTGGCTCATCATCGTTAAAGTCTCTCACAGGATCACCGAAAGATTTGCGACCATATGCAAGCTCCTTCGTGATGCGGTATATACTTCTGCACATTGCGATCTGCGGGATCTTCCTCTTCCCACACCAGCGCAATAGCAAATTCTCTCTTGTCACGACGTACAGTACTCCAAAAGTCTCTGGATTTGGCTCAGTATCGGAGTTTTAGCGCGTCCGTTCATTTATCGATCCGTTTTCACGATTCCGCAGTCAGCCAGCTCTTATGACGCCCGTGTGAATCATGCAAGCAGTCAATGTTGAATTTTAGCGGTCGAAGCTCCCCAACCGTGGCAGCAATGGCAGATTCAGCACGCAAGCGAAAGTAAGCGACCATCAGGACGATGCCAACGCCTCTCCTGTCACGCACATACAGGAAACAATTCATAAATCTACTGTTGATCGCGAAGTGGTCGATCTGATTGCTCGTTCGTTGTCGGTTACCTCTTCACTCGAACAATGTGCTATCTATGACGAGGCGGTGGACGTTGTAGGAATCCCCAAACCTCTCACCGTTATTGTTACGGGCGCCGAAACAGTGTTTGCCCATTACATATGCGGTTTTGTGTAGTCAGAGCACACCTGAACTTTCAGATCACAAATCACGATCACAATATAACTTTTAAGAAGCCTCCCATGAACTGAGCGTAATTGCTCGTGGAGAGCATCCTTCTGTACTATTTCGCAACTCTCCGTTGGTGCGTGGCATTGTGAAACTGTGATGCTCCTTAACCTGGACAGAAGCCTTGCAGTCAAAAGTCTGTTAGAAACCTGCTGCTCCTACCACTCGGTTTTCCAAAATAAAGAAGAACATTGCCGCAAGAGGGAAAGGAGCACTCTCCGGAATCCCATCATCTTACTATTCTTAGGCCCAGAATACCAAGCTTATATTGTTGAAATTTCCACTCGAGTTGGAGAAAGTGAGCATTGTCGAGACGCGTGTGCACATTGCTAAAACTCATCATAGTCCGTTTCCAATAGCCAAAAGTTGTAGCCATAAATAAAGTTTCGAAATTTGGGGAGACCTAAAATCTTATCAATTGTCGATTCGTTTATTGAGCAAAGTGTCGAAATAGATCGGCCCCAAAGTAAACAAATGCCCTTCATTATGAGATTAGATATTGTCTTCTATTTGTAGTTAAGTCTAAAATTAATAGACTCGTAGCTTACTCCAAGCCTAGAAATTGTGAGAGAAGACGTGACGGGGTTATTAAACACAGGCCCTACATTGCGTTTTTCAGCGAGAATTTATCTCTCGGGAGCTGATTACTGCCTTTGTGCCCAGCAATTATCTGCTATAGTCAGTCCCCTCGGGATAACGGTTGGTAACAGCCTTAGTTTAACTTGCATTATTTTGAGAACCTCACTTGAGCAAACATCATATCCTTAAGCACTGAACTAAAGATTGACTAATAATTTTAGAAGATTCGATTGCTGATCCTAGTAGTTTTTAAGTGACTTAATTTTCTCGATTATATTGTATCTTTTCATTTAAAACGTGAACAGAACGATGGATGGACATTTAGAACTTTTTCCCTTCAAAATCGTCCTTTGGAAATTGACAAATCCTTGCTGCCAATCAATAATCAACTGTAATTAAAAACTGTCTGAAACCACCCTCACAACGATTATCCTTAAGCTATATGGCTGCTTGACATAAACGTTGGATAGTCCTTCTCGCCAGTTGAACAGGTGCCGGTTTCTAAATCGTCCGAAAATAGAACCACATTCAGCTATTAATTAAGTGCAGTGCATGCATGCTCCTTGAACTTGACTTACGAACAATTCACTTCAGCCACACATAAAATCCAAGTCGCCAAACAACTCCTTCATTGATTAGCCTGAAATTCTATTTTAAGGACATCTTCCAGTCATACTGTGGGAAAGTCTGGCCTCTGCACATTCTCTTGGCTTCTCTCAAGCGACAGTCAACATGTGTTCATTACGGTTAATGATAAATACGAAATAGGAACACATTCCTTGAATGAATGGAGAAAAATGTTTGTGTCACGCAACTATCCTTGGTTCCCAGGGCCTATTTTTAGATGCGACACTACCAGCCAAGCGACGTGGTTTATCTTATTTTGGACGTTGATTTTAAGCAGAGGAAAATTCACTTGAAATGTTTTGATTTTTCCCGGCTCAGTGTCAGTTGTAGTGTGAAATTCGTTGCAACAAGTCCAGAAAGATTCGGTTGGTTTTGGAGCGGAAAATGCAATTGGAAAAATTCTCCAGCAATAGAGAAGATGAAGTGAGTTAAAACCGAAAAATGAATTATTAGAACAATTTTGACTAAATTTGATAAATTTGTTATTCATAGGTTCTGCGATTAGACGAGGAGTTATCTCGGGTGCGCGATCTTTATAAAAATTATCTGAAATTTGTTAGAGGATTCGAATTGTGTGCAATGGAGGTGAATAGATTTTTGAACGTTAACGGAGTATATGTGCAAGTTCTACAAGATACCGAATCGGGCAATGTCGCGAATATTATGCGGAATGCAGAATGCAAGGACCAGAATATAGAAGTCAACATCCTGAAAAAATGTCCCGAAAGTGATTCATGCAAAATATTACTAACCAAGCGAGATATTCTGGAGAAAATCAGAAGAAAGATTTTCGAGCGGAAAAGACAGAAAATGGGTCAAGTTGATGTTGGTAAGAAAAACAAAGTTTGGAGGCCGTGGTTAGGAAGTAAAAGCAGTAAACGATAACCAGCCAAATGTTCCTAGATTTAAGATTTGTTAATTCTGCAATTTTTTTATTAATTTTTGTCTTAATTTGTAATAAATTTTTACTGTACGTTTTATTAATGAAAATGCCTTTGCCTTGTCACATATGTTGTGAAATCTCTGACATATGTTTATTTCAAGTGTTTTCTATTTTAACTGTTGTAATCTTTCAAAATTATCTCTCCCAGATTCCTCGACCTACTTTGCACAAATGGCAAACACTCTCCCAGAACGTTTATAGAGGTTTCATCACACTCGGCACAGAACCTGCAGGTAATGTCCGAAGATATCCCTATCTTCCCTAGGTGATAATTTAGCCGACAGTGACCAGTGAGAATTCCCACTATGATTCGGAGGTTCTTTTTCGTGGGGTTTAGGCAATCATTTGTGCGCTTGGGTTCGTATCCCCCAATATGCATCCTGGACCGCTCCATTCCTAGTAGGCCCGCCCAGTATAGTTCCCCCAACCGTTCTTCTTCACTTTTTAATGTTGTAGCCATGAACCCGTTTCCGATTCCACAGAAGGGCTAGTTCGTTCGCTGTCTCGTTGCCATCCAACCCAACATGGCCTGGAAACCAGAGTATCCAGCCATTGTTGGACGAGCCGACCGTATTCAGTCTCTCAAGGCATTCTTATACCAGTTTCGAGTTCACCTGGTTGGACCTAAGTACCTTGATCGCTGCTTGGCTGCCGGTGAGAATAGCGATGTTCTGCTCCCTGCACTTCGTTTGGAGATTAAACGAAGCACATCCATCTATGGGGTATATTTCCACCTGGAATATGCTAGTGTGCTTACCCATTGGCTCCAAGTACAGTTTCCTTGGACCAATGACACCGCCACCGGCTCCCTCTGCTTTGAGGAATCCGTCAGTGTACCAAGTAATCAGTTGCTAGTTTAAACCGTATGTCATAGCCACGCTCTTCCAGTTTGCCTTGTTGCTCCAACGTGTTTCAAACTTCTTATCAAAGTGAAACCTCGTTGTTATGTGATCCCTTGGTACTAATAATTCGGGATAGCGCCTAGAAAGAATATCAATCTTTTATCCTTTCCAGCCTCACTGATACTCCAGGCCATTCAGAATATTGCCCTCCTTGCTTGCTTCTGTATGCGCAGATGGACAGGGGTTAATCCCGGAAGGACCTTTTGGGATGCCGTCGGGCATGTTCTCATTCCCCCAGTGATACAAACACAAGCCAATCTTTAAAGTTTGTATAACTCCCTGGCTCCCCCCATAGGTAATCATTGGCCTTACTATTGCCGTGTATAGTGTATAGTAGTATCTTCGGGCTGCAATCCCATTTTTTTCCTCCTATGGGTCTACAAGTCAACAGAGCTCTCGCAGCTTTCCGACATGCGCCTTCCAGAGTAATTTTGAGTCTAGCATAATTCCCAAATATTTGACCTCTGTTTCTTGTTTTACCTCCATGTCATGTCTCCTTATGGCTCTCAGGTGATCGAGCTTACGTTTGCTAGTGAATTGTACTATGGTGATTTTGACTGGATTGAGACGCAGCTACACCTTCTTGCACCAGGCACTAGTTACCCTTAGTCCAGTTTGGATTCTATCACAGAGGGTATCTTCATATTTGCTCCTACGGATTAAAACAATGATTTCCCACTGTCGGAGTATCGCCCTCCTCCTCCGATATACCGTTTTCCTGCGCGTCGCTGTCTACGCTGAACCCTAGAAGTCCTAGGTCTAGGTCGCCCAGCTTCTGCTCTTCACTGAGCAGCAGGTCTATTTCCCTGGCGGATCCCTGGCTTTCGAGAGTTTTTGGGGACTTCGGTATGCTTTTCACCCGGTGTCTCCACCGAGGGGTCTTTCCTCGGCTTTACTTTGTACAAGTGCACAAATAGGTTGCCAAATCGATAGTTGATATGGCAACTCCGACCTTTGATTGCCTCCAGGGATCGGTCATCTACCCCGATCGTGACGAGTCTACCCTTGCCTTCAACCTTGCTTCTGAAGACTCTCCATAATCGCATGTGGAGATCGTCATTTTGAGTGATTATGAAGGTTCATGAGATCTTCGGTCTCAATTGTTGTGGCTTTCGGGAGAAAAACTGTCACCATATGTGCTCCTGGTATATCACCCCCGGTATACGTTGACAATTCTGCTTCTTCCCAGCCTGGAAATGTAGGAACTATGGTCACGCAGTTCATTAGAATATGACCTGCTCGAAAGCGTATCTCGGTAATTCGATAGTTTCTTACTCCTCACGAGTGAGTATTTGCTCGGGAATTTTTGACAGTATGGCCAGTCGAATGACCTTAACCGCACTAGTATAGCAAATGACGAGCTTTCCAATTCCTGCCTTCACCAGGTCAGCTGCCCGGGTTTTCTCCCCCTTGGGTTCAGGTTTGGATTTTCTGAGAGCATTCCCTTCATACGGGCTAATCTCCACTGCTCCCCGCTTTCTTAGTTCCGATAAAGATAGGTCTATCCTGAACCTTCTTAAGGGCGTCTTCTAGTTTCAGGCCATCCTTAAGGTAATGCAGGTACCGTTTAGCAGCTGCGCTACTAAGACTGGTCTCCTTCCTGACGTCTGATATATTGATCTCATGATGTTTACCCCTGCCTTTTGAGCAGTGGTGTTTGTTGTTTGTTACCCTCGCAGTACACCAATGTTGATCTCCAATCCACCGCTTGACGCTTGGCTCTCAGTATTTCGGAGATGTGCCTCCGCCCGGTTAACCAGTTTGTGTGCAGTACGGGGTCCCGCTTGTTTGGTTGTAGTTTTTTTGTTTCGATACAGATACTCATTTGATTCCCACGAGTATGCGGGTTAGCAGGTCCGCTGTGCCATGGCCCTCCGTAGCACGGTAAGGTCAAACTTACTTACTGAGACAACCAGTTATCAGTGATGTCCGTTCGAATACAGTCAGTTACCCCCGACAACAAACTATGCAACGCGCACGGTTCGCATGACACCCTAGATTGGGGGAGGTGTTTTTCGACTCCCTAGTCTAGATCCGTATCATCCTTGTACAGGGTGTGGCTATCATCACTCACTTACGGTCTTCGTAGACGAAAGGCTAGGTCCCTGGAAAGCCACACATCGCCCTCAGTCTATCCTACAGTGTACTGCTTCACCCCGAAAGCACCTTTAGTGTAACCAACATTTTTCCATCAACATTCAATTGGCCTCAACAGTCAACATTCAACATTATTATAATTTTCCGAGCCTAGCGAGCTAATAAGGCTTTATTTGAATTGCTTTAATGATCAAACAATCATTACTCAACACTTCAAGTTCCCGAAAATCGTCCTATAAAGGATATGCTGTCAAACGTTAGAACCCTACATTCTATTACGAAAATGATAATCAAAAATGCACACTCTCAGTATTTGTAGAGCATCTAAGGCTCACTCAAGCGACGGGAGTTCAAACTCTTTCGGTCACATGGTCCCGTTCCTTCTGATAGAACTTTTTATTTTCTTAATTAAGCTGGAGAAAATTTTCGAAATCATTTTTTTTCATACTAGTCCTATCCACTCATCTAAGTATTCTTTTGGCACAGCTGCTCCTGCAACGGTAGTGTAACTTCCATTCCTCTTCAGTATTCCTCCATTGTCGAATTCCTCCTCAGCAATAGCAATGGTGATCCCGTAACTGTGATCAATTTGTTAGAATTTACCAACTCCGTTGCTAAGTCTCTGAACACAAGAGAAGATGTCCACGCAACTTATACTGACTGTGGTCAGCATTGCACTCGCCCGAAATTATTACCCTGATTTGACTCAGGTACTCATTCACAGCTGAGTCGACTGGTGTCCGACGTCAAATCACGATACAAATTCCAATGCCACCAGTGAGATTTGAACCCCGACCTTCCATAGGACAGCCTTGTGCTATTCGGGTACACTACCTGGCCTTAAATGTATGTCAAGCTCTTTCTTAGCAGCAATGAGCGTCAGGAGTGGTAATGGACGCACCTTCGAGGGGATATGGGAGCCAGTAATGCGGATGTGGTGCTGTACATCATGCTTAGCTGGCTGCAGGAGACTGCTTAAGGTAGTTATGTTGCTGTATTTTTGAAGAAGCGTGCGAATGTGAGGGTCAGCTACTTCTTCAAAAATGGTAGAAAAACGGTTGAACAGGTGGCAAGTTTTCCTAAAGACCTGAGCGAGGTTACGGAGTCTTTAAAAGAAATATTCTGCAGATCCACTAGCAATTTATAGTGGCCTAGGAAGTCTGCGCCTAATACGGGACTGCTGATGTCCGCAATAATGGAATGACATGAAAATGTTCATTGGAGTCCTAGACTTACGTCGCAAGTTGTGTGGTAGTGGAGTTTATCACTGCTAGTTTGAGCTGCTGCGGAATCAGTGTGTGGTTCTGCGACACCGGATGGATCTCGATCTAAGTCTATGCGCGTGTCGATTAGTTAATAGCGCCTGCTCAAAGGATCATAGATGGTTAGGCGGCGTGGAGCTGCGTTCTGCTTAGCCGTCGCTCGAGCTCGCAACAAGTTTAGTCTTTTAATTCTATAAAGGTTCACGGGCTGGTTCACTTCTTTACTTTGTCGGCAAAGATGCGTTGGTACCAATAAACTTCAGGACTCATTAAGGTCCCCAACGCGCGATTACTCGATTGCCTATTTCGTTTAGCGAACCGCGCAGGAGCTCGGAGTCTACCTGCCGAACGCAACGCTCCCTCTGTTGCCGCTAGCTTAGAGACGGTAACGACGAGGGTTGCGATCGCCTGCTGAAGCTTGGCTCTGTGGCCCATGGCCTCCCACGGCACTTCACTGACCAAGGGGCGTACATGCACCATAACAAGCGGAAAACGTGACCAGAAAATCCAACAACACCACACGGCATTTACCCTTCAAGCGGAACACAACCCCAATGTCAACACCAAGAGGAGAAAACCAAAAAGCGGCAGAGCCCACAGCTTTCCCAACTTTGGCTTTAAAAAACTTTGGGCCGACTCTTGCACCCTAACGTGCTTCACTTTAACTTGTGTCTGAACACACCAAGGAAAATTTTAAACAATTCAAAATTCAACTATTTGAAATAGCAAATTTAACCATAAATTTTTGATCTTGATTGGCACCTGGATGCTGCTTGTCGCTACTGCCGTGAGCGGGTAATGTCTACGACGGATTGCTTCTTGAAATCAGTGCTTGTCGCTCGCGTATTGGCTACTGAAAGGGTTTTTCTCCCTATTGATGGTCGACTTCTCGGATCTGCGATTCCGATATCCTTTTCTGTGGAATTATGTACTTCTAATCGGTTATAAGCACCAAAATTGATCGAAAGTCGACGCCAAATCCGTTTCAAGGTAAATACAGGTTGAAAAACGGCAAACCAAAGAAATGCGGGAATGATTGGTAAAGAACTGAGTCGCCCCTCAGAACAGCTTCTTATTCAAATATTATCGGGATCACAAATCAAAAAGTCACCAACTTTCTTAAAATGAAGGAGGAGCTTTCTTAAAATCTTTTTACAATTTATTTTTTACAAACAAATGGAAAATTTTCGAGTGTGCAAAAACAATAACCATTTACTAACTGTCATCATACAATATTAATTAATTAAAGTCAATTTTGAGCGGTTCGGCCTGAACCTGGCTGCGGCTGTCATCCTGCTATAGACAAATAGGCGAACTGCTTAGGCAGGTGAGTTCCAACAAACTGCTGAGGCGTGGTGAGTTGTGCTGCGCAGCTCGTGTGAATCTCCGTTAAGCGGCTCTACATCCAGCTTGTTTTAGATGCCACAGCAGACCAGAGGATTTAGCGGAATGTGTTGTTCCCCTGTTTCTCGAGTCTGAAGTAGGGAAGCAAAACGACATCCTGGAGGTAAATGTATACATAAGAGCAAGGTAAGCTCAAGGAGCTGGGTTTAACAGGAAGTCTAGCTAAAGAAAAATATTCAAATGGGGATCCCGTGATGCAAGGTTCCTGCGCTTTTCAGTGGATGAAAATCCTACTGACAATTACTCCATTCATTAAGACAGAATCATTTCAACTGGTAACCAATGTGAATAACAACCGTAATTTTGGTCCCCATAGACTGTACAAGGTTCTCTATAAAAATTGATCTCCTATTTCAATTTAGTATATATTTTTTATAGTCTTTGATGTGTGAAGATGATGTTATTTATAATACAATTTTAAAAGTGGCGAATATTGCTCTTATTACCTATAAATGTAAATTATACAAATTTCAACCACCGACCAAGGCACTGTTTCTACCTTTCATACACGTATGTGTGTTATGTACAAGGATACCTGTAGTAATTCAAAAGAATAAGCTGCAATTCGTCTGTTGGCTAGTCTAGTATCCGAGACACAGACAAAAAGATAAATCACTCCTACTTTTTCTGCCCAAAGACTGCAGAATTCAATTCGCTGGATATCATTATTATCCACGATTGCCCTTATTATCTTTAATGGCAGTTTTTACATTCAATTATCTAATTTCAGCCAATCTTCAATTAACTCTTCTTAACCATGCCACCGCTGAACGGGAGCGACAGTAAACCGAATTACATTGAGACAGCCATAAACGTACGTCCACCAGCTTTCCATCAACCAAGTCTCACAAGTCACAGAGCAATTATTGCTTCGGGACAGTAATTGCTAGCGGAATAAAATGTTCGCACAACCTGTTGCAGCTCACGGGATCTAAGTGGCCAAGTTGATGGTTCACATGTCTTGATTGAACGGCAAAAAGCTGCCAAGCTGCGCTACCATTCTGAGTGGGAAGCGTCTGCCAAGGCACTCTGGGTTCTGGGAACAAATGTGCAGAGCGGACCCCAAAGAAATCGTACGGATTCGTCCGATATGGGCTGGCTTTTCTCAATGAGGTCGCAAGACAGACTTGACTCCCCGCACGGTACCTTGGCTATCGTCCACATTGGCTGCTACTGTAAGAATAGGTGACGGAGAACGGGGATTCCCCCGCCAATGGTCCCGGCAGACATTAATGGTAGCAAATAACAAGATACTGAAGCAAAATCGTGCCCAAGAGCTTAATCGCCAACTCAAGTGGCTCAACCAGCTGCAATTGCGGCAATTGTGAGCACATTCGTTTGCTCCTCGTGTTGTAATTTCTTCGTTACTGACGGTCTCCGATAGCCGTTCACATCATATGCATAAGCTACCAGTGTTGCTGACATTGTTCGAGCTAAATTACCTAGTAACCAGTAACCCAAACGATCAATCTAAATTCAGACAAAATAAGATGATAAATCTGCAATTATGAAGGAATCTTCCAGGTTGAAAAACCCTAATTCAACTCGGCTCCTTGAAGTACGTGTACAGAGTTCCACTTGCAGCCAAGGAAGCAACTCAAGCCTTTCTCAGCAGCATCGGTCTGGTTGCAAAATTACCTCCCAGGCCCAACGTGGCTGTGCACGCAGAGAAAGTACGCCGAGATACACAGGCTGATATAGGAACGGATCATCAATATACGTACAATGTCGACCGGAGCTTCAGATGACTAAACAAGAACAAGAAACGACCGCAAAGCACCTGTTTGAGGTTCCCACGGTCGGCAACGGGCAATGGGCTCCTTGGGGCTCTTCAACCGCAGTATCTAAAGTTGTAATCTCATATGCATGATAATCGCACGAGTTGGAACGTACGCGCCGCCGTGCCGTTCGACTCATATCACCAATAAGATGGAGGCGGCCTGATTCCGCATTGGGTAGCATTTCATATGCCGTTGGTGGACTATCAGTAACAAGAAAAAGATTGGCAAAAAGAAAAGATGTATTGCTGGTTTCAGTTGAGAACTAGCGTCACGCACAGCTCGCCGAGATAAAAGATCTTTTAAAAGCGTTCGCGAGCTTCGTGGGACTTCTGGGGAATTGTTCTTTCTTTCTGTCAATATGCATATATGTGGCATGTGCACATAACCGACCTGGGATCAAGCAAACATCGTGGAACGTGCATACAAAGCGATTTGTGCATTTTGTTTTGAATTCTGAAAGAAAGATCTCATCAACTTTTTTGCATGCTAATGACACTGATAAGATGTTCTGTGAAGCACAAGCTAACAGGATGTCTTGTTGGCGGATGTGCTACTATTTTTTAAATTGTGTTAACGTGAGAGTATAGTATCAAGCGAGAGTCCTAGATTCAAAACGAATCCATCCATTTTACAGAGGAAAAAAAGCCGATTTTCTACTCTTATTTCAAAATGTCCAATCGTTATCCATTCTAATCCAATTTCCCGACCTCTGGTGCAACTCAACTCTAGCTCCTCCTGGGAAACAAAACCTTATTAAAATCGGTGCACTGTCTACATGTCCGTCTGCATTTTTTAAGCTATGCGTGAAACAAAACCTTAGAATCAAGTCGATATCTGTCTCTCCGTCTGTCTGTCTGTCTTTTTTATTTTTTTTTGAGGATGTGGAAATCTCCAAAAGACGCTATTCTGGACACACCAGTGTGTGGGATTTTTACCTACTAAAACCACCCCCGGCTCCCTCCCTCACTCTAGCTAAGTTACCTTTCGTCTATACGCGAGGTACGTGACCGTCCTTTTCTCCTCTTCTCTGCCTTTCACCGATATTTTAGATAAATGCGATCATGGAGTTGACCGCATCCCAATTACATTTATGTACTACTATTTTCGGCAATAGATTTTCTGGTACCAGCACCTCTTCAAGCGCCTCCTCTAGATTCCTCCTTTCTTCCACAAATCTCGGACAATGGAAAAATATATGCTCTTGGTCCTCTGGGACTCCATTGCAATTTGGACAGTTGGGTGAGGTCGCCAGTTCAAATCTGCCAATCTCCGCGCCCCGTGAGAAACTGGAGATTATAAATAATCTGACCGTGTCGTCTCGCCAACCACTCCTTGATGGCAGAAATGAGCCTAAGAGTCCACCGACCCGTTCCCGAGCATTCCCACCGCTCTTGCCATTTATTTATGGATCTCGTCCTCTTAGCGTTCTTTGGCTTCTCATTGTATATATTCACGATCTCATCTGTCAAGATGTCAATCGGCATTATTCCCGAGATGACGAATGCTGCATCATCTGACTTAGTTCTGAAGGCAGAGCATACCCTCAGGGCTGTCCTCCTACAGACTGCACTCAGTTCGGTAGCGTTAATTGGCATCCGCAACACCTCCCTCTAAACTGGGGTTGCATAGAGCATGATTGAGGCCACCACCCTGACTATAAGCAACCTCAAGGTATACCGTAGTCCTTCCGCGTTTGGTATCATCCTTGCCAGGGCCGTAGTTGCATTGAATGATTTGTCGTAAACATACTGCACGTGTTGCCAATAACTGAGCTTCCTGTCTATCACCACCCCTAAGATTTGATGGTCTGCTTGACTAGTGATATGATTTCCGATTCTAATACAGCCGCAATTTCTCCTTCTATGCTTAGTGATGAGGGCCGCATCCGTTTTTACCTTAGTAGGTGTCAGACCAGAGCTCTCTAGCCCACTTTTAACAGCACTGATTGCCTCACTTGAGTATAACTCAACATCTTCGAGATACTTTGCGGCAACAGCCAGGGCTATGTCGTCAGCGTAACCAACCACCGTGGCCTCCCCCGGGGAAGGGGAAGATTAAGTCCATCGTTGTACATGACTTTCCACAGTAGTGGGCCTAATACAGAGCCCTACTGGACACCCACGGAAACAACGTGCTCCTGGGGTCCGTCATCGGTGTCATACCAGAGTCTCCTTTCAGGAAAATAACTATCGACGATAACAGTGAGATAGGCGGGAATACCAACCTTCGCTAGGGATTTGCGTATTACATTCCAATTGGCCGAAATGAATGCATTTTCCTTGTCCAGCGTTACTACCATGCAATATTTGCTGGCACTACTCTTTCCGTCGTACGGGAGGTCGCGGTTCAAATCTTGCTGACGGCAGTGGGATTTGTATCGTGATTTGACGTCGGATACCAGTCGACTCAGCTGTGAATGAGTACCTGAGTCAAATCAAGGTGATAACCTCCGGCGAGCGTAATGCTGACCACACTGCCTCCTACAGTGTTCTATAGTGTACCGTTACGGTCTTGAATGAAGCGCTCTAACACACTTCAAGGATCTGATGCTGAAGCTTAAGGACCTTATCGGTACTCCATCCAGATCCGGTGTTTTATTTTCTCCTATTCTACCTCAGATCTCCATAAGGTCGTCACATTCAGAGGTGGTTGTAATGTGTCGCTGCCCTCTTCTTGCTGAGGGAATAACCCCTAGATGATTTTCAGCGAGAGGGGAGGACACGAGATATGCGAGTATGAACGGCCTCTAAATCGTCCCATCACGATTCTATAAGCACTGAACCAAGGGTTTACGTCCGCTTCTGATCAGAGCTCATTGAAGCATTTCCTCTTGCTCCGCTGGATGGTGAGCTTGAGGGTTTTGCGGGCTGCCTTATAGGCGGACTCTTTTCCCCCTGAACGACTCTATCTACCGCCTTCTGACCGGTTCAACTGGCTCGGTGGCAGACTGATCGAAGGCTGGCCAGTTCACTATTCCACCAGTAGTTCACCAGTAGTTTGGTCTTCTACTGAGGAATGTGCACCTCCTAGGAATGGATGCGTTATATGTTTGACGATGCATTGGGTCACATTGACGGCTCCTTTCGTACAGGTACCTGCTTTATTCGGTTGATCTAACCAGACCTCTTTGAAAACCTCCTTATCCAAAGCTCTTGCAGACCAGCCTGAAATCTGTCTCGGTTTCGGGAATGATGGATATTTGACCTATGGCTCGACACATGTTTGAAAGGAGATGACCTGGTGATCGCTGTGGGTATATACCACGAGCCAGCACAGGGCTGACAAAGGTCAGGTCTACAACCGAACCTGGCCCCTTTTTCAGAATCTGCGCGAAAGCTCCTAATAAACTGCACCCCTAGCCTTTGATTCTCTACTACCCCACCCAAGGCCCCAAGCGTTGAAATCAACAGCAATCAGCATTGGACTTCGTCCCCTTCCGTCCAGAACAAGATTATCAAGCATTTCCTCAAATGCAGACAGTTTCAAACTTCGTTGGACGTATCAGCTGTATGCATGTACACCACTTATTTTCGCCCACCAGTCGAATTTATGACCCATATGCCACCGTGACGGTTTTTATGCAGTTCGCTTATGATGGTGTTTTCCATCTCAGATTCGAACGTGGTCTGCTCAAGTAAATCCTGAGCGACCCTGCAATGATTGAAGCTTATTTGAATCAACCTAATTTTCTCATTGCAGTGAGCGCCTTCCTAAATTCTGGGCATTTTCACTTCTGTCCGTCTTTTACTTCGTACAGTATGCATTTGCGGTTCCTATTGCACTCGCTGGCAATATGGCCCTTCTCCCCAGACCTTCTGCATCGATCGGATCGATCAATGCTGCCTGGTGCATACCTTCGCGAAGTGCTCAAACATTAGGCATTTAAAGCACCTCTTTAGTGAAGGCACGCTACCCATCGAACAACATCTGCGCTGCCTCCGCTGGTACTCGTATTTTGCCCTTTTGAACATCGCCATAGGCTTTTCGCAAACCCACAACCGGCTCCTCGGTAATTTGTTTCAACTTGAATTGCTCCTTCAGAGCAGTAAAAAATTCTCTTTTCAATCTCACTTCGTCGAGATCGTTAAATTTTATGTAGATCTCCCGTTTTTGGACAGTGCGGCATTCTCCTCAAGTCAGTTTTTAACTTGAGTGCGAAAGTCATCAGTTTAGCCTACGCTGGATCATTTCAGGTCGACAAATGAGATCCCCTGTTCATATTTCCGCTCAGATCTTTTAGGACGAAATCAGCTTTAACCTTTCTGAGTATCTCCGCGTAGGACAGATTGCCCTTACTGGAGATAACAATGGCATCTGGACGAGTTCACACTTTTGCTTTTCCTTTCACTTTCTTGCTGGTAACTTTAGTCCATCCGTCCTTCCTTGCGAAGTAAGGAAGTGGGGGATTTTTATTGTGGCTGAATGTCGGACAGGAGTTCTCGTGATCGGGTTTGTTATAGGCGGGCCAAATCCCCCTTGACTTGCCTTCGCCATCCGAAGTCCGCGACTGCGAGAAGATTTCGCCCTTGACAGGCGCCAGCGGGACACCGACTGTACCCACCAAAGGACTGAAAAGAGCAGAGCCTCGCCTGGCCAATCCGTCCCCCCTTTAATTCGCCTCTAAACGAGGAACTTGTGCAAATTCTTTATCAAAGGAAAATCTATCCAAGAAACCAGACAACTGCATATGAAAATTAAGACCACCTTCAGCACCATTCTTTAAGGTAGTAATTTATGGAACAATGCTCCGTTATAACCCACATATTCTGGTAAATTAAATATTCCTTGACAGCTCCTTGACGCATTAGGGCTCCTAGGTAGAAGAATTGGTCCACCCGTTCGACCTTATGCTTGCCCTTTGCAATCTTCTGCATACGAGTTTGGGTTGAGTTTGTCGTCTACGTTCGACACCAGTTACGCAAGTTTTACCAGTAACGTACCTCTGGTATCAACTGAGGCCACGTTTCTAACGACGTATTCAAGCACCAAGTTAAAGAGTGGGGGTGGGAGGTGGGGCTGGCGAGACCATCCTCCATCTTGGCACTACAGGCAAGCTCCGTGTCAATTCACTTTAGATTTTTACCTTGCCCTCGTTATTAGTCATTGTGGCTTTCCCGAGCTGAACTTGCTTCGGTGGGACTATTAACCCGTCCACTATTCTGTACTGAGCATTACGATTTACACCATCGTACGTCTGACAGAAGTCAAGGAACAGTTGGTGCCCATCGATGTCAATTGCAAATATCTGGTCTATTATCGAACGTCCGGATCTGAAGCTACTTTGGTATTCCCCGATGATGTGGTCTGAATACTCTCTCAGTCGTCGTTTGATTATATTTGTCATGACCTTGTAGCGCGTGCACAGCAATTAGTCTCAGTTACCGATACCTAATAGATGTTACGTGTCGTCATGTAAGTTGAGGTTACAAATTCGAATTCCTTTGCGATGTGAACCGAGATCCTGGGCGTATTTTGAAGTTCTCGCCTTCAAAGATCTGTCAAGTGGGGTCTTTGAATGAGACCATTTCCAGGTTCGATCTATTGCCGCCAATTTGATTGGTTTTGGGGTCCAAGAATCCCATTGTAACTTGGTTCAATGACATAAGCCCTTCACTGCTAACAACCCCCCTCCAGGTCACGATTTTAGGGTCTTACCGGACATATTCTCTCCAGGCTTGTTTTCAAATTAATCTGCAAAAATTAAGAAGTTCTATATTTAGCAGGGCGATAGTTATACATATGTTATCTTGGTGAATCCTTTCATCGTGGTCACTGTCATGAATTGAGAAAGTTTGAGCTGTATTTGGGAAGTACATCTGTTCATCGGTTATGCGTACATGGACGCTAGCCCACAAATTCTTATATTTTGAGTAGTTTTCAAAAAGGCGGAATATATTTTAAAGAAGTTCATAAATCGCATCTCACAAGATAGACGGGATCTGAATCTTTTGAAATGTATAGAGAGAGTCGTTCGGATAGGTAAATCAAAATGATTCTTAGTCCAATATTTTCAGGCGAACTTAATAATAGTAGTCCATTTATAGAGTTCCTTCAAGGAGACAGTTTTATCCAAAATTTGATGTAATTGCAGATGAGGTGGGCGGATTCCGATTCGCTAAATATTCAGTGCGTAACATGCATGTCTGGCCTTGCTATTTTTTTTCTAATATTGGATGTTTGATTATGTTCTGTGTTGAGTGCTGGATCAAATTTCCACATTTCATTTCAGAGAGAAAAACGTGACAAGGATTCTAATACTCCTCAGATTGGCTAGTAACAGACACATCAGCAAGGGTTGTAATATATCAGACATTAGTCCATGTGGGGTTCTTTGCCTAATATGTATACGTGGATCATGATTGGTCAATATTTTTAAAATTTATTGGTGCAAACATTTATTAATTGAGGGGATTTTTTTATTGATTTAAAAAGGGTGAATATTTATTGAATCTGAAAAAATTAACGAAAGTACGCACATTAATGCGCCAGGAAGTAAAAGTGCAATTTAAAGGAGGGGAGGGGGTACGGTTGCTGAATGCATTTACGGAGGAGGAAGGGAGCTATCAGTTCAAGAAACCCCCTGCCATTCGAATTCTCCACCGTTCGAGCTCTATCTTCTTTCCAACGAGAAGAACGCGTAGGTAATGTGCAACATGGTTCTACCTGTCAGCGATCCTTAGCATCTCCTCGACAATGCTATCTGGAAAGAGATCCCCTGTGTTTATATAAAGCTGCTGACGAATCCCATCCTACCTTCTACAAGAAAAAGGTGTTATCGGCGTCATTAACAACTCCATTACAAAACACACAATCTGGAGATGGCGCCTTTCGAATCATGTTGTGTGGTAAGGCTGAAAATATCCATGGCTACTTAAGATCTGGGTAAGAAAATTGTCCGTCTCACTATGCTTCCGATTCAGCCACGCACCTGCCAATTAGCTGCACAGCCCATCAGTCTCTAGTTTCATTTTTCCAAGAGAGTTGCCACTCATCTCGGGTGCGTTGCCATTCTTCGCGAACAACCACCTCCCTTGGCTCTTTCCCTTGCGCGTATATGGCCTTACGCTCCTTAGCAAGACGGGCAACGGCGATCACCTCCGTGGTAGGCGCAACCCGCATAGCTCCCTGCCTCTGTATCAGTGCGATACGCTTACGATATACCCCGTTGCCGAGATCGTCAGTTCATACTTCTCCGCCGTAGAGCAGGACAGACTGCATTGAACTCATTTGGAGACGTCGTCTGTTCAACCGTCGAACTCGGCAGCTATGTACTTCCGCTAGACGAAGGGCATCCACGACTTGCATGACAGTATCAACTATGCATCTCCCTGCTCTAAAACCGACCTGCTGTGGGAATAAGTCTCTGCCAGTGCGTATTGCTTCAGCGAGTTTACTTCTGATGATTTTTCCTAGCACTTTTCCAGTGTCAAGCATACAAAGTGGGCGGTATGAAGACAACAACTCAGGGTCGCCTTTCTATTTGCTGATCAGGGCAAGTTTCGCCAGAGGACTACCTGTTCCAACTCTTTTATAGAGAAAAGTGGGTAACCCTCGGCGTTTTTCGCGCCAACATCATCATTCTGTACAGGGTGCGTAGGGAATAGTGCTCGTACAATGCGGTAACCTGCTCGGCGTTAACAGAACGGGGTTTCCGCAGAGCACCAACTTTTCGGGTTACCAGTTTGTAACCGAGCCCCACGGGCCCTCATTCACCACGTCGACCAGATACTGCCAGCAGCGAGCTTTGCTCCTGTTTATTGCGCTGCGGGGTCTCCTTGTGGCTGATCGGTACTCTGTCATTATGGTACATGCCGTTCCACGCACAGAAAGAGCACCGGAGTGGCGCAAACCAAAAGTTTGTGTCTACCACTTCGAAGGGAATGTATTGATGGTCGCTTGCCGAGAAGTTTTCCAGAACTTGCCACCCGTCCACCAGCAACACTAGGTTACTACGACGCGAAGGTTACGTCTAGAATGCTTCCCTCTCTGCCTGACCACCGGAACATTGGGGTAGATCCGGTGTTTAAAACCATAAGTTCTGTTCTCGCGGCCATTTCGAGAATTTGTCTCTCTCTTGAGTCTTGGTGAGGCATGCCCAATTCAAGTGTCCTGGCATTCAAGCCAACCCTGTCCAGGATCCACCCTTCAAGAGTCCGGTATCGTCCCATTCGGTGTTATGAAGCTGTGTCCTTATTTCGGTGCTGCTCACTGATGACCACTGAATCAGCTTTGGATTCCGCAACGAACTGCGCTAGGAACTCGTGGTTGTAAACTGGGGCATATTGATTTATAGGATGCGAATCATATTGACCGCGCCCTAGCCATTTTCAGTTCTGCTCTGAAGACTGGACACCGCTCCGAACTAGCAGTATGCGCAGCATTCTCATCGGACGTGACATGGTCCCTGCATAAGACGCAACTCGCCATTTCGTTGCAGGTGTTCGTTTTATTGCCTACCTGACGGCATTCGAGGCATTTTGCCCTTCTACCAGTTTCCCGACAGGTTGCAGACGTGGGCATATAATTCACATATAAACATTTGGTTGGGGCGGCCTTCTGATTTTCCCGCTGAGAAGCTTCCTCGCGTATTGCCCCGCAACTTCCACCACAGTGGGTTTTTGGCCTGGGGAGTTCGTAGCGAGGACACTAATCCGGACACTAGTTACCTCCGGACATTCGCGTTTGATGGCCTCTTCTACCTTGTTCTTTTCTGTGAGGCTGTCAAGGTTTCGGATTTCTATAGAGCACATGGGTCCAAGGCGAAAAGACACTTCTGTAACTTATTATAACTTATTTCACTGAGGACTTCCGCAAAAATCTTGCCGTCCGTCAGTTTAATAAGCAGAGCTGGCGATCTAGTCCTTCTTCGTCTTCCCACCTTTTCTTTTGGTGCTCCATCCTCCATATCCGCCTTAATTTGAAGCAGAGTTTTTTCACCGTGCGGCGTGTTGTTGCTTCTTGTCCCTCTTTGCCTTCTTATTTGGGCTCTGGCTGAGTGAAGTCTCCATCAGATGCCCCTTCCTCCTTTCGTTTTTTCCCAAGTTCGCTCTGCAACGAGCTGTCTACTATCCGTTTAGTGTTCACGGTGTTTTCATCAGGGGGCGTGGTTGTTTCTGCTTTCCGTGCATTTGCTCTTATTCTCCATGTCGCTCTATAGTACGAAATTTTGTCCAGGAGCTTCTCCAGTTCCATCAGCCCGTTTTGACCCCTTTGCTGACGTTTTTCTGAAGGAACGTCGCAGATCGCGTTTCACAACTGCCGTGCATTTCTTAATAAGCCTTTTCACTTTAGCTTTTGTCAGAGCAGTCGACAGCGCTCTTACTCGGCTTATGTTCGAAGCCATCTGGTTTCAGCAATTTCCACTGTTCCTACATCACTGCGCCGTATTGTCTGAGTTGACACTCAGTCGCAGGTGCCGTATCATTTTGCGAGTCTCCTTCTTTGTTTGCACAACCCGATGTCTTGTCGCGTATTTCAGCCCTTGCTGCGTCAGTTATACCCTGGGGAACAAAGCACCTACCCCAGCTCGTTGAGGCCTGGCCAACGATTAGCTGATCCCCGAACTCACGGAAGGATCACCACTCGCTCAGGGCAACGTGGTCTTTTTTTATGGCTGGAGGTGGAAATCGTAAAAAAACGCTGCTGCGCCAGCTTGCAGAAGTGTATGGGATTCTCACCCACTAAAACCACCCCCCCACTTCTCTGCCTATATGCCCGCGGAACCACCGTGAAGTAATACCTCGCGAGTATGGCTCTAGTTTACACCAGTGCAACTAAGTGCTTTCCAGGGTCGTTTCAGTTATTGCACCTTTTCCTGTATCGCAGTTACTGTTGCGTTTATCGCAGTTCTATTTGCTGAGGACTTCAGCATCTCCTCCACGAAATTATGGGGTCCAATAAATGTATTGGGGGCGTCGTTTAACCTCCGTCTTTCTTTCGCGAATCTTAGGCAATGGAAAATAACATGCTCCGGGTGCTCGGGTTTAGCGATGCATTCGGGACAGTCTGGGGACTCCAATCCAAAGCGATACAATTACATCTCATATCCACCGACCCATCTCTTAATACACGGGATCAGTGCATGGGTCAATTGGCTTTTTCGGAATTATACCACCATTGCCGCCATCTCCTGTACAGTTCCTTCCTAGTGGCCTTTCGGAAGCTCGCAATCACTTCGGCCAGATTCGCGTTCCTTCTCTGATGTAGACAGTGTGCCTCAGCCTCTAGAAGATCCAAAAGAATTGGTATTGTACCTAAATCCCTCACAGCTTCCCTTGATGTTCTGGGATTTTCGCACAGTCGACGGATTCTCCCATTGACCTACCACCGGTACTCAGGTCCTCATTCACAGCTGAGTCGACTAGTGTCCGACGTCAAATCACGATGCAAATCTCACTGCCACCAGGGGAGATGGGGGGGAGGGGCTCCCAGTCATTAGCAGTTCGCTCTTCACCGAGAATTTTTTTCGAGGCGACTACCTAGGCCGCAGGTGTTATGCCAGTTAGGGAGTCAGAATTACTTGTTCGGGCACCTCGGGGACGCCATTCCCCCCAGTCCTAAGCGACCTGTTAAGGATCGTTAACAACCACTCAGGGGTAATGGCGACTAAAAAATATACGGTGGTATGCCGCCTACCAAATGCCGCATAATAAAAGCAATAAATCTTCTACATGCAGAATTCACTTTATCCAAAAAAAAATTGTCAAAAATGT
Organism: Hermetia illucens; assembly: GCF_905115235.1. Classification (NCBI taxonomy): domain Eukaryota; kingdom Metazoa; phylum Arthropoda; class Insecta; order Diptera; family Stratiomyidae; genus Hermetia; species Hermetia illucens. The sequence continues at coordinate 23,699,241 of NC_051853.1, forward strand.
GGAAGAGAATGTTACGAATGGTGAACCTTTTCCAAACAACTACTCTTTCTCATTAATTTCGAAGCACGTACAACATTGTATCTTTTTTATAAACACATCCCAATTTAAACATTCCTGAAATATGACGAGATCTCGACATAAAACGTCTGGTCTCATTTATTTGAAGAGTCTATCTCAACATTTGCTAATCCACCGGACATAACTTCAATAAGTCGCACGGTTTTAATTAAGCAAAAGCCGTCTAGCAATTTTGCACTTTTATTTGCAAAATTAGCATCGTACTATCACTGACCATTCCAATCCAGATGCAAATAAAACGAAATCCATTCGTACCGTGAGAAAGTAGCGAGCACCCAAATGCCCCATCACGAGATCGTTGTCCATGTACCGCCCATTTCGTAAACATAAACGACCCGGCCGCATTCAAGTCAGGAAGTGTTAAAATCTTAATCGTTTATCTCGAGTTAAGTTGACGACGACAGCAGCTATAAAGTTTAAACAAGCCGATCTCGCTGCATGCGCTTTATTCAGCCTCGGCCATTTCTAATGGAGGAGAGTTACCAACTTGGGTTGATGAACAGCGTTAGACCCTTCCATTTCCCAACGTACTAAACGTTACTTCTTCCAATCCAGTTTGTGGTACATGAGAAAAGATACATTAGACTGACGATAAGTTCAAGTCTAGATGGTTGCTGGGAAGCGCAGCTGAAGAAGTTAGAACCACAAAAGTTAACACGCTATAATAAAAGTTATCGTCCCATCAGCTTCCTACCAACGGCAACTCCTTCTAAACTTTAATTGATCAAATCTGCTTCCCTCTGCTATTTTGGCTAATATACAGCATCCATTGAAGAGATCGGATCTTGCAGATATTCTGGGTAAACGGGCTCCAGATGAGTGTGGGATATTGGGAACCGCCATGCGATATCTTAATCACTTCGCGGCTCAAGCTCAATGAAGTTCTCACACTTTTATTGACCAACTGTCTGAAGTCTGACGCCTTTACCATTTTCCCTGATGCATGCAACAACATCAAAGATCACTGATCTACCGTCTCAGCTCCAACTTCATCTCGAAGTTTGCTCCCCACTTTCATTCTGGCCCTTGACTGCCATTCGTCATAGAAGTAAAGTTTATAAAGAGGTGTAGTGAGCGCTTTACAAGAACACTTTAGTGGTAAATCTTAGTGAAGTTGGAGGTGTGTGTTTTGTTGGTTCTTACCTAGTGAGTTCAGCGAGAATAGAAGGTGTCGGACTTTTTTGAAAGTGCGGGAGTGATGTCACCGAGCCAGAATTACCCGCCAAATCTGATGTCCATGGAACCTGTTTCCAGGACATACCAATACCGGAAGATCATGAAGCCAATGTTGGAGAGGAAGCGACGAGCACGGATCAACCGATGCTTGGATGAACTAAAGGATTTGATGACTGGTGCCTTGCAAGCTGTAAGTGTTCTACTGGAAATCCTTAATCTTTTTGATTGGCTTCTTAATTTATGTTCCAATTTCCATTTTTCCTGTTTGGTTTTAAAAGATATATTTCCATTATTGGAGGCACAGAGTTTGATTACCTAATATCGTATTTAATTAACACCCCGCGTAATGATGTCTATTTTTTAATTGAATAAACTAAACAGACTTACATATTGTTCGTAGTATACCAATTCATCGTCGAGACTTCACAGCCTATTTCCGGCTTTGCCCTTAAGGATGTCCTTTCTCCAACCATCTCGTTCCATCAATCACGTGCTCCGGTTTTGAAATCTGAGTAATGATGTGCTGTCGTCGTTAAAGAATCTCTTCAGCGCTTTCGGGGTTTCTCTACCGGTCTTCGTCCTTCTGCCCTCCTTTCGAATACCCTTTAAGGTAAATGAGTGTCGTCCATATGCTGAACGTGGCCAGCCCGTTGCAACTTCTGAAGGTTTATTAACTTGGTGACATCAAGGTCATCAAATATTTAATAAAATCCGCGGTTACATCTGATTCGCCATAGGTCGTCCTTTCGTTTACCTCTTATCTCCATTTTTCAGTTGCACACCTAAGTATATATAGTTGTCTACATTGTCGAAGTTGTACTCGCTAATTTTTATATTTTGTCTGTTGAGTGTCATTTTTCTCGTTTGCAACGTCTCATTTTCATTAATTCGTATACCAACTTCGTTTTCCGTTTCATCGAGGTTTATAGAAATCTCTTTTGCTAAGTGTGAAAGAGCGTGTCATAATGTTTGTATCATCTGCATATGCGACGTTTTGGCAGGACTTATGGAGCAGCGTGCCGTATACTAGCTCCGCGGAACTGGCGGCAAACTCTTCACTATGGACTGCACGTAGGCCAAGTAAAACGAAAGGTAGGACATGTAACCAAGAAAGGCCATCGTGTGCCATTATAACGGCCTTTAGTGTCCTATGCCTGCGTCTAGCATCTAATTGGATTGCGGATGGTACGCAGTCGTCCGATGGCGTTTGAAGCCTGGGAGTTTGCCTAGTTCCGAAAAACAAGATAAACTTGAACTGCATTCCCTGGTGAACAATGACTTCGGCTACAACTTGGAATTCATTCCCGACCAAGGGCTCGGCGCACGATTGTGTGGAAATGTCTTTCAGAGGTGTTACTTCACGTGAACCATTCATTGATAGCCAGAAATATCCGCTTGTCAGCCGATTCGTTGTCCGAATGCCTGAGTTCGCAAAATCATGTTCTGCATGGAATGCTTACTTGCGAAAAATTTCCCATCCCTCTGTGCGTCGGCGACTACTAAAAATCGACCATGGCAGTGATTTTAATCGCTAAAACTCTGACAAAGCGTCTGTAAGTACATTATCCTTGCCGGACACGTGCTGGATGTCCGAAGTAAACTGGTGTGTGAAGTTCAAGTGCCGAAGTTGGCAATGGGATCCTTTGTCTGGCTTCTGCTTAAAAGCGAATCAAACAGGCTTGTGGCCCATGAATGCTGTGAACGGCCTGCCTTCTAGGGAGTATCGGAAGTATTATATTGGCATGTAGGCAGCTAATAGCTCACGATCGTTGGTGCTGTAGTTCCATCGAGCTGTATTCAATTTCTTCGAAAAGAGGCTCAACAGTTGCCAGATTTGGTTCACTTTTTGGTGAAGGGCAGGACCTACTGCGATGTCTGAGGCATCAACGAATACGGCTAGGGGTACATCTGATTGAGGGAATTCCAGGCGGGTAGCGTCCGCTAGCTGTCGTTTGTCTAGCCGGGACAGCCTCTGTAGACTTCTTTGTCTTTGGTTTTAGGTCCAGACAGGTAGACATTTTGGATCGCTTGACGTTGAGCGGCTTTAAGCAAGAAACGACGATAGATGTCTAACATGCCCAAAAACCTTCGCAGATGTTTGACTGTTTTAGGTTGTGGGAAGTCTGCGATGGCCTGAACCTTGTCTGGATCCGGATGGATTTCTTCAGGGGAAATCGTGTGGCTTAAAAACTTCACCTGCTGTTGAAGGAATTTGCATTTTTTAACGTTAAGTACAAGACCGGCATCAAGAAGATGCTGAAAAATTTAAGATGTTCCAAATGCTCAGACACATAGCAGTAGACAACCAAAACATCATCCAAATACACGAATAGAAAGTTAAGGTTTCGCAGGACAAAATGGATGAACCTCTGAAAAGATTGCGCCGTATTGCACAGACCAAAAGGTATCCGTGTTAATACGAAGAATCCGAAGGGTGTGCATGTTGTCGTTTTCTAAATATTATCTGGAGTTACAAGGTTTTGATGGTACATATTGCCTAAGGCCAAGGGCGTGGCAGTTAGCGAGGTTGATAGCGGCCTGGAATGGTCTGGGCATTCAGACGTCTACAATCGCCACGTAATCTCCATTGACCGTTGGGCTTCGGGACCACGTGTAGTGGAGAAGGCCAGTAGCTATTTGATGGTCTGCAAATACTCTACTTTAAAAGCACGTCGAATTCTTTCATAGCAACAGCTAGCTTCTGGGGTGGCAATGGACGGCCGTTCGAAAAGATAGGGGAGCCAGTAGTGCACATGTGATGATGTATATCATGCTTAGCTGGCTGCCAGAGACCACTTTCGGTAGGAATGTTGTGGTATTTTTGAATTAGCGTGCGAATGCGAAGGTCGGCTACTTCTTCAAAGATGATTGAACAACCATCACTAACAGTAACTAACAGTAGAGCAGGTGGAAAGTTTTCCTAAAGACCAGAGAGAGGTTCTGGGGTTTCTAAGAGCAATTTTGCAGATCCACTAGCAATCCATAGTGGCCTCGCGTGTTTGCACCTAAAATGGGACTGCAGGTGTTCGCTGCAACAAAATACCATGGAAACGTTCGTCAAAGTCCTAGACTTACGTCCAGTTGCTTGTGGCCGTAAGTGCGTATGGCTGAGGAATTGGCCACCGCTAGTTTGAGTTGTTGCGGAATCAGTCTGGGATTACGCGACACCGAGAAAATTGAAACGTCTGCGCCTGTGTCAATCGGGTAATGGCGCTTGCTCAAGGGATCATATATTGTTAAGCGACGCAGAGCTGTGTTCTGGGTAGTTGCCGCCGGAAGTCTTTTGAAGCAGTGAACGGGTACGGGCTGGTACACTCCTGTGCTTTGTCGGTAAAGAAGCGGTGATACCAGCAAATTGCGGGACTCATTGAGTCTCCAACGCGCGACTACCCGTAGCCCATTTCAGTTGGCAGACCGTGAAGGGGTTCGGGACTTACCACCTGAGCGCAAAGCTCGAACTGTTGACGTCAGCTTAGTGACGGTAGCCACGAGGGTTGTCACCATCTGCTGAAGCTCGGAAATTTGGCTCGTGGTCTCCCGCGACACTTCACTGATCAGGGGGTACGCATGCACCTCGTGACTTGGATCAGCAATGTTTTATAACACTTCTAAAGATCCGGAGTCCACACAAGGCAAGATAGCCTGGGTGCTTCCCGCGAGTCGCGACTTCAGAAGCTCAACCCCGACATTATCCCCACCCAATTGCTTCATCTCACGCAGCAGTTGGCTCGGGGAGTGGTGGCATAAGGGGAGCGCGATCAGTAAGTGAGTTAACGAAGCTCAGCTTACTGACAGTTGCTTGATGAGGGTGCCCTTAAATTTTAAGTAGGAACACTCCCCCGGAACGTCGGCGACAAGTCCAATCGACTCATCACTAGTGATCCCCGCGAACGCGAACTCATCTTGAAGCCTCGTTCGTGTTGCATTCCGTAGGCCGAATGTCATAAACGGAAATTCGCAAAAGCCAAATGGTGGTGTGATGGCAATCTTTGGTATGTCTTATTAAGCTACGAGCACCTGGTTAAATGCTCTTACCAGGTCAGTTGTTGAAAAGATAGTTTTACCATAGAGCGTTTGGGCGAGATCTTGGATGTTTCGAACTGGGTGCTTGTCGGAAGGTCTACATTCGCTGAAAAGGAATAAAGTACCAGCTTATCGTAAATATTTTTGTAATGGACCGCTCGGATAACAGCGATCGCTTTTCTTGCTTCCTGACTGGCATTTTTGTAAATTACCAGTTGGCTGGCATTTTCTCAACTTAAAGTAGAGGCATTTTTTGTCACGGCCTTTATTTGGATACACCATCCTAAGGCCAAGTGTGTCGGTTGATGAACTCCCTGCCAGGTTTGGTGACTCGACTCCGGGGTTTTCATAGGCCGCTTTGAAGCTTAGACTCCTTCTTTCATGTTCTTCTCTAGGTGGATCTATGGCGACCGATTCGACTACCAACCCGGGAAATTGGGTTAAATTCTATAGCATAACCAATGGAGGAACGGTATCAATTTGGTGCTAATGTTGAGATATTTCCCTTTTCAGACTTTGGACAGCGTTGCAAATACATCTGATAACCTCGAGTTCGGTGTCACCAACAGCAGAAATAGAACTTCCTAAGCATAGAAATTGTTCGATGGTTTTGTTGGTGTTTATCTTTAGTTCCACTGTTTGCCTTCTTTTCCAAATCCAGATCCAATTAAGGTAGTGTGAAGAACGCCGCCGCGAACATGAAGATAAAGTATCGGTGACAGAATGCATTCCCGTCCGAATGGAGCTTAGTCAGTATTTCAAGTAATGAAATGCAAAAGTTATTATTTTTTTGGCTACGAAGTGGTTTACCAGCACAGCATTTCGGAAATCAGTTGTTCCCTTTTTCAGTAATACGAGGAGGAGGATGATACTTATTCTACCCCCATCCACAAATGTTATGCACAATTTCGACTTGTTTTCTTTGTTTTTTTTTTTCTAAAAAAAATACTAAGGATGGGTGAAAACTTCATTCACACTGGAAATTAGAACTTTGATATTGAAGGAAACCAAGATTTAGTCATCTCGTTTAATTCTGAACTTGAATAGACTGTCAATGATCTTTTTACAATTTTTGTCATCTGATGCAGATTTCGCCTTTTGTCTTGTTTTAATAGCCATTTACCTCTCCGAAAAATGACGATCATATTCCAGGCGGAGATATATGCCGTTTTATCAGCAGCAAAAGAATGTTTGTTGAAAAAATGGAGAGGCCACACCATTCGAATCTGTTCCGAAAGTCGGGCAGTATTATCAGCACTAAACAGCAATGATGTATCGAGCCAGTTGATGTGACTTTCTCATAAGGTGCTGCTGAAACTTGGCCAATTGAAAGAAACATTCCTGATGTGGGAAGCAGGGTACTGATAGACTGGCTCGCCAAGGTTCTAAATCTACAATGATGGAGCAGAACCAGCTTTTGGCATCCAGCCATCTACTGTCAAAGGATTCACGAAGCCGAATGGAGAAATTGGAACTTCTGCTGGCAAGCGAAAACCTTTATGAAGGAACTCGGAGCCGCTACGGCGGTATTTTTGTTGACCCTTAAGAAGTGGGACATGAAAACCTTTGTACGGCTTTTAACGGGACACTGCCTCATAAACTACCCCATGGAATAAATCGGAGTGGTTGTCATATGCAGCCAATGCGAGGAGGAGAAAGAGACAGTTCTGCACTTCGTATGCAGCTGCCCGGTCTCCTCGGACCTCATTCTAGATAACTTGGTAAGGTTTTATTCAACCAAGAGTCTGTGTGTGTCTCTGGAGAATGTTCTTTGATTCGCGAAAGCCGTCGGTGGGAGGGCTGTGAACAGGCGATCTCCGGGGATAGTACAAAGGTCAGAGTGCTTGGAGCTACGGCTTGCTCCACTAAATCAAACTATCTAACCAAGAGCCATTTAGCGATTTTTTTGTGTGTTGGGTTTCATAGTTGTGATTATTTTTTTCAATTCGTCAACTTCCTTCTGTTGGCAAGCATATGAATATTGAGTCCTTGTTATTTTTCGACTGTACTTTTCTATTCATTTCGATTTCGGTATCTGATGGATGTTTTCATAAACGTACTTTTTTCATTTGCTTCTATTTCTGCGATTTCTGTGCTAATATCCATAGTAATACCATCAGTAAGGAGACCACCCGGGTTGACAAAGATCTACTTTGAGATCTGAGCTACTTCGCGCCTGGTAAACGTAGAAGCATGCAGTTGAACTGCGCTCATGCGCTAGCGGATCTTAATGGTCAATTTAGCATTACCTTTAGATTTTGGGATAGCTCAGGCCTGGTTGATTTTAGTCATTATCACTTGCATAGCATTAAATGTGATGTTAATGAAACTACAGCGGAGTTGCATTGAAACCTGCGGATGTGTGGATGTCCTATACCCCACAAAGGATTGAACAGGAGAAACATAAATGCGGATGGTCATTTGACCGTCTTCGAAGAGGGTGATTATATATTTCTTACCTGATTATGCCACGGTATTCATATTTTCCGAATTATGTTAGGAAAAATGAAAAAGAATAGCTTTCATAGAAAAAGCCCTTAAATCCCCTTGGCAGACTATATTAGCCAAGGTCAGAGAGACATGATATTAAAACAGGACCCTGTCAATAGCTTAGAGGGCGATGAAGTAATAGCCACACTTACTATAGTCTAGAAATTGCCTCCCATCCGGTCTCTGAGAACATCTAGAGAAACCTCCATATAAATAATAATTAGAGGGACCAAAAGCGTTCATATATTCATATTAATGTGCATAAACTTCATGCATGCATATATCATGTGCATACACTCGTTCATTTATTTTCGCCCAAGTAACTGCAAAGGACTTTCATCTACTAATAACTACATTAGCGACATTCTTGCACTTGTACTTCCTATTATGCCTTTTGAGGAAAAATTCTCACATTTTCCGGTGTTTCTGGCACTTAGAAACTGTTTGAAACCGTGTAGTGGAAAATTATAGAAACCTCACATAAGTGCACAGTACCGCGTACTGTAAACTTGCATTTCTAGCAATGTCCTATTTCAGATGATGGCCCATGAAGGATGTTGTGTTATTGCGGTTGGATTTTCTGGAGACTATTCGGGACCATAAAACTAAGTTGAATGAGTTTTAAACATTTTAATATCTGTCAAAGATAAGAAAGTGGCTTTAATGTGTCCTAAACACTAAATATTTACGGTTCCCAACTCTATAGTGATACATTTGGGAGAGGGTTTGTTTCAGTTGGTCATCAGTTAAATGCACTGGGGGCTGATTTCAGGTCACAGTCACAAAAGTATGAAGCTAGAATTCCTATCACTTACACTGAAAATTTTTCCTCTATCGTTCATTATTTTTGAAAGATTTTTACTATAATTTTCCTCCTCACCATTTTCAGGAGGGCGAAAACGTGGCAAAACTAGAGAAAGCAGACATCCTGGAGTTGACCGTTCGACATCTACACAGCTTACGACAACATAATACGTTATTCTGTCGTCCTGACCCAGGATATGCTGATCGATATTGGGATGGATTCCGCCATTGTGCCAAGGAGGTGGCCCAGTTCCTAGCCAAATGTGATCAATCTGCCGGGGTAGTGGTATTAAAGCACATCAACGCATTGATGCTGAATTTGGATCCTTATCGGCATACATATTTGGCCACCATGCGACCTGAATCAATACCTAAAAATACTGAAAGGAGTTCTTCGAGAGACTGTTTCGAACAAGAGAGCAGAGAGAGTGGTTCAGTTTGGAGACCGTGGTAGTCTAGTTCTAGTTTGGATGCTATTGAAGCTAATTGTGTTTATTGATAGACGTTTATGGTCGAAGCTTTATTTTTATAAGAGATCACTTAAACTATTTTGTCTGTGATAAATTTTTCAAAAATAAAATGTTAAAATTAAGAATATGGTTGAGAATAATAGTTTGGTTGTTTTTAACTCAAAGTTCAGAATTTATATATCAGATCGAGTTTAGTGGTTAGAAGTGTATTGCCCTGTAAAGCGATACCATCTAAAGAACTCAAGGGGTTGGCAGGTTCAAAGCAATAATGAACGGGCAAAAGATATCCAAGCTAATGCAGTTTTGACTAACTATGGAGCAAATATAAAACAAGAGGACTCGGTCAACCCTTTTTAATATAAAAGGATCCGAAAAGTGATGTGCTCTGAAGTAGTTCAGTGGTTAATCAATTTGTCCAGTTATGAAGGTTGCGCTAGTAGTTTGACTCAGACACGAGAAAACCAACATCTCTGTATATTTCAAATCAATATTAACAGTTGTAATTAAACTCCATTATGTAGGCTGTCAAAAGATGAGGTCGACTTTTAGATCGAGAGGTAATTACTATAATAATCGAATTTCGAACTGTATTCTAGGGATGATATAGGGTGCACTCGCAGTACTACAGGATAGTACTATAGACCGGGCCACTAATTGGTATAGAAAAACCATGCCATAGGAAATTCGCGCTAAAAAGCCTTTAAATGCGGTAATGAAATGAAATGGTTTAAAGTTGTTTATTTACATATTTTTCCTAAGTGATTTTTTACTCTCTCTTTCGGGGTAACTTTCCTAAAGGCGGGGTAAGATCATCCAATTTTGAACTCTCAGAAACCCTCCACCTCAACGACGAAAATGCACAACACCAGGACATATATTTGTACAATAACTACCGGAGACCACCAATGTGATCATTCTCAAAAGATGGAATGATCAGTCCTTCAAGCTCAGCGCAGTTTACTCGCGGTCTACCTTACAATTAGCTAGTTGCATCCATTTCTAGGTGGTTTCTTACGAGGCGCAGAGTTTTCTTGGGGCCGGGAATGGAAACTTTAACAAAATCAGATAGATATTTGGTAATATGTAGGGACTTTTGGTCACCTTGGACTAGAAATGTTTCTCCATGACTTTGCTCATACTTCTATTGGTTGTGGAGATACAGCGGATATTTCCAAGGAGTGGGACACAACCTCAGATCCATCATATGTGAGAGGAAGGGAAATCTACATAATTGCTGCTATCGTCAATCGCACAAAACTGCGAGAGGTGTTCACTGCCAGGAAAAAATGAAATTAATTCCAACTCAACATTTTGAGTCTCTGGCAGAGTATTGGGAAGCAAAACTTCGAGGCAGGAAGGCACATCTAATAAAGATGTAGTACAGACAATACTGGACACGTATACTAAGTTGTAACGATCTTGCATAGCAGAGAAGACCTTCTCAGTATTATGGGATTGGCGGAGATTGTGCTGGTATCTAAGGGAAAGTACGGAAGCGAATAATGAACCATTTAGGCGGCAAGCCAGGGGAAAACCGAGGCTGGCTAAGCTGACCCTGACTAATGTTGGAGGTCTGATGGAAACAACAGGATCGCTTTCGGGACCATTGATCACCAACAACGGTCTAAGAGAAGAGGATACCCTATCGAGTATCTTTTTAACCGGGCCCTGCAAAAAGTCCCGCGATGATGATGTATGTACGAGAGACAATATCTTCTGCTCTTCTAACGCCCTAAAATTACGATATTCACACTACGGTAAAAATAACCTGAGATGTATAATCTACCTTCATCCAGATCAAGCAGAGGCATTAATGATGGCAAAACGGAGTGCCTGATGATAACGTCAGCATCATAAAACAGGGAAGCAAGAACTGGACTCATCAAATGAGAACAAAAAGCTAGGAGACTACAACTGTGAGATTTCTGATAATTGATCCTATCTGGGATCCAAAATCAAATCCTACTTCAGCTTACAAAAACCGTTCCGCTTGGAACGTCTCACGGTAGAGTCAAAACTCTCACTGTACACGACAATGATCTTGCCAGTCCCCGCATATTGCTCGCAGGTTCGGGTGGGACGCCAAAAAGCTTTTAGGGATTTGGGAAATTGGTGAACCAGTCATTGTCGAAGCGATATTTGGAGGCGGATGATGCCAGGTGACAGATTGAAGTCAAATACTGGAGAAAGTTGATGTTCAAAGTTGCACCCCTCGCCTCACCTCCGATATTATTCAATCTCGTCACCGAGTACATCCACTTGGTAAGGTTCACAACTACGTTTCTAGCTTTTATTTGTTCTTTCAAAGTCATTTACCTTCCCTTAGGGGCTCCGGGTTGTAGAAGAAATTAAAAGTGAACACCAAGGAGACAAAGTGGTTAGAGAACGAGAAGGCTTTCATGGACCATGAAATCTTTCTTAAAACACTTCGACTACGCTGTTGATACCTGCTTGGTCCCGCAACGAGCCATGGAACTGGCCAAATTGATCTGTATTTGCAAAGAGAAGTTGATCGACTTGTACGAAAGATAAACACTAATAAACACAAGGTTCTCAGTCTAACTGGTCATTGCATTTTTCCTATTTGCGTTAACTGGTAGAACATCGAGGGTGTTGATCAATTTGTATATCTTAGTATCGTTGTTTTTGCCTACAAAAGCACTGAGGTTGACGGCGATCGACGCAGAAATAGTACTAATTCCGTCTCCTGTTTTCCGGAAACGTAGTTATCTTAAGACCAACATCAATATGAGCTGTTCTGCGCCTATATTTCATCTGTGCTGTTATATAGGAGTAGCACATGGAAAGTGACCACCACTTTAACTCAAAGGTTCCAAGCCTGCGTTAACAGCTTTCTCTGCGGTGTCATTGGAATACTCTGGCCTAAAAAAATCTAGAAAGAAGATCTGAGTCGGAGCACGGGCCAGGCCATGGTAGATGTGTTGATAACAGGATGGAATTTGCAGCGGGTAGGTCACACTATCCACTATACCAAAGTGACCGACGAGCGGATTGCCTTAGAAACGCGTTATGCAGAAGAGTAGAAGAGGAGGGTGGGGTGCTTGTAAAAACCTGGAGGGAGGTAAAACGCATTTCGACGAACCAGAAAGGATTGAGCGTATACGTGGCGGACGCCCTATGTTCCATTGACGGAGGGAGGTTCTGACTACGATGTAATGCACCTGTCCTTAATGCGAAACTTCAATTCGGGGTGACGCATTTCATTAAATGTCGAGAAATTGGAGATTGTTTTGCTTGAGGTAGATGTTCCATAGAAATTTGCGCACACTGTTTACTGCAGCTGCGATTATCAGCAAGATCGTAAAAACTTCAGCTTGCATATATTTGTGAAAATCGAGATAATAAATGCATACCAATTATTAACCGCGATGTAGCGTTAAAAATGAAATTTGCTAACGTGTCAGATTTGGACGATTGCGTTTTTTTCCTGGATAATTCAAAACAAATTGTACGATTAACATTATCTTGTAGTGGCATAAGAAATCATATTAACTTCAATTTTAATCTGCAAAGCGCTTCCAACTTAGCTACCAATAGTATCATTTTTCACCACAAGCAAACTCTACAACTATATTCGTCGTTACTTTCTCCCCTTGACTGTCACCTGTAATCCCCCACTCACTCTCAGCGGGCTCAGATCACCCTTTTACTTAGACACCCACTCGTCCTCATGATATTTCGACCATGTATTTAGTTGTCCATGGTGGCAGCAGTAACGTACAACCAAACAAACAAAATACAATTTTTTTATTGAAAATTTAGCAACAATCAATGGTCAGAATATAAGTGTCACAAAAGTGCTATACTCTAGGAAAAGACGGTGATGATGGTAACTAGATGTCCTTTCCAGACGAGTCGTCAAACTTAATAACAACGAAAGACTAAGAGGCTCGAGGACGAGTTGATGAAAACAACGAAAGAACAGTGGATAGGACACATTAACCGGGTGGGAAAGGAGGAACAGGGTTTTGAAAAATATAATTTTAAGTTGCGGAAAGCTAAACTCCTACAAATTATTTAACCAACCTTCATTATTGAGTTTCAAATATTTCTCTTATTAATTCGAATAATGTGTTGTAATGAACTAATGGGATTGGGATGGTCAAACGACCATCCTGAGTGGCTGAAGACGATCTAGAGGGAAGAGCTATCCCAAAAAACCTAGAAAGTTGGCGAAGTTGACCATGAAGGTCCCCCCGCAAATATTAAAGCTCGACCGGAGCGCACACTCGACACATGCTTGCACGTCTCTGTGCTAGCCAGGCTCAAGAATGTGGGGTGTCCTTTGTTCGTCTGTTTCCAATCCAATACTCGCCACCAAACTACATCCTTCTCCGGACAACAAAGAAATGCGTCTCTTCAACCACAATTAATATCGAAACGCGAACATTTCTAATTTCAAGTATGATATCAGAAGCGAGAAGGAGGGAATGTTGAGCACGGCCAAACGCAGTCTCACGCCACGTACCTCCGTATCCAACCTAATACGCGTTCACACCGCTTCCTCAACTCAACACAGAAATAAAAACGTTTTATTTCTCACCTTTCTGAGTTGCTTGGATTCGGGAAGCTAACAGCATGCGAAGTATTGAGGACGGCCGGGCAAAGCAACTGGCTACAGTCCCCCGCTTGCAACTTAATACCAGCAGACCATCAGTTTCTTCTTTGCTACAAGAGAGATAGGATCAGGAACCGTGCGTCGAAATCTAGAAAGAATTGTCGTTCACATAAAGGCAAGAAAAGACATTTCTCAAAAGCTCGGAGGCCGCATCCTTTCAGCCTCCAGACGACAAGGCCCGTATTACAGAGACTTAAGAGACGTACCCTCTCGCGACTTAAAGTCTCCAAGACATCATACAAAACGAAGGTTAGGGCAAAAAATCCTATAGAGCCTGGACACGTTTCCACCGATACCTGGGAAAGGAAAATTGAGGCTTAGAAACATTTGCTTCCGGGGAAAGAAAAGGCAAAGAACCCAAAACTAGAAATGTGAAGGCAAGTATGCGTGGAGCCTAGCCAGGAACAATGTTGAAATGACAAAATAAAGCTGTGAGCCGTTATAGGCTATATTCCACTGATTCAGGAAACCTGTAAATAAGAAATATTTGGTCTGAATCCAGAAAATATTGGTCGATGATCAAACGACCATTCTAAGTGGCCGAAAACGACCAGAGGGAAGAGCTATCCCAAAAACCTAAAAAATTGGTGAAATTGACCGTAAGGGATGGTAGCGCTCAAAGGACCTACATTCTCGAGCCTGGCTAGCACAGACGCGTGCAAGTACATGTCGACTGAGCGCTCCGATGGATCTTCAAAATTTGCGGTTGGGCCTTCATGGTCAATTTCACCAACTTTTTAGGTTATCTTCTCTCTGGTCGCCTTCGGCCACTCAGAATGGTCATTTAATCATCGCAATCTTTATAGCTTATTACAGTGTTTGTAAAGAATTCAAAAACCACAAATGTTCCTAAATTGCATAGTCATAAAATGTTACCGAAACATTTAAACCTCAAAGTGGATTTAAAGGATATTTATGTAACCCCAAAATACATAGCTAGCGAGCGGTGTCAACTTCGAACCACATCTTGCCCAATTAGAAAATGCTTATGTGGTTCTGTTCCATTTAAGTCAGTACTGCTCTGGTTAAATTTTATGTCCACTTTTAATAGTGGTCATTCTGCCATTGCGGGGTGCAAAATTCCTTCAATTGAGGCGCCCAAATATAAACTTTCCCTAATCATTAAGGTGGTAGTCTGGTAACTTGAGTTCAAAAAATCGAAAATTTTTTTTTTGCTTAATTTGAAAGTGCAATGTCTTGAGAATATACTGTGAAAATTTCAGACAGAAATTCGAAATATTTCGGGAGTTATAACGAGTTTCCTAGAGCGCCTCGGAGTCCAACCTTTCAAGTTGACCCACAGCTGCAACCGCTTGGACCCTTCTTTTGTTTGCGCGCATTTTTATACCTGGGTTGACTCTGTTATTCTATTATATATATATATATATATATATATATTTATATATATTTATATAATATATCTTTACTTTAAAGTATATTCAACTCAAAATTCACAGTACTCGTTAGTATTTGATCGTGCGTTGACACGTAAGCATCTAAGATGGATAGGAAAGGAAAAAAACGTGGTACGAAAAGTCCTGGAGATCCAGGCATCAAGCGAAAATTTCACGGTAATAGATACACTGCTGAAAAAGATGTAACATGTGTGAGCAAGTCTGCTGAAAAATTAAAAAATGAAGAAGATATTGAAGTAGCCATTGATGAGAGCTCAACTTACGCTCTTTTAAGTTTTACTTTAGTATTCAGTGCTTTAGAAAGTGTTCTGATTTGTAAAGCTTGCAAGAGTGATATAAAATTTCTAAAAAAATCTCAAGTTGGATTGGGATTTAACTTGTGTATAAAGTGTAAGTGCAATGAATTCACTACTATTAATTCTTGCCCAAAAGTGAGGAATGCGTTTGAGGTCAACAGACGTCTTACTTTTGTTATGCGACTACTCGGTGTTGGTTTATCGGGTATAAACATTTTTTGTGCCATGATGGATTTGGGACCAGGGTTAAGTAAGAGCGGATACTACAGTATCCTTGATACAATACATATTGCTGTTAAAAGTGTTGCTAAAGTTTTATTTCGTAAAGCAGCACAAGAAGAAAAAAAAGCAAATGAGCAAGAAGGAAATATTGCAGATGAAATAACAGTTTCGGGTGATGGTTCATGGGCAAAACGTGGCTTTACGTCACTACTAGGTATCGTTTCTTTAATCGGAAAGTACTCTAATAAAGTTATAGACGTTATCGTTAAATCTAAAGTTTGTAAAGCTTGTGAAAAGTGGGTGGGTAAAGAAAATAAAGATGAATATTTAGAATGGTACGAGGATCATCAGACTGAGTGTACGGCGAATCACGAAGGAAGTTCTGGTAAGATGGAGGTTGACGGAGTTATTGAAATGTTTCGACGATCCGTTGAAGAGCTCGGTGTAAAATATAAAAAATATATTGGTGATGGGGACTCCAAAACTTATAAAAATTTACTAGAAGCAAATATTTATAACAATGATCCTAAAGTTGAAAAAAATGAGTGCGCGTTTTTCTCAAAACATTGTTTTTCTGGTCGGCCCGGGTCCTAACTTTTTTTCTACTGAACCGATTGCTTTCAAATTTTAACAGGCTGTTCTACACACGTATAGTTCTCGTCGGTACTAAAGAGAATTTTTTCCACCCCTAACTTTTTATTTTACAACCCTTTCTTTGCTAAAATAAAAGGACTTTTTTTTTCAAAGTCCGCCATTTTGTGATTTACGCTTGAAATTTAACTTCGGTAGATCCGACCAGAATGAGATGTCTATAGATTAAGAATAATCAAGAATATTTGATTTCAGATGACATCAAGAGCCAAAATCACCCGGGCCACCCATGTGCATTTTTTTTGAGGTTCCAACTTCGAGTGACAATAATAATAGTTATAAACTATTAAATTTTTTCAAATAAATTTTTTTTTATATTTTCAATATGTAAATAAAAACACTCTAAATATTCAAGATAATTCATTTTCATTTTCCTATAAAAAACCACCCTCCAAAAAAGTCATGAAAATAGGCATAAGTTACCAGACTACTACCTTAAGTTAAGGGTTTTCAGGTTTTATACTTTGGTTCACCCACCTAAGTGAATTCGAGAGTAAATGCCAGCACAAACTAGTACTCTGACGACGGGACTAATTAGTTGGAGTCCAACACTAAACAAATATTGGAAACTGGATGTAGAGAAACTTTAAGGTTTTGTGGTTATACCCTCTCTATTTCTATACGTTACCAGTGCATAGTCGGGAGCCAATCAATACGGAGCAGCAAATTTTACTTTACTCTGATGATACATATCTAAATTTACTGATACTGAAAACTTTTTTTCCTATCTACTTTCTGTAGATATTTTGTGAAATCCTCTTCAACCCCGAGTACAAACCATATTTTAGCTTTCGAATGAGTTATTTTTGTGTCCGAATCGTACGTACCAGAACTTTAATGAATTTCAATCCAAGATGAATTACGCATGGGAATAATAAAAATACTGCATACGAGCAATATTGCAGAATGAAAATGTTTACTGGAAAAACAAAAGTTCGTATTTCCCATCGGATATTAAAAGACTCCCGGACGGCCATAACTATTTTCCCTGAGGTTTTGGCGGTTAGTCCAGTCCATCGTGTCCATTCATTTCGCGTATTACCTTAATCACAAATTACCATGTGCAATAAAACGTACATCATTTTTCGCTATTTAATTCGCATTCATTATTAATTTCGCTTTATTACATATTTGTTTGCAATTCCCATTTGCATAGTTAATTTCATATTTTCCGCTTAAGGTGTAATAAACACCAAATATTTATGCAAACCAAACTAGAGCAAATTCGACAGGTAATCCCAACCCTCCAGTTTAATCAATCCATACTAAGTGCATATTCCTATCTAATTTTCAAATATGGATATTAGAATTTGCACAGCAGAGTGAATTCCATTAATCCTTTGACCATTGCTGGAAATTGTGTTTGCTTGCAGCTCCCACTGCGGTGTCATGGAATCACCGAACCTATAATTACATGAAATTCGAAAGGGATTTCATTACTCCTAAATTTTACGAGGCGATCTATTACAATGTGTAACCAGATGAAAATCCTCATTGAGTTGTACTGGAAAAAGCCATGCATTGATTGGGATTTATTTAACTGGGCGCCACCGGCACAAAGGGGATGCATTTTCCACATCAATAAATTCTGTTCAGTTTCCCGTAGTGAATAGTGGAAATTCATGGTGGAAGGAAAGTTTTTATGTGAAAGTAAAGGAACTGAGCATGCTTTATTCGATCTACACTATTGCGAAACAGGATCTGTGGGAGAAGGGGTTGAAAATTTTGAATGTTTTCTTATCGGATTGAAATCAGAATTTAGCTCTTGAGAATTTGAATAAATTTCACATTATCTTAATACTTTGTGAAAGCATTCACGTCAGAAAGGGGTTCACAATCGAAATTAGTTAGAAAAGTTCCAAGTAAACTTTAATTTAATTTTAGGTAATAATTTTACAACATAGTCACTTTAAATTTGAAAAAGGTGGGCAGAGATATGTATTTAAGAGTAAAATGAGATGAACTAGAGCACAAACTGAATAAGAGGTGATTGGTAATACTATGGGGCTATAATATATTAAAGATAATCATTTTTAGGGTTTTGTGGAGGTGTTGTAGTGTGGAATCACTTAGCGAGATTCGACAGAGCTCCACGGAAAATTAGCGCAACTCATCACGGTTGGAAACTCACCCACCTGTTGATATCTAGGTCTGTGCAGACTCCGGATTTTTGAAGGTATTAGCAAACACTGCTGGAAAAATCCATGAGGTGCATGCGCCCCCCTGTGGTCAGTGAAGTGTCACGGGAAGCCACGGGCCAAATTGCTTGCGCAGACGGTGGTAATCCTTGTGGCTACCGTCTCTAAACTGGCGACAACAGTCGGAGTTTTGCGTTCAGGACGTAGGTTCCAATCTCGTTCGTGGAGGGGGGGGGCTATCGGGTAGACGCGCGTCAACGACCTCAAGGAGTCCTGCAATTTGCTGGTATCACCGCATCTTTGCCGACAAAGCAAAAAAATCTACTAACCCGTGCACGTTGACATCTTAAAAAAACTGAACTCCTTAGGAGCTCCGGTGGTGGCTTCCCAGAGCGCAGTTCCACGTCGAGTAACAATATATGATCCCTTGAGCAAGCACCATTAGCTAGTCGGTACAGGCGCAGACGTCTCAGTTCTCCTGGTATCGCGGAATCACAAAATGATAGAATATGTCTCTTATATATCCCGTAACGTCGCTCAGATTGTCAGGAAGATTTGCCACTTGCTCTACTGCCAGTCTTTGAACCATTTTTGAAGAAGTAGCTGATTCCTAGATTCACGTGCTTCTTGAAAAATATAGTAACATAACTACCAAAAGTAATCTCTAGCGAGCTAGCACTACGGACACCTCCATGTCTGCACTACCCACTCCCATATCTTCTCGAAGTTGCATCCTTTATCACCTCTGAAACTCACTGTTGTTAAGAAAGAATTCGACGCACTTTTAAAGCAGGGAATTTTCAGACCATCAAATATCTGCTGACTTTCTCAACAACGCATGGTCCCACAGCGCAACGACGAAGGGAGACCATGTGGCGATCACAGACGTCTGAATGTTCAGACCATTCCAGACCGCTATCGCATGACACTTATCAACGACTTTGTGCACAACCTCGCTAACTGCAGTGTTTTGATGACTTTGAACTTATGCAAAGGCGTACTATCAAATCTATATAGCTCCAGAAGATATCGTGAACTTTGGCCCGACAAAGCGTCTCTTCACTAACTTCAGCGCTTAAACTTCATAAGCCAGTTTACTTCAGACATAAAGCACGTGTTCGGCAAGGGCTATGTAGTTGCAGACGCTTTATCACGCGTCTTAGGATTTAAAATCCCTGCCACGGTCGATTTTTCGGTAATCGACTAGGCACGGAAGGATGACGCAGTGCTTCAGACCCTCAGGGACTACTCCAAATATAAACTTTGATAGTTTCCCGTTTTCAATTCAACCTCCGAAATACTCTATGGAACTTCTGAAAAGGGACCTACACCATATATTCCACCCATGCTTTTCGCAGGGAAGTATTCCAAGCGATACACGATATTGCACACCCAGGCATTCGAGCAACGAATCGGCTGGTCAGAAGCAAATATTTTTGGACCTCAATGAAGAAGCATGTTAATTCCTAGGTCAGACACTGCATCGCCTGCCAGAAATGTAAAGTCAGCAAGTATGTACAGAAAAAAGTAGGCTCCTTGCCTCGATCTACAAATCGTTTTCATACGATCTACATCGACATCATTGGTCCGTTGCGACACTCGCATGACTTCAAATATTGCCTAACAATCATCGACAGGTTCACGCGGTGGCCTGACATTTCTGCACAATCGTGGGGCGAGGCCTTTTGTCGGGAACGGATCTCACGCTTTAGAGTCTCAGTCGAAGTCATTACTGACCTGGGAAAGCAGTTCCAGTCTACCCTGTTCTCGGAGTTAGGCAAACTCCTAGGCTTCAAATGCCATCGGACGACTGCGTACCATGACTCTTCGTGGTCGCAAGTCCTGTCTTTCTTCTACTTGGTATATGTACGGTATCGTAAGGGGTTTGCCCAGGTCAGCCCTTTCCACCACTGGGCTTTTGCGTTCGCTCCGGGGCACCGTGGCCAAGCTAAAATCCCTCCCACCATTCCGTCATTCTTCGAAGAAGGCTAAAAGCCCCAGGGACCTGGACATCTGCATATACGCCTTGGTTTGCGTGGATGCTTCCCGGAAGGCTTCATATGAACAAATCAATTCAATGTCAGACCGACACACAAACTTTTCACCAAATCGGCTACACCGATTCAAATATATAAGAACTATGAAATCCTATGCATAAAGTGAGTAACATAAATTAACATAGAGTTTCAATGGGACCCTCCACCCACTTAAATGGAGATGGAACTTTTTTTCGCCTAATATCGCCCTGTTCAAGCATGGGGTATCAAGTTAAAGCTCACAGTTAGTACTTTCACAAGCATTGAATAAGCGATTTACGGGGATAGTACAATGGGCCTAGCAAACGCCTCAGTACTCGGAGCGCGGGTTCTTCGACATTAAACTAGGCTAACTAAGAACGATAATTGTAAATAGGAATAGGCACGTCCGGGGCTCCTAACTCGTTATGCTTTTCCGTTTCTGTATTCGCCTTTTGTTGTGGTCAACCGTTTTTGTTTACATTCTGAAGTGTGCAAGCGGCTCTCAACAATAATATCGAGGTTTTGCAGAATGACTGTTCAATCTTCACCGATATAGGCTGGACCCTCTGGCGTCAAGCAAGGTAAGGACTCTGGGCGGCAATCCGACCCCTCTTGCGACATCATGCTGTTAAACACCGGAACGCCTGCTTAAGGTAAGTATGGCATCGGCGTAGCTTACTGCATCTATACGGGGTTCTATCATGTCCTATCAACTTATTATTACCCATTTGTTCTGGAGGAGAGTTGTGTTAATAATACTTGCCTTACGTTAATTACAGGGACCAGAAGTTGCCGCAAATACGATCTTTCCACCGAACATCGCCTAACGAAGGAATTTGCAGGTAGTCGCAACTTTCTCCATCGTCCTGTGAGGAACATTAACGAGTGACTCCTCATCCGTAAAGATGAGCAGCACAAGAGGGGAAGGGAATGGTATAAAATCTGATGAAGTCCCTTCTGTCATGGATGAGAAACATAATATGTGGACAGTGACTACTCCTCTAAACAAGGAAGGGAAGTTATGTCGTCCATCGATGCATGCAAGCGGGGAAGGTTGCTGGATCTCCTTGCGGGACTATTTGTCGCAGCTCTTGCTGCCTTGCAGAGCTGCTCATTCGGGAATCCTAGGAATCGGAGATCTAAGGGGATGTCGTTAAGATTTCGAAAAAGGACATCCCTGGCGCTACAACGATAATATCTGAAATTATCCTAGTACGTTCCAAAGAATACCTTAAGCATTTGATCGACAAAGACATTTTCTTGCACTGACCACATCAACACCGTTCGGATCATTTTGGAGCAATATTCAGAGTTCAGATCTACGTCTAGACCTGTCTTAGCAAGGAAACCCAGCCGTATCGGTTTTACGTCCATACAAATGAAGTGATCCGCCATCGTAACCTTTTGAACCGGATTATATCCACAACTAGATGGTGAACCTATTGCTCATGAATTTCGTTGTTATACATACTCTGTGGGCTGCCAAAGACTTTTTGGAGGATTTTTCTCACGAACGTGGTTGACAGTTCGCTATTTTTCTTCTCCAAGAGAAGGACTGGTACGATCATTCTCTTGTATACCTGACCATACCTTGAGATATTCTGAAAGAGTTTTTTCAAGCCGAAAAAAGCGTGCGTGAATTTTGTCGTCGCGGTTCTTCGCAGTTGTGATTTTTTACCCTGACCCTTGTGGTGTTGTGCGAATCATGTTGATCGCGTCCTAGCTCTTTTCAGTTCTACTCTGAAGACTGGGAAACTTCCCGATCCTGCAGTGTGCGCAACGCTCTCATCAGACGCGCCACAGGCTCTGCAAAGAATGCAGCTCTCTTTTTCGTTGCAGGTGTTCGCTTCGTGGTCTGTCTGATCATATTTGCGGCATGTTACTCTTCTGCAAATCCCCGACAGGTTGCAGATGCCCAAAATCCAAACATCTATAACATTTGATTAGGACGGTCCGGATTCGTAACCTACACACTATCAAGCCAATTTCGATTTTCCCACTGTTTAGAAACATCCTCGCTTATTGCTCCTCAACAATAAGTTTTTGACCTCGGGAATTCGCAGAGGTGAAATGATTCCGCGCATTGGTTAATTGCGAACATTCGTGTTTGATGGCCTTTCCTACGTCGTTCTTCTCTTTGAGGCAGTTAAGGTCTCGGATTACCATAGAGTATGTTCCAGATTCCAGGTTAGAAACCAAATGTTTCTTCCCCCAGAAGCCCCTTGACAGGTTCACAGAACTTACCTTTATTTGTTGTCCTCGGACCTAATTCGACTAGAACTCCACCATCCTTCATTTTTCGAATGGAAGGCACTTCTGCTCCGCAATCTTTGGAGTTGACCTTGCAACGGATTTCGCTGACGACTCCCGCAAAGGTTTTGCCTTCCGTCGGCTTATTAAGCAAATTTGGCGGTCTAGTCCTCCTTCGTCTCCCCAGCTTTTCTTTTGGTGCTCCATCATTCGTGTCTGTCTTAATTTTGAGCAGAGGTTTTTCTTATGATGTTGTTGCCTCTTGTTTCTCTTTGCCTTGCCTGAGTCTCCTTCAGATGCCCCTTCCGCTTTTCGTTTTTTCCCCAATTCGCTCTTCAACGATGCGATCCGTGTGTCTTCTACTCTCTCTTCTACTCTGTTTGCGCATCCCGATGTCTCGTTGGGTATTTCAGCTTTTGCCTCGTCCTTCGCTATGCGCTAAGGCGAGAAACGCTACGTATAAACGCAGCCAACTCATTCTCCATTCCAACTCTCGCCTCGTTTGTACAACATGTAGAATAGCGAGAAATATGTGGAGCCGAAGGCGATGTCCACCAAGTTTGCATTCATCAATACTATTCTTTGCCTGAAGACCGGGAAAATTTCACTGAATCATAATATCATTTCCCATACATCTCGACGACGCTATGACACATGTTCACTCTCTCAATGGTTCGTTGATCTTGGCCAGATAACTTTGCATTTAAAGAAAGCGGAAAGCAAAGACGAGTGATGATGCATATCAACAAAACCAAGGCGCTCAGTTTGGTTGGTCATCGAACTCTTCCTAGCTGTATTAACTGGTAAAAGATTGAAGATGTCAATCAGTTTGTCTAGGTTAGTAATGTTGTTTCTGCTGCGGAACTGACAATAGATAGGTCACACTGTAAGAAGGGGTTACTATTCCATTAATAGCTATGTTCCACAGTGGCCAAGGAGTGGAAGTGTGTAGGACTATAAAGATGATCTTGATAGAGTTGAAGCATGTTGTGGTGAAGCAGGAACGATGCCATGTAGGCATGGTAGACGTTTTTAGGTGGATTGCCTACTATATTATTGTACTTCCTGATCAGTCCCTCCCCATTTTCCAAATTAATTCCTTGTAAGGGTTGCTAGTACGACGAATCGAAAAACTGACTATAATAAGAAGAAGATTTCCCTACTCGTTAATGCAGCATTTAAGGGACTAAAGTACTCAACCGAATAATGGGCGGGAATATTGGTTGCACTTAAAAAGAGCAAAGCCATTATATTTGGGTCATTGATGAAGAATTGTCCTTATTCAAAAATTAGAGCATTTTTTAAAACTGGCCTTAGACTTGGTGCTGGGCAAATCCCTACAAAAACTCTTTTCGACCCACATCTATTTTATACGCCTCCTATCAAACTAATGACCAGCAGAGGGTGGGCGATACCAGTTCTGATAACTTACATATTTTATAGCTTCGTCAAAGTACTTGTAGAGTAGCTTAGCAATTCATACTTACACACATTCTACTTTCTGAATTGAAATAGGAAAAAAAAACAAGCTCGTCTTCGCAGATTCTTTACAGATTTATTGTTTCACTTTTATTTAAATTTATACATATGTAAATAATAATACTTTGTTAACTGTTTAAATTCTTCCGAATTCATAGATTTCATTGAATCAAACATAATTTAGGGGTTCAAAAATGTATTAACACTCTTATGTAATGAATATTTTTCATTTTTTTTTTTAGATTTTTTTATTCAGTAATTTTGCAATGAGAATTATTATCAATTTTGTATATTTGGGGTGAATTTAGTATTAAGTTTATAATCTAATAATTGCAAATATAAATTATATCACTATAGATTTATTGCCTAATTTAGAGTTTCATCTTTTTTTTTGAATAGAAATGAAAAGGGCGGATAGTAAGTAAAAATAAATAATTGACTTTTCGCTTAGATGCAGAATTAGAATGAATTAAAATTGTTGAGTAGTCAATGTTGTAAATGAAATGGATAAGATAGTTGCTTTATAGGCAAACGATTGAAGGCTCACAACTTTGAAACTCCAAAATCTCGCGAACTGAGATGTTTGGCATTAAAAAATGGACAATAAATCAGAGAAAATGCATAATGTCATATCAATACTTCACTTTTATTTATAAAATCTCAACTTTTCAAATTTTAAGCTTACTTAACTGGCTTTGTTTAAAAATGTATTAACAAGTTATCATCCTTTAAAAATTGTTAGTTTATCAATAGAACATAAGCTATTTACAGTGTGAATATGATTAACAATTTTACTGTTTTCCATTTCGATTTCATATAATAATAATTATTGCATAATTCTCATTATCATTCCTTAGTTCTAATCATAATTTGAAGAATATCGGTGAGGGTTAGATAAAAAGTTGTGCAATATTTTAATGATTTATTGAGTCGCATATCATCGCTATTATACAGTTAGAGTAATATTGTTAATGTTGAAAAGGGTGCATGGAGTAAGAATATATTTTGAAAAATTTTTTTTGTAATGAAATAATGGGAAAAATGGGAAAACAATTTGCGTTCCTCGAACTGCCTTAGCGTATGTAAAGAGTAGAATGAAAATTGCAGATTTAATTTTTATCGTAAGGCGAATCAATTAACTGGTGTTATCTTCTTCTTCTTTTATTTGAATATTTCTCAATCACAAGGCATAATTTTCCAAATAAAAGCAAGAATTTTGCATTGTGTGCAATGGAAATGATAAATGAAATTTATAGAATTCAACAAGTCAAGCGTTTAAGCTTTCAACAATGAACGTTGTGTATAAGCCGTTATTTAGGATTTTCCTTTTCCTTGATTTTATATTGTAAAATTTCCTGCTGGATCAATCCGGATGTTTACTGTTAGTCTTATATTTAATATAAAAATTTTAACTTCTGAAAGTTTTATATTTTTACAAATATATTAACGTTTCATTTTTCATAAGATTAGCATTATCATTTATAATTTATGAGCTGGAGCAAGAGATTTCGACGGCTTTAGGAGTGTCTTCTGCGTAATGAGGAAACAGAAGTACAGCAGAATGTATTTCATTGTAGGAGTGAACGAATCGTAATTTAAAATCATTTTATTGTAGCGATAGTTATTTGCAAAAACTTGCAGAAAAGAAACTTTAAAGAATGGTTTTATAGAAAGTTTTCCAATGGAAGAAGCAAATGCAACCTGGAAATATGTTTAAAATCCAGGGACATCTAGGAGCTTGACACTTTCGAAGGTCCTTCTAATAATCACAATCTCAATTCTGAGAAACTTGATAATTATTTATTATTATTAAATGGTTTAGTTTTCGAAAATAGTGTTTTTATTCATTTAAATATGCAGTGGTAATGCCCTTAATTTTTCACTATAAAAAACCATTAGTTTTAAAACGTAGATGGACTCTGAATACATTCCTACCACAGCCGAACCTCTGCACCAAACCTCGATGCCTACATTCTCCAATCAAAAAACTTACATTACGTGGATGAAACAAGTAAACGGGATGAATTTCATCTATTAATGTTATTATTATTTTTATTGCAATTCAGCAATCTTATTTTATGTCGGTTTTCATCAAGTTCCATCATATTTTCTGTAGCTTCAATTTTATTTCCTCAATAATTTCATTATAGGATTACATTTAACTTTAATCAATTTTCTCTCATATTTTCCCATTTATGATTGTTGTATCTTATCACAGAAAGTTGGAAACTGAATAAAATGAAGCGATTTTTGATGAAAGATAACATTTACATTTACAGAGATCGTGCTCAAAAGATATAAAAGCGAAAATATCTCCGAACCAAAGATGACTCTTCGAAAAAAAGGATATCAATCCCATTACTTTTCGATTCACCTTTGTCGGTTAGCAATTTATTCAAAGGATTCAGGAATAAAGACGTTATTGCCGGTCAGCAAACCCATGCAGAAAGGATGCCTTTACTGAAGCCTTTCATTTTCGCTTTTAAGCCTTTTGATGTGAAGAAGTAGCATTTTAGCTGCAGACATTGAACATTTAGTTACTTTCTTTTCGGGGGAAAATGAAATAACGGAAAAACATAAAGCTGAACCACATATAGGAGAGAAATTAAATTAGAATGATGAGATGTTCGTATTAGTTTACGCGGCACGTATCCCGTTTTTATTAAATAATTTTGGTGAACGACGGTTTGTTGGTGTATCTGGGCTAAATTTTATAGGAAAATAATTGTCAATACAATGCACTGGCTTTTCAGTACGCATCTACCTGGATGAGTATATTTAATGTATGTTTTGTAATTATTCACTTCACTTTATGTCAATTGTTCTATTTTTTTGTTTTAAATTGCGAATTATAAAACACGTCTGTTGGAAATTCAACATCTTAAAGCGTCTGAAATGAGTAAAACAATGAGAAACAGGCCTAATGTGAAGAGTGATGACTCTTCCAAGCTTGAATTTTTTATGGGGATGTAGAAATTTGAACAAAATTTGGCTGATCTGGGTTGAAATTTCTTTTACAGTCTTTTTTAATTATGAATATTTCGTGATAGCATGCAAAACGGTGTTGATAGACCTGTTTGATGCAGAACGTTTGGGGACAAAAAGCACATCGCATAGCAGTGCGACAGGACCTTAAAGCAATGACGGAAACTAGGGCCTACATTGCAGCCCAGCGTTGTTGCCAACGCCAAATACTCAGAACTGGAGTAGGTCTTAAGTCGAATGGAAAAATGAAGCCATTTCGACTCCAATTTTCTATTCTCCCTCGACGATTACCTACCTTGTCATCGTGAGGGAACTCAGTAAGTAAGATCCTCTGGGAAACTAGGGGTGATACCTGAAGCCAAGCTGTAATCAAAACCCCAAGCCAAGGTGTCACTTCCGTGCCGAAGACTGAATAGTCACAGGGGTTAAGACGTGGCTCTAAACGATGAACTCTGGATACCAGGCCACCCCCAGTTTCAAGGCAAAAAGTGACTTTGCCGAGATCGACTTACTTTCCTCGATAAAACTGAGTCCATGGCAGCCAATTATAAGAAACCAAAAAAAAACTGTGAAAAAACTAAAATTAAATCTCGATCCAACCCTGAGTGAAGGGGAAACCTAGGTTCATCGTTGGAGAACCTGAGTCTAGACTCAGATTCGTCACTTACTCAGGGATCGTTCAGTGCACCTGCGGCTAAGGGGAAACAGAAGTGGCAGCAGTCCACGGGCCCTTCATTTGCCTCCATGGCTATCGAAGCCAATGGATGGGTCTTTTATGACGACTCTAATTCATCCGGTTACCATACTGAGCAGTGAAAACAGCTTAGGAGAAAACTCCTCCTAGCTGTAAGGACTGCTTCGATTAAGCTTCACTTTGAGTCGATAGTTGTATAACGTAAAATGTTATGGATAAACTTTGTCGACGAAAACACGAACGAGTGGCTCAGGCAGTACTGCTCCTCCCTCAACGATGTGTGGGAGAGTGTACGACTAACCCTGCAAAGGGTCTCTGAGCTGCCATCTTTCAAAAAGCACTTCCTCTGGCTTCCAGAATGGTGCTGTGGTTCTGGAACAACTTGGTGTTCAGAATAACCAGCAAAATAGGAGAGAGAGCCGATAGGCCGGGAACTTTTCTCACTGTCGGCGTTGCCGAACTCGATGTTAAGGAGGTTCGGAAGCAACTGCGCTGCCAGCTCTACTACGGGCTAGGAACCATCACGTTACAACTATTGGCTCCTAAAACTATTGAAGGGAACGTGTCGCCATCTACGTCTTCATCTGAAGAGTAGATGAGGTGCCATGCTTCCCAAATAAATTTGCTGCACTGTAAAGCGGCAACTGCATTTATCAGCCTTCGGATCAATAGCTGCAAGATATTTACATACCTCATACAAGAATCGTGGATTGTTAGTGGGATAGTCAGAGGATTAAACTTCAAACATGCTTACCTGCTGTATGCCAATGGAAGTGACTCCGCTCTTGCATGGTAGTCTTAAAAGAGTTCCAAGCTAATTTGGTTAACGACCTATGTGATGGCGACACGACATCGGCTAAACTAACCATAAAAAGTCATCAGGGAGATAAAGAGATACTATGTTGCTCTGCATATTTCCCCTATGACGCAGAAGACGTTCCCAGTGGAACATTCATCAGATCTGTCCAACATCTCAAAAGTAAAGGCATGGGAGTAATCGAATGATGTAATGTTAACGCTCACTACATATGCTGGGGAAGTTCCAACATCAAAATACGAGGATGGAGACTACTGGAGTATTTAGTAGGAACCGATTTGCAGATCCTATATTTGGATAATGAACCCACTTTCTTCAACATGGTTAGGCGAGAGGTAATTTACATCACGGTGAAATCGCCTGACATCGCGGCTCTGGTCGGAGAGATAACAATATCAAAGGACATCACACTCTCAGATCACAGACGCATTGATTTCGCATTGGACATGGATCCACCTCCACCAACTCCGATTCGGAATCTGCAGGAGACAGGTTGGGCGACGTATACAACAGAACTGAGTGCCCGAGTCACGATCCCTGAGAAGCGCATCAAATCCATTCCAGGAATTGAGAAGACAACCCAGATGATCGCAACTAGAATGAGAGAAACTTTCGAAGAAAGCTGTCCACTGAAGACGCCAAAGAAGGGTAAAACACCATGTTGGAACTCGGATTTGGCAAAACGGATGAGAACGACAAGGAGACTCCTCAATCGTGCTCTGAAGTGTGATTCAGGTGCTGGCTAGAATCACTATAAGGAGGCACAGAAGACTATAAAGAAGTCCATAAAATCGGCTAAGCGATCATCATGGAGACGCTTTTGCGATGAGACTTACCCTATTGAGGCAACCTCAAAGCTGAAGTGGATTCTTGTTAAAGAACATAACTAGAAGCTGGGTTATTTACGTTTGCAGAACGGAAGATACACAGAAAGCAATGAAGAGACGGCAAACCATTTACTTGAAATGTAATCCTAGGGCCGACAACCGCATATAGTCTTCAACCAAGAGCCTGGAATCTGGCATGCAAAGTAGTATCACTGGAGCGAGTAAAATAGGCATTTAACTGGTTCTATAGATACAAGTCTGCAGGTCCGGATGGCATCATTTCTGCGGCAGTTATAGAGGGAATGGATGCCCTCGTAGATCGGTTCATAAAGGATACACACATTTCTAAGTGCCCACGTTACACAGTTACAGCAGTCCATGAACTCAGGGCAAAAAGTGAAAGGCGATGACCGAATCATCCATTAACTGCTGCCGTTTGTAGTTCACCAGGCTCAATATGTCTTGGTCTAATTATTAGTATCATTTCTCACCCGAGAGGATGTTTCGCCTAGATGACCACGATTGGCCTAGCTTTCTATTGCTAAAATTTACGAAAGTAGGAGCTAATATAATCACGAAGGTGGACTCATGTGATGTCCATTATAATGATTATGTGTGCGCACTACTTGTGTTCGACCAAGATATTGTTGAAATTTTGTGAAATCAGTTGGCTCTCAAAGTGCATGAAGAAGGCCAACAATACGAAACGGATGCCATCATGGGGGTCGGACAATTTGTACTACTGGACAGTGTTGACTGTACCGAAAGCACGCCTTTTGTTTCATTAAAAATTTGAAAGTGCAATTATCTTCAACTGATATCATGTTCCTCCTCAACTTCCTCTCTAAGCTGCGATATGGGGGAGGGCATATTGAAAGGGACATCCACTGTTAATCAGAAGCTCCAACTTCAGACTTTGATAATAACAAACTAATGTTTTGGTAGACATACTGCCCAGACATGTTGAACTAAAACTGGGAGTGAAAGTAAATAGGTCACGCATTGAGAAAGGGCGTTAACTTTATTGCTGATAACATCCTGCAATGGGATCCACTATCTCAGGATGCAGATGAATGGGTCACCCTAAACATATGTAGCTCCTGCGCCAGTGGCGGTGAGTGCGAGATTCCCGAAAAATGATGAGTGGAGTTCCAGGACATTGCCGAGAATCGTTAACGCACTCTGCTCCAAACAGGAGCGTATGACAACCATATTTATTCAGTAGCTTTTCATCTGTATAAAACCAGAGTAGCCACAAAATTTGTCTTAGAGGGAAGAAGTTACTTGATCAGAATACAAAAAATTATATGGTTGCGATAGGTCCCTATGTCAGGCATGCTGCTCGAACAATAACTATGAGCTATAATTGATTGATTCTGGCAATGTCCATCACCTCCCCTTAGAGCTTGCTCTCTTTCTCCATTAGTCCATCTACATCTAGGGACGATTTCCTCATTGGCCATTTTATGATAATAGACTGCATTGCATGGTATAGCTCTCAATAAAATTGTCGTCCTTTTTCCATATGTGACCTATCTATTTCATTTCCCCCTTCTTATCAATAAAGTCATGGGTGTTCCGCTCATACGTCGACGAAATTTATTAGTTACCGGGATGCCCTAATTCTACGACGTATAAGTAGGTTGATTGAAACTTGGAGTTTCTGAGTAACAATGGCGGTTTTTTCTTTATGTGCTGCCCCCAAATAGTGGCATAGAGACAACATTGAGACAGAGCAGCCTCAACTTGGTGTTGGTGCTGAGATGGCAGCGCTTCCAAGTTTAGAAAAGACAATGAGAGCATTCTTTACCTTTTTGGGACCAGGGTAGCAAGACGGAAATTAACAAATCACTTCGAGATTTTACATCGAGACATTTTGCGCCGTCATATATCATTCTGATAATAGAAATTAGTTCCTCGGAAATGCCCCTCCTCCGTAAAGCATCTCAGGCGTATTCTCCTCGTACAATTAGTGAAGAGCAAGTAAGCGATCTAATATTCGCATACTGCTCCGGGATATTTCAAAGGGTGCTAATGTGATCGGCGCAGGACACTGAAGTGGAGAGACCTAGTTGATCTCCGCCGAACACCACGGAAGACTCACTGGTGTTCTTTGAAGCGTTTCAGGATAAGTTAGTAAGCCATTATCTTAGGGATGACATGGATTGGGCAACCGAGGCAGTAAAGACAAGGGCTCCAACTAGAGCCACACATTGGACACTAGGAAAAACGTTTATTGTTGCCCTCAATGGGGTCCCTATTTGTCTGGTATGTGAATTCCATAGGCTTGCTCTGGGATAGCAAATCAACAAATTTTTACCCATTGCCTTTATAATAGCCAGGACTTTAGGAGTTGTAAGGTCAGAACGGCCCCGAAGACAGGGGAACAAAAGTGTCTTCCATACGGAAAACAGAACGTGATGAAATCCTCATTTGACAAAGCCCGAAGATCAAAAACAACGGTATAGTTTGTGAAGCTATCACGAGGCAACTCAGAGTAAAAGATCTGGTTTCTAGCCTAGAAACTACTACTACTTCGGAATCTTGACTGTCTTACAGAAAAGACTGAGGTAGAAGCGGCCACCAAGCGCAATTGCCAGAGGTAGCCAATCGCAGGATAGATGTTAGCTCTGCGAATTCACGGGGGGAAATTTCTTAACAGTGGAAAAATCAGAGTTGGTTGGACGGTATATAGGCTACGAATTCGAGTAGCCTCCACTAAGCATAAAGGATGGCTTAATTTACACGTTTACTTCCTGGGGATCTAACTGGAGGGCAACATGCCGCAGATACGGCCAGGTAAGCTACAAAACGAAGACCTAAAACAAAAAAAAAATTGCCCACACCCTTACTACGTGCTAACGGGATGTCCGATCTTCAGACGCTAGAAAACAGCCAACATGGTCCGCATTCTAACAACACCGAGGGGATGTCTGGATTCAGTGACTATCTAATACAGAATGAGCCCACAGTGAATTTTTCCCGCAAACATTAGGCCCTGAAGGATTCTGTTTTGCACATAGAGGGGCGGATCCTGGTCGGGAATCATTTGAATGTCAGGGCTCTTGAATGGGGCATGCCTCACCTAGACTCCTGAGGGAAACGGAATTCCGACGTAACCTTCGCGCCGGAATCACTGATGTCATTGGAGGGTGGGTGACAAGTTCTGGAAGACTTCTCAGCAAACGATCATCAAAACATCACTTTCGAAGCGCTCTCCCTGTGAATTTAAAATCACTAAGGAGAACATCGGAAGATTCGTCGAAGTCCTTAAAATAGGTAGAACTGCACTGGAGGACACTTTGGGTGGTGGTAGCGCTGCAGCTGACACAGTCGTAAACTAAGCGATGCAACTAATAATAACAGTGTGCGGAGCTTCTATGCCCAAGAGGGCACGCAGTAGTAACTAACCTTTTATATATTCGTTGTAGACGGCGGAAATTGCCGAACTGCGGAATGAGTGTCATACTCTTCTCTCTCTTTAGGTGTTGGTGTTCGACCATCTGTCAAATCTACTTCTCGGCGCATTCAACGTCTACCTGAAGGAAAACACTTTTTCCCGCTGGTAGGTGGCAATGTTGAAGAATTATCTGACGGACCACTTCCTACTTTATGAGACGCTAAAGGGCCAGAGGAGGAAAGTGATCACGTCACGGGTAGTACTACGATCCATCCTTGGACAGAACTTCTGGAACGCTTCCTGAGATAATATGTTAACACTAGACAAATTAGAAGAGTTGCGCCTGGTTGCATTTTTTGCTGGACGTCGTCTTGACTAAAACAAGAATCGCGGCCCTGCGACCCTTTTCGATCAGTGAGTTGATTATAGAGTCAAACTTAATGGTTGGGTTAACGTTTGATTCGATGATGAGCTTTTTCAAGTAGCAGTAGCAGAAAAGGCTCCAGATGGAATTTCGGCCTTAAATCGGCTAGTAGTAAACTAGGGGGTTCTAGATCTAGCAGGAGATATTTTCTAATAAGTGCAGCTCTTGTATACACGGAGGTATGGACTAATGCTTCTGGCAAGGAAGTGTATCTATCGTATGCGAGTTGCGTAAGAACAAAGGCAGGTAACTTGTGCCATCTGCCTAGTACACTGTCCCTGATCTGACTGTGAAGGTGATGGTGATTATTGCTGCTGTCTTCCTAGCTAAGGAGCATAAAACCATGTACAAGCGCAATGAAGAGCGGAGGTACCTCCAGGGAGGTTGCTGCTTGTGAAGATTACACATGCTAAATTAGTGACAATTTTTTAATAGATACATCAAGTTGTAAGATTTATATCCCTATATTTCGATTTCATTGGCTGTGAATTTCATTTTTTAAAAAAGGACGTGTCTTATAAATCGATTTAGTGAATCTGTAATTATTTTTTATCATTAAATAAACTCACCAGTCCTAACCATTCGTAATAACTTGTCTGTATATTCCAATGCGGCTACTTTTCCGGATATACTTCTATTTTATTGGGATGAGCAAATATTTTAAGCAATTTTACACTCACCTTTCAATTAATACATTTAACATAACAAAACAAAAACGAATAATGTTTTAAAAAATATACAAAGCGTAAGCGTCTAGCGGTGCAGATGGAAAAGCATAAAAATGGTGCGGTTTCTAAAATTAACACAATCAAATACCAAATATGAAAATTAGCAGTGAAAAGCAGGACGGAAAATTCTCAGTGAACAACGACTTTTGTTACGAGTACATGTAGTTTACTGCATGTCTCCACAGTTTTTGTCAGGTTCTCGTGTTTTCTCAGCAATATACAGATAGAAAAGCGGATAGTGACTAATTGTAAGTAATAAGAAACTTTTTTTAAGTGCAAAGATTTGACACAAGATTTCTTCGTCATGTTATTATCTCCTCTGTGATAGTTGTCCTCGTTCTATTTTCTCTTCAGTTGTATTGGAAGGAAATGCGTGTTGAAATGTTAAGCGATCTACTGTATATAGACAACAACACCATTCATGTAGTACGAATAATGATTATTAGTCTATTGTATATTCAATATTTAACAATGAACACTTACAACTAAGTTCCCTATTATTCACATTACACTAATAAAATGCAATAAAAAATACTAACAAAATTTCATTATTAGTATTTTTATATTGTTATTTTCATGGCTACTTACATAGTAATTGTAAAAAAATTTTCAAGTTATTTGATCGTTACGTTTCATCTTCTTCTTTTCTTGCTTTACTTATGTAATATATATTCTTAAATTTTCTTCACTAGCGAATGCTCAAATTGCTTTTAAATCACATAAGCGGTATTTGTTATTTCATTAAATTTTATCAAATAGAATTATATGTCTTTGACTGCTTACTTGAAAACCATAAAAATCATAGAAAGTGTCTTCAGTCACAAACATACAATACAATTACAATTGTTATTTCTAAACCAAACGTTTTTTCCAAATTTCTAAATAAAACCAAAGGTATAGAGACAAACATATTTTTATACTTTCATACTTCAAACTAACATAAATTCTGTTAATTGTAACTAATTCGGGACAAGTTTAGTGCCATAAAACGTCTTATCCTAGGTAAGTATTGATAACATAAAAATCGAATATACAACACAAGATGTCAATTTTTGCTAATTTCAACTAAATTCAGTCTAATCAAATTCCCATTACTATTTGGTCAACTAATTGGGCTTCCAAAACTTTAACAAGCATTCTCCTCACAACGCCAACATCAAAAACCACAACTCAAATTATAAAATATAAATATAATAGTATTGTTATATATTAACTCTAACACGCTTTAGCAAATCAGCTTGAAGGAAACTAATATTGGTTTTTATTGAAATTATATAAAAAACTAAAGAAATATTTCATTATTCGATCACTACCTTAAAGAGAATAAAGAATATTAGTTTCAGATATTATTTATTTACTTTTTAGATATTATTCATAATTATAGAAGGTATTATTAGAGTTTTGTAATAGCGTGAGCGTTTTTCCTTTAATTTTATCATAATTACATGAAGTTTTTTTTTAAATTTATTATTAAGGTATTTGTACAACTTGAATAGTAAAAAATTGTGGTTTCTTAACAACCATTTTTGCTTGTATTTTTTAGACATTTGTTTATTGGTGTTCTTTTACTCGCCCGAGACTATTTTACAGTTGAAATCCACCCATATCTCAATAATATCTCACAACTTGATAGTCGTAGTGATGAAAATATTTTATAGCGAAGTAGCAAATCATTTTGTTGCTAAATAACATTTGGAAATGGAGTGCGTAGATGATTCGAGATTCACTCAAGTTAAACTTTATTATTTTGGCCAATATTTTAGTAATTTAAGCGGAGTAATTTATGCGAATTAGAAAATGAAAATATTTTGTATTTAAAAATCAGAGGCTCCACCAAAATTGAGGTTTTTATTTAGAAAATGGTTTAAATGATTTGTTTTCACATTAGCAGTGAAGATTTAAGATGGTTTCAATTCTCATATAACAAATCGAAACGATTATGATGTAAACATCATCCAAAATTGGAGCAGAATTGATTTGTTTCAACTTAATCATCTGATCAGATGCATTCTGATTAAACTGCGCTTTTTGGTTCACAAAAAATGCATTGAATAGTAAACTTTTGAATTTTTTAATGTTGAGTAACGAGCATGAAAAGCGATTCTCTCGCACAATATTTCCTCCGATAATCATTAATGACTGATTATAAAATATCTTAAATTATTCAGTTTGCTAATAATGTATCTTCAGATTTCATTTGTCATTGTTATTATTTTTAGGTGAAATTTAGAATTACCATATATTTATGTATTTAGTCATTGAGTAATGTATTCTCAAGTAATTGGTTAATTTATTTTTAGTTTCAATTGTTTTTTAAGCTTTAACTTTATTACTAAACTCCATTTACTATTAAATGTTTTCCCGACTTGCATTCTATTTATTTTCACTATTTTCAGTTTTTACTTTTCCGTTTATTTTAACATTTTTTTATACATGTATATTTATATTGAAAACCGTTAAATTTATTGTTTTGCTCTGTCACATTTAAATCGCATTTTCACCGCTATACGTCTATGTATATAACATTTGAATTATTATTATATTCATTTGTTGGTTTGAGTTTGATTCATACTGCATTGTTTTGTTATTAAACGGTTAGTTTAGTAATTAATTAGAATTACTAGGTATCTTTGGGTTAATCACCACCTAAACTTAATGCCTGTACTATACGTGGATCAGCTTTACTACCCTCACGAAATTCTTCTAACGTTAAACGATCATCATGATTTTTATCCATTTGATCAAATATTTTATCCACTCGTTTTTGTGGTGTGTTGTCATCCTCGGTCTGCGGTTGTTGTCCCTTGATAAATTAATGTAGTGATTTTGATTGTAGGTAGTGAATTAAAAGTAGTAATGCATAGGAATTCTTTAATTTTATTTAGCAAAATGTAAAGCAGATTGAAGCCAAATATTATAAATAAAATGTGTAGAGATAAATTTAAAATGTTGGCTGCGGAAATTTTGGAAGAAAAGAGTGTCATTCGCAGCAATATCGATTTGGTCTCAGCAAGGCTCTCATTTATACATTTCTAAATTGTTCCGACAGTTTCACTGTACCCAAATATTAATATGTCCTTCTACTAGATAAATGATAACTACTAGTATCTGGTCCTGAAATAAGATACATTAATTTATGAAGTGTCAATTAGCGAAATTTTTAGTTTCTATTTCTTGTGCTGCAAGAAAATTCCATCCTATTTTCCGTTCCTTACATTGGGCCTCTGATAACGAGGAGACAAGAACGAGTTCTTTTTCGGATTTGGTTTCACCGAAATTTATTATTTTTTATTTAAATTATATTTGAATAAGGAAATGTTAATGTGGGAATCTCTCTTTTCGAACTGGGCAAAAAAACTGGTGCAATTGGTTACACGAACCCTTTCAGTACTTGTATTTCTGAAATTGGCTTTCCCTAAACGAGCGGTAAGGAAGTGGAAGGTAGAATCGCAAAGCCATATCAATGCGTGTCGTTTCCATATTTCAGTACCAAGACCGTAGAAAGAAAATCCTGGCGGAGGAGAAAATTATGCAGGCTCCTTTTTTGATACCTTTGCCCTTATTGGTTGCTTGTCAACATCTAGGTCGCCGGGAAAATTCTGAGCCCGAAGGAAAACATTTTATTTCCACCTCCTCTCCTAAGTTCCCCTCTGCCAAACCGAACGACGACCTGGATCCAACTGACGCCGCCAACAAGTTGTTGGAGGAGATGAGAATCGACGGTCCGGCGGGGACTGACGAACCAGGGATCATGGTGAGGGTAACACAAATAAATCTGCAGTACTCAAAGTGCACCTCGACTAATCTACTTGCCATCCTCCTAGAGGAAGTCTTCCACATCGACTGAACCATTAAAGGACTCCAAAATAAATATTTGAATTTATTCCGCAGCACAGAAGACGCTGATCAGAGCAGACTTAGAGCCTGTGTATCCTCGCGAGGAGGAGCCTGCACACTTTTCTGTGTCCGACCTGGAGCAGATGAGGGCAGAAAACGTGTATATTTCCTCGACTTGCATAGCTCACGACCGATCAGCTCCGCTAAAATAACCACAACATTTGAACGCCACCATACAAACAAAGAAATCCAACCTGATGATAGGCTGCGACGCTAATGCAAGCCGTACTATTT
The DNA here is from genome assembly GCF_905115235.1 of Hermetia illucens. NCBI lineage: Eukaryota > Metazoa > Arthropoda > Insecta > Diptera > Stratiomyidae > Hermetia > Hermetia illucens. The sequence continues at coordinate 23,737,396 of NC_051853.1, forward strand.
GCGACCGCTCGCAAATCGCCGGAGGAGGTGAATTGCTCTTTGATTTTACTAATAATACAAATCTATCGGTTTCGCAGCTCATAGAACTGTGACGATTGGAAGAAGATCCTTGATATCACCAATCTAGCTGACAATGAAATTCTTAGGGTGGAGAACTGGAGAAAGTCTGACTAGGAGTCTCTTTCAGACCATTGTTGGATACTTTTCAGTCTAGATCTGACCGCAGAGGTCTCTCACTCGCCTTTCAGAGATTCCAGGACGATCTACCTGAAGAGGTTTGGTCAAGTTATTAAGAACAAACAAATTGGCAAGATTGGCACGACAGACAAACAGGAGTCAAAGGTCGGGGCTCTGGAAAAGACATTCGCTTTTTAAATCTTCTGCCTAGCTAAATACAGCAATAAAATATCGTGGTGGAAAGAAGATGTCTTTAGTCTTAGGAAGCACATCTGGGCGATCTTTAACATCTGCTACACACATAACTATTGGTAGCGATACAAGAATTGGGCGAAAAGGTACAAGTCGGCCAAAAGACGCTCTTGGTTGCGCTATTGTCAAAACATTAAACGAATGAATCCGCAAGGCTCAGAAAGATTCTGTCCAAGGAATATAGGAGCCCATTCTTTCTTGAAAAGTCGGAAGGCTTCTGGACGTAATCTTCTGATAAAACCTTGGAGCAATTGGTTTAGACCCTCTTTCTCGCCAGCGAGGAGGACTGAGTGTGTGTGAGTCAGAGTATTGCTTGGAGGATATGCAGCTTTCCCTGCCGTGGGTGATCGAATCAGTAATTACCGAAGATAAAATCGGTTGGGCTATAAACATGCTACAGAAACAGCAGGAAAGGTTTGTGCCGTGGCTGATATTCACTGGAACTGTACTTCTTTGGGATACATATCACAGTCTTGGAGACTTGCACGAGTGGTTTCTATTCCGAAAACGGGCAGGCGCGCCCATGAGTCTGCGATGGACTTTCGACCAAACGCCCCTTTGTCTTCAACCCTAGAGCGCGTTCCACTTAATGACGATTATAGAGAGAATGACTTTCTCTAAGTCCCAGTATGCCTACCTGAAAGGCACAAGCCACTCTCCACGAGGTAATTGGCACTGTTGAGAAGTCACGGTAGTACAAGCAGCACTATATACTTTAGCTGCCTTCTTCGATATAGAGGGAGCATTCAACAACGTTAGTACCAATGCTATCAAGGAAGCCTTGATCAGATTAGATTAGAGGCATATCTTACGCATTGAATAATATCCATAATAAGAACCAGGATAATCCAGTCGGATATCGACAGACAGCCCATTGACCAGAGCTTTGAACAAAGGCACGCCCCAGAGTGGCGTCAACTCTCCGGTGCACTGGTTAATCGTTATAGACGAAATTTTGAGAATATTGAACAGTAGCGGTATGCCCACGACTTGGTGATGTTAGTGAAGGATGTTTCTCTTCATTATGAGTGACATCATGAAAGGAGCGTTGGGAAAGGTGTGCCTGTGGGCTGGAAGATGCGGACTCGGCAATCTGGGTGGCGCGCTCAAGGTCACCCTCCTCTGGGTTTCCGGTCATGGGAACATAGGGAAGAATGAGCGGGCTGACAGATTGCCGATGGCGAGTGTGAATCTATTCGGACTACTTATCAACCGCGGCAGATGACGAAGCTTCACCACTTGTGCCAAGTCAAGGAGGATTTAGACCGCTTATAACAAAACCTGATCGCGAGAGCTTCTTTTGCCAGACGATTAACACAAAGTTGAAGACGGAGCTCTAGCCCAAAAGGGACCATGCCGTCAGACTCGGCATACCTTACAATTCGCATTTTCCGAGGCTGCGGAGAAGATTACCATTTCCCAGCTCTAGCTAGAGGCAGGCGGACACTGAATAAACCTATCTTTGGTGACCTCTGCGAGATTTCTAGCTGCTGGTTAGGAGAGCTGCTTTCCTTCGTGAATGCTACGGGCTTGCAGAAGATCTGAGGCGGCTGAACTCGGCCTCCTTGCTCTCTTAACAGCAGTCAGGTTGAAGAATTGTTGTGAGTTTGTGGCATCAAAACGCCCACTACATTGCTGATTGGCCCTCTCGAAGCAGCCAATGATACGTGCTTACCTACCCATCCCAACATGATACAATTGCCCTTCCACAACAAATTTTTTGCTCGCACACCCCTGTTTTATGGGTATTGTAATGTTGCGCCCGTCTCTTTTCCCCCGCCATTTTTTTCGCTAGCCAGCTGTTCTCTCTTTTGTGATTCCAAGTTTCCTACAGCCTCCCTCTTTCTAGCTAGACTATAATCAACGTGTTAAGACGACTTTACGTGGACGTTTCTGCAAAATTCACTTTGGAAATAATCGGTGATGTGCTACCAGTGTGATCGCTCCAAAGTTGAGGTCGAAATAACGGGTACTCGGTGTTCGTGGTCAAAGGATAGCATAGGTCCCAGGGCGAAACGCGGATCCACGTGATCCACACAGTTTGTTGCCATAAACGACAGTGTTTTTCTGGCAATGTAGGCTAAGTGAGTGCCATCAGTCCTGTTCATGTACTTCGTAGCAGTGTCAGGTCCTGTTTGGACTGTTAGCCTGCCGGGTCCCAGGGGACAAACAAAAAACAACAACAGCAACTCCCACCAAAAATAAACTTAAGGATAACCATGCAGAAATTCACCCAAACTAGTTATATATTGAAAGGAGTTGAAAATCTCTGTTCAATAATGAAATGTGAGAAAGGAATGGCGACAATCGCCTATTATGGGCCCGGCGAAAACACAAGGGGATGTTAATTTCACGAACCTTTCTTATGACTGTGGTTGTTGAGCGTTGAGTTCCTGTTCCAGTTGACTCCAAAGCAAGCTAATGATGCGGGCAGAGAGAGAACGCAGTATGTGGTTCCATCTATGGACTTATACATCAAATGTGGAAGGAGAAGTAAAAACAGCAAAATGGAGTAAAAATATCTTCTTTCGAATCTACAAAAGACACGACCGTCTGGTTTGCAACAACTGCAGGGCATCTCACTGTGACAACTACAAGGGTATCTCAGAGGCTGAAGCACTACGCGAAAATCATCGCATAGTACTCGACTTTAGAGGTGGACATACCAAAAAATGAATCCTCACCAAAGCAATCATGACGAGTTCAAATTTGCAGTTGACAGTATCGATATACTTTTAACATGAACCGGTCTCAAACAGGGGATGAGCTGACCCCAATGCTCTTCAACGTGCAATCAGAAAAGTGCCTGTTGATACCAAAGTTATGCCGATCCTTAAGTCAACGCAAGTGGTAGGGTATATTGATGATAATATCGCGGTCCTTCCTTAGCGCGAAAGAAATCTTTGTGAAGTTCGACGATATCACGAAAGAAGATTACGCATCAGTGAATAAAAACCCAACATCGCAGTCCAAACTAGAAAATATGCATGAAACTTGGAAAACGGTTGCAATTTTACGTATTTGAGAAGTATGTTATTGAAGCGGGCATACAAAGCACATGGAGAGGAGGAAGATTAGATCAGATCAGATTCGGTTCTCCTCATCGTAAAGTCGAAATACATGCATAGGAGGATGAAACTCCTTGCCTGAAAAACAATGATTGGACACGTTTTTTTTTTTGAAATTCCTTTCCTTTCCTTTTGAGTCCTAGATCCGTTATCCACTTGGTGGCGTACCGAACCAATTGGAGGAAAGCTTACTCCCTGTTTTTGGTCCACAGGCCCCTTTTTTGGGCGACTACGGTTTCATTCAGGGCACTATCAGACTTGTGTTCTGTTAAGGATCCAAACCCGGTCCTTGACTTGGGTTTTGAAATATAGCTAAACATCGGGGAAGGTATAGTGTTGAAATAAGTCTTTGGAAAGAATAATCGACAGACCACATTCAACGAATGGACGACCCGGTATTAAATTATGAGATTAGTATGGAAGAGGTGGCTGGCTTAAATAAGATACCCTGTGTTTGTGATTATATATAAATCGGGCGATTATCACCTATCGCCACTTTCGGTCACGCTGCTTCCAGGGCAAAGGTGAAGCAGCGTCTGATGAGTTGCCTCTGCTCTGGATGAAACCGTCAGTCAAGATTTTCCCTTCTTCCTTTTGGATACCCTAGTTTGGATTTTTCTACCAATTTGTTCGAGTTGGGAATAGTACTTCTGTGCTGTAGTTGGTTCACCACGTTGCAAAAAGAAAATGTTTGATACCTGCAACGGCAAACCACAAACCGATACCAGTACCTTTCTTTGGATGAAGGTTGGGCTTCGAAGTGTGTTTTGGCGTCTCAGCTATTGTGTTTACTTTCCTGCAGCGATTTTCATATAATACTCACTTTTTATCAAATAGCATGTATTCTGTTTAGGAAGGGATTGTTTCTGTGACTGGAGAACAGAGAACTGCTAATTCCCATTCGAATTGCCATGTCTTACTAATAAGCTCAAACGAAACGAAACCCATTTCATGAAATGGCAGCAAGCGTGGCTCGTGTTTATTATTATAAATGGTATGGTATTATGAATGGTAATATCAGACCCTAGTCAGATCAAAATTTTTCGCACCACGACATTGTAGTTCATTTATCGTGTTTGCTTTAAATACACTTAGGTGTCGTTACTATCGGTTCTCGGACTTTAACTTTGCACTTGTCCCTCATTATTTTGGGCATGTACTTCTCTCGAACACCTTGGAAAAATGGATTTCATTCCAGGACATAGCCCACGCTCGAGTTGTCATCATCATCATCAACGGCGCAACATCCGATATCCGGTCTAGGCCTACCGTGATTTCATTGTCATAGCTATTACTGGTTGTGGTTTTCGACCTTAGATAGGTGAAATGATCAACGGTCTCAAAGGAGCAGTCTCCCATTCTTATTGTTCTCGTTTGACCTATGCCATTAGATGTTGCTGGTTCTTTGGTTTTTAACACTGAGCTATCACTCTTCCTCAATTTTGGACCTACTCACTACCATTTCCGCCTCCTGATCAAATTATCCAGCAATGCCTGACACGGACGTTCGCGAAAAGTCTTTAAATCTTGCATCTGTGGAGAAACAGAAGCTATGATTTTCCATGTGCTGCTCCCATTAAGCAGCGGGACGGCCTCAACTTTATCTGGCTGTTAAAATATCTGCATTTCCAGACCAGGTTTGTTATCTTCAATATGCTCTCCCTCCACTTCTGCTTGTCTCCTCCTCCAGGTCTGGGGCCATATGATTAAAATCAATGTCCCTAATTTCCTTCTCCATTTTATTTTAGATATCTAGTCGTCAATACTTTTATCTAGGTTATAGTTTTATATTGAGATTTAAGGCTCATCTTGTACTACTCAAGGGGATTTTCATCACCGAAGTATCAAGAACGCAGCCAACCTGCCCGGACTAACTAGGGAAATTCCAACGGAAGTCGTGTCGTCTATTGCTTTGGTGAAACAGCACTTAGGTGTAGATGCACCTGAATCGTCAATAGTCACAAATTTTATCCAAAGTGGTATATATTACATAATTATAAAATTCTGCCTTTTCGTTGGCAATATTTAACACGAAGTGATCCCCAAACTCTACCTTCAGTTCATATGCCAAAAGAAATCTACCGGTTCATCTTAAGACTCTTTCTCTGGATCTATTTTAGTAATCAGAATTTAAACCATGAATTACTTTGACCTCACTTAATCAAAATCTATTTCTAATTCCACTCCAAATACAAACAACTAAAGTACAATGGTCCTTTCACCCATTTTTACGAACATTTAACAATAATCTTCATAATGGCATTTGCGTGAGTAAAAGATATTTGTTCTCCGTATCTATATTTGACTGAAAATCCTTATTCCAAAAGCGTTGGTCGTAAGCATTTCCCTAGTTTCTCAGGATGGCACGTGTGCGTTTTATCGTTAATAAACAAATTCAAAGATGATGAACTGATAAGTGCTAGCAGCAAGTTTATTGCACTTATCTGGACAGCTATCAATCTTCGTCTGATGGAAGATATAGATGGAACGATAGAGAACGCAGCATACTTGAAAAAAATCGCAGTTATCAAAGAAAAAGTCCTGAGTAGGCCAATGAATTACAAATTGTAAGCTCATTTGGGGATACCATGACCTTTTTAAATGTTTTAAGGACGAGCGAGGGGAGCTCAACAGAACAAGGAATCCGTAATGGTTGGGAAACTGTTTTCGAATAAAATAGGAAAAAAATTCAGAAAGCTTTTTTTATGTGCAAGTTGAGTTTCCTGTCATATCCAGTCAAACCTATATGAACTGTATATAGGAGCATAGGTGTATCTAGGTTCAAGGAGCAGGCCACAAGAGCCAGAGGTTCCGAACAAAAGGAAACCAACACGAAACCAATTGCGTGTTAACCGATTTTGTTGCGAAACGGACACTCTTTCCTTCAGATTTTGCAAAGGAAAACTCGGCGAATCGCTACATACCACCATCTGATAAATGGCATCAACGATATTGTACATTTCTTCCCTTGTTATGTATCCGTCGTTGTCGACGTCGTATAACCTAAATGCCCCTGAAACGAAAATGTTTATTAGGCATATTATTTATTGTTGTCCTGACAAATGTTGTTCAATGCAATTGATCGATATTTGGTTTATTCCATGTTGTTGACTTACAATGTAATTTTTCATCCAAATTACCCCTAGATGTGATTGATAACGCCCGAATGAATTCCTCGAATTCTATTGAACCGTCCTGTGAATGAGAGCGTACAGTGAGTGACAAATAAGGAATTCATACATCAATAATATATTTATTTGCGGAGATGCTCAATTCTATTCTATTTTCATAGCCATGAATGGGTGTTTGTGTTTGGTGTTTTGCGATGACGTGTGATGTTATGAATCATGGGAGTGTGTGACGCAAATTTGTCCTATTTTGAAAGACGCCGTTCATCCAAGGAGGACGGGGATGATGAATATTGGGAACTCTGAATGTATGTTAATATGAATGAAAATTATACTTTCAAAGTCGAATACAAATGCGTAAAGAATATTTGAATAGTTCTTTGAGCGCTATCCATTTGTCTTTATTTTGATTAATTCAGGAAGGGTCCTCATCCCTGCGATCGGTTACCCGCAGTCTGAAGGCAACAGATCCCTTTCTAATGACGTGTGTATACCGACAGTGACAGTATGTATCATATAATAAATTCATGCAAATACCCACTATAAATACGATGAAACAACACATTTGGTTATTTGATTCAAGCAACATTTACCCCACATGGAAACAACCCCAACTTCGATACTCACATTGTTTTCATCGAAAACTCTAAATACAAGTGATGCAAATTTACTAGGGTCGCCTTGTGGAAAGAATTGTTTGTAGATTTTGATGAAACCCTGAAAATAATTGAAAACACAAAAAAATTATAGGTATGAAAATGCCGGCCCAAATATCACCTGTTCTGTGAGTAATCCGTTCGGACAGTCCTTTAAGAATCCTTTGTGCCTGAAAAGAGATTAGGCAAAATAACGTTTCAATTTGAGTGGAAGCATTTCATGTGAAGTCGTTTGCTGTAAATCAATGGAAATCCAAAATTAATAATTAAATTAATTAATAAGTTTTCCCAAATTCCTGAGTGCAGTGAGGCTAATTTTAAATAAATTTCGGATTATTTTTGCTGGTAGTCCTGAGTTGCGGACACTTGATGACGGACAGGACAACTTGGGAAGCAACTCACTTCTTCTTTTGTGGTCCACGAACCCTTCTTTTTGGGAGCGATTACCACCTGTCGCTACTTTCAGTCATGCTGCTCCCAGGGCAGAGGTGAGGCAGCGTCTGATGAGTTACCTCTGCCCAGGACGAACCCGTCAGACAACTTTTATGAAAGGGAAGATATCATTACGCCTCAATTAAGATAGTATGCATGTTTTCTGATTATTCTCTTGTGAAAAGTGAACATGGTAAAGAAACTTTGAAGACACACTTTATGGTATGCACTTAATTGACATCAACATTCTTATTGAAAATTTTAACGCCAAAGTTTGAAACGAGGAGACTCATAGACGAAGCACCCATGTCATGTTTCGGTACGCATGTCATAGTTGTGGATCTACATAAAGGAGCGAATAACATTTAGGAAACTCTTCCGACCCAGTGCTATTAGGGCAGAGACGAGGCAACGCTATATCCGTTGTTTTTACCTTGAACGAAATCGGATGCCGCGTGTTTTTTAAAAATAAGAAGTAATTCACTTTCTAGTGACAATAGTTAATAGATACGATGGACTCCAGAATTCAGCATTTCTTCACTTAGTCCCAAATTCATCCTTAAAAGACATTAAAATATTCGAGTCACACTTGGTACATTTCATTATCATCATCATCAACGGCGCAACAACCAGTATCCGGTCTAGGCCTGCCTTAATAAGGAACTCCAGACATCCCGGTTTTGCGCCGAGGTCCACCAATTCGATATCCCTAAAAGCTGTCTGGCGTCCAGGACTACGCCATCGCTCCATCTTAGGCAGGGTCTGCCTCGTTTTCTTTTTCTACCATAGATATTGCCCTTATAGACTTTACGGGCTGGATTATCCTCATCCATACGGATTAAGTGACCCGCCCACCCTAACCTATTGAGCCGGATTTTATCCACAACCTGATGGTCATGGCATCGCTCATAGATTTCGTCGTTATGTAGGCTACGGAATCGTCCATCCTCATGTAGGGAGCCAAAAATTCTTCGGAGAATTCTTCTCTCGAACGCAGCCAAGAGTTCGCAGTTCCTTTTTTTTTTGCTAAGAACCCAGGTATCCGAGGAATCCCATAAGGACTGGCAAGATCATAGTCTTGTACAGTAAGAGCTTTGACCCTATGGTGAGACGTTTCGAGCGGAACAGTCTTTCTAAGCTGATATAGGATCTGTTGGCTGACAACAGCCGTGCGCGGATTTCATCATCGTAGCTGTTATCGGTTGTGAATTTCGATCCTAGATATAAGAAATTATCAACGGTCTCAAAGTTGTATTCTCCTATCCTTATTCTTCCTGTTTGACCAGTGCGGTTTGATGTTGTTGGATGGTTCATTTTCGGTGCTGACGTTGCCACCATATATTTTGTCTTGCCTTCATTGATGTGCAGCCCAAGGTCTCACGCCGCCTGCTCGTTCTGGATGAAGGCAGTTTGTACGTCTCGGGTGGTACATTTAAGCAATTTAAACATTGATAAAAATAAGTGGAGTTAAACTCAAATATCAATTCTGGATTTAATATTCTCGGTCAGTAATATATGTATATGATTGCCTTGCCGCTTTGTTGGGTAACTGGTTATGAACACACCTACGCGCCATCGTTCTCGGTTACTTGAAATGTATTTGAGCTTCCCCCACGATTCCCCGAGAAGCTTACACTTCTCCTCTACTGTTCTGTGCCAAGTGCCTTTGCAGCGACCCGCCCGTGTTCCTGGGAGAATAGATTCAACTCCATGGCACAGCCAGCAATACATTTGGCGCCCCTCTTAAATGTGTGACCTACCCCACGCCAATCACAGTCCGTGGCCGACCAACTTCTTCGGTTGTTATAATATCAACCCAGCATACTCCAATGATACGACACAGCAAGTTGAGTAGCAGTGGCTTTTAATGCTCGGCTATTTTATGGAGGTTACACTGAAAACCCCTACTTGCCTCTCTTTCAAAATCTGGAACCATTTGACCAAGGTGCCTGATACCGTGGGAAGGCAAACAGGTGTCATCAATGGAATCGAGGTGTTTCAACTCCACCGCATCCTCCAGGGAAAGCAGCACGATAAACATCACTGATGAAACGAATATCGGTGACAGGGTGCAACCCAACAAACTCCATTTTGGGCTTCAACAACTGAAATTTCACGACAGCGCAGAACGTGATATTTCGCGCCATAATACGTAGATCTGATAATGGTTATTAGTTTCTACAGAAAGTTTCTCCTGCGTACAGTTGTCCGTTCACGTTATCGAAAGCTACCTCGAAATCAATGAAGAGCAGGTGTAGCAAAGATGTAAACTCCACGCACTGTTTCAAAATGATCCGTAGTATGTTGAAATGGCCAACACAGGGGGATCCCCAGCAAAAACCAGCCTGCCCTCTGTCGATAAAGTTTTTGAGATATTCTTTAATGCGTTCCTGGATTATTTTAGCTATTATCTTTGCCAAGACAGGAAGCACGCAGATGCTTCTCCAATTGTCACACTAGGATTTTTCTTTAAAATCTTCACGATTACCTCCTTTCTTCCACTGTCTGGAAAAGGTCCCGGATTCCCAAGATATTAGTGGAAGTAGCAGATTTGCAGTAACCGCTTGTTTGGTGGAGCAGTCAGCATCCGAATGTTATGACCAACCATTTCACGCATAACAGGAGGAACCTCACCGGTTGCGACAAGATTAAGAATCATAGTTGTTTGTCATCATGGACGAGTCCACCGTTAACACCTTCCACGATAATCGAAAGATTTGCGGTAACATGCAATTTCTTTCGTGATGCGGTATGCACTTCTGCAATCAGTGCGTTCGTCATATACTTCGCCAAACTTCTCGGGAATTTGATCAGCATCGGAGTTCTAAAGGGTCACACTCGCCATGACACACAGCTGTAAGTAGAGCATTCACCCCTTCCGTTTATCGATCCATTTTCATCATTCTGCAGTCAATCAGGTCTTATGACGCCCCTTGGGAACCGACGATCTGTGTATCACCCGAGAAAAGAGCATTTTTGATGACGGCCCAAGGTTAATCGATATTCTCAATTGGATTCGTCCTTCCGATCAGCAAGATAACTCTCCCACTGCCGAGCAACAACTGGATAATACAAGCGGTCGATGTTGAATTTGGAGTTTCGTAATTACCCAACCTCGCGAGAAGTCGAAAACAAAACAGGCAAGCAAACGAAAATGGGTATGAGATTATGGTCTTTTTGGAGACCGATGTCAGCGCCTCTCTTGTTACACACATCCAGGAGGCAACACCTAAATCTACTGCCGATAATTTTTCAAGGTTTTGTCTCGGATAAGTTTTCGTTTATGTTAACAAATTCGTTAAGGCTTGAACTATCTCCAGCACTATTGGTACTTTTTTGCGCATTCCAATTTTTAGGCTGCTGGCAATATTTTCCAACCTTCTTGTTTATGTTCTTTTCGAAATGGTATCCCATGCAGAAATCAATGCTTTCATTTCCAGGGACAGATTCAGCCCATACCGCGCCATAGGGCAGAACCGACAGCGTTGCTCCCATATGTCTCTTAATAGATATAGGGCCCCTAACATTCGCTATTAGCCGACTCAAGGCCGAGACACCAGCTTCAGCTCCAGTTCATCTTCGAGTCGAACATTAAGCCAAGGTATTCAACCGCTTGTTTTGATTCTATAGTCAACTCGCCGATCGATATCGGGAGCAGGGTCGGACTTCTCTTTCTGGTCAAGATGACTACTTTGGTTTTTTCCAGCGCAAGGTTGAAACCATGAGTAAGCATCCATCTACTTACCCATCACATCAAAATGCCAAGTTTACTTTGCGTCTCTTTATTAGTGCACCCAGCAATAAGTGCGTTACGTTGTCTGTATAACCGACCTGGTGCAACTGTTCGGGCATATCGAGACTCAGCAGACTATTGTAAGAAGCGTTCAAGAGGTCTGGTGCTAGGATGTATCCCTGCGCTGCTTCCGAAGTGATTTCCATCCTCCTATCGCCCTCGAGCGTTCCATAGAGCAGGGAGTGGTGTTTCAGATAATCCCTCAATATCCGCAAAAGATAGCTCAGGACGTGAAATGAGTTTTCTAATGTGCCTAGCATATCTGTCTACTTTATGGAATTGAAGGCATTTCTGACACCAAGCGTTATGAGGAGCACTACCCGCCGAGATCGGCGGTTGTGTGCCTCGGCTCGATGAACCGCATCCACTGTGGATCTCCCTGTTCTGAACCCGAACTACCTTGGGGAGCGAATCTTCTCCTGATGAGCTTCTCAAGTACCTTTCCGGCCGTGCCAAACACACACCGCGGGCAGTATGCAGACGAGAGCTCCGGAGCTCCGGAGAGCGCGACCTTCCAGCGACAAGGAAAATGTCCTCCTTCAAGCAAGCGTTGAACGCCCCAAGCAACAAGCCTGGCCGTTAGCAGAACAGTTTGTAAACTTTCGCCGGGATGCAATCAGGACCTGGCGCCTTCTTGTTTTTCATGGTGAGAACAACTTCTTCAAGCTCTCTTGTTGTGAAAGAGAGATTAACTCGTACAGGATGCCAGGGGAAGAATGCCCGTGCAATGCAGTCCATCTGTTTTGTACTTAGTATGCAGAGCTGACTTTCGGGTGACAAGCTTATAGCGAAGTCCTCACGATTCCTCATCTACTTCGTTGACCAAGTTCTGCAGTCACAAGCTTTGCTTTTATTTATCGCGCTGCTTAGTCTCCTTTTTGCTGAGCTACACTGCGCCTTTATGGTGCATGCCTCCTCGTTGGCGTGTAAACATTGTGCCAAACAACTGAGCTTATGACACTCTCTCCGTAGGTCTCGAATTTCTGCCGTCCACCAGCACATAGAAGGCTTGTCACGGTGGGGGCCCTTTCAGGGCATGGAAACCTCACACGCTGGCGTTATCAGGTTCTTCACTGAATTTAGTATGGTGTCAGCTGCAACGCTACCTTCGCCCGGAGTGCCCTCCGGCGCGATTCTGAACTTCTTGATGTTCACCGTCGCGACATTCCACAGGCAGTGGAAGCGTCGCGTTGGTGCACGCCGAGAAGTAGGGTCAACCACTTCGAATGCGATTTACTGGTGATGACTTGCTGAGATAGTACCAGAAATTTCGACACAAAAGTGATGTCAGGTATGTTTCCTTCGCAGCCTGGGCACCGAAACGTTGGCCGGGATGCTACTAGGATTTCCACCTCATGGTGGTACTACCAACACGGCAGATTTTTGGGCCTCGGAGGAGGAGGAAGCGAGAAAAACACAAACAATATTTCAATATGGGAAAACTGCTCATTAAATCAACAGCCGGGGTAGAAATCTTCCTTGTCAGCTAATTATAAATGTTTGAATTAAAAATCCAAATATATTTACTATTATTCAGAAATAGGCTTCAAAAGTCCTTTGTGAAATTATAGCCTTTATACTGGAAGAGAAATGTTCGCTCAATGTCAATATATTCGCAATGCATACGTTTATTTCACGGTCAATGCTTTTCCGTGGACAATTTTTTTTCCAGCGTTTGTACGGAAAATTAATGAAATTTACCACATATGGGTGTACGTTGAAAATCGCTTATGCATACATTTCTGTCCTTTGAAGTTCCAGAGCCAAGCAGACGATTCACCAGGTGAAAAATTCATTCCAATTAAAATAATTTGTCGCTGTTTGTGCATCACATCATTGAAAAAGGAATTATTGAGACACAGAGCGAATGACGCTCGGGGCTCAAAGTCTATTTGAAATATAAATATTTTCGAAATTTTGACGAATTTTTAGCTTTTGACTCTGATTTTGGACAGGTTTTAATTAATGATGGGGATCACCTTAAATTCTATAGAAAATTAATTAAAAAAAAACAAAAATCAAAAATTCTGAACAATTATTTTTTATAATTCCAATTCCAGATTTATTGGATTGATACGATTAAATTAGTCCGAATTGGTAATTTAAGTCTCTTTTTTGATGATGTATTTTTTAAGAATGTCAATTCGGTAAAACGAATTGCAACCAAAAAAGAAAACATTCCTAGAAAGCGCAAAAAGCCTCCATTGGACTGCAAAACGAAATTATCATAAAATTAGACTCCTTTCTGCGTTATTCCTTCTGATTTACTTTCTATTTCTCAAGAAAAATCTTTACTGAGACGTGTTTATTTAATCATATCAGACCCTTCAAGACTGACTATGATTTTTTTCTATTTTTAGCCCTCCACAAAGCTCCCTTTATATCACAAACATTCAATGGCAACCAAGTAGGCCTTCAAGGCAAATTGTCAATATGCACAAGTATCTGAAGTCGGTGATCAACAAAAGATTTATTTGTGCACTCGAACTTCGAGCCCGGCTAAGCATTGCTATCCATTAGTAAGGATATTGTGCAAATAAAAGGGAAGCAACCGAAAGCGACATTGATGAAGATTATCTGGCTTCAAGCTCGGCAATAAAATGTTTATTGTATCAATTTTTTGAAGAAGGCCAAGTATCTTTGAAGCGAGAAATGTGAAGGAAACGCAATTCTTTGCTGATGACGATTGTTGTTCCCGGCGGAAGGAAGAAATGAGAAGCGGAAGATAATAATATTCTCTTTTCCTCTTCTATTCCAGTGATGTGTCGCGTTTTCGGTTCAAAATTCCAGGGAATAAAGTGAAAACGTCAATTTACACGTCGAAATGGCATTGGCTATGTTATGCATATTTAAAGCATAATATAATATTTTATATCATGTACACGTGTTGTAGCTTTCATTTTTTTACTTAATTGAATGAGTTTTGGAAGTAGTAGTAAAAACTAACAGCAAATTGAAACATGCTTCCTACGAAAGGCATTAGCAAACATCAACCGTATGTTAAATATGCACCATAAATGCAATACAGGGATAATACTAGAGAGTTTCCCGGACCCGAAACCCCGGTAGTCATAGATGTCTGTGTTCACCTTTTCCACTTGCCCAGCATTAAACGTTGACGATAACGAAAGACGAAACGTAGATTGGTACCCACTATGTAGCACAAAACCTGGGAAACGCCTGCTGAATCACCACCAACAGCTCTACTAACGAATCCTGTCTCCACGTCCACCTGGTGACCGCTGGGAGTTCTTTCTCTCCTCTCTTAATGAAGAGCTGCAGACGTTGAAGGATGAAGGGGAGTCTCCTGCGCCTAAAGACGGGACAAATTGGACCAACTAGTCCTCCAGGTCGGGGATTGGGTAGGGCAGACAACCCTACTGGAAAAACCGAGGTTACGAAGCCATGAAAGGAGCCTCGGACTGGATAAATTCAGGGAACGTACGCTACAGATCAAATGCTGCTCAGCAGCTAGCCGATATTCTGTTCTAGGCCTGATACAACAGTTTTACAAGAGATGCGTTGGACAGGTGGCGGTTTTCTGGAGAAGAGCCACTATACCATAAATTTACTGGCCATCCAGGAAACCGTGTACTCCGAGTATGTTTCTTAGTCAGTCAAAAAATAAAACTTGCTAATGTTGGCTTTGAAAACATAAGCCAAACGCTATGCCCTCTACGTTTGCGAGAAAAATTTAGAGCTGGCAGCAGAGCTGGCTAAGGTTACCCTCTACGAGGCAGCAGAGCGAATTCTCCAAGCCCGCCCCAGATATAATATCAAAATCATACTTGGGGATTTTAACAGCCAAGTAAGGACGGGCCCGTATTCAGGCGATACCTCGGCTTCCATAGTTTACATAAACTATCAATGATAATGTACTGCGGACTATTCAATTAGATGTATACCACGAACCGATTGTTGGCATACCTGGCTTGGAAAGCGGTCCTCAAAAATACGGGGTCCTCTCCAGACCTTCAACCAAATTGACCATGCCACCTCTCAGCTTTGACCGCCTGGTCGACCAATGATTTTCACAATCACCTGAAGAACGTTATCATTGATACGGCCACAAACACAGTTAGCCTAAGTAGGAACGGCTGGTTTGACGATGAATGTAAGCTAGCAATGGAACGGGAGAGCGCCCAAGGTGTGGGACAGCGAATCAATGCCTGATGGCTGGTAAAGAGGCTTATCTGTCCCATCACGCAGTGCAGCAATTATTAAGATATCACGTTGCTGAGTACCATCTATAAGATATTCGCCGCTATCTTGCAATGCCGGATACCAAAGAGGCTTCACTTCGGACAAATCAGCAACAGATCAGATTTTCTCTTTGCAGCAAGCGATGGAAAAACTGTTGGAATACTGACATCAGTTGCCCCATCTATTCATCGACTTTAAAGCCGCCTATGATAGCATAACCAGGGTTAAACTGTACAAGACCATGAAAGAATTCGGTATCCCAACGAAATTGATAGGACTGACCAGGCTGACACTTTAACCTGGCCCTGGAAAAACCTAGAATCCCCTCTCACAATCAGGCGAGAGTGAATGCTGAAGCCATCCACAACACAGCCACCCGCCGGGAAAATGGATGCTTTAATAACCGTAGTCAGCAGAGATCCTGGAGATGAAGCATCAACAAATAATCATCACAATCACCTGAAAAAATGTTGCATTCTCAGAGGACGCGGGCATGTGCGAAGACTTGTTGCGAACTCCGGCGAATAGAAAAGCGACTTCACAGACGGAAGAAAGAAGCCTTGGAAAACCAACAGGTCTGTGAACTCAAAAAGAACAGGGAGCAACCGCACCAGGCACAGTTGGCGTTGGAACCAGTCTGGTGGTATTCGAGCGCATAACGATTCTGATTTCTTGCAAATCTAAGCTGAATGTTTAGTCGATAATATGCATATCGTTGAATCTACCCGAATTGTCAAAAAATGGTTAGAAATGACGGAGAAAGCACAAAGGAGACACACGGTGTGGAAGTTTTCTCGAATACACACAGTGTATCCAAACCGTATGGACGGTATCGGTCCGATGGATGCAGAAGGTGTGGGCAAAAAGGCCATATTGCCAAAGGGTCAAATAGGCCCCAAATGCTTATTATGTGAAAGAAGGGACGGCATTACCGGCACATTGCCGGAAGTGCTAAATGCCTAGCATTTAGGATGCCGCTGACTTCAATGAAAAGAAAATATTTATTCAAATAAACCTCAATCATTGCAGGGTCCCTAAAGATTTACTCGACCAGACCCGCTATGAACCCGAGGTGGGAATTATTTGCGAACCCTATAGAAACCGTCATGGTGGCGTATAGGTTGCAGATTCGATTTTTGTGCAAGCCATATAATGTACTGGGAGCAGCCAGCGGCGGTGTGTGGCCGCAAATAAACGGGGTATATATATACAGGTGTTACGCCCCACCAAATCTGACACTGTCCGAATTCGAGGAAATGCTTGACGCAAGGGGTACGACCCCTTACTTGGGCTATGGAGTCGCCGGGCAGAAGACCATCATGCCCGAAACCGGGAGATATGTCAGGCTGGTCTGCTAAAGCTTTGGATGAGCAGACCTTCATAGAGGTGTGGCTACACCAAATAATAAAGCAGGCGCCTATACGGAAAAAGCGGATCAAATAGCCTGATGCATCGCCAAAGCATGTGATGCGTCCATGCCTAGGAAAGGCTCATTCTCGGGTAGAAGACTAAACTACTGGTGAAATACTGGACTAGCCAGCCTTCCATCGGCCTGTCACCGAGCCAGAAGAGCGGCTCAGAGGGCGGTAGGCAGAAACGACCAAGGGTAAAAAGAACGCGCCTATAAGGAAGCCCGTAAAAGCCCTTAAGCTCGCTATGCAATGGAGGAAGAGGGAATGCTTTAAGGAGCTCTGTTCGGAAGCGCCTATAAAATCGTAATGGAGCGAGTTAGAGGCCATTCACCTCCACAGATCACGTGCCTTTCCCTCTTGTTGAAAATTATCTAGGGGTTACTCCACCAGTAAGAAGAGGGAACAGGCAGCTTTCAGCGACCTTTGAATGTAACGGCAATACCGCCAGTCACCAAAGACATGTTGCTGGAGATGTGTGTCAGAATAAGAGAAAATAAAGCTCTGGATCTGGATGACGTACCGAATAGGGACCTAAAACTTGCTGTGAAAACGTACATGTCCGAGGGGATATTTCCTCCTTCATGGAAACAACAGTAGTTAGTACTACTGCCTAAGGCTGGTAAACCTCCATGTTAGCCAACCTCCTACAGACCTATTTGTCTTTTGTACACTGTGGTTAAAATCTTATAGCGAGCAATCTGCAATATATTAATCCCGGTTGTAGAGAGCCAGGGAGGCCCCTCGGATTGGTAGTATGGGTTCCGTAAAGCCAGATCAACCATTGATGCCATCAAACTGGTTACTGGCTTGGCCGAAGATGCAATTCACGGTAGTACAAGCAAATATTGCGTGGTGGTGATCCTGTACGTGACAAATTCATTCAAGTCGGCCAATTGAAACCTAATACTGGAATCTCTGGCAAAGATTGATATTCCTGACTCTCTTGCAGCTACTGCCAACAACTGTTTACAAGAACGCTTGCAGCTACTGCCAACAGCTGTTTGATACTGGTATGACACTGACGACGGACCTAAAGAGTACATTATTTCCGCCCACAAGGCTCCGTATTGGGCCCTCTGTTGTGGAACATCGTATACATTGATGTACTTAATCTTCGCCTTCCGAAGGAAGCCACGGTGATGGGTTACGCCGACTATATAGCGCAGGTTGTAGTCGCAAAGGATCTCGAAGATGCTGAGTTGTACTCATGTGAAGTAATCAGTCCTGTTAAGGGTTGTCTAAAGCGTTGTGGTAGCAGTGGGATTTGTATCGTGATTTGACGTCGGATACCAGTCGACTCAGCTGTAAATGAGTGCCTGAGTCAAACCAGGGTAATAATCACGGCGGAGCGCAATGCTAAACACATTGCCTCCTACAGGCTACTGTAATCCTGTAATGTACCGTTACAGTCTTGAATAAAGTGCTTTAACACACTTCAAGGCCCTGATTAAAAATGGATTGTTGCGCCAACGATTATTATTATTAGAGAATTCTGGTCTGACACTTGCGGAGGAAAGAACGAAAGCGGTCCTTATAACCAAGCGCCGTATTCAAATTGGGAAACGTATCATCACTTCTAAGCCTGCCATCAAATACTTGGGAGTGATGATAGATGGGAAGCTCAGCTATAATCAGCACGTGGAATATGCTTATACAAAAGCATTCACCGCAATTGTGGCCCTGGCAAGGATTATGCCAAACGTAGGTGGGCCACGGCATGCTTCCAAGTTGCTAGAGTAGTAATAGGTAATTCTGCTCGATCCAGCTGCAGTTTGGAGAAAGGCATTCCAAGTCACTTTTGCGCTAACAAGCTGAGTGCAGTTTATAGAAGAACAGCCCGAAGGGTATGCTTGGAATTCAGAACTGTCCCAGACGATGCAGCATCCGTCATTTCAAGAATGATGCCCATTGGTACCATATCGTGGCTGATGAGATGACGAACATATGCAATGTGAAGTCTATCTCTCTTTTATCGCATATGAAGGACGCCGAAAGGAAAAGATCTCTAAATAGATAGAAAGAGCATTGGGAACGCTCTGGAAAGGGTCGGTGGATACACAGGCTCATCCTTGCCACCAAGGAGTATTTCGAGAGGCGGCACGATGAGCTTAATTATAATTTTACTCAGTTTCTCACAAGGCATATCGGCAGTACCTGTTCAGGTTGAAACTAGATACATCAGCCGATTGTCCAAACTGCAATGGAATCCCAGAGGACCCAGACTACATATTCTTCTACTGTCCAAGATTTGTGGAAGAAAGGAAGAACCTAGAGGAGAGTACAGGAGAGGTTCTCGTACCAGAAAATCAAATGCGAAGAATGCTAACATGGCAGGAAGACTGGGATGCGATGAACTCCATGGTCTCATCTATCCGGAACAAACTGTGAAAACCAGAGGAGGCTAGAAAAGCACGGTTACGTACTCCGCGTAGAGACGAGAAGGCACGAACCTAGGTGCAATTATGTATTCCCATCCGCCGCTGCATTCGATGGCCGCAGAAACCGCTGACGGACTGACATGAGACGGGGGTGACAAATGTCAGAAATGACTTTTACCAAGAAGAAAAAAAGAGGACTCAAATCTCATTGGCCAGCCAGTCAAAGTCGGATTCGTAGAACAGTACAGTTCTTCTAAAGTACTCAGTACTCAGTACACATCACGTTGATGTATTTCAGATCATCGGAGAGTAACTTTCGTGTGTTTGGTAACAATTAATTCATTGCTCTTCATTATCCTTATTTGAAATAAGTTAAGTACGCACTGACTGAAGGAACCTATTGGCTCCCTAGTATTTAATTCTACAACTATTTTTACTTTTCTGGGGTACGTACCCGGAGAGTTGCCTTAATTTCATTAAAAGACCCAAAATTAGGATAGCGAATTAAACATTCACAGGGTCATATAATTGAACATTCAAAAAAAGAAATGTTTTAAGCAGAGTGAAATTATGCGGTGTTTCCAACGATTAATTAATTGAAATAATAAAACTTGTTGTTTCTTTTTCGTTGGTGTGGGTATTTATTCTTGCAAATACCGATATTTCGGGAACCACTTGTTCCCTTCATCAGTTTGTTTGCACTGATGAAGGGAACAAGTGGTTCCCGAAATATCGGTATTTGCAAGAATAAATACCCACACCAACGAAAAAGAAACAACAAGTTTTATTATTTCAATGTTTTAAGGATTATTTTCCCAATTTCTTCTTGACTGACAACTAGGCAACTATAAAATCAAGGAACATTAAGGCATGCTCATGTTATGATTATAGTATGTTATAGTACGTATTTAACTTACCATTGTCGTATTTCCTTTTCTGTGACTGTAATTAAAAGAGAAAATAAATTAAATTAGCTCATATAATGGCAAAGTGAACAATATTACTTTAATATAGGACAGAGCGCTGACATTGCCTGCAAAACAAAAGGAGCATATTAGGGCCACATCCCTGAAGTCTGCAGACTGAAACTATAAACCTTCGGTTGAGCTCAGGAATAGTAATGGAGCAGTACCTGGTCCGCCCCAAAATAGTTAAGTAAGTTTAAGCTTTGAAGAATACTAATGAAATCCAATTAAGGTAATGCTCTACGTGACCGTATTATTTTGCGATTCATCTCGGTACCTTTCTAATGTGTGCGGAGCTGTTTGACGTTTTTTGTTTGCATCTGGAAGCTCTTCATTGCTCCCACCCTTTCACACATATACATACAAACATGTGTACATAGTTCGCTGTTCAAACTTTCGACAGACAAAAGACTGAAATCAGCTCTTTGTCGGACTAAACTCGTCCTTCTGAATCCTCCCCACCCCCACTCCATTCCACTCCGACTGACCCTACTTAGAAGAAGTATTTTGAATAAGTTTGGAACAATGGCTTGAATTTTTCATTAGGAAAAGAATAATGGTACCCGAATAGTTAAGTGGTAGAGGGAGGATATTCCCGTGCGTCCAACAATAACTAGAACTTATGTCTACGTATGTTGGTGGGGAAAGAGTTTCATTTCCAATTAGTTTGCTGTAGGGAAGCATCTTCTTAAGTTATTTCTGCTGTTCAGGTTGAAATGATGGCAGGAAGTTTTTGGTACAAATGCTTCTTTGGGGGTTGGGATACTTCCATGGATGCAATTTCTTGTGGACAAAGGAATTTCTTTGGTATTGTTCTGTATTAGTTATATTTGAAGAAAAGCTGCCACTACCGAAACAATTAACACAAATTCTTCAACTATTTAGGAGTCAGATGAGGATACTCCGTGGACAAAAATGAGTTTTTAGAAAACATTCAAGTACAAGTGCGCTTCACCAGACAATGGGTTCTGCTGAGGACCGTACACAATTGAGCGAAAGGACGAAATAAAATTCTTCTTTGTTAGTTTTGATACCTTTTAAAATATGGGATCTTAGTACCGAGAAATCGTGATAGATGGTTTTTCTCTGGAGAATAGGCCAAAATGCTTCAAAAGTTTGGATGGAAATCAGGTTAATTTTGGGTGGGTTAAACGTAATCTGTTACATCTGAAAAAAAATGGAAGGGTAGGCGAGTCTCCCGCGTTAGCGTTTTGAATTTGGTAAGCACCATTTTCGGATGAAACATATCTGATTCCCAGACTACTTTAGCTTGATCATAGCGATTATGGAAGAAAAAATTTCATCCATTTTCAGTAACCATACAAACCGACGAAAGACACAAACATATTTTCGCCATTCTAAATAAAGTCATTCCAATGGCAATGAATCCTCAGTGCACACTTTTGATTAATCAATTAAATAAATAACTTTCTCAATATGTCTGAGAGCTTCTACTCTTGCCGGTCTAGTGTTTTTGTTTGGGTTAGGTGGCGGATTCCAGGAAACTTTCGACCATATACATACATGCTGCAGACTTTTGTTAGACTTAAAATGTCCGCAGTTGGTGGTGAAACTTGTATACTTTTAAACACAAAGTCGTTTCCGGGAGAATTGAAATATTGCCAAGCTAAATCGCTGAAAAGATTTGGCTTCAGTTTTAGGAGTTATCTGTGCATACTATATGTATAGATGAAGAAAGTCCATTTAATGATAAAGCCCTACAAATTATGACATTAGTGATTGAGCTTTCATGTAGGCAAAAAGCGATTGTACCATATTGATCCTAAAGTCAACCTTTGCTGTTAACTCTTGGCACATATTGAAAAGAATAGCCTTCATTTCCTAATGGGCAATCTTCTGTTGATTCGCTTTCCGGCAAATTGCTTAAATTTGTATGATGGAAGAAAATCATTGCGCATATTCGGCGTTCTTCAATCATTTTCGCCCGAAAAATTTCGCGCATTTTTTTTTCTGGTGCAGGGGAGGTCCGGCAAGAAATTTTCAAAATGGTGTATAATACGGTTCACTCTAGCGGACGTACCACGGGCTAGCCCAACATGAAAAACACACCAAACAATGGACGCGGGTCCATCTGATATGCCAGGCTATAAGGGTTTCATAGTATGTTGGAACAAATTTATTAAAATGTTCTACTCTACTTGGAAGACTCCGATGATTGGCTATAGATGTGTATTTATTTTCGGTGGACGACAGATTCAAATGATGACCAGAAACGATACCCTTTCGTTCGTGAAACCCAGCTGCGTCGGCTTTCCTCAGATATTTGGTTTGCCGTTTCGGAACACCAAAATTAGCAATTACGAGCCAAGGCTATTGTGCTGCCGTTACACATGTTCAGCGGATTATTACTCACCGTCAAATGCAATAGTTGAAAAGATCGGAAACATTGGCACCACACCCCACTCTTAGCACTCAGAACAACAGATGATTAACCGCAAAATTGGTGTATAGAACTCAAAAGGCGTCACAGACAAATTTCTTCGTTCAAAACTGCACGAACATGAAATAAGGCGAAAAGGGACGAAATAAGGTTCACTTTTGCTGCTTCTAAGCTCACGTCTTACTTGCTTCAACTATCTACTCTTCTCGTGTAATCACCTGACATCGCTCCTTCCAGCTATCACCTTTTATGTCCAATGGAAAAGGATGGAAAAAATGAATCTACGTTGCAGTAACTATCATTAACTTCCACCGAAAAACAAGCAGAATCCGAACTTAGTGAAACTTCGAAATCGTGAGTAACTCGACCAAAATCTGAATGGCCCAAGTTTCATCGAACTTTAATTTATTCCTCTGCACATTGCGTGTTATTGAAACTTGGCTGGGTAAAAAGATACTAAACTCGCAAGACACTCTCTATCTTTTCAATCTTCTTACGCGCCTCTCTTTGTCAAAAATTATGCCCCTATTCCAGCGAGATGACATGAGCAAATCACTCATCTGAACTCCCATGTTGTCCTCAACCCTGCTTAATTTTACATTGGCAGTTTCAAGCCCAATTTCAGTGGTCTGAACTTAGTCCTGCCACATTCAACTGGATTTATCATCAAGTCCTGTGGTTCAGGACTGAACACACTTTATACCATTTGGTCTCACCAATTTTCTAATTCTGTCACTTCAAATTCCGGCGCTTTCACCGAATGCGATGTATAACTGACTTCCCAAAAAAAGTCATCTAGAAAACACGTGAAAACCGTCAGTCAGCTTTTTCGTTCTTTTTTGAAAACTTGGGTTTAACTCAAAAAAGAGGAATCCGTTGCGTCCGAGGAAGTAAGTTGCTTCCCAAGTGGGCCAGTCCGTCACTTAGTTGATGCGCACTCAGGATTCCCAGCATCCTCAACAAAAATTTACTTAGGTCTGGTTTAGGTTTGGACTTATGACGGAGTTTACTTGAATATAATTCGTACCCATTAGATGTTTGCAATTATTTTTAAGTGGAGCGATTTCCATCTGTCGTAGTTTTCGGTCATGCTCCTCCCAGAGCAGAGGTGAGGCAGCGTCTGATGAGTTGCCTCTACCCTGGACGAAACCGTCAGTCAGTTTTTTCGTTCTTACGTGAAAGGAGACTTTCATTATATACATAGACTATACATAAACTGGACAGTCAGTTTTGCTAAGAATTATCACTCAAATTTTACCCCAGCAAACTTGCTTCCAAATTTCTTAGACAAGTTTGCGAAACGTCAGATTAAGTTGATTTCACCAACTCCCTCCAATTTTCAAATTTTGTGAAGAAAGTGAACGTTCGTTCCACCAACTTTTATAAAATCTTTAACTAAGTAAGTCGCAACGGACCTTCGTCCGAACTGACTCCTTAACTATTTTCGCAAGAGTCCAAAACTACTTTTCGAACCGATTCTGCACGGTATCTTTCGGTACTTGCATATTCGGTTCCTTTCCATCTTCCATTCCTCCCCCTCCCTCCTTTTCGTGTTCATCATAGACTTCCATTCCAAGCTCCCTGTTATGTTTATTCCGGAAGAACATCCTTTTCCCCTTCCTCCGGATTTTCCTCTGCTTCGGCTAAATTAATTGCGTCTTCGGACGATGTGCTCCAGCTCAATATCTTTTCAACTCCAGTTTTTGAATACAACCTCCATCTATCTGAGCTTATTCTACGACCTTAACGTAGCCCTCGATGGTAGGCTCCATTTTCACAGTTAGATACTTGTACAATATTATTACTTATACTGTACCCTTTAGCACCTGAAGTGCAAACCTTTTCGGGGTGCCTTATGAAGAGCTTGAAGACCAAATAATTCAGTCAGTCTCCCGATCTCGCTACCCCTGGACAAAAGGCGGGTCCACCGATATGACGCCGAGTCCTCTTCTGTAGCAGCAAAGTTCGTCAGTTGGCTGTTAAGGACAAGACTGGGTGGTTCATAAGCACATTGAAGGAAGGTTTTTCTCCTAGTAGAAAGGGTAGAAGTTGATCTTGCTGCCGATACCATAAAAATGGCCTGACATGACCTCTTTATGTCGCCTAATCCGTGTTTTAGACATTGTTCTACACAAGATGACTTCAATAGGCTGTGTCGGTTCATAGAGGTTGAGCTATAAGTTCCACCGGGTATGTTCTACAATAGTTGTAGTGTTCCGATTATGAGGACTGTCCGTAAGTACTGTGCGTTGTTAACGCCAATGCAAAAATTACTTATATTCAGCACGGTGGGATTGGATTGACAGCAATATAGTTAAAAGTGGCTTCCTCGCGTAACTTAGCTCAGTTAAGGAGGAGCTACTTTCCAAAGAGGCTGCAGCAGGTACTTCTAGAGATTTCATATTGGAACTCCTCTCGTAAAACATTACGTGCGATGAAAATGCCAAATATACGAGTCAATGTAACCGATGTTGCCATGTATGGGTCCAGCCGGGTGGGGGTGCGTCTTTAACCGCAGGAAGAGGAATTTAGCATATTAACTAATTACGCTGCAAGAGTACAGTATGTATGGCACAGCATCGAGTTAGACAATGTATGTCATCATGGGAAATATCCCTACAGTTCTCCTAACGAATGAGGAGTACTATCTCATTCAAGGAAAGTGGAAAAATGGGCCCAAATTGACCGCACACTTCTAAGAAGCAACAAGAAGGAAGTTACACAAGAGATAATTCCAATAGTAAGTTAATTCCTGAAAAGTGTTGCCTGGTAGATTTCCTTAGTGGACATGATAATTATAGAAAATATTTGCATTGCTTCCGATAAGACGCCGTTCGTCTATTCTGAATGCGAAGCTGCGCTCTAGGACCCGGAGTGTCTTATGGTTGATTTTCCGAAGTGTACGGGGGGAGAATAAGGTTGTACTAAACCTGCAAAATCTATAGCTGTCCGACCCTGTAATGTGTAGTAGAATAAATTTGATTCATTGTAAATGCAGCAATATTCGCCATAGCTCCAGGATCAGGATCGAGCCCTGGATGATGGATGTGGGACTTAGACGCATTAGCGCATATTCGAGTCCCTTTCGATTCATGAGGCAGTGTTTCATGAGGATATGGAAGAATGGAGGCGATACTTCTGGTAGATCTGAACCCGCACATTGCTGCAACAACAATGTCTTTCATTGCCACGGTTGAGAGGAAAAGCCAATGATGAACTAGATTCTCAACCCAATTTTCGTCGACTGCAGTTGTGGAGAGGTTCGACCTTTCGGGTCTCTTCCCTACCAAAATATCTTCGGAACATTACAGTTGAGTATGCCTCCTTAATGTAATCTTTGAGTTCTATTGAAAGTTAGTGAAAGATAAGGGAGACAGCCGAAATGATATACGTGTGCAAAAAATGCCAAGGCGCTTATATATCTCGACTATCTTGGCCAGTTATGAAACGGCAGCATAATCGCTGCAAGTCACCAAATGCGCATAGTAAAATTAATCTAACCTGCTTAAGGATTTGAGAGAAACTCTTTGCTTCTGAAACTGCATCAAAAATGCAGTCACAGTTTCCCCGGTCCGGCCTTCTAATATGTTGGGGTCGCCGCAATTTAAAATTTCTATCAGTAGAGTAACCGTGCTACTTGCCATTCGTCCTTCCTTTTCATCTCCTATATATGTAGATCCTCCAAGCGTTCGGGGAAGCCAAAATTGCACGGATACAAAGGTAAGCAGTCCCAACTGGTCGAACTCTCCTTCTTCTGTTCCGGCACTTCCACACTTTCCGGCCAAAAACTGAAGATCAAGAGAAATTATGTGAGTCTCATTACGGTCGAATTGTATTACGCTCAAAGAGCTGTGAGGGTAACCGAACGTCATGGCCCGGGTCCGGAATCGAAAACAGGAAACTGTTCAGAAAGAAAAGTGGAAGAGCAGTCCAAAGTACCACCTATACACTCACTTGATCTCGAAACAATGGTTTGCCTCCAATCAATACCAAGATATTTTTTTTGATACCGATCCGGGGAACTAACCAGCCTTGTTCAAGATGTTATTGATATTAAATAAAGCATATGATGAGCGGTTGGCTGGAGCGTGGATAACCTTCTAGAGGACCTCGAGAAAAACTCGTTTCTTCTATCATGGCCCACTTTCATTTTCGTGACACTGTTCCCGAAACGCATAATGCTTGAACGTTACAATTTAATTATCTTTACATTGTATGGAAACAAACTCATCTATTTGGTTGGGGAAAAAGAAATGTCGCATTTGTGATTTAAATTTGACGCTGTATTTAACATACTTAGAATTATCCGATTTAAGTCAAATATGCGCCGTTTTGTTCGCAGAGTGATTGCCATTTAAAAGGCAACTTCATTATCCCCCCTTATAAAACCCCCCCTCCTTATTTGCAAAAACTCAGACAGCCAGTTTCCGCAGACCTCTTTGAGGCACCAAGAGCGTTTTGCACCAAGAGCGTTTTGCATGGATCGAAAGAGATGGTAATCACTTGGTGCCAGGTCCGAACGGTGGGTGCGATAGGACATCCCATTCGAGCTCCCTTAGCTTCTGGGGGGTCATCAAAGATGCGTGAGGCCGAACGTTGTCCTGGTGGAACACAACGCCATTCCTATTAACCAATTCTGGCCGCTTCTGGTCAATCGGCCGCTTCAAACGGTCGAGCTGCTCACAGTAGAGGATCGAATTGAGGGTCTGGCTATAGTTGAACAGTTCATAGTGGATGACTCCCTGCCAATCCCACCAAACATACAGCAAAACCTTCCTGGCCGTAAATCCGGGCTTGGCGATGATTTGGGCCGGCTCATCGCGCTTCGACCACCATCTTTTTCGCTTGAGATTTTCGCACGTGATCCACTTTTCATCACCAATCACCATCCGCATCAAAAATAGGTCGAATCCATTCCGTTTTAGCAATGCATCCCAGGCGTTGATTCGGTCCAAAAAATTTTTTTGCGTCAACTCGTGTGGAACCCAAACATCTAGCTTTTTTTTGGAATCCAATCTTCTGCAAATGGTTCCAAACGGTTTTATAGTCTATATCCAGTTCCTGGCCAATCGGGCGGATGCTCACATGTCGGTCTACTTGGATGATTTCGACGATTTTATCGGTTTCTACGACGATTGGGCATACCAGTATAGGGTGTATCTTCGACATCCACTACACCAGAACGAAATCGATGAAACCAACGCTGTGCTTTGCGAATCGTTACAGTATTGGACCCATAAACTTCACAAATTTTTTCGGCCGCCTTCGTTGCATTTTTACCTCTCAGGTAGTGAAAACGTGAAATATGATGAATTTCTTGCTTGGTGGACCCCATCTTTGACGCGCTATAACTTGAGACTGAAAGGTATGATTACAACACTGTCAAAGAGACACTTGTAGCACAGATTGGCGTCTTCAAATCGACGTATGGTGTGATCCGATGCGATCAGTACAACAAAAGATACATTTAAGTGTCATCATCTATTGAAAAAATACGACATTACTTTTTCCCCAACCCAATATAATTTAAGTTCACCGTAACCCTAATCTAAAAGATTCTCAAGTGTCCTTTTGATTCTAATTCCACAGGGAACACGACAGAATTTTATGACTTCTCTGAGATTTAGTAAGGTCTATTTTTTTCCCGGCGCTGTTTCAATTTCTTGGCTTCTACAAAGCCTTTCTTACTTTTCTCGTTAGGCGTTAGGCCCTTTCCACTTCCTAAAACTCTCTGCTAAATAGATCTGCACTCGCATTGATTCAAAGCTTTTGCCACTAGAGCGTCGCAGACACAAAAGGAAGAAACACGTTATCCTTTTATTTCGCATCATCGGTTGCCTGCATTCCATCAAGTAATCACCCGATCATGCTAAACGAAGAAAACTGAAAATATTACCGCTTGCAGCTATTTATCAGCGCACAGGCAGCCTCACAATTTAATCGACATAGTTATATTGGTATTACTTGAAGGTAAACGCTCAAGCAAAGTACATTGAATTGCACGACAACAGCTGCAGGTAAATAGCATGGTAATAGAAAAAGGGGAAAAGATCATTACTAAATATGGTTCAAGATTGGAGGAGATTTGAAGATTGACGGGTTTTAGATAGAAATTTCTTAAACTAGAATTAAAATTAACCTTTTAAAAAGAATATTTCAAAATGGCCTAATTTTAATAATAAGGAGTTGGGATGAGATTTAGGAAATTGGAGAGACGGAAACGGACCTTTTCAAGAAGGCAAAAAGAAAGTAAAAGCATGGCTTTCTCAATGCTAGTTTCGTTATTCTGAAAACAAGCTTATTATTCTGGCACCATTTCAAGGCACATTTTTGCAATGCACAGAATCTCTCTATATTGGGAGTTAGGACTATATTTATAGACCCTGACGAGACAAAGACTAATTTGAGCTGTTAGGGCTAGGGGGCTGCTAGCAGATAATGGATAATTTTTCGACTCTCATCCTATACATTGATTATATTCGCCAATTTTATTCAAATCTAATTAGAGAGAGAGAGAGGGAGAGAGAAAAAAAACTTATTTTTACTTGGAGCTGAAAACACCCAATCAAATGTTTTTATTGAAAAAGTTCTGCGGCGAGCTGAAAACTTGAACCGTACCATACAGTGCCCCGTGCGTGTAAATACAGAAAAATAACAAATGTTTCGAGCAGTTTTTCACATAGCCGGGAAAGCATGTGTTGGCAATATTTCACCAAATTTGGAATTCGATTTGTTCAATTGCGTACTATTGCCAGAGGGAGACTGTCTGGCTGTTCCCAGAGTTTGTTCCATGAGATATTCTATGAGTAATTAATTTGCCGACAGCGGTAGGAATGAGCATAGCATTGTTCACATTGAACGGATATAATTGGAAAGTGATTAGTGACCTTCGGTGGAAAGCAATATGCCTGACAGGATGCAGCAGCTGGAGTGTATATATGTATATTTGGCTGCAAACAAATTTCGTATAATTACGTTTTCTGCTAACTTCCAGCTATACACGCTAAAATCATTCAGCCATGCACTATAAGGATACAAGCTAAATACTTCCAACATTTCACCAGCTGCTCATTATGCTATGGCGGAATATCCTCCATTTATTGCTGTACCAAACAGACAATACGAAACATCTGTACATACATTCATATGTGTATGTTGTATATGTAATATTGAATGGTTTTACTAGTTACATGTACATAACAGACCATATCTAGCAATGTAGTCACTATGTTTTGCGTTAACTAAACCCAAAGTGCTCTTATATAGTTGCATTATACACCATTGGTGGGGTATAGCGCGTCAATGATCGTTTGTGATTCACTGAATGCCCTTCAGCTACCCTCATGGCTGCCCCTCTGCTACTCTGCGTCAAGTGCCCTAGGGACGACCCCCTCGTCTGCCATCCCAGGAGAGTGAATTCCACTGGATACCGTAGCCTGCAATGGAATTGTCATCCCCTTAATATAATGCTCAGAGGTGGCGGGAAGAAAGACGGGGCGGCAACCCTATCGGCTAACCAAAACCAGGAGAACCTCCATAGTGGTGGCACCGGTAGACGCTGTATCCCATTGGCTTGCTAGCCGTGATGCAGTAGGCAAATGGTCCAAAGGCCTAATTAGGGCGATCAGACCCGAGTCTGCATGGGGACTCATCTGAAGTGGCAGTAGTTACAAAACCTTACCAGAGGTATACTGGTACCATGGGAACAGGGATAGCCCCTGAATTTACATACTTGAAGTGAACTCCTGTTGTATGTGCGTTCTGTTCGGTTGTTTGCGGTTGGCCCTCTAGTGGGAGCTTTATGGGGTTGTGGTTCAAGCGAACAAAGACCTTCGGCTCTCAGCGTGGTGCTGTGTTTCACCACGGGTGCCGTACTCCTTAAAATGGAAGCGACCAGTTACAGCAAGTGGTTCATCAACTTGTGCTCAAGGTATGGGACAGCGAATCAATGCCTGACGATTGGCAACGAGGCATTATCTGTCTCATACATAAAAAGGGAGATATTACACAGTGCAGCAATTATAGAGGTATCACGTTGCTGAGTACTATCTATAAGATATTCTCCGCTATCTTGCTAGGCGGGATAGCCCCATACGCCCAGAACATCATTGGTCCATACCATAGAGGCTTCACTCCAGGCAGATCAGCAACAGATCATATTTTTCCTGTGCGACAAGCGATGGGAAAACTGTTGGAATATGGACAACAGTTGCACCATCTCTTCATCGACTTTAAAGCCGTCTATGATAGCATAGCCAGGGTAAAACTATACACGGCCATGAGAGAATTCAGTATCCCGACAAAATTGATAAGACTGACTAGGCTGACCCTGACCAATGTGCGAGACCAGATAAAAGCAGCAGGATCACTTTAAGACCATTCGCCATCAACAACGGTCTACGGCAAGGGGATGCTCTATCATGCGTCCCCTTTAACCTGGCTCTTGAGAAAGTGATCCGTGATGCTGACGTAAATGCAAGAGGTACGATCCTCTTTAAGTCCACCCAACTACTGGCCTATACTGACAACATCGACATCATGAGAAGAACCACCCGAGACGTGCAAACTGCCTTCATCCAGATCGAGCAGGCGGCAATCGGGGCGAGATCTTGGGCTGCACATCAATGAAGGCAAGACAAAGTATATGGTGGTAACGTCAGCATCGAAAACCAACCAACCAACAACATCAAACCACACTGGTCAAATAGGAAGAATAAGGAGAGGAGAATACAACTTTGAGACCGTTGATAATTTCTCCTATCTAGGGTCGACAATCACAACCGATAACATTTACGATGATGAAATCCGCGCACGGTTGTTGGCAGCCAACAGAGCCTATTTCAGCTTACAAAAACTGTTGCGCTCGAAACATCTCACCATAGGGTCAAAGCTCTTACTATACAAGACAATGATTCTGCCAGTCCTCATGTATTCCTCGGAGACTAAGATTCTTAGCAAGAAGAGATTTAGGCAGGTCTTGCGTATGAATGTTGAGCCATGCACTCGGTATAGACTGGTACCGCCGTAGCTTGCTGCGGCGGGGCTCTGCTTGTGGTCACAAAATCAAAACGTGCCTGAAGAGGACCGTGGGGTTAGGTCCACGAGACGCGTGCCCACGTAAAACACGGTGACGTAATTTCCTTAATATGTGACCTATCCACTGCCACTTCCACCTCCTTTCACATCGAGTAAAGTGCGCTTAGGCATCCACCACCGACTGACACCGACAAAAGTGAGGATATATTTGCATGGAAAATGTGACCCTTTTGTGTCATCTCGACAAATATAGAAGCCACAAATAACAATTATTGCGGAACTTCGGAACTATTAAGAGATCTTAAAAGCCTCTAAAAATTCAACCAAATATTATAAATTTTAAAGCCGCGGCATCTTCAATCTCAGAATACATCATATTCTGCCACAAGGCAGCACGTCCTTTTACAACACTTTATTGAGGCTACATCGTTTTTATATGCCTTGTGGGAGATATTTACGTTCAATGCTTGTAAGAAAACATTGTGCGAGTTTTCTATCAGCGTCTCTTAGCACTCTCTCAAAATGCCCGGAACATAAAGATTGAATAATAGTCGACAAGATTTATAAACTGCAAACAGTAATAAAATCTCCACCACAGGCTTTTATGGA
Organism: Hermetia illucens; assembly: GCF_905115235.1. NCBI lineage: Eukaryota > Metazoa > Arthropoda > Insecta > Diptera > Stratiomyidae > Hermetia > Hermetia illucens. The sequence continues at coordinate 23,769,906 of NC_051853.1, forward strand.
AGTAACTAAGGATCCTTTACACATGTAACGACAGCTATGTGCGTGCATGTATATAATTCCCATGTGACGTGCACATCACATTCAGCATTACTGGCATTCCGGCAAATTTCAAAGAATTACTAACATGGTAGCTACCCCGTCAAGCTTTTCACCATACCAAAGTTAAAGGGAAAATATATATTAGGTTATAGCCTGAATGGCGTCGTCGTTGAAAAACTTTTCACCCCCACCAAAGAGCAATGTGAGGCGAGAAAAAGGAAGAAACTGCGAATGGGAAAGAAAAATGAGATGTTGTTCTTTTTATAGCACGCGTTGTATCAACGACATATCCCCGGGAAAATTCTCACCTACGGTTCCACTTGAAAAGAGTCGGAATATTTAAATTACCCCAAAATTTTGTTAAATACCTCAGGGATAATACAGAACACAAACGAATTTCCCTTTTCTATGGTGCTGAATCTATTTTTCGTGTTCGTCATTCAGGACGAGTGATAGCGGTGGCATGACAAGAATATACGGTATCACGATTTCGCGTATTTGAATATGTTCACTACGAGAAAAAATGAGATCGTGAACAGAAATATGATGGGTTCCGGGAAATTCAAACATTGAGCCCATTTGGAATTTTCAGAAGAAACGATAACACAATAAATTAATCCTGTTTTGGAAATTTTAGCCTTTTCTGTTTTATCCTGTGATGCTTTCCCATGAGTGATGGAAAATTGGATTTTCACAGATCTTCCGGGATTTATTTAAATCTGCATATCTGTATTAAATTATTGCCAGTTCGTCTACTACGAAGTTATATAGGATCGAATAATGTTATCCTTTCTGAGGGAGAGGCGACAGAAAATGACCCCACGTGCCTTATTGAAGTCGCTTATCGTGACCTCCTTCAGAACGGGAAGAACAAAATCTCCATTTGATATTTATGATTTATAGGATAGGAAAGGCCAAAGCCTGTCCGAATCAGATGACAGCTTTCTTGGATATCTCATACCAACCGTACTATAACGTATTACAAACCGTAATCTTAATCGGACAACCAAGAAAGCTTGCAGTAGTTATAATGTGGCTTGTAGCCTGTGATCATATTCACATCCTCCTTGTAGATGATTCACTGGACATTGCTATGACATTTCTACATATGTCCTCGTTCAATTTACAAAGCATGGGGTTAACGTGTCGTCTATGCATGTGGTATCTTAGACGATAAAGTCGGTAATGCGATAGCTCAGTAGCGCAATTTCAGTAATATAATATAACCCCGTTGTTAACCTGCTTTTGCCCCCTCAGTTTGTAAACGGCTTAATACTTAATAAGTTGACCAGAGGAAATATTATGCTGTTGTGATGACAGACTTTTACATTTACGCTTATCTCCTTAAAGATGCGTAATACAACTAACTTCCGAGTTCCATCAGCTTTGAATGCGATTCAGCCCCTCACCCTTAATTTTTTTCCAGCTTCCTTTCACGACATGTCATTTGGATCACCTGGCTTGACACTTTTTCCACCGCTGGTCTAAACCTCCGTTTAATTTCCCATTTACTTTCTTTGTGCTACTTTCAGACCACCTAAAGATTGTTAGTGTGTTTTATATAATGCGGTGCTTATCTCATTACAAAATGGCTAGGCTTGACCGCATTTAGTCCTTATTGTTCCTAAAACTTCCTTGGCACTAGTGGTCATCTTTTCCCAAGTCGAAGTCGAAACGTGGATTGGTACCCACGATGTAACATAACATCTGGGAAATGACTGTTGAACCAACACCAACAGCTCTACTACCAAACCATATCTCCACCTTTACGTGGTGATCGATGTGAGTTCTTTCTTAATGAAAAACTGCAGACGGGGAAGGATGGTCCTCCAGTTTCGTGGCAGGGTAGGGCTGACAACCCTACACGGATAACCAACGTTACGAAGCCAGGGAAGGAGACTCGGACAGGATGGAGTTTAAAACGGCGAAACCGACAACGATAACGGACTAACGATCTGCGCATTTTGTCATGGAATATGCGCTCCCAGCAGAGACCGAACGCTGCTCAGCAGCTAACCGATACCCTGTCCCAATATAAGCCTGATGTAACAGCGTTGCAAAAGATGCGCTGGACAGGGACCGGTTTCCTGGAAAAGAGCGACTACACCATATATTATAGTGGCCATCCAGTAAACCGTGTGCTCGGAGTAGGTTTCTTAGCCATCCGCGCGTATTAGGGCGCACACACACTGCGCATTCGCGTCAGTCCGCACCTCGACTGGTTCCCACTCCGACCCTCGTCTTCCACGCTTTCACACCCCTTCTTAAACTCTTTATACCATCGAAACACCTGGACACGACTAAGAGCAGTATCACCATGCACTTTTACAAATTTAGTGTACTCTTCTGAAGCTAATTTGCCCAATCTGGCGCGAAATATTATCGCGACGGGTTGGTCTAGATTTCGTTTCTCCATTTTCGTGACAAGCATCACCAACGCAAGTCGACTCAACACGTCACAGCAGGCGAACTAAACAAGCTAGAGCGATGGTGAATATACCAATGGAGAGGGAAAGGATGCCGGGGAAGGGGAAGGGAATTTGAAGTTTGCAGTTTTATCACGAGCGCGGCAATAAAATCGGTCTCATTGCTTAATTGTCGGGCCTTTAGGGACCCAGCAATTCCGGCTAAAATGAGTCCTCTTGTCTTCCACCACCATGCAGCACCATTCGAAAAGGGACAATTTTCTTGAGGATTTTGGATCGAATCCACGATAAGAAATCTCCTTCTACTAACCCCGGATCTTTCCTGGGTACCATTCGCTTTCGCTGAATATAGTATGTACATAAATGATCAAAACTCAGGGTTTTTTGTGAATCACAACTCGTGATTATTCTATGAAACAAAATGGCTCGTGAAATAAGGGTATAAAGACAGTGCCTAACAGCAACCTATTCTCGCACTCCTTTTACCCTGACTTTCGAAAAATGATGCACCGGTGGTAGATCGATCTTCGGAATCAGTTGTTATTTTGTTTTTTACGTTTAACTCGTCACAATAATAAAATGGGCTGCGCTTCCGTATTCGGAACAGATAAATATTCCTACATTCACTACCCTGATCAGCTTGAGCGAAATGCACCTAATTGTATGTTAGCATGAAAGCGTACTTACATAGCATTGCAATAAAAAAAACAAAAATACAAATGTGGCAGTGATCGCTTACTTCGTTTTCTACGATTTGACATGGACAATTATAAGATATTCATTCTTATATTGTAACCTACGAATTTGGGAATTGGGTTATGGAAATGATAAAAGATGTATTAGGATGAGAAATGCTATAAGCAATCAGATGCGCTCTATTGCGCTGTCACTATTACGAAGTCTTAGTTCGCTGAAAGTCTAAGTTTAGCTCGCAATTAAAAAGGTTTCTTAAGATGGCATGCTAACCGAAAAATCCTTAGTTATTCTTTTCTAGTCTTGGTTATCTGCCTAAAAATATAAGACCTTTATATCTATTCATTTGAAGCTAATATTTGCCAATGCAAGCACATTTTCTGGATGCTCTTCAAAGCGCAGCTTCTAGTCGCAATAGTCGGTAGATGCATACTTCGGTTCTTGTTGTCAGCGTATTTCGTCGCAAACCTAAACTTCAAAGTAAATCTGAAGAAAAGTCACTGTGCTAGTCCAGTCGATTATCAAAGTGTTGGGACTCAGGGCTTCCTCAACCCTCAAGCGAAAAACTCACTGTGATTTCAAAGTGACTTGAATTTCTTAATTTAATCCTTGACTGCCATTTGAATTGCAATCTTTTAGGTCGAAAATTATTACACATTAATTTTCCTCAAAAAGATTCGATTCAACCTTTGGGGTAGGAATCTTTACCGGTTTTTGAATTGCAAATTTTCATGCTGATTTCTCGACTCTGAAGGCTGAAATCTAGATTCAAATAAGTCCGTTAATTTAAATTTTAGTAACAAGAAGAAACGGCGTGCCTTGATTAAGTTTTCATTTCTCGGAATCCTTGGGGATACATAGAGCTCTGCAAATGCTAATATTTTTCCAAAGACACAGCTGATCAGAAAGTTTTTGTTTAGCCTTTGTTCCGCTCCCCATAGAAACCCTCAATTGACACAAACTCAAGCGAACTGAACCAAACAACCCAGAATGTGCTTCATCTCGAAACTACCATTTCGACTTTCCCACCGCCAATGTCACAACAGCCCCGGGGATTTCGGTTGGCGTTGTTTTCCTCCGCGGGGTGTTGCAAATTCTATAGGCATCCACGAGAAGAATGGAACTACTTTGCAACATCTGCCGCATAATGAAATGGCATGCCGTGGGAATAGCGGGTGTCGTTAAGGGAGCCTACAGAAACCCCGAAAAGCCTGGTAAGCAAAGAAAACATGACTCCCGAATGGCTTAGAAACAGCGTGGGTAAGATGGAAATGTATGTCTCCAGGATGTCATCTAGACGAAAACAGAACGCGAATATTTTCGTCTATTCCACACGAAAAGGCATCGCCAGGACGAGATCTTTAAGAAAATAAAACATAGGAAAATATGTATAAAAAAACATAGAGAACAACACTCTTAAGGTGTCATCCAGGTCTCTGGAAATGCTCCCTTTTCTGTCTTACATTTGGGTTTCTGTGGAATTCCTTTCCTTTAACTTTCTCTTCCTCGGGGGTAGGGGATGACCAAGGAATAGAAGCAGAATTTGACTAGAGCGACTTAAGTTAGGATGATACCGCCCCACGTTATTATGTTTTCAGGTTATTGTTTTGTGTGTTGATTCGGTCGTGATTAGGTTAAAGGACTTGATGACAATGACGGTAGTCACTGGAGCATTCATTGACATCCGGCCAAAGTTATTGGCAATTGGAGGCGGTGAAATGTTGTGGGAAGTATGGCGACAAACTTTTTGTTATCGGTTTTCTTCGAGTGGAAAATATCCGGAAAACTTGGTGGATAGGAACATTGGTTCGTTTGGGACACACCATATACCTGCTCTTGGGGATGTGAACAATAGTAGTTCTGTCTGAATGCTAATGGAGAAACTAAGAAATTCAGATAAAATTTTCTTATCACAATAAGATCCTGTTTGTGGATTTGAATCAGAAATTACTATTCTGAATACATACGGACGAAAATTAATGCAGATGTCTAGTAGGCAATCGTTTTTTGGCGACTCTGTGTATTCTCTGTCCTGTGTGCAAAAAAATCTGCGTGTGTCGGAAAAGTAGCTCCCAGAATTCAGTATCTTGAAAATGAGCAGATTAAATTCGTGATAGTAATGCTGGGTAAGTAATACATGCATAATGCTTTCTCGTGGAGTGTGAACAGCAAGAGGTGATTGCTACTTAAGATAAATTTCAGGCATCATAAGCACACACAAAAAGAAATGGCAGAATTTTATTTCTGACATTCTCACATTCATATGTGTTCCTCTTCATGGATAAACGCAGAAGGTCATAGATATGTAAATAAACAAAAGAAGCATTTGGCGTTAAGGTTTCGATGTAATTTACGCGTGGAAAGAATATGCGAGCTCTATCGATCTATAAACATAGCAGAGTCAAGGACATCAAGGAGCACCTCAACTCCCCCGCTTGATTAGGAACTGACTGTTTTTCTTCAGGAATAGGGTTTCCTTTTACATAAAATCAATAAATAGCTTACGATGTTCGTTTCTGATGTCTTCAACATGTAATACCCTGGAGTCCTCTCAATCGTATTGCAAACGAACCTTATTATGATTTATTGGGTCGGCCCAGGATGCCTTGGCGAAACGTACCATTTGATTGACAAAATCAAATGTCAAAACGTTGACGATTGCTGAAAATGTGCTTCAGCATTACTTACGTACTCGTCGCGCGTCGTTTTGATATCAGAAACTCTTAGGACCAGGACTGCTATGGGAAGTGCAAGAGGAGCAGAACATCTCTTTGAAATCCTCAAATAATTGTTTACCTAGTATCCGCAGCCTGACTTAAGCTAGAGCTGGCCAATCGAAATGGAAGTGCCTTAGGGTTTCCCCCCTTTCTGCAATGCCGATTATGCAAATCGAAGGGTATGCAGCAATGCCATGGTCATGCAAACCGCCGTAGCCCTGTAAGCTATTTGCATGCATCTGACCCTAAAATGGGGTCGCTGCCAAGAGCAGAACCCCATCTGGCTAATCTGTCGAGCTTCTCATTCTTGTCTATATTCGTATGACCATTCTGTCATGTCGCCATTGAGCACATGTCAGAATGGTTATGTTGCGCTTAGGGCTTCGATCATACCCAAACCATCAGCATGCTTCCAGTATCTCCAATACCTCCGCTTAGAATACACTGGTGAATCCCCGAAGACTATACTGCTCAGCTACACTGTGCGTATCAGGGAAAACCCCGCACTAACTCCGCAGACCATGTTTGATCCTTTGGAGACTGGAGTTTGATGCGACCTTCCTTGCCCGCTTTTCAGGTTCATAGGCTTTTGGGCATGGTGTACAACTTAATGAAAGGGAAGAAAAGAAGATCGTTTTTATCGATAACCGATAGCAAGCTTTAGCAAATAATATGAATTGAAGGCTGCGATGGTTGAGATGGTTGCGCGCCAGTCTCTTCACTTTGCTGTCCTCGTTTCGAACCCAGGTCATTGTGGATGTTTATGTTCGTCTATTTGTCATACACCTCTTATTAATATCAGTTTGAATATATACGACTTCAATTAAAATCTGTGATAGTGATACGGAAGGGCACGGATAAGAGGATAAAAGTAGAGAGGATGTCAATAAGAGGTAACGGTATTAGTCTGCTCCGCTCGACCTACCTCCATGTGGTGAAAGGATCCAAGAAAGGTACTCTGGGAAATTAGCGAAAAAATCTGAAGTTAAGCGATAATCAATCCGAAGTAGGACTACCGCACCGAGGGCTGAATGATCGCAGGCGTTAGATGTGGCCGTCAATGGCGAAATCTGGTTACCAAAAAACCCAATTGCTAATAGCCTCGCTGCGGTTCCCTAGTAGAATAAAGGTCATGACACCCAAATATGAATTCGTAAAGGAGAAGCAAAAAAGGAAAAAAAGTCAAACTTAGATAGTGACCACGATTCTCCATTGGATCTTAACGGACGAGGCGACGAAGGTCTCAATTACCAACTCGCATTCACTTTGACCCGGTGGATATATTCTGTAAAATATTTTGCGTACACTTTGCTGACGAAAGTTGGTTCGAGCAATACTGATCCTCTTTCAACGATGCGTGGAAGAGCAGACGACTTACCCTGAAGAGGGTCTCTGAGCTGCCATCGTTTAACAAATAGTTTCTCTGGCTTTCAGATAAGAAATGTAATGGCGGTGAAGATTTGGAATAACCTGAATGCTGCAAAGTGGTCGAGCAGGAGGAAGATAGACCAGGGAATTCTTTTACTTTCGATGTTCCCGTACAGAGTATTAAGAAGGTTTGGGAACAGTCAGTTCTATTACGGACTTAGGACCGTCGCGTTATATGTCTTGGCTCCTTAGCAAGTCCTTTGTCTACGGCGATATAGGAGCTAGCCAGCCGCTATCCTGTCTCTGAATATGTTCTTTCGAAAAATGTAGATGCAAAAGTAGAGTAGTTGAATGAATGGATGCGTGTTTTGAATAATGATACGTTGAGAAACACGGAACGAAAGGTTTGGAAGTGGGACGAATGCTCTTCGCAATAAACAGAAGGAAGTCTATCACCTGAAGAAGAGATTCTAAATGGTGCGTCGGCGAAGTGATGTTAATCCCCTTATAGATGTTGACTAACCTAGACTTACTTACAGGTGAGGTGGATCGTGTTATAAAGAGTTATTGAGGCAACCTACAGAAGAATACTGGAGGCGGTTTGTCGGTAAACGTAGCAATAATCTCCGCGGAAGGGTCCACCAGATAGGCAAAGGGGAGATCGGAAAACCTATGATGACATGACATAATAGGGTTTCTGCTCTACTGGGTGAACTGTTTCCGAGATCCGACCCTTTGATGTTTACTACCAATCGCGCTTAAGGGGACGAAGAAATTTTGGCGGTGTTGTGAGATCGAGGTCTTTAAAGTCTCCTGGCTGGGATGAAATGACAGGCGAGATGTGCAAAGCTCTCTTGCAAGCCATACTATCTTTTGTCCAGTGTTTGCATAAGTGCTGTTTCTTGTTGAAAGTTACAGCCGACTTTAACTCTACTGAACATATGCGCATCGCATATGCGTCGTCTCAAAATGTGGGTGCCGCGATCTCAACGGAAAAGCCATCGCGATGCTACTCAAAGGCAATTTTCATACGTCGTCTTCCACTTGTCAAGTTGAATGGAGCGCGTTTAAAATACCGGGAAAAAAGTGGAAATCACAATAGTGGATTGTATGGACTTGTCCAGAGTGAGCTCAGTGTGGCTTCAATGACTTTAGTTCATATTTTGAGGAGTATTATGAGATGTGAATTGGGTCTAAGCACGAGAGCTACGAGAATTATAAATGTGAGACTCTTAGTGCATATTTTATGTATGCCTTATAACTTTGCAATTCCAGTTCAGGGCAGGTAACTACTTTGAGTTTACTTGCGAGTGGCATTTGGACCGATACCACGCAAGTAATATTTGGTATTCCTCTTCTTGATCTAGAGGTAGTCCGGCATGCCAAGGTCTATAGGAATAGGAAAGTTATACCTTTGTTTCAAAACGATCTTGTTAGTAGTGAGCGGATGGAAAATCTAGTTAGAAATTTGTTGGCAGGGAGTGATTAAGCGTAATGAAGATAGTAACGATCGAGTCGAGGACGCAAAATGTGTGTCTGCCAGAGGGAGCTCGATCGTGGACTTTGGGTTCGAGATGGCCGTTCTCCAGAAGGGGTATGGTGGCTTGAACGAATTTTTCATTTTTCGAAACGTTGTCTGCAGCCTGGGTCGTCTTCCGTAAAGGCAAAATTCAGAAGAATTGTTATATGCCCTCTGTATCTTTACAGTGCCTTAGTAGCAGTGATTCGCTTCTATAAAGTCAATTCATATGCGCATGCCCCCGGCAAAAGAGAGAATTCTTCGAAGCTCCTTCATCTACAGCATGATGGAGAAATAACATTAATGGCCGTGGTGGACTGTTACTACGTTACTACGTTTTACGCCGCTGCCGTGCTGATATGTTTTGTGTTGACGCAACTACCTATTACCTGTACCGTGCTAATTACAGGGAAGCCGTTGAGGATGATCAGATTCGAGCTTACTTAGGACTCATCTGAAATGGCTCTTGTCACTATTCCTGGAGGATGTGCTCTCAGGACGGTTATTTGCGGTTACCGTACATGGACTGATATATATGCTGAGCCTACATATAGTATAAATCACTACCGATGAGGTAGCCACCGCGGGGCTTTGATTATGGTCGCCGAATAAATCGAAATTCGAAGAGAACCGTGGGTTATACCTACACTGATCCCACTTTCTTGATTATTAAGACCAGTGCAGCTTACGCATCATCTCAAAATATTAATGTAAATCATATTAGAACCATGAGTTATTAGTGGGAAAATTAGGGTTTACCCTTTCGACAAACTGACATAATGGGTGAGAAATAAGAGGATCCTTTGGCGTAGTATCTATTTACCGTACGAGGAGGACGAAGTTCCCAATGGAATATGCATAAGAAGATTAATAGCAAGCTGCAATTTTAACGCTCACCATATCTGCCAAGGAACTTCAAACATCAACGTGATGGGATCCAGACTATTAATCATCTAATAAAGGCCAAACTTGTGATCCCCAACTTGGGCAATGAACCAATTTCTTTCAATTCCAAAACAAAATTTAGATAATCTATGAAGCAATGGAAATCACACGGATCGCAGCGCTTTTGCCTATTCTAAACCTACCCCTCCCCCTCCAATTTATTTAGAGAAAGCCGTCACTATCGTAGAAAAGTTTCATGCCATGAACTTTTGGAAAGGCGTCCAAGAGGACGACCATGCATCCATCTACCAATTCCTGAATCGCCTTATGTTTTTCCAGATTACAGACTTAATAATCTTCACAGATGGGTCATTCAGGGAAGCCACAGACGGGCATAAAAGTGCTCTCGAAAAACCCGAATATGGAACCTGCTTAACCTTTCAGAAAATCGAGGACCATATTTGGGGCGAAGTAGTAAACGGAAAGAGAATGCTTCAACGTTGTCAATGAGGAGACTCACAAAATGCTATAAAAGGATCTTGCCTGACAATTGTCGGATCAGAGTGATCATTTAGCATCAGGTCATCCGCTATCAGGTCTGCCCAAGGGTAAAGTGAAGAGAGAGGCATTTTAATCTCTGTCGACAGGAGACAATCAACAAACAAAAGAATCTAGGCTGGCTAGGCTAGGCTATCTTTTTACTGCCCCTTAAAACAAGGGGCATGAAAACTATGATATGGCGCGGCGCTGTTTCCTAAACCGCGCCCCAATGTCGCGTGAGAAAAAGGCGGAGACAGCTTTCAATTTTCGGAGCGTTTACCCGGCCCTAGATGAAGATATTTCTTAGAGGTTTTCTTCATCTGCGTACAATCTGCTTTGGAAGACGTTTCCAAATTTGTAAAACCCTGTGAACGCCACAGGCAGGGAGGTCGTTGAATAGGTGATTTTAAGAGACTTCACAAAAGCTCTAAGTGCCTAGAGTTGTAAGTCCTCCCGGCGAACTGACTTAATCGAGCTTAAGATACTTTACTCGCAAAGTATGCGTGAAGTCGTTCTTCAGAGTTTGTCCAAAAATTAAACATAAATTGAATAAAATTAGGTGGGGAAATACGTTTTCACTGCCATAACTTCACCAACGCTTAACTGTAAGTGATTTGAGCCTCCAAAAAATATGCAGAAACGGATCACCTCTCTTGAAAGTCTTGAAAACTCTTAAAATAATCCTTTAACAATTTTAACAAAACAACAGAATACATTCTACCAACTGTAGCAATATCTAACTAACTTTGATAAACTATTAAACTAGTTTTCATAGATAAACTTTCTTTGAAATTCTCCTTTCCAACGTCATTAAAAAAAGAAAGAGTTCGTATCCCATAACTTCGAAGCCAATTGAACTGTGAATGAATGCGTTTATATTTAGATATGATAAGGCGAAAACCCAGGAGTTTTCCCTTCAACGTATAAGATACGACTTTCTTGGAAGTTTCCTGGAAAATAAATTGATTTTGCCTTCATGTGGCTTTCCCTGCTAGTGGATAACTCACACTCTCCATTGATATCCTCCATCAGGACTCTGATTCAATTTCACATTTGCGAAAATCTCATTTGAAATTTGAAAAACGATACTGTCTTAAAAATTTTCCATTCAAAAAGGTACTGGCATCACGTTTGGAAAAGAATCCTCACAAAGTCGTCTCTCCCCTTCCACTCCTCCCCCATAAACACCACATATTTCCATGTTAGAAAAAATCTTGGGATGAAAATGTCGACTATCTTGAATTCATGATGCTGTTCAATACTGTCAAAATCCCATGATATACTGTTATGGATATGAATTCCTCGTATTTAGATATTTTTTCATCTTATCCAAAGTCGTTTCCTAGTTTCTCCCCTAAAGTAAGGAAAACTCTGAGAGGATTAGCTGTCCGGCGATAAATTGTAGAGTTTGTCTGCCCGTCTTCCATGTAGAAATTGAACGAGTGTCCAAGTGAGAAAGTAATACACGCCAATATGTCTCCAATTGTCTGCGCCGAGAGGATAAGGATGCCGACAACAAATAGCCAGACATTATGGAAGTTTAGTCCTACGAGTCGGAGAGATATCTTTTAGTATTGTCGACTATGTATTTTCTTGATATTTCCTGTACCGTTCAAATGCCATATTAAGGCTCGCAGGGATAGGGATAGATAGTGGTGCATAACCTTCCACTATTTTCAGGAGAAATGAAAATGGAGCATATGAAAAAGATTTGCATGCATTTTATGCATTTTATCTTAATATGCCAGAAATTAATCGTACCCTTGAACCGGAACATCCATCAAGAAAGATAACCCAAATTCTCATCACTTAATGCTAAGACAGTGCATTTATTTTATTTATTTTATTTTTTTTTATTTATTTAATGATTTATTCAAAAATGAAAATAAAACTTTCAGTTGGTCCCCCATTTAAGTACTAATAATTCCGACAATGCTTAACTACCGCCCTTCGGGTAAATTTCCAGCTAAGCATTATGTACTAAGCGTATTCCAAAAGTAAGGGCCTCCTCAATACATATCAACGTGGTTAGACCTGAATACAACTTGACGCATAGAAGGCCATTTACTTGCTATTCACAAAGATACTGGGTTTATTGTCTTTCAGAGTGAAAGCAAGATTTGAAAAGCTGCACAATGAAGAGCGGAGTGAGTTCTGGTTCACCCAAACCAAAAAAGTTTAAGCAATCTCGAATTCAAGTCGAAAAATGAAGGCTACTGGTTTTTGGGAGCAAGAGGGTGTCACAGCTGACATGTATTACGAAACGTTAACCAAATCGGGTCGTGCGATCTGAAATCAGCCACGGCAGGGCGTCGTCACACATAAAGGGACATTGCACCCCCCCCCCCCACATATCTGCTTCAACCAAGAAGAGGATTCAATATTTCGCCTAATTTACCATATAAATACCAATCACCGCTGACAATAGTAGGATTTTAGTCGAACTTTTTGGTTCTATGTCCTATATTATTTTAGCACCAAATTTTGTATTTCTACGTTGCACTTAAGGGATGCAAAAGTAGCGCCCAATGTGGGTCCATAAAATCGTTAATTCGGCGAAAGTGAAATGCTGCAAAAAAATCTGTTTAGAAAAAAACATCAACCACAATATTCGTGCTCTCTTGTCGAACATCTGAGTTGCCCAAGTATATCAAAACATAAAGATAGAAGTGAAGCACTTTTCTATAGGACAGAGGTCTGCTCTTGTCGTACCTGAAGAAAACAGTAAAGAGTATTAGTTTTTAAATCAAAGGTAAACCGCGACATACCTATGCTCAAATGTACCAGGTCCGACCTTAATTTCAAAACACAATCCTGTTTTGCTTCATCTATCATCTAATGCATACTCAACGAATAAGTATTCCTTCGCCTCACTCTTACGCCAGTTTTTAGAAGGGTTACCTAATCCGTGGGCGTGGGATTGATCCAGCCTGGAAAGTACATAGTACAGAAGCAATATCTATAGCGAAAAATAAGCCATAGTAGATTGCTTCAGATGGAGTGACTGGGGAGACCAGAACGCCAAAACGCTGCTATTTGGTTTATCTCAGCGCAAAAGTGAGATGTTTAAGGTTTCTTATGAAGTAGGGCCAAAATCGGGCTACTCGTTCCTGCTGATTTTAGTTGAACATTGATCCATTGATCCTACCTAACAACCTAAACTCGTTAATATCTTCCAGAAGAAAATGCAGAGAAGAATAATAAAAACTAAACCGGGGCGATGGCCAATGGTGATTCATATATAACCATGAGTTGTATCATATATTTTACGACCCTGAAGTTACCAAAATAATCAGATTCCCAAAGCTGCAATGGGTTGGCCGCGTTCAATTTATGGACAACAGTCAGATACCAAAAAGGGTATTTAAAGAGAGAATAGAAGGACAACAACGCAGTGTATTACATTACCAAGGACCGAAATGGGCTGTAGAGTCTAGAAGACAATGATAACTTAATTGAAAAATCTTATTTCAATATATCTCCGCGTAACAAAAAAAACTTCCTGGTCATTCGAAGGAATGTGGGGGAACCCAAAAGGGATAATGCCTCGACTAAGCCTCGATAGCTCCACGTTGGACACGGGGGCGGCGGGCGAGCTTGTGGTAGTTTACTACAACACTAAGGGTGTCCAAAAACCCACGAAGATGGAAACACAGGAGTGTAACTCTCTAAGTGGTAAGAAGTCACAGGCTTCGAATCAACCCGCGATTTAGAGAAATCAGGTCGTGGCCGAGGGACGGATTTCGGAGGCCTCACCTAATTCATGTCCCCCCCCCCCCCCCCCCCCGAAAAATCTGTGGAAGGCAGGCCTACGTTCGGTGTCCACGGCGCGGTTAGCCAAAAAGGATAGTACAACAACTCTCTTAATGAGAGGAACTGGAAATCTGGCTGCGGCCGGCAATGCCAGATTAATGGTAAGAGGAGAACCGCCATAGTTGCCTCTGCTTACTTACCCTATAATTCTTTGTGTTCTCCGCCGAAGTCAGAACTTTTAATAAGTTCTGATGCGAACGATCAACGCATTTATTGGGGCAATAACAAATGCAATCCTAGAGGAGGCAAGCTGTTTGATTGATCATTTCAGCTGGTCTGATGACCGTGAACCTAACAGTCTGCACTTCAAAGTTGTTAGAGTTGAATAGAAGCTGGCGAGTGTTAGATGAAGTTTTACTCTCAGATCACAGTTATTTAGAATTTAGTCTGGACATTTCAGTCAAACGGTATGTAATACAAAGCCGGAATCCTAAGAAAACAGATCAGACAAAGTTCAATGAACTTCTTGGCAACAAAGTTGAGCTCCTAGGCGACCAAAAACTCCTTTTGCGGTAGAAAATCACTTTGAAATTCTGCATCGCACAGTGTTAGAGTATTTTGAAGAGGCTTGTTCTTGTCCCAAGGCCAATGTGGTAACTCGGTTCCATGGTGGAACCGAGAACTTCATGAACTCAGGAAATCAACCAGATGACTTCTAAATCGTACTTGCAAAACAATAAAGATGAAGACTGGGTAAATTTCCGGAACTCACCAATTATATGAGAGGCTCGTAAAACATTCGAAACGAGACTCTTTTAGAGTATACTGTGAAGAACTGGAAGGTGGAAGGGAGACTCCCAGGCTTCGCAAGGATTAGTCGGCCAAGTTGGACCCTCTTAGAAAACCGGATTGTACTTTCACGAACTCTAGAATTGAGTCTAGGCAGACTCTCTTAGAAGTACGCCACTCGGAATAGCAGGTCTCAGGTTTCTGCAAACCTTTAACACGAAGGTGTTGCAAGGGGAATTGGGACACTGCGAGAGCAGTTGTTACCAATAAAAAGGCGAGAGCTGCTTTGCTATCATTTGAACACTTCAAAGCACCTGGCATGGATGGCATCTACCCAGCGATGCTAAAGAAGCGTGGAAAGCACTTAGAACAACTTCTAAAAAATATTTTTCGAGGATATCTTGCCGTGGTCTACGTGCCTTCTTCTTGGCTGAAGGTGAGCCCACTGAATGAAATGGTTACATATGTGGAAAGTGCTCTAAATCTGCTCTCCATTCCTTGGTTTCAAAGATAGAGTAAGCAATTTTGAAGGGCGAGTACCCGATGGGGGTGTTCGTGGACATTGGAGGTGCTTTTGACTTTTCGCCCTTCCAAAAGCTCTGTGGTGCCGCTAGAGAGCACGATATTGACGAAACTCTAATAAAGTGGGTCTATGCTATGCTAATGCAAAGATTGCTGTGTGTTAAAGTGGGTGTTGATCGCTACATAACAGCGGAAGCGACGAAAGGCTGCCCCAAGGGGGTGTGCTGTCGCCACTTCTGTGGAATATGCTGATCAACTCACTACTATGCGAACTGCAAAATCTGCCAATACACGTTCAGGCTTATGCGGATGACGTGGCTGTGCTAGCTATTGGTGGAGACGTCGGAATAGTGTGCAGAAATACATGCGTGTCTGGATATACTGACGTCTTCTACACCGATATGTTCTGGAGCAGGAGTCTACCTCACGAATAAAAACGAGAAGTGGGCCTTTTCTTTGGTGCAATACACAACGGTCTTTCAGGCTGAAGTGTATGCGATAAGGGCAGCAACCTGGAAGGGCAGGCGCATCACAATCTGTAACGATAGTCAAGCTGCATTGAGGGCATTAAGTAGTACTTTGATCACTTCAAAAATCGTTCAGGAATGTAGAAACGGATTAAACTTTGTTTGTGGATTAAATACGGTGGAATTTCTCTGGGTACCTGGTCATTGTGGTGTAATCCATGGAACAGTGTCTCGCCTGTGGATGTATCAGATTTTTGGTGCTGATGTCTCCAACTGCAGCGGGTAACATTACATCCTCTAACGGAAATCCGGCGATACATAGACGAATCCGGTATATTTCGTTAGACAGAGGAATCGAGTACAATGGACCACTAGATTCTGAGTGCTCAGAAGCTTTGCCTCTGCCCCACCTCAAACACACACATACGCACATGCTTCCAGCAGGCTGTGCTGTTGACCGAACGAACTTTGTCATTCTGAGCTCGGCAAGTAGGTGTCGAATGGGAGTGTGACTGATTGTATTATATACTATGTACTATGTATATACTTTGTATATACTTCGAAACTTTGTTCTCTTCTATTCTCTTCTTGAGATCTACCATATACTATCTTGGGAGTTCTCCTAATCCTTTAAAGATTTTCATCATTTTCGTGTCGTACTGCAAAGACGTTCTACCAACTGATGAACGCCATAGCATTGTGACCAAACCAACAACACTAAGCAGGTATTACCACTAATATCATCATCAACGGCGCAATAACCGATATCTGGTCTAGGCCTGCCTCAATAAGGAACTCCAGACATTCCGGTTTTAGGCCGAGGTCCACGAATTCGATATCCCTGAAAGCTGCCTGGCATCCTGGCCTACGCCATCGGGTTGGATCATCCTCATCCATACGAATTAAGTGACTCGCCCACAGTAACCTATTGAGCCGGATTATGGTATTGTACAGTAAGAGCTCTGACCCTATGGTGAGACGTTTCGAGCAGAACAGGTTTTATAAGCTGAAATAAGCTCTGTTGGCTGACAACAACCGTGCGCGGATTTCATCGTCGAAGCTCTTAACAGTTGTGATTTTCGACCCTAGGTAGGAGAAATTATCAACGTTTTCAAAGTTGTAGTCTCCTATCTCTATTCTTCCCGTTTGACCAGCGCGGTTTGATGTTGTTGGTTGGTTGTTTTTTGGTGCTGATATTGCCACCATATATCTTTTCTTGCCTTCATTGATGTGGGTGTGGATGAAGGCAGTTTGTACGCCTCGGGTGGTTCTTCCCATGATATCAATATCGTCAGCATGGCGGGTAGAGTTTTACCTTGACTATGCTATCATAAGCGGCTTCAACGTCGATGAAAAGATGGTGCAACTGATGTCCGTGTTCGAACAGTTTTTTCATCGCTTGCCGCAGAGAGAAAATCTGATCTGTTGCTGATTTTCCTGGCGTCAAACCTCTTTGGTATGAGCGTGTGATGTTCTGGGTGTATGGCTATCCGACCTAGTAAGATGACGAAGAATGTCTTATAGTTGGTACTCAGCAACGTGGTACCTCTATAATTGCTGCACTGTGTGATACCTCCCTTTTTATGTATAAGACAAACAATGCCTCGTTGCCAATCGTCAGGCATTGATTCGCTGTCCCATACCTTGAGCATCAGTCGATGAACCATTTGGTGTAATTGGTCGCCTCCATATTTAACCGATTCGGCTGTAATTCCATCGGCTCCTGGCGACTTATGATTTTTAAGCCGATAAATTGCACAGACTGTTTCTTCTATACTTAGTGGTGGCAGTATTTGTCCGTCGTCTTCAGTTGGGGGACCTCCAAATCGCCGATGCTCTGGTTGTTCAGTAGCTCATCAAACTGCGCAACCCATCGCTGCAATATGCACATTCTGTCGGAAGTCAGATTTCCCTCATTGTCTCGGCAGGATGAACATCGAGGTGGGTAAGGCTTCATCCTACTGACTTGCTGGTAAAGCTTCCACGCCTGGTGCGGTTGCTCCCTGTACTCTTTTTGAGTTCACCGCCCTGTTGGTTCTCCCAAGCTTGCTTCTTCCGTCTATGAAGTCGCATCTTCGCTCGCCGGAGTTCTTGATAAATTTCCGCGCATGCCCGCGTCCTTTGAGAATGCAACGTTGCTCGGTATGCAGCATTCTTCCTTTCCGTTGCTAGCTTACATTCATCGTCAAACCAGCCGTTCCGACTCTTATCATTAATTTACCCTAATTAAATGCAGCATATACAACTGGCTATAAATAACATGTAAAAAAACATGATCCTTTATTACTTTTGCTGAATACCTGAACCTTATCCTCACTCATCATATTTCCGTTGTCCGCATCTTACTTCCCCTATAAATACACTACACCAATAAGCAAACGAACCTGTACAAACTCCTAATAACCTAAAAGCTCTCTAGTCTTCTCAGCAATTTTTCTATTGATTTTCTATTTCAACAACCTCCCCAGATTCATCAAATCCACGCCAAAACAAAATCCTTAAAATAAACCAATAAATTTAATTGCTACCATTGCCAGGCTTCGAGCTATTCCATGCCGCATTCTTCAACGTTCTGCCAGTGAAATTTTTAATTTTCTGCATCATTTATCGATGAAAATTTCCGAAGATATTTGAAAATTGTTATGAACACTTCCCAGTGCCTTAAAATGGATACCCTCTCTGCCCCCACCTTTTCGTCATCGATCCTTAATGTCATGAATACCTGGGCGAAGTTTTCCAGCATGATGCTCTGGGAAAATTTATTTTTCTCGTTGTGCCCTAAACGTGTGAATAAGTCGATACATAACTCTCGTCCAAGTCCTCGAGGGTACTTTTCTCTATCCTGAGGGAGCGTTGTTTTCCCCGCTGTGTTATTGTTTTTTTTTTGCGCTGATTCAGCTTAGTGGCCAATTCGAAATCTGGTATAAACATCATAAATTGGAACAGTGAATAAGGAAGGAAGTTCATTTTACGAAAGTTACGTGGCTTTCACTGAATAATGGATTTTGTATGCATATTTGTAACAGGAGATAGTATTGATTCGTTCCCTCCTGGAAAATATGTTGACAGCACACATAGGGTAGCACACAGCTCAGATTTCTAATAAACTTGTTCCATCAGTTGATCCTTTTCAAAGAATAACGACCTCATCCCTGGCAAAATAAAACCTTTCACTCACTGTAAATATGCCTAGCCTGTCAATTTGCCTTTTTCTCTGGAAAATTGTTGGAAGAAAAACTAGCTATCAGGTTTCAAGGTTGCCCGACTTCATTGTAAGTGGCCTTGCTTGTACCTCATTCGATTTATATCTCCTTACACCTTCCTTTATCGATAAAGGTTGTTCAACGTTCCATTGAAATTTGCTTACAATGGCGAGGGTTCGGCAAGCGAAGATGAAGCCTGAACGAAATCCAGTGTGGGACGTAGGCAAGAAGTGACTATTCAGTGCCGACATCGTACTTGAAAAATGGTCTCGTCGGCTACAACCGTCTAATGGAACTTGTCTGTTCTCAGCTATTCTGTGAATAGCTTTCGATATATCATTTCGAATATACTTGAAATGGAAATTTTAGGCACGTGATATGGAAGGTACGCTACTTAGTATTTTCGCACTTGCCTATGATTAAGGACTTGGATAAAAGCATATTTCTACACTTTTCTTAAGATTTTTTGATTAATACACGGATCCACTTGAATTCAGGAAGCCATTTCTCAATACAAACACCTTTCCAAGTTCATTTTTAGCTTTAAGCAATCATGTTGAAAACCAACCCAGATTTTAAGATACGCATTCCAAGAATTTTTCTAAAAAAAGGGAGAAGGAAGGCAGTCATTTTACAGCCCAATCTAAACCACACAACATGGTGGAAACCACTCAACAGTATTTTGTCATGCAATAGTGTTCCTTGTATCGCACCTAATTGTAATGTTTACAATTTAAATGGCTCACAGGGTGAAATGGTTGATTGAATTTTATGGTGAACTTCATTGAACCCTTCTTCCGTAAAAACGGGAAGCCGACTCCAACTTCCTTTCCTCAATAAAAAGAAATTGCTGTCGTAAAGTTTAGATCGTATCAATATGCATGTGTACGAAGCCATGAATGTCAGATGGAATTTCAATGCGACTCTTCTGGAATTACACAAACCATGCCGCAGTGCTCCACCCCCAGGCGATTCACCGAGAAAGTTAGTACTTTCAAAAGCCTAAACTTTTACCTGCAATACATAAAATGGAATTTGGCTTGACGACAAGAAGATGCAACTGCCAAAAACAGGCCAATAAAATTTTTTTGATTGTTCGAATTAACATAACGTTCCATACATTCTCTCTGAATATCCGCAAGAGGACATCCCCAGACATGGAAGAATGTATGTCGGATTTCATCCGCCCGCCACTGATACATATTCACCTAATGGGGTAGATATTCTCTAATGCTTATCCATCCCAAGGGTATAAGATTGGGGGTGCTATTTACGGCTCCGAACCAGGCCTGGCAGCGACAGAGATAAAAATGAATTCAAGCACAAATAAATAAATGAAGGGCATTTTTCGAAAATAATCCAGCAAATATCGTAGTCATGGAGGCGCCAAAAACTTTCTACATCGTTATGACTATTCTTCATTTCATTCGGATAGATGGATCCTTGTAAGTTTGGGTTAAGCGGTGATAGCTGTGGGAAATACTTGTCAGTTGCTTGCAAACTTGTACACGTGGGCAACAATGTTTAGCTTTGAGAATTAATTTTGAGTTCAATAAGAAATTGTATGATTTGCTTGCAGAATATGAAAAAAATGTTTATCTAATTATGGGACATATCCTGTAGGCCTTGCAGGAAAGTACCATGTCGGAGGAGCGGGATGATGCTCCGACAGTAGAGAAGAGCGCCAAAAACTAAAGGAGACAATGATAAGCACTAAGATAGCCCACGTAAATGTCTACCATGCAAAATCTGCTTCCTAGAACTAATTTTCTGGGATCCTACCTAGTGGGAAACTTTCAACCACTCAAATCACCCGGGAGTAGATGGCATCTCTAGCACTATTCCAGAGAGGCCTAGAAATCATCTTAGAGTCTCTTCTAAGGGTAGATCACCCCGACGAAGTAGAGATTCATGCGAACGAGACCATATGGACGATCAAGTCTTATGTCTTATGTCAAATATTTGAGAACTCCACTAAACAAAAAATGACTCTGAAAGACCCATGTTGAAAACATTTGCTGGAAAGCTATGAGGCCTCTGATGGTTAGCAGGTCCATAGCAGGAGAAAAATGAGGTCATACCTCGAAGATACTACTTTGAATATACACTGCAATAGTAGGGCCTATGATTACCTATTAGGCATCAACCTAGGTAGAAAGAACTGAACTCAGCATACAAGCCAGGGAGTTACGCAAACTCCAGATACTGGCTAGCGCTTGTATTAATGGGGAGTGAGGACATGCCCAACGACATCCCTCGAGATCCTACTAGAATTCATCGTCTCATAGAGATGCAGCCAATGAAGGCAATCTAGGCAAAATGTTCGAGATTATCATTAAGGCGGTGAACTGCCTAAATCAGAATAAAATTGAAATTCTTTCTAGGTGGTATCCCGAATTACTGATACCAAGGGATACAATGACAACGAGGTTTCGATAAACAGATTAAAGCACGTTAGAGTAACATGGCAAACTGGGAGAGTGTGGCTATAGACTGCGACTTAAATCAGCAAATGTTACCCGGTACACTATCGGATCGCTCACAGCAGAGGGAGCGGGTACCGGGCTCATTACTTCAAAGAAAACGTACTTGGAACTAATAGGTAAGCACACTAGCATATTCCAGGCGGATATATGCACCATGGACAGATGTGTCTCCTTCAGTTTTCAAAGGAACTATGGGAGAAAGAGCATAGCTATTCTGACCGACAGCCAAGCAGAGTTCAAGGCAATCATGAGCAACCAGGGCAATTCAAAATTGATATGGGAATGCCTCAAGGGACTTAAAATGCTCCTTGCACAATAAGGTGTGGATACTGTGGGTTCCAGGCAATGCTGAGTTAGAATGCGATGAGGCCGCTGAGGAACTGGCCAGGAAGGGAGCGGAGATGCATTCAAAAATGAAGACTAACAGCTGAGGAAAATGTAATTGTAGAACTTACCAGGAATGGAGCCCCCTCCGAAAACGACTTTTTGCATGAGGTGCACAGCGAAAAGTACTCGCACGATTTCTACTATGCTCACTGCTTCGATGGGACACAGGGATCGATGATCTCCGAGTTTTTGGTTATCAACCTTTAACCTTAACCTTTGCCAGAGGCGGTCTGCCTTTTTTTTTATTTCTTGATTTCCAGGCGGAGTCTCTTTTCCACTACCTTGTATTCCACGGTTCTAAGGGTTTATTTATTTATTTTATTCAATTAGGACAATATACAGAAAAAAAATTCCCTGTTACATGTTGTCCTCAGAGGGGTAAGTGGCTTACTTTATGCTTACAGCTAAAGAAAGACACAGAGTCAAAGGACTCAAGCTGTAGCGCATTGTAGGACGGCATAGCCTCGGGATGGGGAGTGAAAGGAAATGTCGAGCTCCGCGAAGGGTACTTCAAAAGGCGGTGAGGAAAATAATAGAGAGTTAGCAGATCAATCCATCGGGTAATTACAGAGTTTGAAAAGCACACACATAACAAGGAACAGGCGCCGTTGCTGCAGGGAAGGGAGATTCAGGGTGCGGAGCCCTGACGGATAGTCAACCCGTGGAAGGTTCTTCTTGGAAAAGAGGGTCAAGGTGAATTTGCGTTGCATAACTTCAAGAGCGTGACAGTCACGGTCGCAGAAGAGGGACCAGACCACACGGCAATATTAAGAATGTTTCTGACAAGGAAGTTAAAGAGCTGCATTGAGGTAAGGTCGAAAGCCATTTTGGAAGCTCGATTTATGATGTCAACAAAGCGAGAATTTAAACGGAGTTTGTCATTGAACATTACGCCCAGGTCTTGGAAAGAGGTCAGTAGTGAAAGGGGTTACCCATTAAGATAATAGGAAAAGGTTGCTAGGGACGGTTTAAGGGAATAGTACATCTAGTACACCCCTAGTAAGGGGGTAAGTATAGCGCTTTTGGGAACACCAGAGGAAAGAGAGCAGGAACGAGATGAGTAATCATGAAAGGAAACTCTGCAGGAACCATATGAGGTGTAGGAGAAAAGCCAGGAGATAATTGAGGGAGGGAGGTTGAGTAGAGAAAGTTTAGAGGGTAAAATATTATGGCCAACGGTATCAAAAGCTTTGGAGATACCAACATAAAATGCATGTACGTCCTGTCGTAAAATAAAATATTTAACAACAACGTTGGTTAAGACCAGAAGGTTACGTCATCCTGGCCTCTTACTATCTGTGCAATTCGTCAAACTCTGAGGCAGTTCCTTTGCAGACTTGGAATTTCAGTCCTCTGCCAATACACATGTGAATTACCGTAACGGAGTCCTCTTTTGGAAGCTGATATATCACAAGCTGCGGTAAACAAGCTGGTTGTCGATTTTACTAATGATTCAGTTGCAGTTCTTCTATCCGCATTCGCAAGTTGTGCCCGTTTGCCTCTCGTGAGAGATCATTGGTTAATTCGCCAACGCAGATTTTCTCGTTGGTCTACTCCATAAATATTTGCTGGAAGTCAGAAGATTGTTAATTCCAGAAACCAGGATGTGAATCCGGAGGATAAAATTGACATCTCATAATCAGTTCCACAACAATTATAGTGTAATTGCAGATAGCGTACCATGCAGTATGTGAAAAAATTAACAACACTAAAATGGATAAATCAATTGAGTTTCCACTTTACGTCCATTTTTTTGGAAACTGAGAGTATTATCTCTCTAAATACCTCCTTACTATGTGAACCTTCGATTCTGCATAGTGACTCTAAATCCTCATGCAGGATTTACTATTATGCATTTCCTAGTAAACATTTTCCTTGTGAATTACTTTTACTGCAAACATCTGTACTTCAATACAATATCCGTAGTGAATGTAACGAGATTAAGTCCTACGGAAATTGCCAAACGATTGAGCAGTGAAATGTTTCAGTATCCTTGAAGTTTGTTTTGCGCTTAACTGTTGTCTGTAGTTAATTATATTTACGGGGCTTAAGCTCTTAGCTATACGAGTTGCAGCCATTTTACGACATCTTTTCCGTTTCAAGTGCCAACAACATAATATAATTGTTATGGCGCCTGCTTTATTCTGCCCTACAGTAAATAGGCTTTCATTTAGAATTTTACGATAATTCTAGCAGAAAACGGAAGTTAAAAGATACATAAAACTTTTTTTGGCTTTTGTATAAATTATGAGATAACTGTTGAAAGGACAATGCTTTTGTTGATTGTGTTCTGAAGGTATTCTCACTTTACGTTAGTGAACCATAGGCTTTTCGACTAGGATTATGTCCAGCTATTCGTCGGATAACTTCTGCAGTAATGTTTCGTTTTAGTTTTAACTAGAATTTAAAGGAAAAATACTAAGAATAAAAGTTGGACCATAAGCTATTTACTGCATAGGTGGCGTATAACACTAAATGAAAAGTTTTTCCAACTTTAGCAGAGCTGAAAAAATGAGCATAGTGAGAAGTGCTGCCTAGTGTTGACTTAAATATCCGGCAGGACACATCGTAATTGTTAATTACTAAGCAATATTTTCTGATTTGTTTGATGTTAGAGATCTGAACCTGATGTACTGCTACAACACGCTGCCTCCAGCTGAAACCGCGCGGGTTCAGCGAAGCAACCCGTCCGCGTGATCCCGTGAATGGCATATACCATTCGAATCTGAGGCTTCGCGCCGCTTTCAAAGCGGCCGCCGGTTCGTCGAAGGCCTTCAGCATTGACAAGGACAACCACTTGGGTCCGCCTCGGATGTCGAGTTTTAACGAGTGCTCGCCTGGATCCAGAATTTTAAAGGGGCCCTCGTATGGTGGCTGCACCGGCTTCCGAGGAGCGTCCACCCTAATGAGGACCTGCTCACACGTCTCGAGACCTTGGACGGTGAAATCGGTCGCATCCTCCAAATCGCGTTCCTAAGCAGACGCAGCATTCCCGAGTCGTTTAACCCTGCTTTGATGTCCAGGACAGGATCGGCGGGAAGGCGTAGATTCTCTCCGTAAACCATCTCCGCTGGGTTGGCCGCGAACCCCTCTCGCTGGGCTGCATGGAAGCCGACGTTCCAGCATACCATTGGACTGTGGATGGTATGCAGTAGTCCTACGTCATTTAAAGCCATGGAGCTTACCTAACTCCGCGAAAAGAGTAGATTCGAATTACATTTCCTGGTCAGTGATGATGACGGCTGAAACACCAAAGCACGAAATCCATTCCCGACAGAGAGCCTCGGCATTTGATTGCGTCGTAATGTCAGAAAGAGGTAATGCTTCAGGCCGCCGCGTAAACATGTCGATGATAGTGAGGCAATACTTGAATCCGTGCGAATCTCGCAAAGGGCCGATAATGCCGAAATGGATGGTGTGGAAGCGCTTGGTTGATCAAGCGAACACACCTACTTCTTTTCGAACGTGCTTGTTGATCTTGCACTTCTGGCACGCAATGTACTATCTGGCATAAGAATATACGCCTTTGTTTATGGACTGCCAGAAATATTTATCGGTGACTAACCGGTTCGTTATCCTGATGCCTGGGTGTGCAAGATTGTGAATCGCTTGGAATACTTCCCAGCGAAAACCGGCCGGAATAAATGGCCTGGGGGATATCAGAAGTAAACTGACTAATATAACTCAAGTGCCGAAGTTGGCGAGAGGACGCTTTGTCGGGCTTTTATCTAAGCGCGAATATAAGGGGCTTGTGGTCCGTGAACGGCCTGACCTCAAGGGAGAAACGGAAGTATTTTATACCGAGCTAGGCGGCGAGTAGTTCACAATCGTAGGCGCTGCAATTCCGTTGAACTGGGTTGAGCTGTTTTGAAAAGAAGCTCAACGGTTACCAGATTTGACTCACCCGTTGGTGCAGAGTGGCGCCTACCGCAGTATCTGAAGCATAGAAGAACACAGCTAAGGGTGCATCTGCTGAGGAAATGTCAGCAGTGTTGCCGTAATAAGCTTTTGTTTGACTATCTCAAACGTATTGACGGTCTCAGCAGACCACGCAACCTCGCGGGAGTCTTTAGTTTTGGGCCCAGACAAGTAGGCGTTCAGGATCGCTTGATGATGAACGGCCCTGAACAAGAAACGGCGACAGAAATTTAACATGCCCAAGAACTTTCGCAGATCCTTCACCGTGGCTGGTAGTGGAAAACTCTTAATAGCATCAGCCTTGTCTAGGCCAGGTTGGATACCGTCAGAGGTAATTAAGTGGCCGAGAAATTTCTCCTACTTCTGTAGAAATCTGCATTTTTCAACGTTTAAGACAAGTTCGGTCTCAATGAGAGGTTAGAAATGCAGTCGAAATGCTCCAAGTGTTGCGAAATTTTCCAAGGAATGCGCGAATGCGATCGTCGGCAACGTCCTCGAAAATTATCGAGAGAGCGCCATCTCGGCAGGTAGAAATCTTCCCTGACGTTAGGTTACAGGTTACAGGGTTTATTAATGTCCTGTTCTGCAAGTCAACCAACAGCCCATAGTGAGACAAGAAGTCGGCGCTTAATACGGGGTTGGGTCAAAGTTTGTAAGGCAACGTGGTACTGCGCTTCAGGTAGCCATCGCCGAGGCATCCAGCGAGACTAGCTTTTTACTGCACTAAACGCGCATCCGGTGGTACATTTAGTCGCTTGAGCTCCGTATTTCCGATAGTACCAGATAGCTCCGTATTTCTGATAGTAGACGGATACATGTCTCATGTGTGAGACAGATACAGACATTTATTTGATGCAGGGAAAGATTTTCCTTGAAACAGACCTTTGTCTAAAGCAGACATTCGCCTGTCTGATGTTTGATGCCGACTTAGACATTTGTCTAACATTTGTTGGATGCAAAACAAAAAGATTTTTCTGAAACAGACATTTGTCTGACGCAGACATTTGTCTGTTTTATGTCTGAAACACGCACAGACACTTCTTTGTCTGTTGTCTGGGATAGTTGGAGATATTTTTCTACCTCAAATATAAGTTAATAACATTGTTTTCGAGATGTTTACCTTGGAAATACACTAGGAAATATTGCGTCGTGTCGTTCCCAGCAAGCATTATTTAATCTGTCGTGTCGTGTCGTACCCAATGGCGTTAGCGAAACTGTCGTGTCGTTATAGTCCCAGTGGGCGTGAAAAAAAATTTCGCAGCCGCGCGTTGAAAAGTTATTTTACTAAAAAAAACTGTCACGGGAAAATCAATGCACTCACAGTGAAATAACTACGCACATTGGCTTAGGTCAGGTGACCGCAACCAGCACTTGGTCGAACAATACGCTCCCTCTCTTCCTCCCTACCGTATTAAAATGTCCGTTTCCTATTCACCACCGACATAAGGTACCTGAGCGGAATAAACAACACAGTAGCCAATAAACTCTCCAAGGTGGAAGAAATATGTCTATCTAGACACGCAACTAACATCCCCGGATCAGGAACCTCTATTCTGTGTGAAGCAACCTCAAAACCACGTCTCTATCTGCCGCCTACTTCAAAAGAAGCATATTCGACGACCTTAATGCGCTCTGCCACCTTGGCATCTGAGCTACTCGAAAGGTTCTTTCTCAGTGCTTTTTCTGGCCAAACATAAATCACGATATTGAAGAATGGTCGCGTGCTTGCATAGCTTGCCAACGATCGAAGATCCACAAGCGCATCTTCACACCCAGAGGACCTTCTCCACCAGCGGGTCGTTTCGAGCACCCCCACCTCGATACTATTGACGCTTTACCTACGTCCGAGGGAAAAGGGTTCTGCCTGACCAAGATCGATAGGTGCACAAGTTGGGCACAAGCTATTTCAGTCGAAGAAACTTCACACGCTGGGGCATCCTATGACCACTGGATGAAAGTCCTGGGGGTTTAACGTGAGTACCTGCCGTGTAGGCATAATCCCGCGGTCCTCTTCGGACACGGATTGATTTTGGGACCACAATCAGAGCCCCGCCATGCAAGCACAGCGGTCCTGGTTTATACTGAATGCAGGCTCAGCATTCATACCAGTGGATGCGAGGCCTATCTAACACCTCTGCCGCAACTAAGGAGTACGGGACCCGAGTTGTACAGCGCAACTCCACGCTTGAGCTCCACGGAGCTCTGCCCGCGCTGTAGGCATAACCACAACCACCATGAAACTCCCACTAGGGGACCAACCGCAAATAACCGGGCCTTCCGGGAATTCTCCTGGAGCATATGCTCTCAGAGAGCCATCCCGGTTCCCATGGTACCAGATAACCTCCGGTGAGGTTTCATGGCAAAGCCACTTCAGATGAGTCCCTAGCAGACTCGGGTCTGATCGCCCTCCTCGGATAGTAAGATTCGGACTAAGGACGTCCATTGGAGTTGAACTTATTCAACAGTTTTACCGTATCCGAACCACACCTTAGCATCCACAGGCCAACAGATTTTTCGAACGCTGGCACCGATCACTGAAAAGCGCTATTAAGGCTCAGCCCGATGATCGTCAGTCGACTCGACATTTTCCCACAGTTGTATTAGGCTTTCATTCCACGCCGAAAGAAGATAGTGAACACATCACCACCGAACTGGTTGACGACATTGGCTTCTTGCTTCCAGGTGAATTCTTTTCCTCAACAGCGTTCAACACAGACGATCAACGAATAGTGGAAAAAATGAAGAAGATGACATTGGTCAACTTCGACCATAATCAACCAGGACGGATCTACCGGCCTAAAGATTTCTCTTCCCGTACACACGTCTTTTTACGAGCTGGCGTCAAGAGTCCTCTGAACCCACCTTATGACGAACCTTTCAGAGTTCTGAAACGTTCGGAGAAGCGCCAGGCCCGGTACCATTAGACGGGAAAATAATAAAGCGCGAGAGAAAATTAGACCAGGGCCAGTTTTCTATAACTTGGCGTTAGGAAACTGGCAAATTTTTCAGCACCGACACAAGCACCAGCAAATAGCAAACAGTTGTACTGCTGAAAGAAATTCCAAGAGATACACCATTAGTTAGATCAGCGAAATTAGAAGGGAAACATCCTTGAAATCAAGGACTGATGGAGGTTTTTATACCTCCTTCCTAATGAGAGCAACTTCTTATGTTATACATACTTACATTCGCAGGGCCATAATTAATTTTATTCCACTATAAACTCTGCAATTAACAGAAACAATAACATTTTACTGAATGCGCTTTTCAAGTGTTCCATTTTTAGGGCTTCCTCACCCGTCACCTCCAATGCAACCATTTTATTTCACGAAAATGTTGGGGATCCCTCCAACCACTAAGTGTCTATGTCATTTTAAGACTAATTACAGGATTTAGTATTCCAGATCAAGTGTACACAATTTTTGCAAAGAAATACTCGTAAGTAAGGTAAGCGCTCTCAGCCTGCCTAAAACTATCTTTGCTCATAAATCTTGAAAATTTACTATCCTTCTGGAATCTCATTATCCACATCATTCTGCTCGCATTTTATGGAAGAGCGTTAAAGAGAGAGAACTCTAATGAAATGCTAAATAATTTTCGTAGTGGACGCCATTATTCGGTATTTCCAGAACAGCATGGGGGTGAATTCAGGGAGAACCAGATGAATAAAAATGCAACATATACTGCCAGATAGATACATATATATTAGGGGGACGTCTACGTTATTCATTACGTGAAATCGTCGAGAAAAGGAAATGATGGGATAATATAGGTAGGAAACTGCATCACTTATTCATGCCTTTTGTCTGAGTAGCTGCGGACGAAGCTGTCAGCTTCTGCCGCAGTACAGGAACTTAAATGGCATCATCGCTCAGATCCCCGTAATCCTGCCAGTGGACTTTTAGATTGTCATTTCCCAGAGCTCGTGTTTATTTTAAATTGAATAGAACGTAGACATTAGCCAAGTGTATTATTTGACGTTGCAGGACATTCCGGTAATGAGATTCATAAAGCTAATATAAATAATGGAATGTTTGAGGCAATTGAATAGAGTAGTTCGCGATAGGTTGACTGGATAGACAAGTATTTGAGTGGACGGAAAACAACGAATGAACCAATTTTGACTATGAGGATGTGCTGAGTAATGGTATATTTTTCATATAGCAATTATTGCTACGTATTTTATACAGAATTTGCGAGTTTGAAGAGTGGTATGCATACTTCGCTCATCTGACAATGTTAATCATTTTTACATTGCGAATCAATGCCTGACGATTGGCAACGAGGCATTATCTGTCTCATACATAAAAAGGGAGATATCACACAGTGCAGCAATTATAGAGGTATCACGTTGCTGAGTACCATCTATAAGATATTCTCCACTATCTTGCTAGGCCGGATAGCCCCATACGCCCAGAACATCATTGGCCCATACCAAAGAGGCTTCACTCCAGGCAAATCAGCAACAGATCAGATTTTCTCTCTGCGGCAAGCGATGGAAAAACTGTTGGAATATGGACAACAGTTGCACCATCTTTTCATCGACTTTAAAGCCGCCTATGATAGCATAGCCAGGGTAAAACTGTACACGGCCATGAGAGAATTCGGTATCCCGACGAAATTAATAAGACTGACTAGGCTGACCCTGACCAATGTGCGAGGCCAGATAAAAGCAGCAGGATCACTCTCAAGACCATTCGACATCAACAACGGTCTACGACAAGGGGATGCCCTATCATGCGTCCTCTTTAACCAGGCCCTCGAGAAAGTGATCCGTGATGCTGAGGTGAATGCAAGAGGTACGATCCTCTTCAAGTCCACCCAACTACTGGCCTATGCTGACGATATCGACATCATGGGAAGAACCACCCGAGACGTACAAACTGCCTTCATCCAGATCGAGCAGGCGGAAATCGGCGCGAGATCTTGGGCTGCACATCAATGAAGGCAAGACAAAATATATGGTGGCAACGTCAGCACCGAAGACGAATCAACCAACAACATCAAACCGCACTGGTCAAACACAAACACGAACAAGAATAAGGATAGGGGAATACAACTTTGAGACCGTTGACAATTTCTCCTATCTAGGGTCGAAAATCACAACCGATAACAACTACGATGATGAAATCCGCGCACGGTTGTTGTCAGCCAACAGAGCCTATTTCAGCTTACAAAGACTGTTCCGCTCGAAACGTCTCACCATAGGGTCAAAGCTCTTACTGTACAAGACTATGATCTTGCCAGTCCTCATGTATTCCTCGGAAACGTGGGTTCTTAGCAAGAAAAATTGCGAACTCTTGGCCGCGTTCGAGAGAAGAATCCTCCGAAGAATTTTTGGCCCCCTACATGAGGATGGACGATTCCGTAGCCTACACAATGACGAAATCTATGAGCGATACCATTGTAATATTAAGCGTTGGATGGCAGGATCGCCATGTAATATTAAGCGTTGGATGGCAGGATCGCCATGTAATATTAATGTTGGATCGCCATGTGGTGATAATTTACGAGAGGCAGGATTGTAGAGTAATAATTTGTGCGGGCTAACAGGATCGTAGTTCAAAGTGGAGCCGTCTGAGTTATCCTCAGATGATGGCAAGGAGCTAGTGAAAGAGTTCAAATAATAAGAAGGGAACACAAGGAATTAGAATTCTTTACCTAACGAAGCGGTGGGACCGCAGATATGATGGCAATATGTCCATCCCTGAACACTTGCCGTGGTTGCTAATTTGGATCTTAAGTTCTTTACTTATGCCGCGAGGATACGGCATGCAGAAATAAACCGCATGAAGTCAGAATCAATAAGAACGTATATTGTAACTTTTCATTCTCTTTTATACAATTTCTTAAACCTAAAATAACACTAAATCCACTAACAACAATATTGACCTAATTGGTTCGAAAGTAATTCAACACCAAATTACTTCGAACACTGCACTCACTAATAATTCACATGAGGCGCGTGCTCTCAAATCTCACATTTCATTCCGTGTGCATATGCATTACTCATATCCATATGCACACATTTTATTCGAGCTAGAAATGCATGCAAGAAATGCAATGCATGTGATTTATTCACACTGGCGTTTTTTAGAATATTTATTTCTAGGTCGTATCGAGTTCAAGTACCTTGGGATGGTATCTTGTAAAGTTTTGTTTACTCGATTACGTAATTTATTGTTTTGATGATGACGCGGGTTGGAATGAATGTTTACGATTTGATAGCTTACAGTGCACGGTAATAATATTGCGATAGCTTGTAGTACAGTACACTACACCTCTACCCTTTTTTGATTCGGTTTATAGGTGTTGCATTTAAAACGAATCATGAAATACATTTCATATATGAATATCTTATGTGTTAAATTTATGTTATATACATATAATTTTAATATATCCTTATGTAGGTATATGTTATGTTCCAAATTTGTACTTTATATTTTATTATATAATTTTAGTCTATCCTTATGTATGGATTTCAAATTTCCTGATATATCAATTAAAGTGTTGCATTTGTCAACTTCTACTACAGTGTATGGACCTTTGTAAGGGGGTTGATGTTTTTTCCTACTTTCATTTTTGACTAATACTTGATCTCCGATTTTTATGTTCAAGGGATTTATATAATTTTGTTTGTTTGTCCTTTTTATTTTGACATTTTCAATAATTTTACGCGCTTTAGTTATTGACATTTTCAACCTAACTTTTAGTTCGTTGGCATAATTGTCTAAATTATATACTGGGCTGTTATCTTCCAATATGTCATTTGGAAGGCATGGTAATTTTCCGAAAATTAATTCATATGGAGTGTAGTTAGTATCTATATTTGGGGTGGTGTTATACGCAAATGTATAATATGGTACCCATTTATCCCATTGGTTATCATCTGCGAAAGAACACATATATTCATTTAGTACTCGGTGGTTTCTTTCAACTGTTCCTAAAGTTTGGTGATGATACGGGGTAGAAAATATTTGTTTTATTTTGAGCAATGCACATATGTCGCTCATTAGCTTATTAGTAAATTCGGTTCCTAGATCCGATTTAAGTGTTTTAAAATGTCCATACTTTAGTATAAATTCATTAACTATGCCTAAAGCTATAGTGTTTGCTTCTTTATTCTCTAGTGGGAATGCTACAACAAATTTTGTTAATTCACATTGCAGGGTTAATATGTATCTATATCCATTCGAGATTTTTAATGGACCTACTGTATCTATTTGTACAGTTTCGAAACTTGTTGATGGAGTGTCAGTTTTAATCATTTTTTCTTTAGTATGCCTAACTTGTTTGTTTATCTGGCATGCTGTGCAATTTCTTATGTGGGATTTAATCATATTGTTCATATTTTTCCAACAATATCGTTGTTTTAACTTCAATAAAGTTTTACGAATCCCTAAATGTCCTCCGTGGGGTGAGTTATGATATTCCTCTATTAGCTTTGTCTGTTCACTTGCATTAGTTATTATTGTGGGAGGCTTGTATATTATTATCTTCAATTTTGTACGCGTACTTTCTTTTTGTTGCAACTTATTAAATATTCTTTTAAATATTTGTTTGTCTATAGACTTAAATATGACATCTTTATCAGATAATGAGAGTTCATATATGTTATTATGTTTCGCGAATTTTAATAGTTTCTCCATAATCAAAACGTATTTTAAATGTGGATTATCACTATTCTTCTCATTATTTGTGCCATATCTGGTATTATTTTCCATTGGTCGCTTATCATTGATGGAAACGGATTTCTCATCAGATTTATCGCTATAATGTACTACTACCATTTTATTTGTACGTACGATATTAATTTTATCATTTTCATGATTTTTATTGTTTTCACTGCGCAGGATAAATTTTAATTTTGTTACACCGGTGATGTCGGATAAGCTGGTGCAATCCCAACAATAGAGTTGATCAGATTCTATTTTTGTGTGGGTGCCCTTATTACAGACTTCTGGTTTGTTATCCTTTTGATTTTTTGCCATTCCCCTTGTAATTGCTAATAACTTGCGTTTCGCATTAATGTCTATTTCTGGAGGTACCATTGCTTTTAAGGAGTCAGAATCTAGTTCGATTCTCGACAAGGCATCAGCATTCGTATTCATGCTGCCTTTTTTGTATACGATCGTGAAATCATAATCAGATAGGTCGACTCTAATTCGAGTAAGTTTGGATGAAGGGTTTTTATGGGTGAATAAAGAAACTAATGGTCTGTGATCTGTCACGACTATGAATTTCCGTCCATATAGATACGGTCTAAAAAAATTTATTCCCCAATGTATAGCTAAAAGTTCTTTTTCGATAACAGGTTTGTTGATATCGTGTTTAGCTAGTGATTTGCTTGCGTATGAAATGGGTAAATCGTTGCCAATTTCGCCTTGAGATAATACTGCGCCTAGAGCGTAGTTTGATGCATCCGTAGTTAAGATAAATGGTTTATCAAAATCTGGGTATGGGAGAATTGGTGGTTCTATCAATTTGTTTTTTAATGTTTCGTAAGCCTTTTGACATTGGTCTGTCCAATTAAAGTTAACATTTTTTTTCAATAATGAATTTAAACTTTTAGCGATTTCGGCAAAATTCGGAATAAAACGCCTATAGTAGTTGCAGAATGCTACAAATCTACGTACTTCATCGGCATTTTTTGGAATTGGATAGTTTCTAATTGTTTTGTATTTTGATGGGTCGGTCTTGATTCCCTCATCGGTTATTAGATGACCGAGATATACAACTTCCGATTTCAAAAATTGACATTTACTTGGGTTTAATTTCAAATTGTGCCGTCGTAGTCTTTGTAATACTTTGCAGAGGTTGGTATTGTGATGTTTAATACTGCATCCAAAGACAATAATGTCATCTACATACAGAAATGCTTCATGACTTAAGCCACTTAAAGCTATAGTAAGCATACGCTGAAAGCTGTTGGATGATATCTTCAATCCAAATGGTAATCTTTTAAATTGATAGTGACCGTCGCTGGTCGAAAATGCTGTTAATGGCCTAGACTCTTTCTGAAGTTCAATTTGGTGGAAAGAGCTGGTCATGTCCAAAGTTGAGAAATACTTTGCTCTACCAAGCTTATCTAGAACGTCTTCTAGTCTTGTCAAGGGAAATTTGTCATTGACAATTTTGTCGTTCAGTCTCCTAAAATCTACTACAAGTCGCCATTTTGACTTGCCATCTGTACTTTTTTTTGGTACAACTAACAGTGGTGAATTATATGGACTTATAGATGGTTCAATAATGTCACTTGTTTCCAAGTCTTTTACTTGTTGTAAGATTTCGGTGTTTTGGGCTTGAGGTAGTCTATAATTTTTTATGTAGACTGGGTTGTTGTCTATAGTCTTTAGTCTTTGTTTATAAAAATTATTTGTGGAAAGTTTCTCTCCTTCCAAGTGAAATACATCTTGATATTCTCTAATTATCTCTAGCAAGCTAATCATTGCGGGTTGATCTAAATTGTCTTTATTTATTAGTTCCAAAATTTTTTTGTATCTAGTTTCATTGTATGTTTGTTTCTCTCCTCTGAAGATGTTATAGTTATCTAATGGTTCGGTTTTAACATTAAAGTGTTTGATAACAACATCTTCGTCGGTGGTGTTGAGAAATTTTATGTGTTGGACACCTTTTACAGGTATGATTGTATTTGCAATAAAAACACCTTTTTGTATTTCTGTGTTCAACACTATACTGTCTTCATCCACATTTATATTGACTGGAACTATCATTTCAGTTCTAGCAGATATGTTGACCTCTGAATAATCGTACTTTTTTGTGTCCATAGGTAACACAATTTCTTCATCGTTTACATTGAAGGTAATTGTAAACGTTTCATAATCAATTTTGCACATAAAACTGACCATCAAATCTCTACCGATAATACCATCCGTATTTATCGGGAAGTTACTGTCCACAATGTGGAATGATTCCCTGATTTGTTGATTCCCAATTAATAGATCTAGACAAGAAGTTCCTAACGATGTAGTGACTTCTTGTGTTATACCAGTGAGTTTAATTCTATTCTCACTATCTATTCTATATTCTAAGTTCCTACTAATATTATTTTTACATATAGACACGTCTGCACCTGTGTCTATTAGGAACGATAGATGCCTCTTTGCATCGTAACTGTATATTTTAATGAAATTAGTACAGTTACCACTAATATTGAAAATATTATTTACATATTTATTTCCGGGAGGTTCTGTGTATCCTCTCCGGAACCTATTACGTTTCCCTGGTTCGTGGTAATATGTACGTTCCGTCTGTCATTATAGTTGTTTTTGTTTCTATGGTTTCTATTACTGTTACTGTTTTTATGGTTATTATAACCATTATTATTATTATTACGGTTATTGTTATTGTAGCTGTAGTTATTATTTCCACTATTGCTACGGTTATTTTGTTGTTTATTATTTTTATTATAACCATTTCTATAATTATCATTTAGTTTTTGATTTTTCCTTTTACCTTTCCAGTTGCCTTTAATGTGCAACATGTTGGATGTGGCCTGTAGGTCTACATTCTCCAATTCTTGTGCTAAAGATACAGCATCAGAAAAGGTTGTAGGTCTTGCTGAAAATACAGTACTTTTGAGCTGATCATTTAATCCCTTTTTAAAGATGGTTAACGCGTATGTCTCGTTCATGCGCGTGATGACCTTTTTTTCGCTCAAAGTCGCTTGGTTACCCAATTCTTGAATCTGAAGTTGATTCAACTCATCAACTAGAGACAAAATTTTGTCTTTGTATACCGTGACGCCTGATTTATTTTGGTAAGTGCTGTTTAGCACTGAATGTATTTGCGGGATTGTTCGGTTATTTTTATATTTCCCTAGCAATTCGGATTTTAAGGAATTAAAATCTGTTATGGAGGCGTTACATAATGATAATCTAACAGTGGCACTGAGTTTCACATTAGTGACGAAGTTTATCAGTGTTGTCTTCCCTGTTGTTGTTAGTGTCGTATATAGTAGTTCGACAATTGTAAGGAATGGTTCTAGTTCCTTATATTTTCCATCAAAGATTGGAATTATCTTTATTGCTGTTTCTAAATTGAAATCAGCCATGATGAAATTTTCTTGTAGATTTGGCAAACTGGTTTCTAACTCTTCGGTTATACCGTCTTGTTGGATATCTTCCACTGAATATCCTTGTTTACCTAGCTGTAGCCAAATGTGTCCTTCGAGAATTGCAGTTTCAGCTTTAAATTTGATTTTTAGGTCTAGTAATTTCGAATCCTCTACAGTTATACCTTTCAAAATTTGGTTGAATTTTTGTTTTCTTAATTTTAGTTCATTCAATTTAGTGAGCAATGTCTCAAAAGTATATAGAGCTCTTGAACTTTTCTTTAAATTACTTAAGACTTTGCTATTTTCACTTATTAATTCCTCTAAAAGATCCATACAGTGAAAGTGTTAACCTTATAACCCTTTTTTTGAAGAGAAGATGGGAAAATAAGTGGAACCAACAGATTTGAATGTGAAAGTAGTGGATTAGACTTCAATTGATCTATTTAATTTTTTCACAACATATTTTTTGTTGTACTTATTGAACATATACAAAACTAAAATAATTACTATAAATATAGCTGATGTTGTAATGGTCTGCTTATATTCTTCCATGATGGTCTGTTCCTGAATTGAGCATTGGTTGCCCATTTCATCGAAGCTCATATAATTTCTGCTTCAGCAGTTTCTTTTGATCACCGACTGAGATTCTCAATAGTCGGTGAAGTTCTGCTCGCTCTCTTTTGAGACGAGTCTTTCTACCGCCTCTGGGTTTCCTCTTCTTTGTTATAGAAATATTGACTGCAGACGTATTGGCTTCCTTTGGTTGGTTGTACTTTCCAATATATTTTCCGATATCCCTTGGCTTTGGTCCTCTAGGATCGTAAGTGCCAATTTTTGTGGGTATGTAGACGGGTGGTTTTTCCGTGGTTGTTGCCTGGGGTATGTACTCTTCAAGCCTATGGAAAAGTGCATCAATGGTTGCGATGTCCTCTGGGCTGAAAATCCTTAGTTCGTCCGTTTTGGTGTCGGTTGGGGTGACTTCCGGATCGCAAGTTGCGGGGTCGCAGTTCACCGTCGCAGGAACATGAGTTGCAGGGCCGATAGTTGGAATAACGCAGTCCCGTGGTTCGATAGTCGCAGGATCGCCATGTGGTATTAAGCGTTGGATGGCAGGATCGCCATGTAATATTAAGCGTTGGATGGCAGGATCGCCATGTAATATTAATGTTGGATCGCCATGTGGTGATAATTTACGAGAGGCAGGATTGTAGAGTAATAATTTGTGCGGGCTAACAGGATCGTAGTTCAAAGTGGAGCCGTCTGAGTTATCCTCAGATGATGGCAAGGAGCTAGTGAAAGAGTTCAAATAATAAGAAGGGAACACAAGGAATTAGAATTCTTTACCTAACGAAGCGGTGGGACCGCAGATATGATGGCAATATGTCCATCCCTGAACACTTGCCGTGGTTGCTAATTTGGATCTTAAGTTCTTTACTTATGCCGCGAGGATACGGCATGCAGAAATAAACCGCATGAAGTCAGAATCAATAAGAACGTATATTGTAACTTTTCATTCTCTTTTATACAATTTCTTAAACCTAAAATAACACTAAATCCACTAACAACAATATTGACCTAATTGGTTCGAAAGTAATTCAACACCAAATTACTTCGAACACTGCACTCACTAATAATTCACATGAGGCGCGTGCTCTCAAATCTCACATTTCATTCCGTGTGCATATGCATTACTCATATCCATATGCACACATTTTATTCGAGCTAGAAATGCATGCAAGAAATGCAATGCATGTGATTTATTCACACTGGCGTTTTTTAGAATATTTATTTCTAGGTCGTATCGAGTTCAAGTACCTTGGGATGGTATCTTGTAAAGTTTTGTTTACTCGATTACGTAATTTATTGTTTTGATGATGACGCGGGTTGGAATGAATGTTTACGATTTGATAGCTTACAGTGCACGGTAATAATATTGCGATAGCTTGTAGTACAGTACACTACACCATGACCGTCCGGTTGTGGATAAAATCCGGCTCAATAGGTTACGGTGGGCGGGTCACTTAATCCGTATGGATGAAGATGATCCCACCCGGAAAGTCTATAAGGGCAATATCTATGGTAGGAAAAGAAGACGAGGCAGACCCTGCCTAAGATGGAGCGATGGCGTGGGCCAGGACGCCAGACAGCTTTTAGGGATATCGAATTGGTGGACCTCGGCGCAAAACCGGGATGTCTGGAGTTCCTTATTAAGGCAGGCCTAGACCGGATACCGGTTGTTGCGCCGTTGATGATGATTCAAACGCCTGTAAACTCCGCAAGGCTTAAAGACCAAGTGGAGTAGAGATAACCAACAGTCATTGGATGATCTGCAAATACCCTGTTTCATGAGATCGTCCAACTCTTTCCTTGCAACAATTAGTTGCTGGGGTGATAGGGGACGCACCCTTGAGAAGATCGAGGAGGCGGTTATATTGATGCGGTGCAGCACATCGTACTTAACTGGCTGGGAAATAATGTTTTCATTAGCGATATTGCAACGTCCTCGAAAACAATGGAAAGAGTGTCGTCCGCGCAGGTGGAAATTGTTCCTGACGGTTGCAGGGTCTATCAAGGCTTTGCTCTGCAGGTTCACAAAGAGCCCGTAGTAACACAGGAAGTCTGCGCCTCAAATGGGGGTACTAATATCTGCCAAAATGAATCACCATGAAAACGTTCGGCGCAGTTGCTTGTGGTCGTAAGTGCGGATGGGAGAGGAGTCTAGTTTTTTGTTGCTTTGAAATTGTTTCCGATGGCCATTTGAGCTCCAAATTTACGGTGGTATCAGCAAATCATCGGAGGCGATGAGGATCCCGATCGCCGATTTCGGAAAGCAAACTTCCATCGTGACTGCGATCGAGATTACCCCTTGAACGCAAAGTGCCTGCAGTCGTCGTAAGTTTGGACGCGGCGTCCGGAAGTGTCCTCACCATTCCTTTCAGATCTTTCACAGGTATGACTTAAAATCAGATGACGTCGGAGGTCACCAGGAATTTGCGTCTACTCACGCCGGCGGTTAGCACAATAAGAAAGAATTTCGCACGCCGGCGACGGCAGTACAGTGCTCCAGGGGAAGCAAATTCATTACGATAATGCAGTCGTGGTTCATGCCTCCGATATACCACCAGAAAACTACCAGCGTCAGAAAAAGTCAGCACGGATTGGGGCGGTATGCGGCCAAGGTGTTGAGAAGCAGCTGCTGTTCCAACCATTTAAGCAATTCATTCCACTTTTCTAACAAATAGGATAGTTAGTTATCCTAAATCTACCGTGACAAATAGTGAAGAAAAATTATTAGCTTTCTGAATGGTCCTGTTGAGAGGTAAAAGATGTAGTCAAAATTATCCCACCTAAGAGTTCACAGCACCCCTATGAATTTCAGTTATCTATCTATCTGTCGGGGATCATGCGATATCGGCCAGACTTTCATAAAGGAGACCAAAGCTTCCCCGTGCCATAATCCGGCTGAATTACTAAGCTTCAGGCAACAAAAGGACGATTTGGTTCCAGAAAAAAAATATTGCTTTCATGTTTTGTTATCAAAGGCCAATGAGCATTAATTTTAAAGACAAGTTTTTCTTTGCTGCAATTTAAAAATTCACCTTTGCACTCCCATTGATTAAGTGTCATTAAAACCCTGCAAACCCGAGGTCGTTTTCCGCCTCAATACCATTACATTAGTAGACAAGTTAGAAATGACGACACTAATTCGACTATAATTGCAGTAGAACCATCATAAAAGCACCTTAAGGACATTTGGGGGGTAGAACCGAGAAGATAATCCGAAATTATTATGGTGGTTTATGGAACCAAGGATGCGGATTGAGCCAAGCAATCTAAAGCAACTCTTTCTTATGAGATACATTCACCAGCCATGAGAAGCATAAATCTACTGGTGCCCAGAAGGGGTGATTAAAATGACAAATTACCTTGTAAATGCCGTGAAAGAAGTTCAGTGAAACTCCCTTGTACGTATTTCCGCTACAGAATAGGAATACCTGACAGCTTATGGTCCATTGAGGAAAATTGTCAGGAGATTGCAGCCGTTTCTCAGGTTTTGAATTCATTCGAGTTGGACAGTTTCATTATGCAAATTTTATTGTAGGACTTTGAAGTTCAAGAATGGA
This sequence comes from Hermetia illucens, assembly GCF_905115235.1. Taxonomy (NCBI): domain Eukaryota; kingdom Metazoa; phylum Arthropoda; class Insecta; order Diptera; family Stratiomyidae; genus Hermetia; species Hermetia illucens. The sequence continues at coordinate 23,810,819 of NC_051853.1, forward strand.
AGGGAGCGAAGCCAGCACCAGTAAATTTATGGAAGGGAGAACGTTTGTGGTTTCATTTAAAATGCAATTTACGACTTTTTTAATTACTTCAAGTACATATTTTAACATTTAAAGTAGATTGTTAATGTAAATTCACTGTAAAAACAGAATCTGAATTATTATGGAAATCGCATTTAAATTGGTGGAAGGTTTCGACTTTTCATTTATTATTTTTGCAGATTTCACCCCAACGCTATCATATCTGCACGTAATAACCGAATTGTCCGCAAACAGAATTCGCAATCGATAAAAACCATAAAACTGATTGCTACCAATTACAGGTCAGACTGCAGATCAAATAAATTAAAAGGATACCAATTGGTGAAGAGGATTATAGTGGATTTTTTCTTCCAGAGCCAAGGAAGAAAAATGGTCTTTCAAAATTTATTTACTACCTTATTGAAACTATCATCCAAGTCCTCTCCAAAAAACAGACAGATTGCCCAATGATACATTTTGACTCCAGAACTTTATTCTTTCCCCAACCGTTTACCTTGAGAGGCTTTCCACTATCTTACAATCCCAGGATGCGTATCCACAAAAAGGAAAGTAATCTATTTCCGTCGTGTCACAGCCATTCATTTATCTTTTTGACCCCAAAAAGATGTCGCAAAGCAGAACAAACTCAAGAGTAGTATAAATCTTCCAGAATATTGAGGCATTCACTTTGAGTATTTTTCTCCGAGATTCGTACTTGTCTTAACTCATGGATCGTAATCCTTTCACCTCCTATTTTTTAAGCTTTCTGAATAATTTCCGCAGGGTATGTCTGCACCTTGTACTTTCAGTTTGCACTCGAATACTTAAAGGAATCCTGAAAATCTCCCAGACGAACTGCTTTTCTTTCAATTACACTCTATCCGTACTTGAGCTCAAAACAAGGACCTTTTCACTATGACTGTAGACGAAATATCCAAAATTAAATCTTTGTAATTCAATGCTTCTTCTGATCTACCAGAACAAGAATAACTTTTCATATTACATAAAATGTGTAATTTTCAGTGGGTTTTCCTCTGCATCCCCAGTATTCCTTCGGAAATACGAAACGAATTTCAATATGTGCATATATGTATGAGCACATGTAGCCCATAAAGTGAAACGATACACTTTACATGGCTCCTTTGCAAAGTAAAATTCTGGAACATTCTTTTGGTATTCTTGAAAATGTAAGGCATCAGGGTTCACTACGTAAAATGAAAATAAAACTTAAGATAAAAGAATGTTTCGAAATGCATACCGTTTGTACAGATATGAATGGGAGAGATGAATAAAAAGTCCTCAGTAAGGTTGGATGTCTTTAATTACAAAGAAAGTAGCTGTAGGCGTCGAGGATGTTTTGCAGTACTGAAAGTTTAAACGTCCTTTTGATATGTAAACAGAAGCAGGATGAACACTTTTGAAGCTCCAGTCAGGAGCTTATCACTGTTTTCTTGTGAGAATTTTACAAAAATACATAGAGAATACATGCATTTGGGATGAGGTTGTAGGTATGTTGCCTGGAGATACAAACGCATAATCTTCCAATAAAGATGAATAAAAGGAATTAGAGAAAGACTTTTACAAAAAGCGGAGTCTACTGCATAGCGTAGAAAACAATCGTCGTCAGCTATCTAGTTCTTGTTCTGATATAGTTCTACATTTTACAATTGTATCGGGACAGAGTGTTCATGAACGCAATGCAGATAATTGTTGAGAAAACCTCGAGGCTTTCCAGTGATATTGGCCATTGCTGTCAGGGTGATACCGCAAGTACAAATGGAAAAGTAACTTCTCAAAATGTTGATACACAATTAAACAACAATAAGTAATAATCCTGAAGTGGACAGAAGAAGTTAATCAAGTTCATATCAAAACCTTTCACCTTGCATCACGGTTGGAGTTCGTCGGCAAACAATTATTTAAGCGCTTGGGTTCAAATCCGCCCATGAGCACCCTGAGCTGTTTCATTCCTGGTAGGTTCTCTCAGAACACAGTTTCTTTATTTTCGAGGTATCAGCAATGAACCCATTTCCGATTGCGCAGAGGGCTTTTCGTCCGCATAAAGACGTACCGGCTTCTTCCCTGAGTAACTCGCCCGGCACCTCATTTCCAACCCAACATAGCCTGAAACCCAGGGTATCCTTATAAAGCGAGCCGAGCGTGCTCAGTCTCTCAAGATATTCCTATACGTTGCTGGCCGCCTGGCCGGTCGGTCAAAATAGCAATGTTCGACCCGTAAGCCATGTCGAGGTACCCAAAACATCACCTTAGTAGGCAATATGATATTAGAGGTCAAGCAGTGCACTGAGGCCAAAGTATTCCTCTCTCTGAGGGTGAGCTATCTCTCCTCTAGAGCAATGTCTACCAAGACCGTTAGTGAGTGGTTGATAACCACACCCTGTACGAGATGACCCTACTATTAACAAAATGCTGCGAATCTAGAATGGGGAGTCGAAAAATACCTCCCCCAATCCAGAGTGCCATGCGAGCCATGCCCATTGGATAGTTTGCAGTCGGGAGTAACTGACTGTATTCGAACGGAGCCTCATTGATACCTGGTCGCCTCAGTGAGTAAGGTAGACCTTACCGTGCTACAGGGGGCTATGCTACGGCGGAACTCCTAACCTCCATATTTGTGGGAATCAAATCAATACCGGCAATAAAAATAAAAACAACTAAAACCAATAAAGCGGGACCCCATACCACACACAAACTGGTTAATCAGGCGAAGGCACATCGCCTAAATACTGAAAGCCAGATAATTATACCCAAGGAGGAAGAAGTTGGGACGTTAAGCAGTGGATCCATGCGTATACTGCGTACACAAGAACCAACAAACGCCACTGCTCAAAAAGCATGTCTGAGATAAATATATCAGACGTCAGGAAGAACACAGATCTCAGTAGCGTAGGTGCTAAATGATACCTGTGCTATCTGAAGGAAGGCCTGAATCCAGAAGAGACCCTAATGAAGGCTCAGGATAGGCCTAAGCCATCTTTACTGGAGACGAGAAAGCGGGGAGCAGCAGAGATTAGCCCGCATGAAGGGAATGCTCCCAAAAAATACAAACCTGAACCCAAAGAGGGAGAAAACCCAGGCAGGTCAGGAGTGAAGGCAGAACTCAGGAAGCCCGCCATTAGCTTTGCTAGTGCGGTCAAAGACATTCGACTGGCCATGCTACCAAAAAAGTTTCCCGAACAAATGCTCACTCGTGAGCAGCAGGAAACCATCGAAGACCTTGTCGTCAGGCAGATGCGCAAGGGATGGACTTCGAAACTTGTGTTCACCGGGATACGCTTTTGACCAGGTCTTATACTGGTGGACTGCGCGACGGAAGACATTGCAGAGTGGATTAGAAGACTGCAGAGTGGATTCGGATATATACCAGGATCACGCATGGTGACAGTTTTCCTCCCAAAAGCCGCGACAATAGAGACGGAAGATCTCATGGACCTAATAATTGCTCAGAATGGGGATCTCCATACGCGATTATGCAGAGTCTTCAGAAACAAGATTGAGGGAAAGGGAGGCTTTACCACTTCTTCTCGACTGCGATGACAATGGCTATCACGAAGTCTGCGGAAGCAGCGACACTAATCGAAGAGGTGAGAACCTTCTTGAATTTACTCTTAGCAATAAGTTAGAAATAGATATCTTAGGGAACGCTCCAACATTTGTGATCAGCACTAGACAGGACATAATTCTAAGAAATACTCTAATGAACGGGATGGTCAGGAATTGGAGGGTATTGGATGGGCCCTCTGCGTCTGATCACAGAATAATCAGATTCGATATTAAGGGTAATTCCGAAATAAATGAATAATAAGGAATCCCAGGAGAATGGATTGGGAATCCTACGCAACGCACTTGAGCAACAACATTGCCCACCTTCAAGGGAGCGGTGACATCAGGAGCGGACTGGAACTAGAAACAGTGGTGGAAAACCTCAGCACAGTCGTCATTGACGCTTATGAGGCCAGTTTACTGACTAAGATTGTTAAGTCATCAAGGGATGTACCATGGTGGAACGGGAACCTAGCCAGAATGAGAGCAGAGGTACGAAAACTCTTCAACCGAGCAAAACAAACCGTGATGACGGTCGGTATGAGTCAGATACGGAGAAGTATCACGTTCAAAAGCAAAATAAAGTCAAAAATAAAATTAAAAACGGAGCTTTTCTTCATTGGAAAAAACCTATCGTCAAAGAGTGGTGACTCCGGCAGAAGAAAACCCCCGTGAGACGATTTGTATTTCCGATGTAAACACGCTAAAGTTGCGCAACCTCAAGCAGACAAAGGCAATTCGAACAGAATGCGCTGAGCCAGTCATGCTGCTCGTTCTAACGTCGAGAATCAATTGCATTTTGTTCATTGCAAGGACCACTGGATGAAGTTTATGCCATGACGACCTCAGGTAACTTCATTCAATTTTTATTTTATATTATTCAATTTTATTTATTTTTTTCTTTTCTTTGGCCATCTTTCTTATTTCTTGTTTGACGTCACCAGATACAACCATGCACTCATCGGTCTTGACTGGGAGATCATTGGACTCGTCACAGTCATGCTGGAGAAGCGCTCATATGTCCACTTGAAAGAGCAGCTGATTCGGCAAATTTCAGTGAGTGAAGAAGCAAAGCTTAATGGTTTGCCGAATGAGCTGACGCTAGGCTAGGCATATTGCTATGAGAAATGAAGCAATTGGGCGGGGATAAAATAAGTTCTGAGCTGCTAAAATATATTTGGCTGCAACGTCTCCCGGAGATTACCCGCACCATTTTGGCCTGCCTAGACTCGGGATCGCTGGAAGTGTTGTCCGCCACGGTCGACAAAATACACGAGGTGTACGCGAGCTCCGTGATTGCTGTTTCCTGAGACACAACTCGGGAAGTGGACGAGCTCAAGTCGATAGTGACAACACAGTCCGATGCGGTCACAAAGCTCACAGCGACGGTTGGTACTCTGAGTTCGGAAGGTGAGATCTCGGTCACAATCAAGGTCGAAGTCTGCTTCCCGAAATAGCGCTCGGGTATTCGCACGCCGGAACTCTCATGGGCCACGACAATTTGCTGGTACCATCGTAAATACGGACCTCCAGCGTCTAAATGTACCAACGGATGCACGTATAACGCAACAAAAAACTAGGCTCGGTGGGTCCTTCGGCGACGCGCACGGACTGCCCTGAATGTTTTCGTGGTGTTTCATTCTGGCGGACATTAGCATTCCCTCCATTATTAGGCGAAGACTTCCTGTGCCACTGAGAGCAAGGCTTTGATAGACCCCGCAAGCTCATTACTGATGGCACATTTCTACCTGCCAAAATGACATTCTTCCAATAATTTTCGAGGATGTTTCCGACCCGAGCATTCGCACACTTCTCAGAAAGTATAGCAACATTACTACGGAAAGCAGTTTCTCTAAGCCGGTTAAGCACGATGTGCAACACCACATCGACACTGCCGGCTCTCCAATCTTATCAAAAGTGCATCCACTTTCACCCCAGAAGCTTGCTGTTGCGAAGAAAGAGTAATAGGCGCCTGAACGCTCAGACAGTTCCAGACCGATACCCCATTCCACTCACTCATGACTTTGCGCAACTGCATAGGAACTGCCATGTTTTTACGACCTTGGATCTAGCTAAGGCGTAATAGCAAATCCCTATCTCTCCCGAAGACATTTCGAAAACGGCTGTCTGCATGGCTTTCGAGTGCACTAGGATGACTTTCGGCTTTTCTCAACGTCTCCTTGAGGCCGGACTTGTCCTAAACGTTGAGAAAAGCTGATTTCTCCAGAGATAGGTAAAACTTCTCGGGCACTTGATAACCCCTGCCGGACACTGCCCAGAAGATTTGTGCGTCCTTACCTTTCGTTCTCCTCGGCTTACGCACAGTCCCCGCGGTGTATGGGAAGAATTAACGCCTCCCCGCCAACCCTGTGCTTCACATCGGCAGAACAGAGTTAAGCGACTCCAGCATGCTACGTCTGCTTTTGAAACTACGACCTACGTCACTTTCCCGAAACACGGCGCAGGAGGTCGACACCCCCAGGGACTTCGAGACATGTTCACAGGTCCTCATTAGGATGGATGCACCCCAGGGCCCGCTACACCCACCATGCGCCACCATGGGCACCTTACAGTCCTCGAGCGACGAGTCAAATGGGTCTCCTTGTCGAGGCTGAAGGCCTTCACTGAACTGATGCATGCTCCAAAACCATGCATGCGAAACGTCAGGTTCGTCCGATAACTCCATTGGCAGGATCACTCCCCGGGTTTCTTTCCTGAATCCGCGTGATTTCAGCTGGTAGTGAAGTGATGTGGCGGTATGAACCTCTACTGAATTGCCGGGGTGAATTCGCCTTCGCCGATGAATTGTACGACTGGCGGCTTGGCACAAGGCCGGCGCACAAATTTCCGGTCGTTTCATATGGACCGCAGAGCATGTGGACGTGAAATAAAAAAAGCAATTCATCTCTCACCAACGGTGCTACCACTCTCTACAGGATAAAGCAGGATTCGGAGTTTCCCTTGCTGCTGAATATAGAAAAGTGGTTCCACGCTAAAAGGACTTATATTTTCAGACGAAATTTGCGCATTGCCTTATAACTCAATATGTCCTGGAACCAAAAGTGTCTACCGCGTTCAGCCTCCTTTACCTTGATGACCGCCTGGCTTTTGGTCAGAATAGCAATTTCCTGCCCCTATTTGGACTCTTTAGAATGGTTCTGGTTCATAGAGCTACGTCGCTGCTCCTTCCCAAGCCAAATCGTCCGCTGCCGCATTGCCTTGTAACCCAATATAGCGAAAGTATTCAGACCTTAATGAATGGGCCGGGCGTGTTCAGCATTCCCACACCAGTTTGGAACTTACCTGTTAGGAGTTAAGTACCTTAACCATGGAGGCTCTAAATATGCTGGTAAACCAGTTGACCTCGATCTCAGCTGGGAGTTTAAGGACTCTATTTGGAGCAGCATCTAAACCTTGAGCTTTATTATCACCGGATCTCCGTCAAAATCTCCTCCTCAATCACTGCAGGAGTGACAAAGGTATGCAAAGTAGTTTATTATTTTTGCGTTCCCCTTTATTCAGGGGGAGAAGTGCCGTTACGTTATAGTGAAGAAGACGCGGTCAAGTCGGGTCTGTCTGTGTGTCTATCTGTCTCTGTGTCTGTCACTACAATTGAATTGCAATTTAGTTGACAGTCGACTTCATGAACTACCTAATTTGCAAGCAAAATAACCGACCTTGACTGATAAAATCATATTATCCTATGAGCATGAAGATGAAAACTTAACTTCTGTTTCTAGGATTTGAAGTCTCGTTACCCTTGACTATCATATCTCTACCCTATTTGTTGTCCTGAGGAGGTTACAGAGTTCTAAACTCTCACCTCTATTACCCAGATGCCATTTTTAATATCAATTGAACTAGCATTTGGGTTGCCCATGTCAAAATCCATCACCGACTACACTTCCCTATTCCCTAATATTAAGGGAACAGACATTCTGCTATCATTCTTTTACTTTGAACTATTTCCTCCATCAAAGTCAAAGGTCCAGCCAATGCATGCAACCTTTCAAGCCAACTATGCTGCATCCGGAGAGAGTATAATCTGACCAGAATATTTCGATTTCTATGCGAACAGTGGAATCCTGTGAATCCTTTCATCCCATCAAGAAGGTAAAACTGCAGAAAAGCATGATGCGATTTACCACATCCTCCATTCCACTGGCATAGAGACAATGTCATCGGGTGAGCAAAGTTTAAGGATCATCTCCTTATTCTACGTTTATGATGAAGGTGAATTTTATTACAGGAAATTGCGTTTATCTCTTGAAATCGTATTGTGTGAAATGAAGGATTATCCTTGAAATTTCAAGCTTAGGAAGACTAAGCGATAAATTATTTATGATATTTAGGAGAAAAAAAGGTTTTGGGATTGTTACTAGCGTAGGTCAACAAAATTAAGACAGTTTTGATGGAGGAATGCACTTAGTAAATCACAAATAAACTTGAAGATTTCTACTCGTTTGGAAAAATTTCCTTCTTCAAGTGCTGGTAACAATCAGAGTAACAACTAAAGTTCACACTTCCTTCAGGGAACAGTCATTACCGTGAATTACAGAACGCATCCTGACGCTTACCTCAGAATATGAAATTTACATTTTTGGAATTTTTCATCATTTAAAACTACGAACTTGAAGATTTTCCTACCCGTTTCTCCGCATATGTATGTATCTATGTATCTTTCGCCCCTAGGAGCGTACTCATTTGATGCACTTCTGTGCGCTCTTAAGCTCGAATAGATTTTAATGTCATCACTATTCACCTAGTCGATGTGAAACTACGGAAAAACGAGACTAAGAAGAAGGAAACAAATGCGAAGTTCCTATCTCAAAGGATCTACTACCAGCAGCATTCTGAAAGTTCCCACAACCTCATCACATCATAATAAACGGGATCTGCAGAAACATTTTTATTCTTCTCAGCACGTCACGTTGCACTCGAAAGGGAACTTCCCGATAATAAAAGCAACCCCTTCAAAGCTTGATAAAAATCCTTCAAATTTAGTGTTCTTGTCACACAGCAAGCATGCGACTTGGAAATGAGTGAAGCGTCTTCTGTTCGTACAACGTTCTAAAAATTGAGTCAATGTAAGGAGATTCCGAGGGATGGATTAGTGTAGCTGTTTCAAGGAAGTCCTTTTCAATAATAATAATTTGTTGCGACATTTTCCAAGCTTTAAGGATTAATTTGCTTATCCCCCTTAGTAGCATTATTTTTACTGAATATCCTTGAATGATACTCTGCAAACGTCCTGTCCGCGCTTTTGAAACCTGAAAGGGAATTAACCTATGTTTTATCAAATGAATAGGGGTGGTTTGAATTTTTCATAGAGGTGGACAAAGCTATTTATAGTTAGCTCTCAACATAAAACTGTCCCATTTAATGTTTACCAGTAGTGGACATATAAACCTAAACCTCTAGCCTCCTCCTTTTTCATAAATCTCAAAACTCCCAAACTGGCAACCCCCATTGGAAACCAATAAGGACATTTTCCATAACGAAATCCACAAGGGTTCTGACTTCGTCATTCCATATTTGAAGGTAGCATGCATTTATGCATGCGACCAGCTTTGCCTTTCTCACCAGGGAACTGAAACTGGAAGTGTACAACGAAATTCATAAATTCGAGTGCCCCCCCCCCCCCTTCCTGGCTTGAGCGGCTTCCTTAAGGACTTTGATTGCAAGCAATCAACAATCCATTTTATAAGCAGCTGTTGCACTTGAAATTTCCGTCACATAACTCCTTGATGTAGATTTATGTTTGAGCGCTCACTTTATAAGTGAGAAACATGACAACAGGACATCTGTTGCTGCTGTGCATGTTGGTGGCATTTAATTCTGTGATGACAGCAGTTCATTTTCAATTTTGTATTCTAATTTCAGTGAAAAGGTGAAATTGATTGCAATATGACTGCCATGAGTACTAGGACTACCTACTAGAGATTTATATTGCACAGAACGGTACTTTGACATGATGGAAGTTGCATTCAATATGTTTTATAGTAGATAGACGGAGCTTTGCTCTAGGGTTCACCAGAGCTACTCCCACGAAATGAGATTATCACTTCTCGTCCTTTCATGATAACAGAAGGGATGAACGACTGGAGAAAATTAATGATCTCTGGACCCGATGGTAGGTTAAAGGTAGCCGATTACAATGCTGGAATAGGGGCCAATGTAGGATGCCCAGCAACGAAGACATTAAAGGAGCCTTACGAGAGAATTTGATCTTTCCCTCTTTACGGAATCGAGCAATAATCTGAACACAAAAGTTAGCAGAGAAGCATTCCAGCCATGTCTCTTCCAATTATTATTTGGTCTCCATTCTATTTTCAATTATACGCTGCTTTATTCACTATCGTCCGACTTAACATAGCGCAAATGATGAGCCACCAGAACCATTGTTCTTTTGGTCGGAATGTCTGCTCCAAACATTTGTAACTTATCTTGACACACATAAATATCTTAGCAACCCGTCGACAGCTAGGCCTGCCTTAGTAAGGAACTGTAGACCCCCCGGTTTTGTGCCGAAGTCCACCAATGAGATATCCCTAAAAGCTGCCTGGCATTCATGACCTACGCCATCGCTACATCTTAGGCAGGGTCCACCGCGTCTTCTTTTTCTAACATAGATATTTCCCTTATAGGCTTTCTGGCCTGGATCATCCATACGAATTAGGTGAGCTGCCCACCGCAACCTGTTGAGCCGGATTTTATCTACAATCACACAGTCGTGGTGTCGTTTATAGACTAACCCGTCGAGATGGTAATATTTATTCCCAAACCAGGGAAGCCCATCTACACAAACACAGAAAGTTTCCGACTGGTCAGTCTAACTTCCTTTCTGCTAAAAGGACTGGGAAGACTAGCAGATTGGTTCATAAGGGATACATATATTTCTAAGTGGCCACTTCACTATAGGCAACCTGTTTACCAGACCCGACTTTCGGTGCCGGTAATGCTCTGGAGAACGCCGTTTCAAGCACGGAGGGATGAATCCTGGTAGGCGGTGATTTTATTGCCAGGGCTCTTGAATGGGGCATGCCTCAGTCAAACTCCAGAGGGAAACGGATTCTGGAAATAGTGGCGAGAACCGGCTCTTAGTTTTAAACACCGGATCTAAGCCAATGTTTCGGTGCCCAGGCTGTAAAGGAGGCATTCCTTACTTCACTCTTGTGTTGGAATCTCTGGAATCATCGGTGGACGAGGGGCGAGTCCTAAAAGACTTCTCGGCAAATGATCCCCAGTACATCGCGCTCGAAGTGGAGACGCTACTTGCCGACGAGCAGCAACGCTACGATCCCCCTGCCTGTAGAATGTCGGGAAGGTGAACGTCGGGAAGTTCGTCGAAGTTCTTGGAGCCGCGCTGGAGGGCGCCCGGGTGATAGTAGCGTCGCAGATGACACCGTCGTAATTTCAGTGATGAACCTGATAACGACGGCGTGTGAGGCTTGCATGCCTCGGAGGAGCCCCATGCGCGACAAACCTTCTACATACTGGTGGACGGCAGAAATTAGCGAACATTTGCACGCCAACGAGGAGGCATGTGCCATAAAGACACAGTATAGATCAGCAAAAAGGAGCTATAAATAAAAGCAAAGTTAGCGGCTGGCAGAACCTTGGCAACCCGTGGGGACTTGGCTATAAGCTTCTCACCTGGAAAATCGGGGCTCTGCGGAGGCCTTGCATACTAACTATTGACCAGATGGACCGCATTACACGGTCATTGTTCCCCAGACATCCTGTACAGGTTGATGTCAATAGCGCAGAAAACGTCGAGGATTGCCCCCGTTTTCACAACGAGAGCTCGAAGAAGCGATTCTCATATAGAAACCAGCGGAAGTTTGCAAACTGCTGTTCCGCCAACGGCCATAATCGCTACTTGAGGCATTCAACATTTGCTTGAAAGAAGGCATTTTTCCTTGTCGCTGGAAAGTGGCCAGACTCGTAAAGTAAAGGAGACCCGGTGCTCCCGTTTGCATACCGACCGCTGTGTATGCTTGACATGCCGGGAAAGTGCTCGAGAAAATCATACGGAGTAGACCCGCTGAAGCTGGGAACTTATCCCCAGGACAGTTCGTGTTCAGAACAGGGAGATCCACAGTAGATACTATTATGGAGGTCGTAAATACCGTTCATCGAGCAGAAGAACACAGCCGCCGATCTCGAAGGATAGTACTCCTCATAAAGCTTGATGTCAGAAATACCTTCAATTCTGTAAGATGGACAGCTATGCTAGGCACATTAGAAAACTCATTCCACATGCTAAGCTATCTCTTGCGGATATTGAGAGGTTATCCGAAAAACCGCGTCCCGCTCTATAAGACGCTACAGGATCAGAAGAGGATGAAAATCATGTCCGGAGTAGCAAAAGGATCCATCCTAGAGCCGGATCTCTGGAACGCTTCTTATGATAGTCTGCTGAAACCCGATATGCCAGAAGAGTCGCGTCTAGTCGGTTATGCAGACGACGTTGCGGCACTTGTTGCCGGACGCACTGTTGACCAGGCGCAAAGCAGACTTGGCATATTGGTGCGACGGGTAAGCGGAAGGATGACTGCTCACAGTTTCAGTCTTGCGCTGGAAAAAACCGAAGTAGTCATCTTAACCAAAAGGAGAATCCCAACCCTGCGTCCCATATCGATCGGCCAGTTGACTATATAGTTAAAACTAGCGGTTAAATGCCTTAGTTTAATGCTCCATTTGTAGATGAGCTTCTTCAAGCAAATCAAAGCAGCAGCGAACAGGGCTGCAGCTGGAGTCGCGGCCTTGAGTCGGCTAATGGCGAATGTTGGGGGCTCTTTATCTACTAGGAGACGCCTCCTTATGGGAGCAACGCAGTCGGATCTGCTCTATGGCGCGGAGGTATTGGTTGATGCCTTTGACAAGGAGGTGGATCGTAAACGCCTTGCCGAAGTGCAGAAGCAGGGAGCTTTGCTAGTTCTCTGATGACAAGGAGATGTTTAGTTGGTAGTCCGACTGCGTATTGTTGAGGGAGTCAAACACTCTATGCGTAAATACATTCACCTGGCCTACTCCCAAAAAAAACCTGTCTACCAGAAAGCACTCCATGAACTAACGGAAAAAATTGAGAAGGCAATGCACAGTATATGACCGCCAGAATGCAACACTGCATGTAATCCACAGTTGGTGCCTCCATAATAGACTTACGGTGAACGCTTGGAAGACTGGAACTTCAGATGGGGCAACTATACGGTACCCACTTTGGCAGGAGCGGAAATCTAGCTGATACAAACAGTCAAATATTTAGGAGTATATCTCAACTCCAAGTTACTGTGGAAGCACCATATCCATGTAGATTGCTTTGATGTTGTAGGACTGCGATAGGTAAGGCTTATCAAAATGGATTCATTGGATGTATAAATCCATAATAAAACCCATTTTGATGTATGCATGCATCGTCTGGTGGCCGAGACTGAACTTTGCTAACAGCAAGAAGCTACTAACGCAGATTCAGAGGCTCGATTGCCTAAGTATTACTGGAGTAATGAATAGTACGCCAACTGCGGCACTCAAAGCTATCCTAAATTTACCCCCCATTCACTTGGGAGTGAAACGGAAAGCAGCCAATGACGCATATAGACTCGATACCATTGGAGTGTGGAAAGGCGGCTAATCACACGGTCATGCGTCTATCTGGAAATTCCTTGACAAACATCTGGTAACTCTGATGCCGACCGATCATATGGTTTCCAGATTCGTCTTTGAAAAGACATACACTGTCGCAATCACCAAAAGAGAAGAATGGTCGACAAATGGCCATGAGACTTTTCAGATTATAGACTTAATAATCTTCACCGACGGGTCAGCCATGGAAAACGGATCGGGCGCAGAGGTGTTCTCGGGAATTCCGATTGTGGAACTGATTCGACCTCTCGGAAAAATGACGACCATATTCCAGCGCAAAAATTGAGGAGTCGCATCATTCGAATTTGTTTCGACAGTCAGCCAGCATTATCAACAGCAATGAAATATCAAGCCAGTTGGTGTGGAGTTGTCATCAGGTGCTACTGAAACTTGGCAGACTGAATGAAACATTCCTGATATGGATGCCAGGGTACTCAAATATTGCTGGTAATGAGGAAACTGACAAACTGGCTCGCCAAGGTTCTGAATCCACAATGGTAGCGCCAGAACCAGCTTTTGGCATCCGACCATCTACTGCCGAGTCTACTCTGAAAGGGAAAATGGCAAGCCGAACGGAGAAATTTAAACTTCTACCGAGGCCGGTTTTTTTGTTCTCACTTAGGAAGTGGAACTTGGGAAGTGGGCTTTTAACAGTCTGCTTATCTGTCACATCCGATCTACTGGAAAATAGCTAAACGGATTGTCACAAAATTTGGTGAGAAGGCGTGGTCTGTGTGTCCCTTTACATGGTATCATTTAGCATTGGGATAAGGGGGGGCTTTCCATGTTTATGCCAATGGGGGTGTACATTTTTTTCACAAAATCTAGTCATGTGGGGTATCAAATAATAAGGCTCAATTAGTACTTTTCGGAATTGATCTTCTTTTTGATATTGGGGAAATACAGGAGAGTGAGGACTCAAAATGTGTACCCAAAAATTGAAGCAGGTATCATGTTCAGAACCTATTTCAGAAATGTACCCGTCCGTCCTAAAAGTACGAAATTTGGCAGCTTATTAGACTACAAGTCTGCTATCCTCGCGATCAGGACAATGTTAGGGTTTGGGCTATCCGTTGGGAATGGCCGAAGTTCCCGAGGAATTTCGTCTCGATTGTTACTATGGTTATAGGGCATGAGGACTATCATGGTCCAACAACACTGCACGCTACAACGTATTTATTATTGAGATCCAAAGGGAGGAGGTGCAGGCGTACATTAAGAGCATCACTTTGCCAGTACCGCAGAGCTCAATGGCACCTAAACACAGCGTTTTTCGGTATTTCTAGCTCAACGTCTACAACCACGCTACAAAACCGTGTGTTAGGATGAGAAGAACTACTGCAGTTTGCATCCAAAAAAACTATCAATGGCTAAAGACCTCATTTTCTTATAAAGGCCTTTAGTTGCGTATGTACTCTCCAATTAAACTCGGGCTAAGGGATCACACCAAGGATTTTACATTGGAGAAAAATGCCCATTTGTCCGCGGCAGATGGAATTCGGATACCCTTGTCTTGATCGTAAATAGTATCAGCTCCGTTTTGCTAGGATTTCTGGCGAGAACTCACCTTGCAGCCAACACGCACACTTTCCACAACGTGCCCTCCCTAATTTCACTCATAACGGTGGGAAACATCCCTGATACCAATATCACCAATCCGTCAGGAGCAGCCTGCCCAATATCCGTAGAATTTCATCGATCACTAGCAATCACATTCGATTAGCCCGGTTCTAATCAGTGGATACTATCAAATGCTATCCAGTCCTATTCTGGTTGCAGCCTCTTTGAAGGTTTTGCTGCTAACATTGTTCAATGCTCCCTCTATATTCGGAAAAAAAGCTAATTTATTTTGAATATAGTGTAGGGGACTATTAAATCTTGCTAATTACCTCGTGAAGGGCGTTTTTGTGTGGTTTGGCCTTTGAACTATTATAAGGAAGGGTAATCTTTGTAATGTCCTTAAGTAGATATACTGAACACATCGTCAACATGCAAGAGGTGAGACCAATTACCCGAAAGTCCTTCGCGGTGCGCGTCTCCAGGATAGTGGTTCTTATCCGAGCGAGATATAGTTCCGGAATATTCTACCTTTCTTGCTATTTTTGGCGAAGCTGGTTATAGCGCAGCTGATTTTACCCGTGGTGATTGCCGATTCAATAATATCACTGGACTGGATTGGAGCTATATAACCAAAAAGCTCTGTTTTGATTTACAGTCCTCTTCGCTGGCAGGGAAGTACGTAGGGACTACCAGCTCCAAGGTCGTGCCGGATCATTTCATCCAACTACTTTCCGATTTACTGAATCTTCCAGACTAGCTGTTGCTTTCAATGGCCGGCTTGGCTGGTGATTGCATCTCAAAGATTGAAGATGAGCAAAAACGGATCGACACTTGACAACTGGCAAGGGACCACGGAATTCCACGTCGGACTACCAACTAAACACCTCTCCATCGTCGTTGAGCTAGTCTGGAACCTGGAACCATTACTTCGGGCTAGTCCCCGAACTCTCTCGCCTTGCGGAGCCTTCAAATCAGGGAATTCCTTTCACAAACGGGAGGGGAGAGGAGAAAGTGAACTGTCAATTCAAGGAACCCCCTGCCATCCGGCCCCTCCTCTGGTCGAGCTCTATCTTCTTAGTAACGAGAAAAATCCGAACGTAATGGCCAACACGACTCCACCTGTCAGGACTCCTTGTCTGGGGAGAGATATACATCACGATTCATGTGAGCTTCTTAAACTGCATCTTAATTTCATCTTTATTCGTGTCTCGCGTTTTAATGGGTTTTTCGCTACACAAAGATGAACCTAGCTCTACATGAATTTCAAATATCTTCAAAATCCATCAGTCCTTGACCCGGAAAAGAAATAAAAGTTGGTTCCTCGCCGTGGCCATTAACTAATGGTTGTTTCAACAAATTTTATAGGAGGATATCCTGTTTAAGACATCGCTTTCAGAAAAATAATATCCGAGATAGAAAAATGAATCTTCCTAACAATCTTATCCAGCTTAGCAGCAAAGCGACAAAAGAAAAGTTAATAACCATTTAATCAGATTGAAATTCATAATTTAGGAGGAAGGCCTAAGATATTGGCTAGGATTAAGTATCCTTGAGTAAGCAATATCGTAAGGAGACAAGTTAATTGTTTGAATTCTCCTTGAAAACTCATTACAGTATTTGGTGAATGTATCTCGTATTTAATAGAACTTTCGAAGTTTCACTATTTTCAACAAACATCCTGCTTACGAGTTTATCTTCCAACATTTATTTCAAGGAGTCAATAAACGCCAAAATAAAGTCAAAATACAAAATTTTCTTAGCTTTGAAATTTCAGCTATTTAATCATCTGCGGAACTGAATCTGTTTGCACAAAATTCTCAAAAGATGATAAACTTTTGCTTCCTCGCACGCCTATAATTAAGTTTCCTGCAGATTTCCCCAGAGCGAGTCTCTTTATTCAAATGTAAATTCCCTGCTTTTGCAAATAATGTGGGTAAAAGTTTTCTCGCTTTTCTCTAATTTGTCCCGCTAATCCAAACTCTGCCATTCACTTCACTTCCCAGATACA
This sequence comes from Hermetia illucens, assembly GCF_905115235.1. Classification (NCBI taxonomy): domain Eukaryota; kingdom Metazoa; phylum Arthropoda; class Insecta; order Diptera; family Stratiomyidae; genus Hermetia; species Hermetia illucens. Next base: position 23,827,617 of record NC_051853.1, read on the forward strand.
TTATTCACCAGCTCGAATAACGCCAAGGAAAACCAAAACAACATAAATACAAGGAAACATTTCCGTCAAAACGATATAATTTTAGATAAAGCTCCGGACGTAATCCATTGTGTGTCGAGTGGAGCCTTTTCGATAATTAATTCAGCATCAGCAGCAATTTAGGTTTTCTGGTAAACACACCCCGAGATTCAAGTTATTCGGGAAACTCTATTCTAACCTTAATTGATTGGTATGCTCCCGAGTTAACTTCATTTGTCCAAATATAAGCCACTAAGCTCTCTGAACTTGACGATAATTAAAAATAATTACACGGAAACCCATTTTTGTTGAGTGTTCCCAGTCACAAGGACTATAATGACCGAAATTCATTTGGAAGCTGTAGTCTGACATTGAATTCCCTCAATTTCATTTGGTTGGGAAACTAAGAATTCCGAAAAAATTGACACTCCCGCAATAATGGGTCATTTTAATTACTTGAGGGGTTTGTTTTATGTGTCCCTTTTCGTTGTATTTTACGGAAAGTGTAGAGGTCCCAGGAGACATTTTTCCATTTTATTGAAGTTCTATTTGCAGTTGTTTATTACGTAGAACCATCCGAAAAAGATAAAATCAATTGCGAATTAAAAAGAAATAAGTTATGAGGCGATAAGACCTTAAGCTCCAGCGGCATTGCATTCCCACGTTACAGCTACGCTTCCCAAAAAATACACCCAAGTTTGACTAAAGTTCTATCGTCCAAAAAACCCCTCCCTCTTATATATGGAATTATACGTCCTGAATTCACTTGGTCATGCGATCCTGACAATGTAGGGTGATGAGAAGTTACAATGCGTTCATGAATATCCCGGTAGTCGTCGAAAGCACTCTTTTAGTTTCAACTAGCATTACTTCGGCAAAAAAGATTTCTGCACATTTTTGCTTTCTCCGTTGTAAATGAAGTGATCCTAGATATTTATAAATACTTTAACAAATCAACCCTTTGGAAAAATTTCCTTCGAGCAAGCTGTTTGCCTTTGGTCATAAGGCTGACAGTTACTAAGTTTTTATTTGGAGCCAAGTTAGGCCAGCCCATCAGGCTACGATAACGTGCGATACAAACAAAGGGAAAAAGTTGACTGACAGTTTCATCCAGGGCAGAGGCAACTCATCAGACGCTGCCTCACCTCTGCCCTGGAAGCAGCGTGACCGGAAGTAACGATAGATGGAAAGTGCTAATACAAATGCAGACAACACTGACAAACTTCTCAATTTCCAAAAGTATCGTCGAAGCGGGAAGCTGGGTAAATCGAACGAAAATTAAATTTTTGTCTAGGCAGTCCCGAACTACTAATACCGAGGGAGACAGAGGCCGAAAAGGATGTAGGAAGACTGAAAGCAATTATCATTGGTCCAATAGATGCGCACACAGAAATCCTGGCTCCCATTACCTTCCAAAAGAACTAACTATAGGGGACAGAATTATGTAATTGTTTCAGAAAATGTGGCGGTTTTCAAAGTAATCAAATGAATCCAAGTGAATTGCAGATCAGTATCAGGATGCCTTGATAAAGTAAGTTAATATCTAGAGACCTGAAATTTGACAATATCATGGGGAGTACATCCACCCTCTCAAGAAGCCAAATTTCTTGGATTTCCCGGGCCAGATAACATCTTCTTCTACTTCAGCCTTTGTCTCGTCGTGAAGCGGGATCGGCTCGTCTTGATCGATGGCACCATATTGCTCGGTCAAGTACCTGATCTAAATGAAGTCAAGAAACCCAGAAATTTCTATACAGCGTATCCAGCTATTCAATTCAACTTTCGGTCGCTTCTCATTAACGTCGACGCTCAGACCAATTTTGGCACGTCAATTAACATCAGTGCTAATTGCATGTCCACACAATCGACTTGCCTCTCTCGCAATTTCTTTACGATCGCAAATATCCTCGTTTCTGATATAATCATGGTGTGTTACGCGCGGCGCCGTTCATTATTATTCATAGTCGTCCAACACTCAGAACTGGAGCGAATGAAGCTGCGGCAAATCTATTCTCGCCACATTTCGAACTTTGCTTTTGGATCGCGGGAGAGTAATTTAACCCAGCACACAAGTTGATTTGACTCAAATTGCTACCACAGAACACAGCAGATGAGTGTATATAGCACACAGTCAAATACTTTCTCTGGATGCAAAATTGCAATATATGTTAGAGAGAGCGATGCTTCTGCCGATATTTCTCCATAAGAAACTTTGCAGTGTGTATTGGGTCAGCAGTTCAGGAGTTATTGACAGACGAAGCTCTTACCAGGCTTGCCAAAGGCAATTCAGGTTTTTGCCGTGCATTGGACTACCATTCATCGATCTGCTCCTGCCCCAAGTTACCCCACTCAAAAACTTGAAAGATCGATCCTTCAAGTTAATTAGAATCAGCCCGCAATCTTTCTTCCAAACGGCCACATGCATGGGATATGTCTTCCCCTTGCTGTAAGAACGTCAATTACGCCCCATGCCTTTGATATCACGAGATAGCTGCTTCACCGTAGACTTTGGATGAAGCATTTGGAATTTGGACATAGTGATCCGTGTCTGGCACTGGATTTCGTCCACGGCAATAGCTAGTGAAGGGATAGCGAATACATTCAATTTGCTTATTCTTCCTCAAGGCCGAAACGGCTATGGATATATGACATTTAAAAAAGGGTGATCACTCCATACTCACAGAGAGTACATGACGTACAAGAGTAAAGAAGGAAGCTACGACAGCTTCGAGAATTTACAAGTCCATAGAAAAAAACAATTGGAGGTGCCCCCAAAAAATACCACGATCTGAATTTACAGCCATGATAAAGGCATCAACTACAAATGTTGCGGTAATCTGGACGGTCAAAATCAAACACAGCCCAACAACCAGAGAGGTTCACAAACTCCAAAAACTGACTAGCACAACGGTGTTTCTTCCATCTAGGATTAATTCTTCGCCATCTTTAAACACGGATGCATGCGAGGAAGGTAGTTTTCTGGTTGCCCAAAAGTATCAGCGTGTGAACTCCAGCCTCGTTAAATTGAATTCGTCTAATTGGTACAATTAGCTCCGGCTACTGAAAATAAAGCGGGATAAACTGGCTGCAAGGTAGCAAAATATTCCTACAAGAACCTGAATCCTTCTGTAGAATGGAGAAGGAGTTTATAACACGGGGAAAGGAAGAACGACTATGGGAAGTACACTGGATGAATTTTCCACTAGTTCTTTAGAATGCAGTGAAATTATTTTTAAAGTTTAATTTCTAAAACTTGATGATATCCGAACTTGAGGAAAAATTACACAGAAAAATTAGACCCGACCTGAAAATCGTGCGGGTCCTTCTACTTTCCCTTTTTTTAAACAATCTCTGATGCGGACCCCAAGAAAATAGCGAACCCAGCCCTGTATCCAGAACATCTCAATAGAAGCAAATGAATGCTGCCAGAGAGCGGAGCAGGAGAATGGATTAAAGGGCTACAAATTTCCCTAATTGTCAACATTCCCAAAGCTGGAGCAAAATGAACGTAGGTGCTTATCTTGCTGGCCTGAAACCACCCAGTACAAGCATAACTTCAAGACCAAAAATTAAAAGAGGAACGAAGACAGCTTACAGTTTCGTACCAAGGCAAAACCAACTCATTAGACGGTGCTTCGTCTTTGGTCCGTCCCAACATCAAGTGGATGCAGACTTAGGACTCCTCAATCCCTAAACAAAAATTTCCAAGATCACCTAAAAGAATCCACTATCGGCATCTTTAGATAAGACGCAGATTAAGTAAAAAAAAACTCCTGTATACTCCGGATTAATTTGCCTCAAAACATTTATGCATCTCATGGAAAAACCACAGGACTCGGGTGGAACAATTTGAAGCTTAAATTTTTGGTACGCTGCTTTATGTATGTATGGCAACTACAAAAATAGATCCCAGGTTATTCTAGCTAACGACCTATGCGATGACGGCGACAAAATCGTCAATCTAACCAAAAAGTTTAGTCCACAACGAGACAACATTTTGCAGTGGAACATTCAATAAGGTCTATCCAATATTCAATGTAAAAAAGCATGGGAATAATTGCATTCTAGAATATTAACGCCCGTCATATCTATTACGACAAGAATTACTTCCATAAATTAACCACTTTTACCAACGCGTTCAGGGAGGAAACTGTCGATATCACAGTAACACCCATGGGAAGCAACTTTTCTCAGGGTGCCCTAGGTATCAAACAATTTCAGATTGAATCCAAGCGTCTTGATTTTGATATGGGAAATGGAACTACTTCCGAATGTTCTATATCGAAATCCGCTGTGTAAAACAAAACCTTATTATTAAGATTTTGTTTAAAACAAATAATAATAATCGTTGGCACAATAATCCAATTGGATCAGGGCCTTGAGGTGCGTTATAGCACTTCATCCTCATTACAAATCGCCGGAAAAGAAATACGATCAGTCTGCGGGATGGAAGCCATATGATCGTCTCCAAGCCGACCATCAAATACCTTACCTTGACTCTCGATGCCAGGCTGAGTTTCAAAGGGCATATATCGTGAAAAAGTTGCAAAGGCCACCATGGCCCTTACCAGGACGATACCGCACGTAGGTGGGCCAAAACAGTATAGCTGCTGATAGCTGGGATCGTGCGGTCCATATTTTTGTACGCGTCGCCTGTGTGGGCGGAGGCTTTGGACTGGCTTACTTGTCCCTGTTTGCTCTATGCAGACGAACTTAAGCTGGTTTCCGCTATATCGTCGCCTATGGACTGTGTTTCCCTTCAGAATAACCTGGACCTCTGGTTCGTTGGTGCTCGACTAATGGTTTAGCGCTAAATGTCAGAAAGTGTCACTCTATGTGCTACTCCCTAAAATCCTCACCCACTTCTTTCTCCTACTCGCTTAACGGACATTCCTTATCCTGCTTAAATTCCAGTCCAGACCTCGGAGTCACTTTCGACAATAAGCTACGCTTTGACACCCATTGCCTCGATGTCATCAATCGAGCAGCAAAATTGTCAGGCTTTATTCTTCGCTACTCGTCTGATTTTGACTCCATCCAACCCTCCTTAGCTCTCTTCAATTCCCTTGTGAACTCGAGGAATATCCTCGAGTATTGCTCCGTGATCTGGTCACCCACTCGTAACTGTGATTGTCTTGCCCTTGAAAATGTGCAACGTAAATTCACCCGTTCTCTCTTCTTTAAGAAAAGCTTCCCTCGTGTGGATTACCCCTCCCGCCTCCGCTTTCTAAACCTTCCCTTCCTACAACAGCGTAGATCCTATCTGGATCTATGCACATTCTTTAAACTTTCCTCGGGCCTCATCGACTGCTCCGCCGCTGACGAGATCACCTGCCGTCCTGCATCTTATAACACACGTAACGCAGATATTTTCAACATGCCTTTCGCGGAGCTCGAAGTCTATTTTCATTCCCCGATTCCCAGGCTTTGCCGATATTATAATGCAAAACAGCTTGGTCCTTTTAACTTCCCTACTTTAAGTAGTTTTAAACGTAGGATAAGTTTTTTGCTTTCTCCTCCTCCTGAGGACAATAATTAATTGGAATTCTCTCTGTTTATAATAATAATCGTTGGCGCAACAATCCATATTGGATCAGGGCCTTGAAGTGTGTTAGAGCACTTCATTCAAGACCGTAACGGTACACCACAGTACACTATGGGAGGCAATGTGGTCAGCATTGCGCTCGCCCGAGATTATTACCCTGATTTGACTCAGGTACTCATTCACAGCTGAGTCGACTGGTGTCCGACATCCAATCACGATAACAAATTCCTCTGCCCCCAGCGAGATTTGAACCGCGACCTTCCGCTCCGACAGCCCAGCGCTCTAACCACTTGAGCCATCCGGACACACTCTGTTTGTTGTCCGTTAATTAAATAAATAATTAAATAAATGTACAGAACTGGAGGTCTAAAAATTCTATTCTATCGTCTGATTGCGCTGAGGATATGTAGCACATTTCGACGAAGGGACGAGTCGGCGAAGGGTCGATGAACACACAAGCTTATTCCTAATATTAAGGAATGGCATCGTATCGGTGTGGATGATTCTCCGAACTGTTACAGATGACCTAGGATCCACGAGCATGTGCTGTTTGAGTGCCCGACATCCTGGGAGGAGAGAAGAAGCCTGAGCGAAGCCCTGGGAGTCATCGTGCGCCCCCAAAACTTAACCCAAGAGATGCTCAGGTCGGAGGCAAACTGGACTTCGGTCATCCACACAATTGATTGAGAGAAGCATGCACAAGAAGAGCGCAAAGAAATGGACCGGCTGTACCCTAAAGACAGAATGGAGCTTCTCAAGTAAGCAAAGAAGCGGAAGACTGCAGAGTTCGAAACATGAAGGCCTACGGAAGGCAAGCCCGTTACGTGAAATAATGCCTAAATGGGGATTACGTGGAGCAAAGGCCGGAGAGAGGTGGGGGTGCTTTTCTAGCGGGTGCGAATTCCACACTACATCCATACCAGCTTTGACGTTCACACAGGAGATCTGGAATGGATGTGTCGATCTAAGATTTTTTAACACCTCCATGTATTAAAAAAAATTGGAGGGTCTCCATACATGCAAAAGGGGGGTGTACAGTCATGTGGAGTATCAAATGAAAGTTCCCAATTAGTACTTTCCGATCCGGTCTTACTTTTGACATTTGTTGGAAAGGTCGCGAGTGCGCGGGGTCGAAAGTGATGACCTCTTTAACCCAACCCAAAAATCTGAAAAACAATCAAAAGGCTGTCACTATGTGGTGCCTAGGCTCCGAAATACCTTTACTGATACATACTGATATCCTTTCAAATAAAGTTAATAATATTATATTATTTTTAGTAATTGGCTGCGAAACTCCACTTTGAGACCGTTGAAAATTTCTCCATTCTAGGGGGAAAAATGAACACCGTAACAGCTATGACGATGAAACTCGCACACGGTTGTTGACTTCCAATAGAGCCCATTTCAACTTACAAAAACTGTTTCGCTCGAAACGTCTCACCATAGAGTGAAAACTCTTACTGTACAAGACTGTGATCTTGCCAGTCCTTATGTATTCCTCTGAGACCTAGGTTCTTAGCAAAAGAAACTGCGAACTCTTGGCCGCGTTCGAAAGAAGAATCCTCCAAAGAATTTTTGGCCCCCTACTTGAGGATGGACAATTCCGTAGTCTACAAAACGATGAAATCCATGAGCGATACCACCGCCGTCACCTAATCCGCATGCATGTGGATGATCCAGCCCGAAAACTCTATAAGGGCAATATCTATGGTAGAAAAAGAAGACGAGGCAGACCCTGGTTTCAGGCTAAACTCTACGAATAACAAAAAGCTACTAGGGCAAATCGAAATGTTTGGTTACCTAAGCAGTCCTTAAGCGATGGAAATTCAACCATCGGTAAAGCTCGATTCTAAGCTAAATCAGCCCCCATTCATTTGGAGATGATAATAAAAGCAACTAATAACTCATACAAGCTTTATCCATTTGGATTATTGAAACACATCAAAAACGGAAAATATCAGACTTGAAAATTACTAAATCCTAATCAGAAAACACAACCCCACAACCCCTGAATGATTAAAACAAAACATGTCGGCCTAACCTTTTCATTATCATCATCTAATCATTCAAATTACATCCCTTGTTGTACATAAGAAATTCAAAAAGGCTAACAAATTTGACACCATCCTTAAACATTAAGGCATCCGCAGCGGCAACAGCACGCTAACATGATAATCACTTCAAAGTTCATTAAGTAGACTTTCATCTCGCAGGATCTTCTTGTCTCGGTTTTCTTTGTGTAGTGCAAGAAAAAGCTTGAAAATTATCGTTGACTTGAAGTTTTCCTAATATCATTGTAATGTGTAAGGAGTTTTCTTTGCTCAACATGGAGTATTGAAATGTACACATCCATACTCGCATATATATCTATGTTACGAGTTTTCATGTTTCTGCGCTACGTACTATGCAGTAAACGCGCTTTAGAGCGTACGACTCTTTTGGCTCCTTGAATGGCAGCCATTCTTTAGAGTATTCATCCTTGAAAGATGGATTGACGGATTTTCCTTGTTCAAGAGAACGTTGAATGTACACGCATGATGAAATTACCAATATGACTGTACAAATGTGCATAAATTCTCGTATATATGTATTATGTGTGTGTTTAGAAAAGCGAAGATCTTGACTGCTTGAAAGGATGTTCACTATGTATTATGTATATTGAAAATGACGCGATACAGCCATTGGGAGGAAGATGTAGAGAGTTCCTCCGCATTGCGAACAGTATGCATACCCACGTACATATATGTGAATTTGAAGCTTTAATAACAAATCATAAATGACAGATATCTTGACAATGAATGATTGGATGAACCCTCAGGATAAACATGATTACGAGGCTTATGTAGGAGGTGGGTGGTGTTTGCGGTAGGGAACATGGTAGAAATTTTGATTGTCTTTGGCATTTGTTTTCGGTATATATGATAAGATAGGAGGGGATTGTACATAAGATGAATATCCAACCGTTTAAACGAATTGCCTTCCATTTTAAAGGCTAGAGATTATGAGATCCAGTTTATGTTTAAGGATCTGTTAAGCTTTATTTATTACTAAGGCATTAAAAGTTTAATTTCTTTACTGGGAGGCAAAGCCTAAACAGTAGGGTAAAGCCAGAATAACTCGCCAGGCAGGTTTATGAATGCTGTAAAGCTAGTTAGTTTTACCAGTATCTCTCTCCTAAATAATAATATAACTCGTGACATATTAGTGAAAAGCAGGCACAGGCAATACAATCTGTGAAAACCTCAGGTCTATAGTAAGTTTATAGTCGACCTATCGTTGAAATACGCCAGTGACAAAACACGGTTTTTGACCTGAATGAAAAACAGTCTCCGCAGAGCATGTACTAGACACACATTTTTGATCTCGACCTAAAGAGAGTCTAGTTAAAATATTGTCGGCTAAGAGACTACCAAAACCTGCTTGCCCGGTTAACGACCTATTCCGCGGAACAACGTAGTTAGATAGCGAAAAAGTTGGCGAGGAACCATTAGTTTCATATTTCTACAGAAACTGCTTGAGAGTCTCTGGCGACGATTGGTGTTCCCACCTACCTCGCCGCTATTATCGATAGCTACTTGAAAGAGCGGACACTCTGGTACGATACCGATGATGGACCCAAAGAGGATGTTGTCTCCGCGGGTGTCCCACAGAGCTCTGTACTGGGCCCACTACTGTGGAACATCATGTATAACGTTGTGCTTAACCTTCCTGTTCCGGAGGAGGTCGCGGTGCTGGGTTACGCCGATGACATAGCACTGGTTGTGGGTGCAAAGCATCTCGAGGATGCTGAGTTGTACTGAAGCGAAGCAATCAGTGTTGTTAAGTTTAATTGTTTAGGATAAATTTAGCTTTAGCCTAGCTTAGGCTCAAACTATTGGCGGTTTCTATTGGATATAATTCGCATCCTTGGCGTGTTTTTCCAAAGATATAAAGGAGCGTTTTCCATCTGATGCCACTCACGGTCACCCTGCTCCCAGGGCGGAGGTGAGGCAGCGTCTGACGAGTTGCCTCTGCGCTGGACGAAACCGTTTGTCCTATAATTCCTGTCCTGGGGATTTAACGTGAGTACCTGCCGTGAAGGCTTAATCCCACGGTCCTCTTCGGACACGGATTGATTTTGGGACCACAATCAGAGCCCCGCCATGCAAGCACAGCGGTCCTGGTTTATACTGAGTGTAAGCTCAGCATTCATACCAGTGGATGCGAGGCCTATCTAACACCTCTGCCGCAACTAAAGGGTACGGCACCCGAGTTGTACAGCGCAACTCCGCGCTTGAACTCCGAGGAGCTCTGCCCGCGATGTAGGCATAACCACAACCACCATGAAACTCCCACTAGGGGGCCAACCGCAAATAACCGGGCCGAGAGCACATCCTCCAGGATTTCTCCTGGAGCATATGCTCTCAGAGGGCCATCCCGGTTCCCATGGTACCAGATAACCTCCGGTGAGGCTTCGTGGCAGTGCAACTTCAGATGAGTTCCTTGCAGACTCGGGTCTGATCGCCCACCTCGAGTACGTGAGGGCGGAAGGCACTCGCGGAGAAAAAGACGGAAGCGGTCCTCATCACTGAGAGTCGCAAAAGAAATTACGCCTGCATTCGAATCGGGAATCGTATCATCACTTCCAAGCCGGCCATCAAATACTTGGGGGTGATGATAGACGGAGGACTTAATTTGAAGCAGCACATAGAGCATACTTGTAAAAGAGCACGAGTATTGCTCTGGCAAGGATGATGCCGAACATAGGAGGACCGTCTCAGACGATGCAGCGTTCGTCATCTCGGGAATGATGCCGGTTGACATTCTGCCAACCGATATGATGAACATTTATAACACTAGGTCCATCTATCCCTTATCTCAGGTGAAAAAAGCCGAAAGGGAGAGATCCATAAGCAGATGGCAACAGTGATGGGACCAGTCAGAAAAGGATCGTTGGACTTACAGGTTGATCCCTTCCATCGGGAAGTGGCTGAAGACAAAGCATGGGGAGATCAATTATAATCTCACCCAGTTTCTCACCGGCCATGGAGTATACCGTCAATACCTGTACAGGTTTAAATTGGACACCTCAGCTAATTGTCCAAACGGGCTCCCAGAAGACCCAGCACACATTTTCTTCCAGGGTCCTAAGTTCGTGGAAGAAAGGAGGAACCTAGAGGAAACTCTTGATGAAGTGCTATCACCCGAAAATTTTATCCGGAGAATGGTAGCCTGTCAGGAATACTGGGATGCGATCAATTCCATGATCGCTGTAATCCAGGAAAAACTGCGAAAAGCAGAAGAACTGAGGAAGGCACGGTTACGAACCCCGCGGGTAGACGGAAGGAGACTTAGCTAAAGTAAGCTAACTCTGCCCCGTTATGTAATACCTAAAGGTGGTTCCACGGGGTAGGAGGGAGTCGGGGTGGTTTTAGTGAGTAAAAATCCCACATTCTGGCGCGCTCAGGCCTTTTGAAGATTTCCACCTCCTTAAAAAGAAAAAAGAAACTGCTTGAGAACGCTCGAGTAATGTTAGTTTGCAGTTCTAGCTCCTTTGAAGGGATACAAATCAAATGGACAAGATTCAGAGGTAAAAGCCCCTTCCCTTCAATTGGTCGTCTAAAACTGTTAATTACTACAGATTCGGGGGCGCATGGAGGCTTTGGTGACTACTTTCTGGAAGTCTTAAATACAAAGCATTACTTTCAGTTTCCAGAAATCCGAATGATATTGGTTTCTACACTTTCTTGTTCTTCGAAATTGAAGACCTTTGGCCAATTATACTTCCCCCGGAGATCGCCTATTCATCGGCCGCTCGCCGATGACATTCGCAGGCTTTCGCGAATTTGAGAACATTCGTATATCTAATATAATTGCGCAAGCGCGAGGCCATCTCTCCCCCCCCCCCCCTTACATTGGCTGCATAGGACCGAGACCACCACTCTCATTTTTCTCATGTCGTAGTTTAAGGAGCAATATCCCATTGAAAGTCCTACTAAGGTTTTTATGTCCCACTTCGACGACAAAAACGCCGCTCTACCGGCCCCGGGTTCCTTCACAGAGATTTTTACCTGCTAGGCTGAAGTTCAAATTTCTTCATTCGACTGCGGGAATCCTTGCAATTTCACCCCTTCAGAGTGGACTCGGCAGTAGATGGCCGGATGCCAAAAGCTAGTTCTGACCCCACCATTGTGGATTCAGACCCTCGGCGAGCCAGTCTGTCAGCCTCCTCATTACCAGCGATGTTTGATTGCACTGGCACCCACATCAGGAATGTTTCGTTCACTCGGCCAAGTTTCAGCAGCACCTGATGACAACTCTACACCAACTGGCTTAATATGTCGTTGCTGTTTAATGCAGATAATGCCGCCCGACTGTTGGAACAGATTCGAATGGTGCGACCCCTCCATTTTTGCCGCAAACATTCTTCTGCTGCCAATGAAATGACATATAATTCCGCCTGGGATATGGTCGTCATTTTTCCGAGGGGTCGGGCCAGTTCTATAATCGGATTCCCCGAGAGCACCCCTGCGCTCGATCCGCCTTCCATGACTGACCCGTCGGTGAAGATTATTAAGTCTGTAATCTAAAAAGACTCATGGCTATTTGTCGACCATTCTTCTCTTTCGGTGATTACGAGAGTGTATGTCTTTTCAAAGACGAATCTCGAAACTATATGATCAGTCGGCATCAGAGCTTCTGGATGTTTGTCAAGCAATTTCCAGATCCTCGCATGACCATGTGATTGCCCGCCCTTCCAAGCTCCAATGGTATCGAGCCTATATGGTTCATTGGCTGCTTTCCATTTCACCTCCAAGTCAATGGGGGTAGATTTGAGATAGAATCAAGTGCCGCAGTTGGCGTAAGACTCATTGCTCCAGTAATACCTAGGCAACTAAGCCTCGACGATGCATGCACATCGAGGACTTGTTAGCACTGATGAAGGGAACAAATGGTTCCCGAAATATCGGTGTTTACAAATAAAAATCAACACTAGGGAATAGGAAAAACAAGTTTTTGTTATCTCAAATACCTCCAGTGTATCCGTTTTAGTAAAAGTCCCCAGGTCACACTTATCGCATTCCTACAGCACCAGAGCCATCTGCGAGATTTCTGATAATTTTTCCTGGATATGGTGCTTCCACCTTAACTTGGAGTCGAAATGTACTCCTAAATACTTGACAGTTTGTGCCAGCTGGATTTTCGCCCCTGCTAAGGTGGATAGCGTATAGCTACCCCACCTGACGTTCCTAGTGAACATAACTAATCCAGTCTTCCTAGCGTTCACCGTAAGTCCATTGCGGAGGCACCAACTGTGGATTTCATTCAGAGTTGCATTCAAGCGGTCACATACTGTGTCCGCAAACTTGGCGGAAATGCTTGCGTGTAGACTTTTTTATCCTTCGGGGGCCACAGCAGAGTATCCATTACCAAGAGCCATAACATCGGAGAGAGAACCCCTTATTGTGTCCATGAGACATCCTGCGTCAGTAGATTTCTCGCCGACCGATATTTGGATTTTTCTCACTCTAGCATGTAAAAGATCCAACTGATTAGCAGCGGTTCGATTCCATGCCGTCTTGCCGCATCACAAATTGCCGCAAATAAGACGTAATTGAAGGCACCTTCGATGTCCATGAGTGACCTAAGGCGTATTCTTTTTCGGACATCACCTTTTGATTTTTTTTCCGTGATTTCATGGAGTGCTGTCTCCGTGGATTTGCCTTTCTGGTAGGCATATTGCCTATGGTGCATTGGCGACTTAGGAATTTGTGTATCCCCTATGAACTAGATCTACTAGACTTTCTAGTCCTTTTATTAGAAAAGATGTTTGACTGATCGGTCGGCAGCTTTTTGCGTCTGGTTAGGTGGGTTTCCCTGGTTTGGGAATAAATAAAATCTTCACATCACGTCATTTAATTGGATTATAAGCGTGTGCTAGACATGCATGATATATATTCCGAATATGTAGACTCAGGGCATCCATTCCCTCTATTAGATACTAGCGCAGTAATGATGCCGTCCGGAACTTCAGACTAGTATCTATGGAGCGAGTTAAATGCCCATTTTACTCGGTCCAGTGATACTACTTTGCATTCCAGATTCCAGCCTCTCGGTCCAGGGCTGTATACACCTGCTGGCCCCAAGATTAGATTTCAAGCAAATGATTTGCCGTTTCTTCATCGCTTTCTGTGTATCTCCCCTTTCTGGCTAGGTTATTTAACCAGAACCCACTTCAGCTTTGATATTGCCTCAAGAGAGTTAGTCTCTTCGCAAAAGTGTCTCCATGATGATCGTTTAGCCGATCTTATGGTCTTCTTTCTCTTATATGCCTCTTTATAGCGATTCTAGCTAGCGTCTGAATCACACTTGAGAGCACGATTGAGGAGCATCCTTGTCGTCCTCCTCTGTTTTGCCAAATCCGAGTTTCACCATGGTGTTTTACCCTTCTTTGACATCTTGAGTTAACAGCTTTCTTTGAAAGCTTCCCTCATGCTAATTGTGATCATCTGGGTTGTCTTCTCAATTCCAGCAATGGATTTGATGCGCTTGCCAGGGATCGTGACCCGGGGGTGGGTGGAGGTGTATCCATGCCCATTACGAAATCAATGCGTATGTGATCCGAGAGTGTGATATCGTTTGATACTCTCCACTCTCCGATCAGAGCCGCGATGTCAGGGGATGCCACCGTGATGACGACGACCTCTCGCCTAACCACGTTGAAGGAAGGGGGTTCATTACCCAAATTAAGGATCTGCAAATCGGTTCCTACTAAATACTCCAGTAGTTTCGGTTCTCTTGCATTCATGTTGCAATTTTCCCAGCATATGTGATGAGCGTTGACATCACATCCTGCTATTGCCCCCTTGCTTCTACTTTTGGCATATTGGATAGCTCTGATGAATGTTCCACTGGGAACGTCTTCTGCGTCATAGGAGAAATATGCAAAGCACCATAGTATCTCTTTATCTCCCCGTTGACTTTTTATGGTTAGCTTAGCCGATGTGGTGTCGCGATCACATAAGTTGTTAACCAAATTAACCTGGAAGTTTTTAAGACTACCATGCAGGAGCGGGGTTGATCACTTCCATATGCGTACAACAGGTCAACAATACACGGTTCTTGTATGAGGTATTTATTAAATTAAATTTACATCCAAACTGAATGTTCAGAAATGGCACTTCTTCTCGAAATAATCAGGAAAATTCACATTCAATAACTTATCTGTCACCCTCAAAGTTTCCTACATGCCGCAATCATATGCTTGCAATTCCATATCATCCAATTCTGCGGAGGAAAAAAAGTGAACATCATTCCTCCATACGTCTAAGGGTTGACTTTCACCACCCTCCTCTTCATAACTCGCACCTCCACATGAAACTGAAGTTTTTCTGAATGCAAAAGAAGCTCCCATAAATTGCCATCGTTCCTCTGAAAAAGGAATCAGCAAGTGTTCGACCGCTGCCGTAGTCTCCTGGTTTCCGTTTTTGAGTCAATTGAATTCTGAAGGATGAATTAGCGTCTCTTTCTGCACCATTTGCCAGGATGAATTAGTAAGGAGAGAAATTTTACTGAATGATGGAAAACTGTGGTGAGTCATTAAACCGCCCTCTCGGAAGGATCAACAATGAGATGACTCGTTGAACGCATTTTAGGCGAAGTAATTTTCTTTAATCGCAAGGACATTCTATGAAAAGGAGTGAATTTCCTTCTGAGAATGCAATTTATCACACTTCCGAACCATTACTCTCATAATTAAATAGGAGGTGATTAAACATCAAAAGTTGTATCTAAATCGCGAAGGTGTTATTTTAAGGGTCTTCGAATAACCCATTGTTAACCGCGATTCTAGCTTACCAACTAAACGTATCTTGCAGTACTGTTAAGCATGTTAATAATTGGCTCTTCGTAATACTCCAATGGAGAATCACGTGCTCCTTATTAGTCTCATATTAATTTGCCTACGAAATTTGATTCACCCACTATGCTGAGTGACCTTGCTACCATTGCGCCATAGAACTGAGTCAAGTAGGTCTCTATGCAGACACTCCTTGGCCTTCTCGAAAATCCTTCACACTTGCAGCAGTTTATCTCGAGATGATTTAATCATAATTTTAGATGAACACAATACATATGTGTCCATAAATTGCACTTCAAATTATTGATGACAAATTGAAAACCAATCAGATGCAGATACATATTTGAATAATCAGCGAAGATACTCAGTTTGTTATTTACTTGGTGCAATTTCATATTTAATTTTCATCCCGAATATTATGACAAATATACGAACTTGCTGTGTGCAGAGCAGTTCAAAGTTTAGCTCATGCTGTGTATTCGTAATTTCAACGAGATATCAGGATATTTAGGAAGTACTTAATTCCCCGTATTACTTTATTGACACTGCGTACGGTTTCCATTTCCTGTTTGCAAAGCTACCAAGTTTATATTCCTTTCCGTCAATATTGAGATCCTAGGAAAGTAAGGTAGAAATGAAAGACGGTATCAGTTTTTCAGTGTACATTTCCTTTCCTACGATTTCAATATTTACGGAAGGAAATATCAACAGTTGATGAGTATCTAGAAAGTTTCGTCTGCTGGATTGACATAAAGATAGAAGATACAGATATGCAGGAATGCATTGGATAATGCAAATCAAGTGTTACCAAATGAATGGTTAAGTGGGATTCAACTAAATAAATTACGGTATCAGTTATATTTCAGTATAAAGCACCATTATGGTCTGAGTGGTTAGCATCTGAACCACCTGTCTCAACCGTGTAACCCCTATTGAAGCAAAGCCGCTGGACTTAACAGTTTCCCTGCGGAACTGTTCCTTGCAACCCCTGTGATCTTTGCACTTTCACTTAACCATAGAGTTCGCCAAGGCTGCATTCTGTCGTCAATACTGTTCCTCCTTATCTGCGGCATTCGTTATACCTGGTCCATAAGATATAGAGGTCTTCAGTGGAAAATCTCGATTATACCAATAAAATCTGCTTGCTCTTAACCCAAATCGGCGATTTGGCTTATCAGGGTCAGATATCCGTGGACGTTTTGATTAGGCAAGCAATTCTGGCGGTGGTAAGTCACACATAAAGGAAAGGCAACAACTCCTTTGCCGGTTATACCATGCAATGGAACCCACTATCTCAGGGTGACCGACTAGTGAGTCGCCCTAGAGCTTCGTGGCGAAGAATGGAGAAGGAACAGTGCAAACTTCTCCGAGAATTATGGGTGGATTTGAAGCATATGCCAGGGACCGACAGAAATTGCGCAAATACACATTTAGGGACATGTGCAGATCAGCGAACACTTTTCAAAGTGAAATTCAGAATAATTTGGAATATGGCGCCTTAAATAAGGAAATACGCCAAGCAAATTTTTGAAAAAAACGACGTGATGACTAATAAATAGTAAAAAATAGCTTCCCTATTTCAAAAATGGAACGAAATTCATACCCGATCCATCATGGGGGTCTTTATCGTCCGGTGCCAACGTTCCAGCATTGGACTACGGTCCTGTGGCCTTTGAAACCCAGAAGCTTGCCTAACTCAAACTACATTCCCTGGTCTGTGATGATTACGGCTGGTACACCAAAGTGCGGTATCCATTCTCGACAGTGGGCCTCGGCGCATGATTGTGCCATAATGTCAGTCAGATGTATTGCTTCAGAGCACAGCGTAAACTTTCGATGATTGTAAGGCAATACTTGTATCCGTGCCAGTCTCGCAAAGGGTCAATGATAGTCAACCGAAGGAATACGCCTACTTCCTTTTTTTTCACTTGTTGACCTCATACTTCTGGCACGCAATGCACAGTCTGACCCAAGAATTTATGTCCTTCCTTATGGACGATCAGAAGTATTTTCCGGCGACTAACCGGTTCATCATCTTGATGGTTGGGCGCGCAATATCATTAACAGCGTGGAATAATTCCTTGCAAAAATCTGCCGGAATAAATGGACTAGGTTCCTTGTCTGAGGTCTCGCAGAGTAAGTAGGAGCTTGAGGCCAAGATAGGAGTTTCCCCTTGAACTTTTATTTGGAGTTTGTCCTCAGACTCTGAAGCTCTGAGTCGTCTTTCCGCGCCTCATCGATTGCCGCATAATCGACCGTGGCAGGGACTGTGACCTCCTAGATCCGTCACAAAGCGTCTGCAACAACATTGTCCTTTCCAGACACGTGTTAATGTCAGAAGTAAATTGGCTGATAAAGCTCAATTGCCAAAGTTGGCGAGGAGATGCTTTGCCAGGGTTTTTTTTAAACGCGAACGTAAGGGGTAAGGGGTTCATGAACACAGCGAACGGTCCGCCCTCAAGAGAGAAATGAAAGTATTTAATGGAAAGATACGCGGCTAATAGATCCCGATTGTACGGGCTGTAGTTACGTTCAGCTGGGTTAAGGTGTTTCGAAAAGAAGCTCAACGGTTGCCAGGTTTGGTTCAAACGTTGATGAAGTGCAGCGCCTAACGCTGTATCTGAGGCATCGATGAACACGGCTAATGGTGCACCCAGCCGAGGAAATACCAATAGTGTTGCATGAAGAAGCTGTTATTTGACGGTTTCAAGCGCCCAAACGACCTCAGTAGACCATACAGTCTTGCGAAATTTTTTTATGTTGGGCCCAGACAAGTAAGCTTTGAGGATCGCGTGGTTATTAACGACCTTGAGCAGGAAACGACGACAGAGGTTCAACATGCCCAAGAATCTTCGCAAATCCTTCAGACTGGTTGGTGGGGGAAAGCTTCTGATCGCATCTACCTTATCTGAGTCTGGTTGAATTCCATCAGGGATAATTATGTGGGCGAGAACTGCATTTTTCAACGTTTTGAACGAGCCCGACCTGAAGAAAACGTTGAAAACTGCACTCAAGATAGTACAAATGCTCACATTCGGATAATGAGGCGACCAAACATTATCCATATAGACGAAACACAAGTTTAACTTTCTTAGGACAGGGTGAATAAATCTCTGAAATTTCTGAGCAGCGTTGCATAAGTCAAATGTCATTCTGGTGAACTTGAAGAATCCGGTAGATGTGTAGATAGCCATTTTCGATATGTCTTCGCGAGCTACAGGGATGTGATACACCTTGGCCAGAACCAAGGGCGTGAAAACACCGCAGTTTGTCAATGAATATGCAAAGTCGTAAATGAGTGGAAGAGGGTATCAAACGGGAATTGCCTGAACATTCAGAAGTCTGTAATCTCCGCAAGGCCTGCATTTTCCGTTTGGCTTAGGGACCATATGGATGACCAACGGTTATTGGAATATCTACAAATACCCTGTTTCATGAGGTCATTAAACTCTTTCTTTACAACATCTAGCTTTTGGTTGATAAGGTACGCACCTTTGAGAAGATCGGGGAGCTGGTAGTGTTAACATGGTGTTGCACGTCACGCTTAATCAGCTGGAAGAAACTACTTTCAGTAGTCATGTTGCGATATTTTCGGAAGAGTGCGCGAATGCCGTGTTCGGCAATCTCCCCGAAAACAATAGAAAGAGTGTCGTTTGCGTAGGTGGAAATTTTTCCTCACGACTTTAAAGAAGTCGCGGTGCCTATTAAGGCTTTTTTCTGCATGTTCAGCAACAGCCCCTAATAACTCAGGAAATCTGCGCCTAATATGGGGGTGCTAATATCAACCAAAACGAATCGCCACGCAAACATTCGGCACAATCCACGACTTACGTCTTCCTGCCTATAGCCGTAACTGCGGATAGGAGAGGTTTTTGCGGCAGCCAGTTTTGCGGTATGAAAGTGTTTGGACGGTATATGGAGAGAATCGGCATATCCGCGCCCGTGTCAACCAGAAAGCAACGTCTCGTCAGAGGATTGAAAATTGTAGGGCGACTTGGTGCAGCGCTTCGCCGAGGCACCCAGCGACCCTAGGTTTTTGCATCCGGTGGTACATTTAATAGCTTGAGCTCCGAATTTATGCTGATACCAGCAAATTGTTGGAGCCGATGAGATTGTGGGACTACCGAACACCCTTTTCGGAAAGTAGACCTCGATCATGACTGCGACAGCACCTCCAGCGACCCCGAGTCCACGCAGGCCGAGATAACGCGGATGCTCTTTATGAGCCGCTGTAACCAGAATGTGTTCATAAGCTCTGAGCCGACCTTACCCCTACCCAGCTGCCTCATTTCTCGAAGAAGCTGACTGACGGTACGGTCGCTTAACAGGCGATTCAACTTTGCCTCCTCACTTACTGACAGCCAGCGTATAAGTTGCTCCTTTAGCGGATCGTAGAAGCCGTCCTCCAACACGTCCTCGACTAGCCCGATGGTCTCTTCGGCGAGACCGATGAGCGCGTGGTACCCGTTGGGACGCCACCGAGCGCAAATTGCTATTCCAATAGACGAAACCACGACTTCGGATTGCACCACCAAAAAGGAGGTACCCTGACTACGGCCGCCGCCACAGGAGGGATTACGCCTCCTGCCTTTTTCTCTTGACGAGACATATTACGTGCGAGCGAAGTGGAGGCAGAACACCGGAGCGGAACCAGACGAGTAGAAATTGGCTGACGCAAAACGAGCTGCGAGAATTTTCTAAACAAAACAATTGATGCGGTTAAGAAAGTAATTCAAGAGGTGCGATTGGCAGAAGGCACACAGTCCCCACTACCGAAGAGTAATGCTCCTTGATGATGTTAGATGTAACAGACGCCATCAATTCTGCGAGGTTGTTCGACATACTCCATATTCTAGATTACTGAATAATATTGCGGCACTGGTTGCTGTACGTTCGATCGAACAAGCTTACCGTGCACTGTTCGCCCTGACCAAGGAGAGAGTTCCCACTGTCCTATACAGATATAGATTGGTTAAATCATAGTCGTATGTCGGCATCGTGATAGACGCGGAGGTGAACTTTGCCAGGCAGATTCGGAACATCATCGACAAAGCTGCACTTGACAAGTGTGATTTGCTTTATCCAGTAAGTGTTTCATGATGAGTGCGGTTCAATCTGCCCTTCCCTACGGCGTCAAAATGTGTTCTAGCGCCTTCAGCAAGGAGATGTTCCGAATGCGCCTAGCATAGGTATAGCCGCCGAGAAGCTTTGCGAGTTGTGCTCACTTATCGTACCGTTCTGCAGCCAGCATAAAGGATTATAGCAGGAGGAGTTATTCCGATTACTGTACATGCTGCTGAACAGAGGTCCTCAGAAAAGGAGAGGTCGCTAAGGAAACCGTGGCTTCTGGATGTAATGTATGGTAAAAATCTTGGGAAGGAGAATCAAGAGGTAAATGGTCTGCGCATTTCATGGAAGACGTGGACCACACGAAAACACAATGAGATTAATTATTACCAAACCCAGCTGCCTAATTGATTCTATGAAACATTTCCTAGCGAAAGTCAGAATGCGCTTTGTTTGCCTAGGTAGCTTCATTGCTGCTGAAAAGGGTTCCAAAGTTGATGCCTTCCGGCGTATTGATAGTGGCAAAACCGCCTTTGTTGTTCTATTCAAAATGTATTTACCCCAAAAACAAATTGAGGTCGCTTCGCCTCAAAGTTCTATCTGCACTAACATTTGGTAGCAGTACGTGGTAAAAGACCATTTGAAAGCTTCTAATATTTCATCGAATCCTGCCCACCCGTGGACAAGTTGATAAGACGGCGGAAATGATAATGGATAGGTCAAACATTTGATTACAATTGCGTGATAGAAGATATTTCTGGGAGGCTTCTTCTTGAAAAGTTTTCAGCCCCTATATTGTGGCTGCTTTGAACTTCTATTTCTGGGAAGACCCAGATACCACAGGGTACTAAGGTAAATGCAGACATAAGTGGGCTTGAGTACAGAAGTGAAGTCAGATTAATCAATTTAATAAAGGGAAGTTGTGACGCATTAAAAGGTTCAGTTCCAACATTGAGGAGAAATTGTAATTATGAGGCTTCCATAAGAAAGTGGAAAACTCATCATCTAAATTACGTCTTATAATTTACGTCACTAAACTTTTAACACTCTTAATATAACTTTTCCTACAATATATCACATTTTGTTGGAAAATTTCAAGGATTTTCCAAGGATGCTTCCTACAAATTTCCACTACATTTCAATTTGAAACTTTTAGTAAACTTTTTGAGTAAGTGACCTTCAACCCCAGCAAAGTTCAAGACTATTTTAATGCCACTTTCTTCAACAAATTTTTTTTTATAAAGTGGCGGTTGGTAAAATATTAGCGGTTAAGGCGAACCCTAGCGTGGGAAAACACCCAAAACGAGTAAAGGAGTTAAAGTTTACCAGCAAAGATTCTGCTTGAATTGCGGGGGTATTTTCATGAGGATGGAAGTGTGAAGAAAAAACTTCTGCAAATGTACAAAGTGGTTAGAATCATAAATCATATGAATTCATATTACTTTTTCTTTCAATTTCTCTTGCTGATGAATGGGGTCTTTTTTAACTGTGTGACGCCTTTACGGTGGGGTAACTAAGTGGGTTGGGATACCATATTTTCTGAATTTTCATTATTTTCTGGGCTCTGGTTTCACATCAAAGACTCCTTTAAAATTTGCTTTATGTTATAATGAGCTAAAACTGTCTAGATAGAAACTGTAAATCAAAAAGTCCTCATTTATTGACCACCCCCTAAACCCTCGATATTGGATATTAATCCATCTTAATTCACTCAGGATTGCTATCCACGTCACTAAGGACTATGGAGGACCAATCGGCGGTCATGATATCATTATCCGAATAAGAAATCATCTAAAACGGATTACAAGCGGAAAATTATCAATGATGGAGGGAGTGCTTTATTGGCTGCCCCAAGGGACTTTCATTTATTTGCACTTCCCACGTCTCCCTCCACTGGCAAATTGGATTGTAATTCAGAGCATTCATTCACAAGAAAATCCCAGTAGACTTTATAAGACAATTAACTTTACGATGGCGGCTTCTGATTTATATTTTAATACATTTCAGTTGAAAGAATTCATCAACTTCGAAATAAAGCCGGAGTCAAAGCGAAACACAAAGACGATTGGAGTCCAGAAAATGAGCGGTCATGAATTTTTTAAGACTTTGTCGGAAGGAAATTGATTCCTTTGCGGTTTCAGCTATTTCAGGATGATATTGCTGACAATGTATTTTTTTTCAGGACTATAAAATGTTTGTCCGCTCTTTTTCAAATGTTTATATATGTACATTTGAATTTATGTTTCTTTTGGAAAGTTTTTATGATGGTCCTGCCACTTTTAATTTTATGACATACGAGTGGCCTTCGACTAGGCGACAAGATACAATAAATTCTAATTTTTGACGAATTTAGTTTGTTGATTCTCTTTTATATTGATGGAGATATAAAATATTTATGGGGTATCTCGGTCCAATAGGAGAGCGTACAGACAGTACTTGAACAATGAAATTTGATAAGCGTAGGCTATCGCGGATCTATTGGCTATTTAGAGGCAAAACGCTGCTCAATGGTTTCCAAATATTTTTTTTTTAAATTATGACACCCAACTAATATCGGACTGTGATCAACAATGGATGAATACAGGAAGCAAGCTACTGAAATATTGTTCATAATCATATTCATGCTCATTCATCCTCAATTATGTCGTCTTTTCTTCCTCCTTTGGAGCTCCGGAGAAGGTTTCCCACAATCTCAAAATTGCACTTAGCAATTATTCTCCTAACTGGGTGCCATAGAATTGATTTTGCCCAACGGCACGATGCAGGTAATAGAGAACTTTTTGCAAATGACGTTTAAGAAATAGCTGACCAAGGGGGGGTAAGGCTTTTCAAGACCATCGGGCGAGCTATCAACTTATCGATAAAGGAGAAAAGAAATTGATTCATGTCATGTGGTTCAATTATTTCAGCAAAAAATTATTGGCCTTTGAGGGTCGGTATATTTTCCTGTACATATATATGCCATTCACCCCATGGAAGGGCATAGCGCGTCAACTACACCTAGGCACCATCGTTCGCGGATATCTGAAATACTTTTCAACTCCCTCCACGACTTCCCGAGCCGCTCACCTTCTTCCTCTACTGTTCCGCGCCAAATGCCCTTGAGGCAACCCACTCGTCGGCCATCTTGGGAGAGTGAATTCCACTGCGTGGCATAGCCCGCAATGCAATTGTCATCCCTCCTTAAAGTATGATTAATCCTCTGCCACTTCCGTCATCCGATCACAGTACGAACGACTGACAGGCATGTGCCCCGACCAAGTTCTCCGTTTGAAATAGTGCCAGGCAAGTGCGCTAGAAATATGCGTAATTACACTCAGAGAAAGCTTGGAGCTTTTGGGCAACAGTGGAGTTCACTTTCCATATGCTATTCCCATACAGCAACACTGAAAAAACACTAGCACCAAATAGTCTCAACTGGATCTTAGCGTCGAGATAGCCTTTCCACATTTTAGACAGGACAGCGAAAAAGGATCTAGCGCTGTTAATGCGTCGAACAACATCCAGTTCGGTGCACCGTTCGCAGAAACCACACTTCGTAGATATACAAATCGATTGACACCTTCAACGCTCGGCCTATTAATGCAGATAGGGAAAGTGTGACGACCCGTGAGACAGAGAACCTTGGTTTTGCTGGTTTTTATCTTCAGTCCAACTCTACTTGCCGCTCTTTCCAAATCCAGAGTAATTTGACCAAGGTTCATAACCCGGTGAGAGAGCAACCAGATGTTGTCCGTGTAGTCCAGATGTTTTAGGAAAGATGTGATCGTCCATTGAAGTTCTGCAGATCCTCCGAACAGGGCGACATGAAGAACGTCCACCCATAAAAAGCACAAATAATATCGGTGACAGAATGCAACCCTTGCGCAATCCGCTTTGGACTTCAAGATCCCCCGAGATTTTACCTCGGTGCAGTACGTGATATTTTCCGCCATTATATGTTTCCCTGATAATAGATTTCAGTTTCTCCGTAATGCTCCTCCTAAGTAGAGTTGTTCATGATGTCGAAAGCTTTCCCGAAATCGATGAAGAGCAAAAATCTAAACTCTGCGAACTACTCCAAAATGATCCGCAGGGTGTTGACGTGGTCAATGCAGGAAAATCCAGAACGGAAACCAATCTGCTCTCTCTCGGTTAAGCTTTCGAGATGTTCTTTGATGCGTTCCAGAATTATTTAAGCTATTATCTTTGTAGCCGCAGGAACCACGCAGATACCCCTCCAATTGTCACACTCAAAACGGGTAATCTTCTTTAGGATTTTGCCGATCATCTCCTTAGTGCACTCTCTGTGAAAGGTCTCGGATTCCCAAGATTTCTGTACGAATGAAAGCAGCAAATGAGCAGTAACTGCAGGTGCAACGATAAATAACTCTGCGGGGAGACCGTCAAGCCCAGCGGCTTTTCTCCGTTTGAATTCATGGATGGCAGAAATGATTTCCCTTCCGCTTGGAAGAACAGCCCATATCCGCATGTTACGGTTACTAGCGATAACGGTATCTTCCGATTTCCTGACCAGCGCAATAGCAAATTTTCTCTTTTCAGGCGTTCACTACGCTGAGCTTCTCGAAATTTAGCTCTATATCAGAGTTCGAGCGTGTTACGCAGCGGTCAGTAGATCGTTCAACCCCTTCTGTTCATCGTTTTGCTTCCACAACACCGCAATCAGCCAGATCTTCCGACACCCCTTCGGGTCATGGCCGAAGACCTATGTAGCACCCGAGGAAAGAGCATTTTTGATGGCGCCCCAATGCTCATCAATATTCTCAAGCAGTATATCCGCCGTTCAATCAGCAAAATATGATAGCTCTCCCACTGTCGGGCAATATTTGGGTCATACAAGCGGTCAATGTTGAACCTGCAGGGTTGCAACTCCCCAGCCCTGCAGGAAGCGGCAAACGTAGCACGCAAACGAAAGTAAGTGACCATCAGGTGATGATTCTTTTCGAAGCTGATATCCGCACCTCTCTTGTTTCGGACATCCAACAGACAGCTCCTAAATCTGCTGCTGATGGCGAAGTAATCGATCTGATTATAGGTACGACGTCGGTCAATTGAAACCTAACTGACCTTATAGCAGATTCTGTGCTCGACCAATATCCCACCAATGACGAACCTCTCAACGTTACCGATGCGGTCGCCAAGACCGTGCTTTGCCATTATATGTCTAAGTAAGGTGTTGTCAGATCCTTCACGTTAAGATCATCCATCACAATGTCACCTTTAGGAAGCGTCCCCTAAACCGCGTTCAATTGTTCGTAGAAAACATCCTTCCCCACTATATTGGAAGCCTCTCTTGGTGCCTCCTTAACCTAGACCCGAAACTTGCAATTAGAAGTCTGTCTGAAAACGGCCCCCAGGCGAGCCCGACACCAGATTCGCATCTAATACCACTTGGCTATCCAGAGTACAAAAGCCCATTGCGGCAAGGGGGAGAGGGGTAGGCAACTTTTGTCTAGATCGAAAAAGACTGGCATTTTTTCTAGGCGATATCCTGAATTACTGACACCAAGGGATAGCTTGACAATGAACTTTCAATTCGACAATCAATTTGAGCTACAATGGGGCAAACTGGGAGAGCGTGGCAGTAACTGACGGCTTGATTACCTGGTACAAAAGGCGCTTAGAGCAGAGGCAGCGGTAACAGGGTTCACTGGCTCAAGAAAAACGGACTTGAAACCATTAGGTAAGAACACCTGTGTATTTTATACAGAAACATACGCCATTGGCAGGTGCACCTACTTAAATCTTCAAAGAAGCTATAAAGGACAGATCCCAACCGAGAGTCAGGTGGCTATCGAGGAACTTAGGTCCAACTGTTAGTTTGCAAAATAAGGTCTTAATTCGCCAGTTCTAGGCCATTATGGGATATGAACTCAAGCTCTCACCGAATTGTTTAAACCTCACCAAAAGGGGCCTTAAGATCATAGTGGGAACCTGGGCAAACCTCACAAATTCTAGGAAAATGGATGATGTGTCCGTAGCTGTTTCAGGACGTAGGACAATTTTCCTTAATATCATTATTATTATTATCGTCGATGAATGTTATTTTTCAAATCAAACGCTAGATTAATTGTTCCTGAATTTCAGTATTTTACGAAGGAAAAAATGAAATTGGATTACAAATCTACTCCCAAGTACAAGCCGCAGCTGTATGAACTGTTCTAAAAGCTTAAGGATGAGGATATTTACCTGAATGGAATAACAGATACCAAAATACCTACTAAATCTTTTATGTCCCATTCTGCTGCTCTCACATGGCAGGAAACGATTCAAGGAAATAGCGAACACTATTGGTTCCGATAGGGCAATATAGCTTGGCATCTGCTGGCTACATCTATTAGTGGATGCTCTACTATTCCACGGTTCAGAAAAAAACGTTATCACGAACCACATATTGTATTTGGCTGTTGGCCAACTGATAAACACAAACGTCCGAACTGAATCGAAAGCGAATCTTTCTATGCAAAAATCGAAGGATCAAAGGCGTTGGCCAGCTCACTCTCTGAACCTGACCCGTAATCACTTTACAGATTTTTCGTTGACGTCAGCTTTCTATACAATTTTCCTTTCGGCATTCTTTCCTTCATCTGCTAATACATCCCCATACACGATTAAACATACTCAAAAGAATGCTTACAAACAGGCATGCAGGCCATTCTGGTTCGCTGCTTTCGAGCCAAAGGTTTAAGGACGTTCTTCACCTTTGGTTCAACCTGACGACACGGTCGTGGCCCCATTCATTGGAAAATATTATAGAAAAGTGTAGCAGGTTGAAATGATAGGTCAATACTAGCAGCTACATACAATGCGTTGCGTTGTCCTACCTAAATATTGGTTCATATTAAATTGAAGTTGAAAATGTATCTTGACCTTTAAGCTACAAGTTTGTCCTCAGTACATTTAAATTGAAAGTCAAAGCGGAAAGTCAATACTTTCAATTACACAAGACTTTGAATTGTTTATGTTACACCATTTCATTAAACAACGGCTTCTTGCCACGTGCATCTCTTTGTATATTATTCAAAAGGAACCATCACATATGCCTCCCTTAACAGGATACTAACTTAGCCACAAACCTGATGCCTGATTGTCGGGCTTCTAAATTTGTGAACACACGAAGCGGATTATTTCACATGGCTGCAGACCTTTTAATGACTTGATTTTGATGAATACCTGTATAAGAGCCTAATGACGAGCGAAGTCCCACAAGTTTCGGATGAATAGACAAACAGAAGGAGGAAATCTAGTCCTTGCAAATAAATCCCCAAATGTTGACAATGAAGAAATGAAGAAATTTATTGAGTTGAGTAGCTGCACATAGTCGAAGTGCCTTGGAGTCACTAATCACTTGTACTTCCATCTTTTGTTCAAAATCAAATGCAACAAAATTCAGTACAAAATTCACTAAATCGAAAACGAATACGGAGCATTGGACGCGGTCCCACCGTTAATCTTTAATCTTCCAAGAGGACTCAGTTCAAAAAAGCACTGAAAGTTAGCCAACGGTGTTTATAAGTATCTCAGTGCAATTCCGCAGAAGTACCACTTAACAAGTGTTCATATGTCTGTATGCTAGAAGGAAAGTAGTTAAGCCTCTAGGTATTTTTGGTCCTCAACGTCATTTAACTGAAACCTCCGAAGACTTGTTACGAAAAATTGTTACGAAACATCACAACGTCACTTAGCACCACAACATGACTGAAGATCATAACATCGCCTAGCATCACAACATCACTTAAAATTATAGCATCACATAGCCTTACTTCACCGCATCACCAATAGCGAAATTATAATAATATTACTCCTGTCATAACTAATATTTTACGATGTCCACGGTGATGTGATATCACATTTCAAAACGTCGCCAAATATCACTAAATAATATTGCAACGTATCGCTGAACACATCACACCGATCTTCTTAATACAAATAGCAATAATCACATCCGAGTCTGGAAAGGAGTTATCTGAAATGACCCTTGTCACAAAGTTTTGCCGGAGGCTATCCCATACCAATGGAAGCGGGATGGTCCTCCAGGGGCATATGCTCTAAGAACCCCGTTTTATGAGTTTTATGGTCGTTCTATTTGCGCTGATATGGCGAGCAGGCACTGGTATGAATGTTGATTGTGGAGGAGAAGCGCAGGATTATATCGACACTATAAGTGATCACGTTAAACCCCCAGGAACTTCAAGTGCTTCTAAGTGATAAGTAAAGCTCGTTGGCTAGAATCATGATTACCTGCTCCTTCATGTGAAAATAGCTTACTTTTCTTTCCTTTCGTCTTTAGTATGAAAAGTTCATGCACACACATAATTGGCGCTAACGCTCATTTTACGCTATGAACGTAATAATGGAGCGCAAAAATCACTCCAGTAATAAGTAGTATTTGTTTATACCGCCTGCAGAGTATTGTATGTCATGTTGGTGATACAACGGCTTGTAAGCTTAGGATATTGAAAGGTCATAAACTTCACCTTTCAATATCCTAAGCTTTATTCTGTAATATCACGTTTTTTAAAAAGTGATGTGATCATAGTGAAGTCACATCCGCTACCAAGGTGACCCTCTGCTGTCCAATGGGCCTCGGTGGGGCGAGAATACATATCGTATCCAACGCTTAAGAACATATGCATGAAACTCTCGAGAAAAAATCACCATCAAATATGCTTTGTTATCGACAGTTTACACTTTTACAATTATTTAGAATAAACAAATGGACGAAACAGAACAGACTATCGGAATAGACTACTGCGGGTGGCAGCGGCGCTGTTCTTCGCTTTGATGATTTATCATTTCTTACATTAATAAACGCTGTTTACTCAGGCTTCTCAAGCTTCGGCATTAATTTGTCGATGGCTCAAGGATAAATGCTTATCGACAACCGTATGTAAGATTAAACAACGATTTTGCCTGCATCTAACCGACTCCTTGAATTACTTTCGGGACATTGTGAAAAATTGATCCCCTAAATGTTGAAGAACGAGCAATGAACAGGACAAGTTGAAGACTGCCAAAATGACCCACCCAATTGATCATGGCCAACCACAATGGCAGGGCTAACCTAAGGAAAGTGGCGAAATCGTGCAGGTCTGACCGCACCTATATGTGGCTCTAATAAAATATCTCATCAATATGCGCTTACACTCTTCAGTGGTAACCAAAGTCAGGAATGCAGGGCTTTTGAACGGTTCAGAGAGTCCCACAGGCTAACAAAATTTATTACGAATCCTTTAGCCAGTTCGTGGAATTGCACCAGAACCTGGAATATAAAATGGGAATATTGCATCAAGCCGGATTAAAAAGAAAGATCCTTAATAAATCGTATCTTCAATGAATGTCTCTCAAGCTTGCAATATTAATAAAACATACCTAAAGGAAAAGCTTTCCGTATCCCAGATTTTGTACTTCTCCTGTACGGATGCTGCTATCTAGCTCTCTGGCGCGAGCCGAGTTTTTAACTTTTTCAAAATTTGCTTCAGAAGGAAAGCAGATCGTATCTAGCTCTTCACGCAAAAATATTAACCAAAGTCACGCACACGTACAAGAAACGAGTATCATCCAAAGTCATTTTATTTAAAACGGGATATTTTTTATCACTGGTCTTAGCAAAGTGAATAAAAGGTGAATACTCCCGGATGAGAAGAACGACGAGTCGTACATTCCGTTGAATTGGAAGCATGGCTTTAGAAGTCCAATATCCCTGGTACCAACAGGTCCACATGTCCAGCTCTCAATTTCTCTATCCCCAACTACTCGACTCCTTCCGAAATATGTCTCCCACTGCCCCCGCCACTACTTGCAAAGGAAGTACGTAAGAGTTTCCCCTCCTCTCTGCAACTTCAGTAAAGCGAATTATATAGAATACGCCGAATCTGATAATATGGCCCTTATAAACCGTTACTCCATGAAAATCGCCATAACTCCATATGCCTTTGCGTGCGACTGGCCCAAAAGCTCACGTGACCGTGACTTGTTGTAGGAAGGTGAAATCCTTTCCGATTTAACGCAGGTGGAGAGCCGTCGCTATTTAAAATCAGCAGCTGTTAAGAAATATGAGAGATTCCACCCTTCTCAATCCCTCGGATGACATCAACAGGCAGTACCAGTACCCCCGGTTCAAATGTGCTGACGTATACCCAGAAACCTTACGATTCAGCTACACTGTGCGTATCCGAGAATACTCCTATTTTGACTTCGAACACCATATCTGCTCCTTTGATGAAGCATACTATTTCATGGCCTCGCCACACTGCCTTGGTTTGAAAGTCCACATCAAAATCCCTCTTGAAGTTCGGACTGTTTATGGCGCTACAGTGTATTTAATATGGAGGTCCAGGAGGGGGAGATGCAGGAGTACATTGAGAGCATCCACTGGACAAACTGGAGAGCCTCAGCATCATATATAGGGCTCTTTGAATCCGCTTGATTCTATTCCATTACTTGCTCAGAGTCTGCTACCACACAGTAGATCTATACATTAAGAAGGGGTGAACCATGCCTGAGTGCATCCAGAAAGCCACCCCATTTTCTTACCTTCAACCGAGAACTGACCGAAGGGTAAGATCAACTACACCGCGTATTGCAAGTTGAACTCAAAGACTACCTACACTCCTGGAACTGTTATTAATTTGATTACTCACTCGGTGTTGGGGTACTGGTTCTGATAAGCGCGAGGATTATATATACAGCAGAAATAGTTGGGAGGTGACCTATCTGACGTCTTGACCTACGCCATCGCTCCATCTCAGGCAGGGTCTGCCTCGTCTTATTTTTCTACCATAAATATTGCCCTTATAGACTTTCCGGTTGGGATCATCCCATCCATACGGATTAAGTGACCCGCCCACCGCAACTTATTGAGCCGGATTTCATCCACAACCAGACGGTCGCTCATAGATTTCGTTGTTATGTCGGTTACGGAATCGTCCTTCTCTCGAACGCAGGCCAAGAGTTCGCAGTTTTCTTTTTGCTAAGAACCTAGATCTCCGGGGAGTACATAAGGACTAGCATGATCAAAGTCCTGTACAGTAAGAGCTTTAACCCTATTGTGGGATGTTTCGAGCGAAACAGTTTTTATTAGCTGAAATAGGCTCCGTTGGCTGCCAACAGCCGTGCCCGGATTTCATCATCATAGCTGCCTCGCACATTGGTCAGGGTCAGCTTAGTCAGTCTTGTTAATTTTCCCGGGATACCGAATTCTCTCATGGCTGTGTATAGTTTTACCTTGGCAATGCTGTCATAGGCGGCTTTAAAGTCGACGAAAAGATGGTGCAACTGATGTCCACATTCCGACAGTTTTTTAATCGCTTACCGCAGAGAACAATGCCACCCAGATTCCTCTCTAACAATCAGGTAAGTGTGAATACCGAAGACATTCACAACACAGGCCTCCATGGCACCTATAAAGAGGAAATGGATGCCGCAATAACCGGAGCTAACAGATGTCCTTGAGATGAAGCATCAACAAATGATCTCCACAACCAGCTGAAGAACGTTATCATTGATACGGCCACAAAGATACTTCGCCCCAACCGCAAGAAAAGTCGGAACGGCTGGTCCGACGATGAAGATAAGCTACCAACGGAACAGAAGAGTGCTCTATACCAAGGAATGTTGCACTCTTCCCAAAGAGCGCGGGCATGCGCAGAGACTTATTGCGAACTCCGTCGAGCAGAGAAGAGACTTCACAGACGGAAAAAGGAAGCCCGGGAGAACCAACAAGTATGTGAACTCGAAAAGTATAGGAGTTGGTTAAATATGGAGGCGACCAATTACACCAAGCGTTACTGAGTACCATCTATCAGATATTCTCCACTATCTTGCTAGGTCGAGTAGCCCCATACGCCCAGAATATCATTGGCCCATACCAAAGAGGCTTCGCTCAAGGAAAATCCGCAAAAGATCAGATTTTCTCAGTGCGGGAAGCGAATTATACAATAATTGGCCCTAATCTGCGAACTGTCAATCACCTGGGAGATTCGGTGTGATGACTTGATGGGACTTAGTTTTAAAAATGAAGTAAAACCCTTGCTTGTGCTCAACTTTTCCATTATATTAGTAAAAGGAAGCAGCCACAACATAATTATGACTTTCACTACGAAAATATTTACGAACCACAAAAGGGACGGAGTGCAGCCAAAGTTCATGGGGACTACAATTTTTAAAAATCATGGTAGTAAAAACAGCTGAACCTCACACTTAGCGGGAGATTTTATACACAGCAAAAAATGGGAAAACATGCCTCATATTCACTATTTTGGGGAATATGGGTGTAGTCACCCTTCCTTGTATTCGAGTCGTGATTGTCATGGACGTTTGTGTTCGTCATTGTGCATGCCGTCTTGCATTGAGCTTGTCACACGTACAGGATTAAGTTTGATGGTAACGAAAATGGAAAGTGCAGCAATAAAAACAAAGTGATTATGTGGATGCCATATATTTCAAAAGATGCAAGTCAATATGTCTTGAAAAAAGGCAACTTTCCTATTCTTCTTCTTATTTTATTCTCTCATTTTGATTTTGTTCCCCAAAATAAATGAATAACATGCGATGTTTTTACCATAATAATTCATGAAACATTTTATAGTCAGTTACAACCCCTTTCCTTGATACAGTTCAAGGTCCTTCAACTGCCAAAATTTCCTTTATGTCTTTGCATTTTGTTCATCATAGCAAGAGCTATGTGCAATTACCAACAGCCCAGATTTTCTCCCAAATTACGTTGGAGACTATCTGCATCTGCTGGGTTCTCAGCTCTTCATTTCCATGGAATATTTGAACAAGGTTCAAAACAATTAAGAGCTCGGAAATAAATCATTTTTCTAGGTAATTACGCAGTCAGTAATATGTTATACGAACAAAAAATAACCTCATAATTATTTCAGTCCTGGTGTCTCGCTTTTTTTATTTCCAAACATATCCCAATTTTTATTTTACCCATGTGCTAGCATTAGGTCATGTTTATGAGGTGTCAGATCAACAAAATTTCACCTCATAATACAATGTAATAAGGACAAACCCCAAAAAATATGTCTGACACCAGAATCTACATTATAAATTCACAACATAGCACCTTGCAACAGTTCCTGAAACCTTTCGCAATCATATTAAATCCTAGAATTTAATATGCAACTGAAAATGTCGTGAAGAATCCGCACTAAATTGTGTAAGCAAAAACGGCTGACATTACATTTTCGAGAGGATTATCACTACCCAGAGTGGTTCCTTCCCCGCCTTGTGAAAATTCCAATGTTTCGATTTTCATTTCCGTATGGTGTCCTGTGCTTAAAATGAACCGAGTTTGAACAGGTTTCTCTGGCTTCGTATTTGCCTCCTTAGTTACATGTACATAGCTAGAGTGGAAAAAATGGAATACCATCCATACCTTGCAAAATTGCATCGTCACATCTATTATGAAATTTAAAAAGATTGCACTCAGCATCAGGAAAAGTGTTACGAGATGCAATATGGAAAATCCAGTGCAAGTTTGGGACCCCAGATCACAATATGATTCTTTTCTGTTTTTTTTTCTTCAGAATTTTGTGGTACCTAATCGGATAGTTAAGAATAATAGAGTTTAATTAGATTTTGTATAAATTAGCACCGCATTTTCTTCGAATGGGAATTTGGCATACAAACACGATGCTAGGCAAACAAATCAATCGAACCCACATTGGGCGCCAAATTGTATTTCTTTGCTTTTATTGACAAACTAACTCCACCGTAACTCAGTTGAGTACTCATCATTTTCAACGGAAAAGCTAACAATGTTGAAGAGAGTTTAAAACATTTTTTTAAGGGAAAAGTGAGTTGAAAAATATTGGAAAAGGAATTGCCGAAGAAAATGGCAGATAATAGAATGATATGTTTCAGTCATGCATCGTGTAACGTCCGATACTGTCACCTACGTTTGCTTTTCCTTTCGTTTCAGTCGTCAAATTCAATATTCCCCAGTAGTCCCTACTATAACATATATTTCCGCTTTTTCCATAGTGACCTATAGGTGTAGTCTTCGCCAGTTCTGGTCAAACCCTCACCATAGACGAATTATGCCTCTTCTCTCTCTCTCTCGAATCATGAATTTCGATCAATTACTTTGGCCTGTAAAGGAGTAAATTTTTCTTAAGCATCCGTTGATAGATACTTCTAGCACCACCTCCGCATAGCTGGATTAAATAACAATATATTAGGACAACAGCATACAAAGATTTCAGTATGCCAAGAGCCATCGTAATTCGTTTTAATATGTTGAACCCTGAAACCACATCTATTCAACTTCTTTTTTGGTCTTCATCCTACATGGTAGCAGAGTCGACTGTTCTAGATAGGTATGGTCCGAGAGGACTTAAGAGCTTCTTAACCCAACATCTGTATGAATGTACCCTATCAAGCGAACTCTGTTTCGGTTGGTTTTGCCACTCTTCCCGTCAACTTCGAGGTTCAAACCAAACTTAGCTATTGAGATGACTTCATCACAAATTACACGAACATGTCATCGAAAGCATCTTTTGCGCAATTTCGCCACAATGGGAAGCGCCCGATAGAGAGAAAATCTGGGCCCGGGGTGAACATTACGCAAAAAATTCGGGCCCGGGGTAAAAACTATACGGGTGTGGCATGCAAATTATATGAACCCCCATTTCAATGAAAAGAAAAGATTGTTTTTTTGATTCGAGGCAACCCTATTGTATTCATTTGCAGAAATCGATAGCTCGGAAGCCAGTTGCTCCCTTCCCCCTTCAAAAAACAATCTTTTCGTATTTGGAATGGCTACGTTAAAGAAATCATCACTTTTTTTGGTCCCGCTTCGAAAAGTACTAATCGAGATCTTTCATTTGATACCTCATATAACTGTATTTGGTGAAAAAATGTTACACTCTTCTTTTGCATGTATGAGGACCCTCTTTTGAATTCAACGTAGAAAGATGTAACCTACTGCATATATGGGCGACTACAGTGTGCATCTTCTCAAAATATTTCATGTCAATCGGTATAGCGGCGCGATAGGATGAAGATACTACCGAAGGAGGTTGCCAACTTGAAATCAGGTGAATGGTCATTAGCAGACATTCAGAGGGTCTCAGAAAAGAGACCTTATGTGGGAGCTAATTAGGGACAAAGTTTTCGACCAAATTGAAAGGTCCCTTGACCAGGAAATGGACATAAGGACTATCGAGTCTCTTTAAAGGGATAGCTTATTTCTAGTGTCAGAAAAAGTTTATTGTTGATTTATCGGAAAAAGTGCTGGAACTAATTTAATTGATTTTAATTTTTCCTGTCTTTAGCAAGCAATTGTCTGAGGAGCAGAAGAACCTTATAGTTAAGCTAGCGTAAACAGGGTTTAGTCAGATAGTAGTTGATAAGGAAATCGGCTTGCAGTCCGATTCCGTGGAAAAAACTGCAAGTCAAGAACTCTGTTGCAACAAAACAAGGTAGTGGAAGTCGGAAGAAATTATTAAACAAGGACCATCTACTTGTCTACATTATGCGAATATAATAGTGAGGACTAAGA
This sequence comes from Hermetia illucens, assembly GCF_905115235.1. Lineage (NCBI taxonomy): Eukaryota > Metazoa > Arthropoda > Insecta > Diptera > Stratiomyidae > Hermetia > Hermetia illucens. The sequence continues at coordinate 23,863,599 of NC_051853.1, forward strand.
GAAGGAATTCGACCTTGTTAGACTTCGCCAATTTACAAAATGGTAAAAAAATCTAGAGTAGGGCACAAGATGCAACCATCAACTCAGGACATTCAAGTTGTTGATACAGAGAAAAGAAGAGAAAAAATAACCAAAGCTTCAGAAGCATTGACTTCAATAGTCAAAATTAGGCATGTATCGGTGCAAATTACAGCTGCAGGAAATGCAGAAAGTGAAAAGCAGAGGGTTACAACAGTAATCATTGATTATCGGACCCAAATATCATAGCAAACTATGTAAAGGTAAGAAGCGTCTAGACCATCTGCATTGCAAGCAGCGCCGGTCTGGAGTAGAGGAGAGCCCCCAGAGTAGGTTCCAGGTGCAAATTAACTTCAGCCAATTCGGCGTTGAAGACATTGTCATGACCATAATAAGCGAACCACATCAGAATCACAGTGGTGGCATTTTGTCCAAAAGGGAGATTGGTTAAAGTGCGCAATGCGCTTGAAGATAGTCTTTAGGAAATATTCTATACCTTCCGGAAAGGATGCCTTAATTTTACAGTGTACTTAGCATTCTGACATATCCTTGAAAGTGAGTATCTTTAAAAATATTAATGAAATGAAGCAACATGTCGCAGACGAATGCAATGCTACTGAGCCCAGGAGGGAATTATTTCACAGAAAGCAAGACAATTGCTAATGCAGCAAATCATTTCCGGTAAGGAGTTTTTGTCAGGAACCTGGAGGGAATCCCGGTATCGACGATTGAAAGGAAGACTAGTCGAAGAAGTATAAGTAACTACTTCAAAGAGTCCCGCATAGCTATTGACGACGCAAGCTATTGGGATGGAACTCGTAGAGCGGCAGAGAAAGGATGACGAATATTATCAAAGACGACCTATCCGTACCTTCTCAAAGAAGTTGTTGTCATATTGCTGCTCACCACGAGAGCAGCGAATGCGCAGTGCGTGATGCCTTTAGTAACTCAGAAGGCACCGGAAAATGATGTAAGATAAGATCCAAGATTGCATCGACACACCTACTTTTCGGATACAAAAAGGAAAATGATAGAGACAGAGTTCGCGAGTGCAGTGAAGTTCTGACTGGAGAAGACCAATCTTAGCTCAGCTGATGGAAAAATTAAAGCGGTTATAATAACGGCTTTTAATTAAAAAATACTGTAAATGTTGGCAATAACCAAGCCTAAGTGGCGACCAGATGACGTGCCACGCAATTGGGCGTTAGCCGGTGGTCTCTATGTAGAATTTTAATCTCAATGAAGGGGAAGACGACTTTTCATCGAAAATTATCATGAGTGATGAGGCTCATTTTCATCTTAGCGGTTATGTGAATGAACAAAATAATTGTTTTTGGGGCACCGAAAGTCCATGTATCACGTACCAAAAGCCACACCCACTCAAAGTTACTACGTAGTGTGCTCTTTACGCTGGAGGAGTCATCGGACCATTTTTCTTTGAGAACGCCGTGGGACACTGTGGACGCCGCGCTCTACAGAGCCCTGATTACCGAATTTCTTCTTCCTCAATTGGATGAATTAGGACTGGAGAATAGGTGGTTCCAACAGGACGGAGCACACTGTTCGAACCACAACCAATATTCTCGACCTGATGGAATAAATCCTAATGAATTAAATAAACAAATTTCACAAGCAGAACCAACATTTTTTATTTTAAAAAAAGTTGCAGCAAAGTCGTTTACAGAAACAAATTGAATGGATGAGTAAGAAGGAGGCAGAGATATAAGAAGGCAAAAATTGCACGATCATTGGCTACATAGGTGAGACGAGTCCTTGAAAGGTAGGGGAAGTCGTAAACTTATTATTAATACTAAGGAATGGCTCAAGCTGAGACGTAAGCGAAAGCAGCTACTAGACTGACATGTGCATATGATTTGCATGGGTTTTAGTTCCCTCCGCAACTTTAAAGACGCAAAACGGGCTATTGTAGGAAATACTGAGGACGAAAACTGAAAGAGAGGGAAGCATGAGGTGAACTCACCCCAAAGTTACATTTAAATAGTGGTCTCACAGAGTCCGGGCTGGAGGAACTGGTGGGTACTTTTATTGTGTGCATCTTTAGAATAAATCAATCACTAAGGTTACGCAATGATAATAAAAAACAAAATTTCTAATGCAACAATCTTATTTATTATAATTGGATTTATACCAAACTTTCCAAGCTCATGTCTTATATTATGACTTGAATTATTAAGGACGGTCGAGAAAAATTGTATATACTTGAAAAAGGTATATATTAGAGATAATAAGTAGAGGCACCTTCATAATTCCTTTCTATAAATTTTAACCCGCCCATTGGAGACGCCCTCCTTTACAATAGCATGAACATCGTGCCTGTGGGCGACATGGTGCAGATTCGACGTGAACCGAACTAAAAGAGAGCTGGCGCTATTTACTATTTATTTACTATCAAGGCAATGTGAGTTTCTGTATCTTAAGTTAATTTGGAGACCAAAAATATTACTAAAGGTTAGGGCGGCCTACATGGGATGTAATCGGCCGTTTATGTTCCCTTTCGAACACAGCTCGACACGCGCGGCCGATAATAGGGTCAAGGACATAGTAGAGACTAAAATGTTCGAAGGACCCCCAAATTCCCCAGCCTGACTTGGCTCCTCAGAGAAGCTGCTAGTGCCTACCTACCCTATCCATGCTCCCAAAGAGACATTGACCGTGAGATGGTTGACTTGTTTGAGCGTTATCTCGGGTTCGAATCTTGATTCCGTCATGGATGTTTGCAGCCGCTTACCCCATGGGCAGCATTAATTGTGATGTTAATGAAATTGAGGCAGTGCCTCATTGAAAATGAAATTTCTGAAAAATGGCAACATGAAAAGAGAAGATTATGTGCATGTAATCTACAAAGGAATACGCCGGCGACATAAAAAAGTGAAGCAATTAACGCTAACAGGACTGAATACCACACAAAATATTTACTGATAGCTTCATATATCCTTTGACCAATTTCTTCGTCGACCGGGCATGATACCTTTGTACATCATGTAATAACTTAATGGGATTGGCCTATAATCAAAGGACCAATCTAAACCAATCCCATTAAGTTGTTACAAATGGCGCCCAACGTGGGACGAAACGTTCTCAAGTTCCAAATAACTGAACCAGTGGAAGATATCCTATTCCGGTTCCCGACTTCGTAGGGAAGTACTGGATAGAGACAGCAATTTCTCAACTTGTTTATCGACGATGGTCTACGAACATTTAACTTAATTTCTTCAGGTTTAGGCTGCATGCCTTTTCCACTGAAACAAACAATTTTTCCCTAGCTTTCGACGATAGTTACTGATCCTTTCTCCCTTGTAGCGAGGTAGAACTGATAACCTGTGGGTATTTGGTTGAAAACGTAGGGATTGTGGTGAGGAACTTTGCCCGGCCAGCCCGCAGTATTTAGTGTTCGTTCATCTTTCCTGAAACAAGGAGACCGCATATTATGTTCGAGACGAAGGATTGTACCGAAGTGTCATACCCGACCGTCCCCAATATTTCGTCCTTTTCTGCTTTTGATGTCCTACATTTAAGTGGAAATTTGATCCTCATGGTAAATTGAAGAGACGTCTCTTCTCCGTTGTCGAAAGAAGGATGTTGGCTAATAGCGAGCATTAGGTTTAAAGAAAACCATACTTCGTCTGCAGTTTTGAACAGCGAAGAATGGATTAACAGACTTTGTCATCATCTTCTTCCAGTAGGGAAGAGGAAAGCTGGGCCTGCAGCATTTGGTTGGATAGCGGGCAACCAGGTGCTGGGTTCGACCGCCCTCGATGTAAGTTCATTTTCTTGACCCCATTAAAAGCCTGCGGTCGCATATACAGAAAGAAGTCACTTATACAACGCAGTTAGTTGAAAAATCAAGCATATTTATAACCCTATCAATTTTTCCTATTAAATCTATTCAACGTTCATCAAGTGGAACTCAGTATCTCAGCTAGCACTTTTTGGGAGCATATGAGGTTTCCAGCCCCACATCGTAACTTTTTTCTGTTCACAGAATTTCCTTTTAATTTTATTCCACGGGGTTGATCCCCTTAAGCTTGTCTATAAAGTTAAACACCATTTTTTGATCCTTTCAATTTTACGCTTAGGTTTGTTGCTAAGTAGTAAAACCCCAGCACCAATCCTTCTTCAGAGTATATACGAAAACACGCACTCATTTTACGTCCAACACTCTTTTTTGTGGAGCACAATTAAGGATTTATGAATTAATAAAACATCACCCCCTATAAATTTCGCAACAAAGCCAACTTACAATTGCCCAGGACACAGGGCAAAATCAAACACTACCTACAGATGTTCGATTACAAATAAGAACAATGCATAGCGTGTGACGTGCCATCTGCAAGCAGATCGATAAAATCATATCGAATGCAATCCAAGCCATCAGGATTTAGTGGGGCGTAAAATAGTTCAATACACCCTTTCGACAAACATCCCCGTCCCCAGAATAATATATAAAGACACGACGACGTACATATACGGCATCTGGTAGCCAAGCTTACATGGAAGAGAAGCCTATGGGAAACTGGGCCAGAAGGGCCTTGGTCGATGGCTGAAGAATAAATTGAACTCTACAAGGTAAACATTATTGCCTTCAGTTCGATCCTTAATTAAGTGGGTATGGCGGGCAGGTGAGATATGCTATGTACTTGTTTGTGCATTATAAATTGCTTTTTAGTGCGACATTGTACGCTCTAAGAAAAATGAACCCGTGAACTCCTAAATTTAATATCGCGTGATAGCCTCCTCCAACCTTGAATCCTTCATCCGATTTTCCCTAAAATTGTAGGTTCAAGATATTTTGGGAAGAGAATCATAAATTCCCCAACGAGCCCCTCCTCCTTTACTTCTATACAAACAAAGATTAATACATATACTTAGTATATAGATCCAACCCTCTATTAATAATAAACAAGGAAATGTGAGGTCACGTTGCAAAGGGTAGCTTTATCAGAATGTTTTATGGGAACTAGGAGGCGGATGACTTTCAGGTGGAGACGTTCAACCCACCTGCTTTCATCCCTTACCGCTTCATTTGTGGCACTTGGAAATAAATAAACGTGTTGTGGCATAATGAAACCGTGAATAATGTGACGGCATCCTCTCGAATATTCAAATCATGATCAGATAACGGAGTCGATTCTTTAGTGTCAGCTGGAAAGGTAGATTGTGAGGGTGACAGGACGTCGCTTAGTATTAATGGTTCGAGTGGCAGGTATCAATTAACAATAGTGACTATTGTCAACAAGTACAATCAGGAAATGCTTTCAAATATTGGGAAGTAAAGGCAGAAATGTTGATATCTATTGTCGAGTGAATCCCCCAATGCACACAGAACTGTGACTGAGTTCGTAACAGTGGATTCAATGACTGGATAAGGTGTTGTGCAACCACTTGATACCCTCCTTTGGGTTGAGATTCGCTCAAGTGTAATTACTTCAAATTACCAATCAAACTTCAAAGGGGTGAAATGATACACTTGAAGCATTAATAGATTAAATCCATAGGTTCTAGCATATTTGCTCCTATGCCATGGGGAATTTGAACAATTTGATTAACCAAACGATGACAGGAGCTTTGTACCAATGGTGCTGTTATACACCTTGTGGTATTTCATAATATTGCTTGGAGCCAGTGATTCAGATATTCATCAATGATATCAGTTTACAGTGTTCCTTGGAGAGAAATGTAATTTTGTTATTTGATTTGATTCCATTCATCATAGGGAGTCACTTCCAGATGAAAGATGTTTATGCTTTCAGCAGAAAAACTTTATTTTGGCTTTACAAAACGTCAGCCCCTTTAGCAGACCACCATGATAATTATCCTTCTCAATTTTAGAAATTAAAAATCTTCACGGACTACTCTAACTCGTTGTGGCTTTACAGCCCATTTCGAGTCTTGGCCTTCAAGTCTATGATCATGTACTCAAATTCCTGACTCCACACGTGCTATCTTCGTCTACTAGTTTCTCCATTGGTTTTCGTCCTTCTGGTTTTTCTTCGATGGCCTTTTTAAATGTTCGAAAATAGTCCTTGTATTGGATGTAGCCAACACTCAGAAATTTTGCATTTAGTTGATCGTGCAAACTTCTGGCTCATCAAATATGCTGGATGATCTATTTCCGAGGTCCCAGCCTTCATTGTTTAGTGGCGATCGTGCTGAAAAAGGGAAAAGTTCCCCCCCTGCATTGTTGCGAGATTGACGTTAGCATGGTGAGGCTCAGGTCTCAGAACTCACAAGACTAGAACGGGATAAATGACTGCCGGGATGTTGCAGTCCTGTGGTCTCCAAGGAAATACAAGAGAAATCCTTGGTCACACAAGGCGATATCTCTTCTTTCAACATTTGGTAAGACCCCTGAGATGATTATGGTCCAGGAATGGGGACCACCGATGACTCCTTAATGCATGTGGAACACTTTGTTGTCCATTGTACTCACAAATATGTGCTTGGAATCTTTTCTTGATTTCAAAATTGCATTTGATTACCAAAGAACTTTGTGAGTGTAGCTGCCAGGGGTTGGGTTCTTGGCAAGAAAAATTGCGAACTCTTGGCCGCGTTCGGGAGAAGAATCCTCCGAAGAATTTTTGGCCCCACACATGAGGATGGAGGATTCCGTAGCCTACACAATGACGAAATCTATGAGCGATACCATGACCGTCCGGTTGTGGATAAAATCCGGCTCAATAGGTTACGGTGGGTGGGTCACTTAATCCGTATGGATGAGGATGATCCCACCCGGAAAATCTACAAGAGCAATATCTATGGTAGAAAAACAAGACGAGGCAGATCCTGCCTAAGATGGAGCGATGGCGTAGGTCAGGACGCCAGACAGCTTTTAGGGATATCGAATTGGTGGACCTCGGCCCAAAACCGGGATATCTGGAGTTCCTTATTAAGGCAGACCAAGACCGGATACCGGTTGTTGCGCCGTTAATGATGATGATGATGAATGAAGAACAATTCTCATGGTAAGAAAAAACACGTCCATGGTATCAGTGAGCGTGTGTGGGTTAATGTGAAGCGCGGCTACCCCCAGGGACCTATAGCAGGGCCATTTATATGGAGCTTGATGATGAGTGAACTTGAGCTTAATTCGGTTGTTGAATGCGTTGCTTGCGCGAATGACTTCCTCACTGTTGAGGCAAACAGCTGACATGAGCTCGAGCAACAGAGTACTAAGCGCATGCAGCGTAAACGGAAAGACGGTGTCGTGATCTCAACAAAAGAAGCGTCGCGATGTTGTTGAAAGGCAACCTACATCGTCCACGTTTATTAAAGTTCAACGGAGAAAATTTTAAATCCCCGAAGAAAATTACATACTTTGGAGCCATGATAGTGGGAGGCATGCTCTCGTATCCGCAACTAATCGCGCTGTCATGAGGTGTGAATGGGGATATGAAACTCTTTCTTGCATCTTATACGTGCGAGCCCCTCTGTTGTGTGATTATGTGATGACGGTGCAGGGCAGAAGACTGCTCTATGCTTATTAGCGAGTGGAGTTATTAGCGTGTCCTCTTATCTGCCGAACAGTTTCCACCGACGCCATGCAGGGATTGTAGGGTGTTTCTCCTTTTGATCAAGCGGTCGTCCGCGTGCCATCGTCTACAGAATCAGGAAGACCGTACCTTTGCTGGAAACCGACATTGTTAGTGATGATCAGATGATGAGGCTAGGGTTCCTTGTACTCAAAAGGCTGCGAAATGAGGGTGCAATATCTAAGTGATGTAGATGGAACTAAAGTGGAAACGGTCGGGTCACGGGTGACTACCAGAGGAAGTTGTATTGTGGACTTTGAGCTCGAGATGAACTTCCTTGTGGCAACCCTGGTAGCTTGAATGACTTTCGCTCCTCGCGGAACCTTGCCTCCAGACAAGTGTGTGTTCTGTGTGAGGTATATTCAGAGGACTGGTTTTATGTCCTCCGCTCTCTCCAGCGTACTGGGATAACAGTGCATTATGATGGACGAATGGACATAGGTTCTCTTGTCTTGTCTTGTGATGCCTTATGTATTGTATTGCACGCAGAGCGGTTATTGACTGGTGTAAAGGTTTCGTTGTGGTTCTCCGCATCGAACTGATTCCAGTCGAGAAGTTAATGAGTGCTGTTTCCATGTACTCGAGGAGAATGATCTGACCCGAGTCTGCAATGCGACTCAGCTGAAGTGGCTGTGATATATATCTAATATTTTATTCCTAGGAGATATCTTCTCGGTCGGTTATTGATGGTTTGCCCTTGTAGGAGTCTCATGGTGGTTATGGTTGTGCCCATATCGCGGACAGAGCTCCTTGTGTGCTCAGGTGTCGAGTTTCAAAGTGAAACTCGGGCGCCGGACCCCTTAATTGCAGCAGACGCCTGGTATGAATGCCATGGCCACAGTGGGCTCTGACTATGGTCTCCAAATCAATGGGACAGTAAGATTATGCCCCAGTCTTAATCACCCTTGGCCCTAGTATTTCTTCTCAGAACTCTTCTCTTTAAAAGTATTCAGTATTTCGTCAGATGTTTTCACTAGTCTTACAATTGATTTCAAGGCGGAAAATTTGGTACTCCTCTGTATACAGCTGACATCAGTTACATATGTGCTTAAGTAAATAAGATTCCCAACATTTTCTCTATTATATTCGTCGATTGAGATGTTCTGTTCGATCGGCGTCATTTTTCTGGTTTATATATCTCTAGATCAATCCTTCGTGGAGCACACTCCGATGATGGAAAAGATAGAGCACCAGCCCCAAGATTTGATTGTCCCGGGTTCGAATCCCAGCCGCCATAGATGTTTACGTACGTTTTTGATTTTGTACAGTACAATCAATATTGTGTTATGCTTGCTTAAAATGTCCACTTGGTACTTGTTTGCCGATAACAAGGGGATCGGTTGTACATCGTCTAGGCCGGAGTCTTACACGCTACCCGTTTTGTTGTCAACACACCGTTCTTAGATTTTAATACCTTTGTTAAGACCCTGGTTGCCTCTGAAAAGCTTACATTGGAGTTTGTCCTTTTTTGCGGATAGGATGGATAAAACTTTTCGACTACCAATGCGTCATTTGCGTAATAATAATTCCGACATCATCAATAGAAATCTAATTGAAAATCACTTAACTTGAATTCGACTCTCTTTTGTTGTTTCGTTAAATCAACGAAGCAACTCAATGCAGCGATCCTAGCACTACCGTCTGAAATAGCCAAAAAAAATACCTCTCGCCATCAGGAAGAAAATCAGTCTAGTCAGCCTGAAGTCGCAAGGAATTTTTTGTATAATAATTAGCTGACCCTTGATTTTCTTTAGGCCCTAATTTAGTAATAATGTCCCATTAAAAGATCTATTAGGGTTTCTAAGTTGCCTATTAAAGACACAATTAAAATGCCGCTCTAGAGGCTCCATCTGCTGGCAAAATTTTGCTTTTGTGAATTCTTACGACTTTGGCCTTCAGGAGAAACTTACCAGTGGATAGCTTAAGGCCATAATCTGGTTCCAGTTCCACCATTGTGAAGTCCATCTCCTGGTGAACCAATCTGTGAACTTCTACCTTATTAAAAATGTTCGACTGCTCTGGCACTTCAGGTAAGTTTCGTTTAGCCACCTAAGTAGAGGTAGCAATTACCATAAATTCCAGCAACTGGATGGACATTATCTTGTAATCTAATGCTTGCAACGCCTTTTGATTTTCCTCGTCGACAATTTCAATTGGCGAATATGGAAGCTGGTATTGCTGTCCAAGGCTACTAATTCTCCAGGTGAACCATTGCGTGGGGGTGACCCTGAACTTGAGGAATGCATTTAATTCGGTCAATTGAAACCTTACAGAAAGTCTCTGGCGTTGTTTGGTGTTCGCACCTATCTTTTTAAGGTTTTGTTTGTAAAACAAAACCTTATTAAAATCGGTTTACTGTCTGTCCGTCTGTCTGTCTGTTTGTCTGTCTGTCCGTCACACGCATTTTTCTCGGAGACGGTTATAGCGATTGACACAAAATTTGGTAGAAAGGTGGGAACTGTGAACGCTCACGCATATAGTCAGTTACATCCTCTTACGACGAATTTAAGGGGGGGTCCCCATACATGCAAAAGGGAGGTGTAAATTTTTTTTTTCATCAAATATAGTCATGTGGGATATCAAATTAAAGGTCTCGGGTAGTACTTTTCAAAGCCGGTATTAGTTTTAACTTTCGCTGAAAAGGTGGGGAGTGCGGGGGGTTGAAAGTGGTCATTTTTTTAACGAACCCATTCTCAGGAACTACCCAACCGAAAAATTTGAAAAAAATCAGAGGGCTGCCACTATATGGTGCCTAGGCTCCGAAATACCCACCAAATCGATACTTGTTCAAATAAAGTTAATAATAGTATATTACTATAATTTTTAGTAATTGACAGGAAAACCCCCCTTAAGTTCACCCTAGAATCACAAAATTTTGCTGCAATATAGGCTACAGTATAGATCATGATCCTGCCAAATTTGGTGAAAATCACACTATTACTGACAAAGTTATACTAGGTCAAATCTGTGCTCCTCTGCAAATTCAAGACTATGAATGTCAATATCACTTGAAAGTGGCTATTTTCACCTAATATATGCATATTTTACGTGCTACATGCTAATGGGACAAATGCACACCCAAATCTCTTTATAAAAGAAATACACAAAACCTTTCATACCTGAAGCGTCTAGCTTCCGGTTTCCCGACTTGTTTCTATTGTTGATAGCTACTTAAGAAAACGGACGCTCTAGTATGATACCGATGATTGAACCCAGGAGCACGTAATCTCCGCGGGGGTCCAACAAGGCACCGCACTGGGCCAATTACTGTGAGATATCATGAACAACAATTTACTTAACATCCCGGTTCCGAAGGAGGTCATGCTGGTGGGTTACCCCGACGGCATGGCACATAGGAAAAATAGAATCATCTCAGATGATCCGGCATGGTGGACTTATCGGTTGATCCTTTCCATCGGGGAGTGGGTGGAGAGAAAGCATACAGAGATCAGTTGTAATCTGACCCAGTTTATCACAGGTCACGGAGGACAAATATTCGAGAAAAAAGGAGAAACCCTTCGGCGGAGAAATGCAGTCAATTCCATTATCGTAGCAATCCAGGATAAATTACGAAAAGTGGAAAAAGTCAGGAAGGCGCGGTTATGAACGCCGCGGGTAGAAGAAAGTAGACCTAGCTAAAGGGAGCTAACTCTACCTCTTGGTGAAATACTTCCTTTGGAAAATCCCTCACGGCCTTTCCAGGCCAGAGCCTTTGGAAGATTTTCACTTGTTTACAAAAAAGAAGGGACAGACAGAATTATGCCAATTAATATCTTGGCACCCACCCACCTCTCCTATATCGCAAGGCAAGAGTGAGAAATCCATAAGTAAATGGCAACAACGATTGGACCACCCAGGAAAGGATGCACATCGGCCATGGAGGACGCCGTCAATACCTGCATAGGTTTAAATTGGACACCTCGCCTGATTGCCCAAGCTGCGGTGGATTTTCGGAGGATCCAGCACATGTGTTCTTCCAACACCTGGGGCTAAATTTTAACAGGGTATGCAAGAACTGTAGAGGAATCTCGCTATTATGTGCTTCTTACTTATCCTCCTCCTCTCGTCCTAAGGGAACTACTGTGCCCCCAATCTGGGATAGTGAACCCAGTGGAGCCAGCAATAGACGTTTCAACGCCACCATAGTCGATTTCAAACCAAGAGGGGCGAGTCATTATAGTCTTAACAGTCTGGCAACGGCTACACATCTCAGAAAGTAAATAGAGTAAACATCATTCCAGGTAATGTTATTTACTGTTAAGTTGGAAATCTGGTGCTGCTAAGGTAGTAACTTGTCTGTGAACTGGTGATTCAGAATTTACTCAAAGTATTCACTGAAAATCTGGAACCTCTACCATGCCCCGAGTGTGGACAAATTTTCCGGATAAGATTTTTGGTTTCGAAACAGATTAAGATTGGATTCTGGAATGTGTGAGTCCTCTTCTGCGACGATATTGACGCCATCTGTTGCAACTTCCGCAGCGGTACTGGCTGGATATTTTAAGATTAATTAACACTCAGGGGAGCACTTTATTATTGTACTTTGGTAAGTTCGCCGTAATTGAGCATAAACCGGGATCAATGCTAACTCCATCAGCAAAGCGCGCCCTTATACCTTGGGAACCGATATCAGACAACGTATCTAGAGAACGATAATTGGAGGAATATTTGCGTACTTCCGGCCGTCGCAAAGATAACAGCTCAAATTATGCTGAAACATATCAAAGAAGGCCTCGAAAACTTGGTCGACATAGAGCAACATTGTTTCTACTCTAGATCCTCTTGCACTGTTCACATCAACACCTTGCTGATCTTTGTGGAACATTCCAGATCACCGTTCTAATTGTTCTTCATGACCTCTGGAAAGTTTACAATAGCATCACCGTGTAATGTGTCTGGAATGCCCTGCATTTGAATTCGAATGAGGAATCCGGGAGGGTTGCATTCCACCATCAATACTGTTCCTTCCCGTGACCGGCGAAGCCCCTCGTGCTGGCTTTTGTGGGTTTCATGGACTGTCATCTTTCCTTAAATACCTCGACTAGACTGATGACATCTGTTTATTTTTACACCTAGTTGTCGACCTCGATCAAAACGTTTTTCTGTTTGAATGTTTAAAAATTCGAGCTTTAAGTAAATCACTAAAATAATTTTCCAATTTCCACAAAGCAATTTTTCTCATTTTCCCAGCCGAAATTTTAATCATCTCCTCCCACTTACCCTACAAGCTTCCATTCCAAGAAAATTATTTCTCAGACATCATTCATTCGTCCTAGTATTGCATATTTGAAACGAAACCGAATCCTATGAATATAAATTGAACTCAAACGTAAATCCTCAATGGGTTCTCCCCAGTCCACAGAATTCCTTGATCAACAACTTTTTCCTTTCATGCGTTCCCAGTACCGAACTGCCAAATGTATACATATTTAATTCATGCCTCTTTAATGGTATATCGAATTCCCTGATAGGATTCATTCCTTCGGTTCCCAAGACTCATTATTTTTTCTAGATTTGACAGCAAAGTCAGGTTAACATCGGGCGCCGTAAATTCCCAGCCTCTACTCCATTTCACACGGATTCACCGATTCGTCTTTCCACTTAGAGTAGTCTAAAAACTGTTAATTGCTCTGACATCTCTCCGGCGGGCCTACGTATATCCTTTGCCGCATTTGGGCCATACTCTATGAATAAAATAACAATTACGGAAGCTAAATAAATATCATTTTCATCACATTATTATATTATCTGCCTTCTGGGCTTAAAGCAAATTGGAACAGCTTTGACTATGTGCATAGAGTTGCTTGGTAAAAGCCCTAAAGTGATTTTCTGTGCTCTTCCGAAAAGGATTCGTTACTTATTCATGTGGAAGAATATTCCTTTGACATCCAACGTTCATTACTGTGAATCTATCGCCTTTGTTTGCGTTTATCATAGCTTGAAATGTTGCTACACATATCAGGGTTACGTCAAGGGAAGGTTATATTTACAGAAATTTTCAGAAGTGCGAGGAATATTGTTTGGTTTTCAGTGACCTACATTAGAAACTTGATCTAATTTTAAAGAACGAGTCGACGGAGGTATTGAGAATGATATTCGGTCATATTCAGGGGCACCGATATTTTGATGAATAATAAACAATATAAACCATTCTAGCGTCCCCCTAGGACACCACCTTGTCGTGGTGTGGGAGCCTGTAGTTGTCTAAAACTACACTAATGGTGTCCAAAACATGAATATGAAAACGAAGCATTTAAACTCTCCAAGTGGAACGGAATCACAGACTTGGAATCCACCCGCCGCGACCATGAGCAATCATGTCGCGGCCGAGGGTCCGATTTTGGAAGCCTCACCACATTCGGTCCCCTCCATAGAAAAATCTGTAGAAGGCATGTTTTCCGACTCAGTGGAAAGCTTGCATTTAGTGCATATGGCGAAGCTAGCCAGAAAATAAAGTACGGAAACTCTCGACTTGGAAGAAACTGGAAACCCGACTGCGGCCAGCCCGTCCACGGTACTACTCGCAAACGGAAGAGGAAGGCTCGGCAAAAAGGAACTTCAGCTATTAAGGAAGGGGCACTACACGCTGAATCCCGCTTGCCAGAATCTTCTCCTTCACCCTCACCGGGAGGAGCGGAAGAAGGGGAAGCTGGTGACATCGATGCCACTGATTTAGGGATGGTATATAGAAATGGATCCAAGCGGGCCGGACACCGAGAACTTGGGAAGGTCCCGAATCGGCGTTAGAAGAAGGCACTGCTAAGAACCCAAGTTTCCAAGGAATACATGAGGACTGGCAAGATCATAGTCTTGTACAGTAAGAGTTTTGGCCCTCTCTTAAGACGTTTCGAGCGGAACAGTTTTTGTAACCTGAAATAGGCTCTGTTGGTTGACAACAACCGTGCGCGGATTTCATCATCGCAGCTGTTACCGCTTGTGATTTTCGACCCTAGATAGGAGAAATTGTCAACGGTCTCAAAGTTGTATTCTCCTATCCTTATTCTTCCTGTTTGACCAGTGCAGTTTGATGTTGTTGGTTGATTCGTCTTCGGTGCTGACGTTGCCACCATATATTTTGTCTTACCTTCATTGATGTGCAGCCCAAGATCTCGCGCCGCCTGCTCGATCTGGATGAAGGCAATTTGTACGTCTCGGGTGATTCTTCCCATGATGTCGATATCGTCAGCGTAGGCCAGTAGTTGGGTGGACTTAAAGAGAATCGTACCTCTTGCATTTACCTCAGCATCACGGATCACTTTCTTGAGGGCCAGGTTAAAGAGGACGCATGATAGAATATCTCCTTGTCGTAGACCGTTGTTGATGTCGAATGGTCTTAAGAGTGGTCCTGCTGCTTTTATCTGGCCTCGCACATTGGTCAGGGTCAGCCTAGTCAGTTTTATTAATTTCGTCGGGATACAGAATTCTCTCATGGCGTGTACAGTTTTACCCTGGCTATGCTATCATAGGCGGCTTTAAAGTCGATGAAAAGATGGTGCAACTGATGTTCATATTCCAACAGCTTTCCATCGCTTCCCGCACAGTGAAAATTTCATCTGAAGCTGATTTGCCTGGAGTGGAGCCTCTTTGGTATGGGCCAATGATGTTCTGGGCGTTTGGGGCAATCCGACCTAACAAGATAGTGGAGAATATCTTATAGATGGTACTCAGGAACGTGATACTCTATAATTGCTGCACTGTGTGATATGTCCCTTTTTATGTATGAAACAGATAATGCCTCTTTGCCAGTCGTCAGGCATTGATTGGCTGTCTCTCACCTTGAGCGCAAGTTGATGAACCACTTGGTGTAATTGGTCACCTCCATGTTTAACCAATTCGGCTGCAATTCCATCGGCTCCTGGCGACTTATGATTTTTAAGCCGACGAATTGCACGAACTGTTTCCTCTATGCTTTGTGGTGGCAGTATTTATCCGTCGTCTTCAGTTGACGGGCTTCAGTGTTAACTCTTTCCTGGTTGTCAGAGGGGATTCTGGGTAGTGCTGCTATTCGAGCTCGGAGCACCATGCCAATGAGATAGTGATCCGAGTCTATATTGGCCCCCCTATATGTTCTGATATTCATCAAGGTTAAGAGGTGGCGGCGTTCGATCAACGCGTGGTTAATTTCGTTGAAAGTAGTCCCATCTGGAGAGGCCAACGTAGGTTTATGGACCGATTCCCGCACAAACCAGGTACTTCCAACAACCATTTCGTGTAACACTGCTTATTGAATAATTCGCAATCCATTGTCATTTGTATTTTGATTTAAGCTATAAATACGGGTTCTGTCCCTACTTGGCTGTTAAAATCCCCAAGTATGATTTTGATATCATATCTGGGACAGTGGTCAAAGGGTAGTATAGGTCCCGGGGCGAAACGTGGATTGGTACCCACGATGGAGCATAAAACCTGGGAAATGCCTGCTGAACCAACACCAACAGCTCTACTACCAAACCCTATCTCCACCTCCACATGGTGACCGCTGGGAGCTCTTTCTTGACGAAAAGCTGCAGACGGAAAAGGATGAAGGCGAGTCTCCCGCGCCTAAAAACGGGACAAATTGTACCAACTGGTCCTCCAGGTTGGGGGTTGGGTAGGGCTGACAACCCTACACGGAAAACAACCTGTTACGAAGCCACAACAGGAGCCTCGGATAGGACGGATGTTAAAACGACGGACCCGGCAACGACAAAGGAACAACGATTTGCGCATTTTCTCATGGAACGTGCGCTCCCTGTACAGAGATGAAGCTGATAAGCAGCTAGCCGATACCCTGTCCCAATATAGGGCTGATGTAACAGCGTTGCAAGAGATGCGATGGACAGGGACCGGTTTCCTGGAGAAGAGCCACTACACCATATATTATAGCGGCCATCCAGTAAACCATGTGCTCGGAGTAGGTTTCTTAGTCAGCCAAAAAATGAAACCTGCTGATATCGGCTTTGAAAGTATAAGCGAACGGCTATGCACTCTGCGCTTGCGAGGCAAGTTTAGAAATATAAGCCTCATAAACGTTCACGCCCCTACAGAGGAGACTGCAGAGTCGGAGAAGGATACCTTCTACGAGGCAGTAGAAAGAACCCTCGAAGCCTGTCCCAGATATGATATCAAAATCATACTTGGGGATTTTAACAGCCAAGTAGGGAAGGAGCCCGTATTCAGGCGATACGTTGGCTCCCATAGCTTACACGAAAAAACAAATGATAACGGAATGCGGACTATTCAATTAGCAGGGTCACACGAAATGATTGTTGGAAGTACCTGGTTTGCGCGGAAAGCGGTCCACAAACATACGTGGGCCTCTCCAGACGGGACCACTTTCAACCAAATTGACCACGTGTTGATCGAACGCCGCCACCTCTCAGCCTTGATGAATGTCAGAACATATAGGGGGGCCAATCTAGACTCGGATCACTATCTCGTTGGCATGGTGCTCCGAGCTCGAATAACAATACCACCTAGAATCCCCTCTGACAATCAGGTGAGAGTGAACACTGAAGCCATCCACAACACAACCCTCCGCGACACCTATAAGAGGGAAATGGATGCCGCAATAACCGCAGTCAATAGAGGACCTGGAGATGAAGCATCAACTAATGATCTTCACAACCACCTGAAGAACGTTATCATGGATACGGCCACAAACGTACTTGGCCCCAGCCGCAAAAGGAGTCCGAACGGCTGGTTTGACGATGAATGTAAGCCAGCAACGGAACGGAAGAATGCCGCATACCGAGTAATGTTGCATTCTCAAAGAACGCGGGCACGCGCAGAGACTTATCACGAACTCCGTCGAGCGGAGAAGCGACTTCACAGACGGAAAAAGGAAGCCTGGGAGAACCAACAAGTCTGTGAACTAGAAAAGTACAGGGAGCAACCGCACCAGGCATAGAAGGCGGAAGTTTTACCAACAAGTCAGCAGGATGAAGCCTTATACACCTCGATGCTCATCCTGCCGAGACAAAGAGGGAAATCTGATTTCCGACAGAATGAGCATATTAGAGCGATGGGTTGAGTACTTTGATGAGCTACTGAACAACCAGAACATCGGCGAGTTGGAGGTCCCGCCAACTGAACACGACGGACAAATACTGCCACCACCAAGTTTAGGAGAAACAGTCCGTGCAATTCATCGGCTAAAAAATCATAAGTCGCCAGGAGCCGATGGAATTACAGCCGAATTGGTTAAATATGGAGGCGACCAGTTACACCAAGTGGTTCATCAACTTGTGCTCAAGGTATGGGACAGCGAATCAATGCCCGACGATTGGCAGCGAGGCATAATCTGTCTCATACATAAAAAGGGAGATATCACACAGTGCAGCAATTATAGAGGTATCACGTTGCTGAGTACCATCTATAAGATATTCTCCACTATCTTGCTAGGTCGGATAGCCCCATACGCCCAGAACATCATTGACCCATACCAAAGAGGCTTCACTCCAGGCAAATCAGCAACAGATCAGATTTTCTCTCTGCGGCAGGCAATGGAAAAACTGTTGGAATATGGACAACAGTTGCACCATTTGTTCATCAACTTTAAAGCCGCCTATGATAGCATAGCCAGGGTAAAACTGTACACGGCCATGAGAGAATTCGGTATCCCGACGAAATTAATAAGACTGACTAGGCTGACCCTGACCAATGTGCGAGGCCAGATAAAAGCAGCAGGATCACTCTCAAGACCATTCGACATCAACAACGGTCTACGACAAGGGGATGCACTATCATGCGTCCTCTTTAACCTGGCCCTCGAGAAAGTGATCCGTGATGCTGAGGTGAATGCACGATCCTCTTCAAGTCCACCCAACTACTGGCCTATGCTGACGATATCGACATCATGGGAAGAACCACCCGAGACGTTCAAACTGCCTCCATCCAGATCGAGCAGGCGGCGCGAGATCTTGGGCTGCACATCAATGAAGGCAAGACAAAGTACATGGTGGCAACATCAGCACCGAAGACGAATCAACCAACAACATCAAACCGCACTGGTCAAACACAAGCACGAACAAGAATAAGGATAGGGGAATACAACTTTGAGACCGTTGACAATTTCTCCTATCTAGGGTCGAAAATCACAACCGATAACAACTACGATGATGAAATCCGCGCACGGTTGTTGTCAGCCAACAGAGCCTACTTCAGCTTACAAAGACTGTTCCGCTCGAAACGTCTCACCATAGGGTCAAAACTCTTACTGTACAAGACTATGATCTTGCCAGTCCTCATGTATTCCTCGGAAACTTGGGTTCTTAGCAAGAAAAATTGCGAACTCTTGGCCGCGTTCGAGAGAAGAATCCTCCGAAGAATTTTTGGCCCCCTACATGAGGATGGACGATTCCGTAGCCTACACAATGACGAAATCTATGAGCGATACCATGACCGTCCGGTTGTGGATAAAATCCGGCTCAATAGGTTACGGTGGGCGGGTCACTTAATCCGTATGGATGAAGATGATCCCACCCGGAAAGTCTATAAGGGCAATATCTATGGTAGGAAAAGAAGACGAGGCAGACCCTGCCTAAGATGGAGCGATGGCGTGGGCCAGGACTCCAGACAGCTTTTAGGGATATCGAATTGGTGGACCTCGGCGCAAAACCGGGATGTCTGGAGTTCCTTATTAAGGCAGGCCTAGACCGGATACCGGTTGTTGCGCCGTTGACGATGACGATCTGGGACAGGCTTCGAGAGTTCGTTCTACTGCCTCGTAGAAGGTATCCTTCTCCGACTCTCCAGTCTCCTCTGTAGGGGCGTGAAAGCTAATGAGGCTTATTTCTAAACTATATATATATATTTCTAAACTTGCCTCAAAGCCGATAACAGCAGGTTTCATTTTTTGAGTGACTGAAAAACCGACTTCGAGCACATGGTTTACTGGATGGCCGCTATAACATATGGTGTAGCGACTCTTTTCCAGGAAACCGGTCTCTGTCCAGCGGGTCTCCTGTAGCGCTGTTACATCAGCCCTAGATTGGAACAGAGTATCGGCTAGCTGCTTGGCAGCTTCATCTCTGTACAGGGAGCGCACGTTCTTTCAGAAAATACGCAAATCGTTATTCCGGGTTTGCCGGGTTCGTCGTTGTGTTATCCGTCGAGTCCGATGCTTCTGTTGTGGCTTCGTAACAAGTTGTTTTCTGTGTAGGGTTGTCAGCCCTACCCAACCCCCAACCTGGAGGACCAGTTGGTACAATTTGTCCCGTTTTTAGGCGTGGCAAACTCGCCTTCATCCTTCTCCGTCTGCAGCTTTTCGATAAGAAAGAGCTCCCAGCGGTCACCTCGTGAAAGGGGAGATAAGGTTTGGTAATAGAGCTGTTGGTGTTGGTTCAGCAGACGTTTCCCAGGTTTTATGCTCCATCGTGGATAACAATCCACCTTTCGCCCTGGGACCTATGCTACCCCTTTATAGTGGAAACAATAAAACGCAAATCGACTATATTATAATAAGACGCTTCTGTCACTAATTGCAAAATCGTTCTCTATGAGACCATCACACCTCAACATCGGCCGTTGATTGCCGTTCTGCGAATTAAGCCACCGATAAATCAGCATGAGGAACGCATTAGTCCGCAGCACATTAAATGATGGCGATTTCGTGAGAAGAAAGAAGGAATGACCTCACTTACGCGATTACCAACCAAAAGAAGAACGGTTTGATGATCGGTTGATGCAGTTCAGCATTATATCAGCTGATCGCACTATTCACTCCTTCACCACAGACAGGTCGACCTGATGCCGAGAAAGATGCCTTCTGGAAACTTCTCGATGCAAAGATCTGCAACGTATCTGCTGATGACTATATCATCATTGCCAGTGACCTTAATAGTCATGTGGGTGAAAAGGCAGATGGTAACAAGTGTCATAGGGTGAAGGGGTTTGGAATACGCAATGAGGGTGGTAAGCGAATAATCGATCCACAGAGCGGCCTCTGCAAACCTCGCAGCCACCAAACCAGGTAGGCGGTACATGAACCGAAATTCTTGGTTTTGGAATGATGATTTTGAAATGAAGGTCCGTGAAAAGAAACGCCTCTGTCATAAGTTTCCCAACAATAAAACACCCGCCAATTGGCAAATTGATAGGAATTCCAGGTGGGAAGCAAAAAAATCGATTGCTGTCAGTCGAGCGGCCGATTACAAAAATCTTTACGATAAACTGGACACTCGGGATGGCGAAAGAGATCTGTATTGACTACAACGGATTAGAAGTTTGTCATTAGAAACCTCTAAAATTACCGAAAATCTTATGATGCAATACACGATACTGAAATAATTCTTATTTTCAACTCCATCTGGTCCATGAATTGACGCAAGAGCACAATTACTTTTGCGCATACACACTTTGCTGCATTTATTGTTTGTCACAATAGTGGTGTTTGATCCGAGCAAGCAGCAATAAACCGAGCTCTCAGTTCATCACGTTTATCGATCTACTTTCACGTTTCCATAGTCAACCAAGTCTTCCGGCATCCTTTTGGAATGTGATCGACACCATCGTCCGCCGCCAGAGATAATAAGCACTTTTTATGGCGACCTAGCTCTTATCAATATTTTTGGGGAGATTGTATTTCAATAGTTCGTGTGGCAAGAAAGCTTCTCCTTTGATAGCCCAATTATAAAGACACAGTAATGATATCAAGCGAAAGTAAGCTAGCACCCTCAAGGCCCCTGTCAGCATTCCCAACTCTACTACCGATGCCAATATGTGTCGACCCAAATTACACATTTGTTGCCAGTCAATCTAAATCCAAATGACGTTTTGGCAGGCCCTGTGCTCAAACAATATCCACCCGATAACGAGGCGGTAAAAGTTGCAGAAACCTAAAAACCGTCCACCATTGTTGTTACTCTAACCAACACCATGCTTCCCCATCACATCCCCAACCAAGATGCTAACAAAGCGCATCTTGACATTTACATCGCCCATCATGATCAATTTCATCTCTTGAACTATGTTCTGGTACTTATTGAAAAAATCGTTCTTCCCTCTATCGAAAGTGTCCGCTAGGGCGTAGTGTTGTTCAGCTGTGATGCTCCGTAACCTGGGCCTGAATCTCGCAGTAAAGATCCTGTTTTAAACCGGCTCCCACGTCATGAGATAGCTGTTAGCAGTAGTCCGTCTCACGTCTATTGCCAGAAAAACATGCCACAGAGAAAGCGCTATACAGTGTCTCACCAACTCTCTTTACTTAGTCCAGAATGACTGGTCTGGGTACATATCAAACTGTTTTGAACTTTTCTTCAATTTCCATAATCTGATCTGATATCTCCCTCGTCTGGTATTTTTCCATTTTTAAGGTTTTGTGTCAGCACCAAGTGTACTCGTGTGGGGCGTCAAATGAAAGGCCTCAACCGGTACTTTCCAAAACCATTTTGACATTGGTTTTGGAGAAAAGTGGATGTGACAGATAGACAGATAGACAGTGAGTCGATTTTAATAATTTATTTTTATACAAAACCTTAATAAAAAGCAAAGCACTAAATCTTCCAAAGCAGGCTTCTAGCACAGGGACTTCCTATGTTTTCACAAATCACAATATTTTAGCTTACCCACGTACAATCTCCACATTGTGAAAGGACGAACGAGGAAGGTCTGGAGCAGTGGTCGTCCGGCTTTTACTCGTATCTGTACGCTTGATGTCCAAAGTTCAATTTGCTCCAGTGTGCAATTTTGCCGTGTGCAGTGTGAAACTTTGCCGGACGCTTTTTTAGAACGAAAAGAGATGAGTGAATGTAACCCTTCAGACCATAATTTAATCAAAATATTCCTCCAATGAACAGATTCACTTCCATATTAATTTAACTGAATTCACCATTAAATTGGCTAATTTATTTTTTTCCATCAAAATAGCTCTACATCCTGCAAAAGACTAAAATGGACCATGTTTACTATTCCCATCATAGGAAGGAATTCCCGTCTATCACAAGCCCTCATATTAAATTATTTTTTTTTTGCTGTGCAACGAGAAGTTTCATAGCTCCACTGCAGCAGTTTTCATCATCCACTAACAATTAGGCTACGAAGAAAATGCATAGATAATAAAAATATTTTCCCATTCCCTCATGACCAGGCATCTGATGGTCTCCAATCCTCAATTCCCACGATGTGCATTCTCGCTCCCCATCCTACACTTGCAAACTAGAAGGAAGTTTATGCTGGCCACAGCTGGAAAAGCAGACATAAAAATTGCATCCAAATTATGACGAAAACATGAAATTATATCTCAGAGCCGCGAAAATTTTCCTCAGGATACTCATCATCTCATCTGTGCAGAAATATTAGATAAGAGTCCTGGGGGTTTTAAGTTTAAGTAGTTGTCTGGCCGTAGTAGACCAGAGTGGAAGGTCAAATGGAAATTTTCAGTTGAGAACTTGCTGTTTCTCATTCGAATAGCCAAAGAAATGTTTGATCGTAATTATTTTGGCTGTTCATGTTTGTTTTTATTTTTTGGGAGTTCAAAAATACAGAATGTTTGATTAGCGAACAAGTTTCTACATTTTGTGTGGGTATCGCTCACTGGAAAATACAATGCGTTGTAAATAATTAAAAGCAACCGTAGGTACCATTGACCCACTTGATGCTTTTTGAATCCAACCTGATTGAAAGGTATCGCATCAAATGATGGACCTGAGGATCAAAGGACAGACACCATCCTAGCCAATCAATTACACACCCTGCCAGATGCACTGCAGTACTAGCCTTCGATAAATTACTAGCCACGCAACTCTGTCTGCCCAGAACTCCCTTGAATCCAAGGTAACTATCGCCTCAATAGAAACCACTTCGCTTTTTGAACCGAATGATGCCTCCACCATCACATCCTTCTGTGAGAACCAATCTGGCTCAACTGGAAATGGTCCCTGGTCTTGCGAGACAACTTAAACGCCAGACATACTTCCTGGTTTGACTTCTATATAAACAGCAATGGTCGCCAGTTTCACGGCTGGCTGCTGAGCATCTCCTATTTTAGTCCGGCACTTCCTACTTACAGCGTAAGGAACTGCCACCCATACCTTGAACACTTCCTAATTAGCAGCAACATCAGCATAAACCCGAACATGAATACATTTCCATTTCTAGAAACCGTACCTGGCATCAGTGGTCACGATGCACTTTACTTGATATTCAACTTCCCGATACAGTCATGCGTCCACCGTCTTTAAGAACACCTGATTTCAGGAACGCTAAATGGTGGCTCATTATCTAATCCCTTAGGCAGAAGGTACCCCAAATCAAACTTCCTCAAAACAACCGAGTCTCAAATAATGTCATTGATAGCATAGTTTGTGAGTACACTAAGACTACTCTGGAAGTATGTTACGAGCTTGTGCCAGCTTGCATCCTCAACTACCGAAACCTTATCTTCCTCCCGAAGGACAAGCTTCAAGAAATGCACTACAAGAAAACCCTATGGCGGAGATCATTTAGAAATAGATGTTCTCCGCAGTATTCCTTTCTGACATAAGGGATATACGACCTCGATTTTTCTATCCGTGATAGGATCCTTACCCTGTATACCAGCGACTTCCGTAACCGCCTGTCCAATATTAAGCTAAATCGAAATACAAACAGAGTCCCTCGCGACTTGGTAAAGCTGCCAGTCGCAATGACATCTTGCTGAAAAAACATTTCCCCTCCTGGGAAACTAAACGTCGTTGCCAACTACTTCCTCAGAGCCTATCATTCCACACTTCGCATGCATGATCAATGCTGCGAAACCGACGTTAATACATCAGTTGTTCCACTTAAATGTACATCACTGTCTACATACTATCTCACCAATTAATTTCATTAAACTCAAAACGGTCTAATGTCCATTCAGTAGATTAAAAACAAAAAGTCGATTGGGCTTGATAAAATTCCAACCATTATGCTCCAAAAATGTTCTGTAGCCATCAGTATCTTCCTGGCACCTCTGATTAACCATTGCTGGCTAAACGTCCACTTTCCCGCAAGCTTAACGTGTGCCCAAATCATTCCTATCCCGAAGAAAAATCACAATCATCTCTTTCCTGATATCTGCAGGCCTATCTAAACCCTTTCAACCTACGTCAAAATCTTCGAGTGGACCATCAAATTAACTATCGATGACGACTTTGCTAAGAACAATATTATCCCAGATTTCCGGTTCGCCAACCTAGCTATTTATTCGGTTGAGCAAGCTTTTATTTGGTTGCCCTTGACAGCAAAACACTTACAATAGCCCGCCTCCAGGACAGAAAGCTGGCAATGTGGACTAGCCTATAAGCTCGGCAACATCCTTAATTTCCACCCGAACCTCTGCAAGCTAATCTCTAGCTTTTAATATGGTCGGCAATCCAAAGCCAAAGTTCAGCAACAATTCTCTTCGTCCTATACTAGTCCTGCTGGAATCCCGCAAGGTTCCGTTCTTTCCGCAACCCTCTTCTTGCCCTTCACCGCGGATATTCCCAAGCCCGCTTTTTACCGTAGTCCTATCAAGATCCTACACATCCGCGATGGACATAGTCTGCGGGCAAGCTCGTCTAAATTCATATTTGGACGAGCTTTACCGATACTTTAACAAGTGGAAACTAGCTCTCAATTCTCAAAAGTGTCAAACGATTGTCTTCCGCGGAAATAGAATGAGGATGACTCCGAACTCTGTCAATATCAATTCCCGTCACCCTCACCTTTAACTTATCCAATATTAATAATAATAATCGTTGGCGCAACAATCCATATTGGATCTAGGCCTTGAAGTGTGTTAGAGCACTTCATTCAAGACCGTAACGGTACACTACAATAGACTGTAGGAGGCAATGTGGTCAGCATTGCGCTCGCCCGAGATTATTACCCTGATTTGGCTCAGGTACTCATTCACAGCTGAGTCGACTGGTATCCGACGTCAAATCACGATACAAATTCCACTGTCACCAGTGAGATTTGAACCGCGACCTTCCGTACGGTAGCCTTGTGCTCTAATCACTCAGCTACCCGGACACTTATCCAATATTCCTCACCTTAATAAGGTACTAAACCGTGTAAACGGCGCCTTCAAATTACTATACCTTATTCTTTGATCAGTAAGTTATAAATTAGAAGGAAAAAGGAGAGACAAGTGCAATGACAACTACCTGATAAAGGTCAAATAATAAAAGTCCACCAAAGATGGTATGATCCAAAACATCAGAAGAAAGTATTGACTCACCAACAAGTAGGCGACACCATTAACCTAACAGTTAGCCAATACACTGAAGCTATCCAGTAAGTATGCGATGTACTGATCCCAACCCAATTATATCCTGGAAGATATCAAATATAAAAAGACCCTCTGGCGCAGAATATTTTAATACCAATTTTCTCCGCATCGTTCACATCCTTTGAATGAAATACGAAGACAGGTCAATTCACGAGGGGGTTTTGATCTTCTACACCAACAACATCCACAAACGTCCCGTCGATAACTCAGGAAAACCTGTCCTCCCTATGGAAAACTTTCCAACAATGTGCCATTTTTCTCCAAAACATCTCACCACCCGAAAAAGCGAACACCCTCACAGACCACTTTCTCCTTTTGAAGACGAGCGACAAGCCAGCAGTAGCCCCTTCCTCCAACAACTCCCTAACCCTGAACTCTGGGAAAGCATACCACCAGCCTATTTTGTCGAACACCGTAGCAGCTTCAATAGCCACGTCAAAAAATTAAAAATCAACCGGACTTGTACAAATACCTTATATCGTCCTCAAGAAATGCAAATCAAGCATTTCCGTCATCTTGTCCTCAATCATTACCTATTGCCTCCGTAACAGCCACTTTCCCACTGTTTGAAAAAGTTCTCGCATTATCCCAATTTCAAAGAGTAACCAGAATCTTCTTAATCTCGATAGCTACAGGCGTACCTCGATCTTATCTTTCTCCGGCAAAATCTTCGAGCGGACTATGAAATCTCACTTAGATGAGCACTGTGATGCCAACAACTTACTCCCCGGCATCCATTTCGCCAAGCGACCCAAACACCCGGTTGAGCATGCTCTCCTTATACTGAAATCGATCGTTCCTCTGTGAATAAACCGGATAACTTCGACAGTCATCTGCTTCCTCGATGTGAGGAGGACTTTCGACTTCGTATGGCAGTACAGATTCACCTTTAAGCTTTTCAGGATCCTAAAATCCCTTCCTCATCTCCGGAAGCGGGCAGAAATCCAAAGTCTAGATACAGCCATAGCTCTGGGCACCTTACTTGTGTCCTCCTGGACTCTCACAAGAATCAGTCCTTTCTCCCGCCCTCTTCTCCTTGTTCACCGCCGGCCTCCTGAAATTGCCTTCACATCCAAAACCCATCCGTGTCCTCCAATATGCGTAGGTCCTATACAGCTTAAAGAAAAATATCCCGGTATGCAAAACTCGCCTGAAATCTTATTTAAATGACCTTCACAAATACTTCTCGAAATGGAAACCCTAACTCTAACCCGTCAGGAATGTAAAACCATCCTGTTTCATAAAAAGATCGCGCTGAGAATCTGAAGAGACGTCTATACTCTGCCCATGAAAATCAATAACGCTCCCACTGCAATAGTCAAAGAAGTCATCTATCTCCGGTTGACCATGAATTTCCCCATGTTCCACGGACCTCTTATCACCAAGGCATTGGGCTTTGCAAGCGTTGCAATCCCTACGCCGCATAATCAAATGCAATATGCCAATATCGCCGAAGGTTAAGCCTTTGTAATGAACCTAAGCGAAATAGGATGATCCAACGATAATCTTGAGTGGCCAAATACGACCTAGAGGGAAGAGCTATCCCAGAAACCTAAAGAAATTGGCAAAAATGACCGTGTGGGTCCGCCCGCAAAGACTGAAGCTGCTGAAATGCTCGGTTGACTTGTTCTGTAAGAGCCAGGCTCGGAAACGTGGGGGAGGGGGGGGGGGGGTTCTTTGAGCTCTTTGATCCCTCACATGTCATTAGCATGAAATTGACGTGTTGTACCGATGTGTGGGATCTAAAAATAGACAACGTGGAGCCATAAGTCTCCGGACCCGAGTGCCGCAATCGAGAGGGAAGATCCACAACGGATCACAGTCCCGATCATTCTTTTTTCTGCCTCAGATAGTTATTGAGGCGCGACCCCTGAGGTTCCCTCCCATCCTTGGCATCCTCAGGCCATTATTTAGAGGAAGTCACTAATAAAGTTTTGCGGGGGTCAAGAAGAAAGAGAGGGGGAGCTCGGCGTGGCGTGTACGGTAGGTAGGTATCAGTGGCCGCTCCGAGGAGCCCAATTAGCGCCTTAGTGCGTCGTTTTGATGCCGCCAACTCCTAAGACCGTGACTGTTGTTATAGGAGCAAGGAGGCAGAGTCCAGCCGGCTCGGATCTTCAAAGCCAGCCTGTAGCATTCACGAAGGAAAGCAGCTCTCCCACCCTGCAGCTTCCCCAAAGAATGGTTTACCCAGTGTCCGCAGCCTGAATTTAGCCAGAACTGGGCATCGCAGAGAAAGTGCATGAGGGTTTCCCTTCCTTCTCCCCAGCTCCGGCAACGCGAGTTGTAGGGTATGCCGAGCCTAAGGGCATGGTCCCCTATGGGAGCTCTCGTGATCGGGCTATGTTATAAGCGAGCCAAATTCTCCTTGACTTGGCACAGCTTGTAAGCCTTCGCCATCTCAGGCCCGCGGCTGCTAGGTAGTGCGAGTAGACTCCGCCCCCGACAGCCGCCAGCGGAACACCGACTGTATTCGCCGAGGGACTGCCAAGAACAGAGCCTTGCCTGGCCAATCCATCAGCCCGCGCATTCCCCTCTCTGTTCCTATGCCCGGGAACCCAGAGGAAAGTGACCTTGAGCGTGCCGCCCAGACGGTTGAGCGCGTCTCTCCACTGCCCCACCAGCCGGGAAGTTGTCGTTGTTGAGTACAAGGCCTTGATGGCCGCTTAGCTGTCGGTCAGAATGGCTATGTTACGCTTGGGACTCGAATCATGCTCCAGCCGTCGACAGACTTCCAATATCGCCAGTACTTCCGCCTGGAATACACTGGCGAAACCTGGGAGACCATTCGACTTGAATACACCGCGTGTATTCAAGAAAACCCCCGCGCTGACTCCATAGGCCATCTTTGATCCGTCCGTAAAGAATACTGTATCATAGTCTTGCAACACGCCGCCAGTCTTCCACATTGCCCTGGTTGGAAGGTCCACGTGGCGTGGCGTGTATTTGTTGCTGTTTTGTTTCTTTCTGGTTAATACGGAGATTGTTTGACTCAAAAAAAAAGAAGAAAAAAATATGTATACGGAAATATTACTGAATTTAATGCAAAAAAATATACCGAAGCCTTTTGGTTTTTCTTTTCTTAATATTCTTTCCAGAAGTCCTCTCAGGGCGCACACGCGAAGAGGAAAATGTCTGGCACACACTCAGACCACATATTTTTTAGAGGCCATAAATACGATCTTCTATAAATGTCACACAGTCAATGGGGAATGTCTCGCAGCTCGAAGTTGAAACTTCAGCAAACAATCACTAAACGATTGTTCCCGCGAGAAACTGAGCAAATTCACGTTCATCACAAAGGAAGCTACTTTTAGACAACCGTTTTGCTGTTCATGAATTACGTCCTCTTGGTAGGCTATGATTTCTGTGGCTTTTTATCCTACCGCCTCACGCTCAAGCACAAATTTCCCAAAAACTCACCATTGATATGACATCCAAAACTTTGCACCGCTGTCTCAACAAACCAATTCCCCAATCTTCCGACTACGCCTCCACGTCAATCATTCCTTTTTCCGCTACCTTTCTTTCCGATTCACAGAGTTATCCTATTCTCGTCTTATATAAATTGATCAATTATTGAAATCAATCCTCAAGGCGGTATATTATTTCTTCGAATTTTGAAAAAGGAAACTTACCTTCCTCCTTGCCCAAAGCTGAAATTTGGGAAATCACGAAATTATCTCTAACTCTACTCTCTACGGCACCGGCACAAACAATGAAATTTTGAAATCCCACCGACCGTTGATCAGCTGTCCACCCACGAACCGGTCCCCATGCCACTACGCTTGCATTGAACTCGGTTGAAATCCGAGAGTTCATGCTGCAGAAACATGCGCATCCCCCCACGAATGCGGCAAATTATTCCCCTCTATCAAGATCGATTCGCCCCAATGCATTCAATAATGTGCAATCTGCGGCGAACATTAGGGTAATTGCACATTATGGAATGCATTATTTGAGCAAATCAATTCAGAAAGAGGCGAATGAAATTCCGCTCCCGTCGCGAAGCCGCGATCACTACGGCTTCTTGCTATAAACAGCTCATTAGTCTCCTCATAATTTTCGGCTTTATTTTCTGGTCCCACACTTTCCCATCCCAAGTAGAACGACTGCGGCGCCAAGAGCACAAAGTCCTCCGCCACTGTTCTAACACTTTCAAAAAAGGAAGGGTCCAAATACATCTCCAACCAAACCCTGTATGAGTACTGTGAAACCCCCCGCATCGAGGCAATCCTAGCCCGTCACGCTCTCAACTTCCTGACCAAGTGCCAATCTCATCCCAACCCACTCTTTACCTAGGCCAGGCAGTTACACTACCCTTGTTGATGCCGAAGGTAGAATAGTCTTCTAAACGGGTAACTACTCCCAATACCAATTTTACAAACCCTCCCAGTATTAGCAGTCATCCCAGCTTCCAGTCTCACCTGGCAAGTAATGCAGTTCTTTGTGAAAATAATTGTTTCCTTCCCATGAACACCTTAAACATTGGAATTTTAAACGTCAAACTTTGTCACTCATTTTTCTTCTACATTTTGTAACGTTTTTGTATTTTATATTTCGTTTGCGTCCTTATATTAATTTAACAATGACAAATAAAGGGGATCCAGGTGCTGGGGTACCACTAACACGAGTCAATGTAAAGTTCCTTGACCTTGAGATAGAGGCCCTTCGAAAGAAGATACAGTTATACAAGAAAACTTCAATCGAAGATAAGGAACAAATAAGATACCTCAGCGCACCACCTCCTGATGCCGACTACGAACATTTACAAACCATCGCCAACCAGAAGTTCCAAATTTACTTAAAAATTGGAAACACCTTAAAGGAAAACCAAAGACTCATTGAAGAAATCAATGAAGACTTCCGCACATTCAAGGCTGCAACTCACCTCAAATCCTGCATTGAATGCGGTGAAATAATCTTCGAAATGAGGAAGCTCCGAGCCAAATTCAACATGTACATCGATTTCAAGAAGAACCAGGAGCGCTTCAAGAAAAACTGCGACCTTTTAGTGCGAAATGTTGGCTCAAAAGTTTTTGATTTTTTGAAAAACGTCCGTGACACCAGCAGTCATGTTCAGGAACAACGCGACCTCATAGCAAGGGAGTTAAAAAAGAAACTTTCCAACGAAGCATTTAGGATCGGCTGGCAGACGTTGAGTGGGAATACACAGCGGTACCTTCGAGCAAAAATGAATAACATTGACCTGCAAAATTACACCTTCATGACCTTGCAACAACGGAGACCAGAACCCCGGGTCAAATCTAAGACAAGTAAGGAGTCTAAAGCCTCCAAAATAGGCTTCCAGGAAATATTAGTCAAACTGCGGGAAATATCTAATTTAAGAAAAAGAATTGACAATGTGACAAAGGAAATCGCTCAAGCCAGGAAACAAAATCGGGAAAGGAAATCTTCGGAGCCAATCACTGGACCTCTTATCTTTCTTAGCACTGAAGCCGAAGCGAAGTATTCAGCTGAGCTGCAGCCAGTTCGCCATGAGTTTCAGCCCCGGAGGAGCCGTCCTCAATATGCAATAAATCGTTATAACCTAATTCAAACTCAGATAGCACAAATGAATCTAGCAAAAGAAGAAATTATGAACCGAGCAAAGATGGTTACCAATTTCCGCCGAAATCCAGCAAATCTACTGAAAAAGTGCATAGAAGCGAAGTTCCAATCGGAGGAATTACATTCGTTTCTCGCCACTGTCTATGATCTTTCACGAAAGCCACCCCCAGTTGAGTCGACCGTGGAATTACAACAAAGCATCACCAGACTGGACTTTCGATTTGGATCAGAATCCACCCTAGTTAATGTGGATTTTAGCTCCAAGTCGAAGCTTCAAATGGAAGAGGATTCGGATGAAATTTTGTCGAATCTTACTGTGGCGACTGATCAAACCAGCTACTCTGGCAGTTCGGTACTTTCACGAAGAGCGTCCGTTTTATTTGATGTTGAAAGTGACCCAGAGGAATTGAACTATCTTTATGAGCTTAAAGAGGAAGATGAGATGGAAGAGCTGGAAGAGACTCCTCTACATACGGAGATTTCAATTGGGGCTAGTATGGATGTGTAAAGTATTTTGATAATATTAAATGGTATTTCGGCTGGTAAGGACATAATTTCTAAACTCGTCTAAGACTTGATGAAAAATTATTAAATGAAGTAAGCACGTTCAGAGATCCTACTTTTATAAAATCAGTTGCCAGGAGCAAAGAAAGAATTGAACATTTTTCCAAAAATTTGATTTAGCCTCACCTGCTCTCCTCATGTAAGTTTTGGAGCAGTCCGAAACTACATACATTTTTCAAATAAAATTTGACATTCGCTAAAAGCCCCTAGTTTCCTTATGAAACTAATTTTTAGTCATATCCTTATCCCCTGCGACTTTATGCTACCATCGATTTTGGAGCTAAGCTTCTTTTCCCATTTTTTCTGGCCATTTCCGACCATCTCGCATGCTCTCTCGAAAGCACGGAAGCCAATTTTTGGTCTGTCTGGCAGTGTGGACACAGTACTTTCTATATCGCGCTTAACTCTTGATTTACAATTTGGTCTCTGGGGGATGCTGGCACGGTTATGATCTGGTGTATCCTAGTGAAGGGTACTATAATGATTTTTAGGCCTTTCATCACTTTTTGACCTTTGACGATGCCGCTGAATTCATATCTTTATTATTATTATTTCCTTTTATCAGAGGCATGCCACAGCTCCCACTTTTGACGTCTCAATTTTTTACTAATGGGACCCGCAGTAACTGATGGTTGGTAGTCGTTTTGAACCGAGGTGTGGCCGATATACTGGAATGGTGCTTTCTTTGGCGTGAAGTGGTTTGACGTCTCTGCAATCAGCCCTCATGTGTGGATAGGTTTCCTACAGATGTCAAAGGGAATTCCTTTTATCTTTGTAATATAGTCTTCAATTTCCAGCATAAATTTGGATTCCCATTTTTCCTGCTCAACTCCCCCCCCCCCCTTTCTCTTCCTAGACAATGGTAAAAATGTCATGCCCATGTTTTCTTCAAGGATTACAAAGTGGATGAGAGGGGATTCGACATCGGCGTGCTTCTGGTTCCTTTCTAAAACCCTTCTCTGAATGTTGTAATACCAAAGCGGATTGGTCGATAGTCAAATACCATCCTGGTTGACTGAAGTGGGCCTAAATTTAAATTTAAAACGTTTAAGGAGCGAAAAGTCGTTAGATCCTTATTTGAAATTAAAGTTCTGATGTAATTTCAATCTTGCGTTCTTTCGTATTCAACTCTCTTTCCTGCGGCACATAGCCTCGTGTGGTGATCCTGATATTAATCCTTAATCAACTCAACTCCAATCTGCAAAGTGGTGTTCCCATCTATTGTTTGTATTCGTGGCATCGGTGCGTAGTTGCCAGTATTTTGTCTGTGGCTCGGCATTTTCATAGTGCTCCGCGTGTTTCTTTGCTCACGCCCTGCTGTTGCGGGAATGTCAAGCGCTCTGCGCGTCGGTTCCACCGCATCGCTTTCCCAAACTTTCTTCCCGCCATGTGGCGCAAGCTGGTGATGGCGGCTTGTATTTCGGGACTCCACGGGCAGTAAAGTGGTGTTTGTTCGACCTCCATGCACAAGCTTTATCGATCTCGAGGTGGAAATAGTCGACGGACTATGCATCATTCTGTTCTCCCCGAAGGGCACATCGGCATCGGCATTATCGAACGTGAGACGGAGAAACACACTCGCTTGACGGGGCAACGGGACGCCCTCACCGCGACGAGCATAGACGCGACGTCCTCAAAGGAGCACGAAATTATTATTTCCTCGCCGACCAATCCAGAAGCCACTTCTTCCCGAATGCACATCAGTCAGCCATCACGATGTTAGCAGCATTAACGAGTGCAAGCTGCCTCCATTCTGCCGCTCTAGCCCAGACTTAGGAGAGGAGATCAAACCATCACTCAATGAAGCTAGTCCCGTCCATAGCAATACGGACACTAAGGCGGGAAGGAAGTTCTCCAAAGATGTCAAAATGTCAGAGGGACAATTCACCATCGTCCGAGAATGCCTGTGGAAAAAATGCTATAGCGTGAAACGAAGCCAAGATTTAACAATCAAGGTTTTCGCGATGGGCTATTTGGAGTACACTGCTGAGGCTGCCTTAAAGTGACAGCAGGTAATCCCGACTTTGAGTTCTGGCGGTCGGCACAAGTACACTATTGTGAAAACTGAGTTGCGCAGGACAGAACGTGTCGGTTACCGGGTCCTCAAAGGAAGGTAGCGCACATAATCCGCATGTTGGATGAACAGACCCTAGGCATGGACTTCAGATACTGGAGGGTAAAGTTCATGAATGCCAGGAAAGACGAATCTGCAAGCGTGGAGGATTTCAACTTGGTATTCGAACGGGACCAAAAGAGTCTGAATATTCTCAGGGGGAAGTCATCATATGTTGCTCCATGGACGGAATCCTAGGAAAATGGATTGGACAAAGTTCAATGAATTTTTCGGCTATAAACTGCAACTCCCTAGGTGACTAAGGGCTCCTTTGGCGCTTGAGGATGTATTGGAAACTCTGAATTACACACTTCTAAAGTGCTATAAAGAGGCTTGTCCTATTTCCCGAGGCCCAATGGGTAAAGCGGTTCCTCAGTGGAACCGGGCACTGCAAATACTCAGGAAATCAACCAGGTGACTTCTGAACCGTGCTTGTAAAAACAAACAATACTCAAACAAACAATACTCCTTTAGAACTTACTGTGAGGAACTGGAAGGCGAAAGAGAGACTTCAAGGCTGTGCAGAGTCCTTAAAAAAGATGAGTCAGCCAAGTTAGATTGTCTTAGAAAACTCGATGGTACTTTCACGAGCTCCAAATCTGTACAGACCCTCGAGAAAGTACATTATTCGGGAGAACTGGTGAGAGAAATGGTAAGGGGAGAATTGACGGTTATTATAACCGCTTCAGTGGAATTTGTATCGTGATTTGACGTCGGATACCAGTCGACTCAGCTGTGAATGAGTACCTGAGTCAAATCAGGGTAATAATCTCGGGCGAGCGCAATGCTGACCACATTGCCTCCTAGTGTACCGTTACGGTCTTGAATGAAGTGCTCTAACACACTTCAAGGCCCTGATCCAACATGGATTGTTGCGCCAACGATTATTATTATTATTATAACCGCTTCAACCTGCAGGTGTTGCAAGGTGAATTGGAAGACTACGAAAGCGGTTATTACGAATGAAAAGGTGAAAGCTGTCATACGGTCCTTTGAACACCTCAAAACACCTGGAATAGATGGCATCTATCCAGCAATGCTAAAGGAATGTGTGGAGCACTTAGAGGCAGAAGGTTAAGGTGGTATTCATACCAAAGCCTGGGAAAGACGACTATTCTAATCCAAAGAACTTCAGACAGATCAACTTGACATTATTCTTGCTGAACGGTTTGGAGAGACTGGTTGAACATCGTATTCGTGGGATGGCGCTTAGCTCGCACTCACTTAATAAAAACCAACATGCGTGGAAAGTCCTGTGGTCATTCTCTGGTTTCAAAGATAGAGGATGCAACTCTGAAGAGTGAGCACGCGATAAGGGTGGCCGTCGGCATTGAAGTGGCGTTTGGCTTTGTGCTTTTTCAAAAACTTTGTGATGCCACCGTCGCGCATTGTACTGATGATACTTTAATTAAGACGATCTTTGCTATGCTAACGCAGTGATTGATTTGTGCTGAAGTCGGTGCCGATCGCTACCTAACAGCAGAAACAAAAAAGGCTGCTCACAAAGAGGTGTTCTACGGCTACTTCTATGGAGTGTGCTGATCGACTCACTGCTATGCGAACTGCAAAATTTGCCAATACACGTTCAAGCTTATGCTGATGACGTGGCTGTGTTTGCAGTTGTTCTGAATCTTAGTACGGAGTGTAGAAACACACAACGTGCCCTTGATTTAATTGACAGTTGGTCCCGCATGGTCAGTAAATTCAAATAAGACCACAATGGTATTATTTACAAAAAGGAGTAGACTGAATGGTCTTTGCCTTCCAGAGATGAGGAGTACTACCCTTCAAATCTCCGAAGAAGTGAAATATCTGGGAGTTATTCAAGATAAGAAGCTTCTTTCGGTCAGACATGTAAAGGTAAAGTTGAAACGAATTCTCACAACTTATGGGCTGTGTCTCGGTTTCTGGACTAGCTTGCTACACCGACGATAATTCTCTCCAGTTAGTTATGGGGGTCGGTACTTTACATCCAAGGTATCCTTCCCTCCTTCGTTCCGAATTACTTTAGAATTTACCTTCTTATGAATTTCTGGTATCCTGGGTGGTCCCATTATTCGACCCCAGAGCCCATATTGGGCGGCCTGTATATGATGTCATTCATCAAAGATCATAGGAATTCGAGTAGCACGTGCTTAATTTGGCAGAAGGTAGCCACATCTGGAGTCTTATTTTGGATCTCTTTTCGCGTGTGCAAACCAAATAGTTCTAAAAACCACTTATCTCCTGAATATTTGCTCTTCCCTCTTGATTTGCAGCCAAAATCTCCATGTATTATTGTTGTTCCACTGCCTCGTAAAAGGTATTCATCTCCGACACAAAAACTGCGTCTGTAAGGGCAAGAACCTAATGAGGCCAATGGTATTCTCCTTGGGAGATGCAAAGTAAAGCCTTTCACTTATCTTTATAGAAACTTCCCTTCGTAATTCTTACGTACTCTACAATTATGAGACCAAATTTCCCAGACAAAATTTTCACCTCAATTTACTGGATAAATCTAGGTAATAAAATTGTGACAAGCAAAAGTAATGGTTTGAATTAGGAGATAGTTAGTTAGCCAAAATTTCGAGTGAAAAATTTGCCTTTGAAAATGTTTTCGTTTTTATTGGCTAAAAGGACTTGGTAATGTATACAAATAAGTATTTCGAGGACTAACTGTCGCCTTCTTCAGTGTTTTGTGGCGCAGCAGGCTTCGCGATCGTAGGTACTGAAGTTCCTTTAAACAGAGTTCAACTGCTTCGAGAAGAAACTCAACGGCTGCCAGACCTGATTCACCTTTCGGTGAAGAGCAACACCTACTGCGGGGTCAGAGGCATCAACAAAAACAGCTAGGGGTGCATGTTGCAGAGAAAATGCCAGCCAAAACCAAGGACACTCGAAACGAGCCCGTTTCAGATATTTACATTACCTTATAAGGAAATAAGAAAATATTGTTTAGTTATTTTTAAGTGATGAAAGGTTGCTTGACTAATAAAAAAACGTTTCTTCTGTTTTGAGCAGTTTCTGCAGTTTTTCATGTTCATTGTTCCACACCAGCCAATGCCTCTCGATTTCCGCAACGGGCAATGATATTTTCAATTTGCTGACGATGTCACTCGATTTCTCTGGAAAATAATGCTTTCCTAAAGTTTTATTTTCCGAAAATTTTCTTTACAATCTGTAAGTCGTGAAAGCGTACCGACGAAGGAAGCCCTTCACTTGTTCGAAGAACGGATCACGGCACACGAAAACTCATCCGAATGGAGGAAGACGGCTAAACTGTATAAAAAACTGGCCTTGAAGTGAATCTTATTTCACACTTACTTATAAAAGAACCTCCGGAGCAGCAATGGGCAACCAGCCTTCACTGCTGCTATGCGAAGTATTTATGGAGAACTTGGAGAAAGAACTCGAGGAGGCTGGGGCACTCTCGAGATTCTAGATCAAACACGTGGACTACGTAGGTGGATCGATGTATGAACCTCAGTGAATTCCATATCCGAAAGAAACTACGCCAGGCCTCAAGGCAAGTCGTACGCAGAACATCAAAAGGCAGCTACACAAACGTAGATTCTGGTTCACCTAGACCAACAGACGATACCAACTTAGGACGCGGTTACAATCAGTCAAGGACAACAAGAACTGTACTAAAAAAAAGCGGCATTTATAAGATTCCCTTCCCAGACTGCAACAAGATTTATGTAAGGCAAACAAAACGACTAGTCACACCAGGATGTTGCACCAAATAAATTAAACCGGATCCGCTAAAAATAACAATAACCCACACATAAAATCGGCGGTTACCAAATATATTATATAATGGGCCAGGGACACCATTTTTCATTGAACAACGCCAGTATTTTGAAGAAAATGAAGGACGTTACAAAACTAGACTCCTAGGACAATCTCGATAATTCCCCGGGAGGCTAAACAGGGACATGGGCAACCATTTTTCCACCTTGGTGGAAGGACTAGCAGAAGAATAGAAGCATATCATAATTACAGGAATAGCTAGAAAAAAACAGAAATTTTCCGAAGATAAGACACTGAAAAAGGGGACAGTTGCCAATAAAAGCCTTGAAAAGCAAATCTTTCACAGCAAAAGTAACTTCTTCGGTAGAGGGCGCACTTTTGCTTTGGTATCACATTTCTCATGATCTTCTCCTTCAGCCTTTGTCGGGTCGTCTTGATCGATCGTGTCGTGTCATTTTACTCTGTCAAAGACCTGATCTGGATGCAGTCGAGAGACTTTTAAATTACAATTCAGCGTATTAAGCCACCGTTGTTTCAGCCGGCCTTTGGTTTTAACACATCGTCTTCGATGTTCAGATCAATCTTGGCAAGTGGATTCTCGTTAGTGCGAATGACCTGATCATACCAAACGTCCCTCTCCCAATTTTCCCACGGTCGGTGTAACCCAATATCGATTGCGGATACTCTCTTTTCGGATCTAAAACTATTAGATGCAAACAATGACAAGAAAAAAACGGAGGAATGACGGTTGTTCATACATCGCCCCAAAAAACAAACAATTGAGAACCAGAACGGAGAACCCAACTATAATGAAAAACTAACGGTGTAAAACCGATAGCAGTCTTGCCATCTACACCGGCGTTATCGTTCCTAAGAGGGTTACGGTCAACTCAACTTTTGACAGGAGGTATTTCTCCGAGAGCTATCTAATGGATCCCTACTTACGGGCCTAAATCAGCGGTCTACAAGAGTAGACAAATGTCATTTTAGTGGTATGCCAAACATGTTCTTGACATTTTTATCAAGAGGCGCGTAGTCTGCACAATATGTCCATCATTCTTAGGTTACCCTTCGAGAAAAAGTGTTAGATCATTCCTCAGAGAAAAGCGCGAGATGATCTCATATACCTAGATTCAAGATCCCCTGAAAAACAAATATTTATCTATCTGTCCACCAGCATCAAAATCCTGAAAAAGTTATCATAAATACAGCACGTGCCCTAAAAAACTATTTGTACTTACAATATGTGTCCGTTGTAAGCCGATCGATAGTATCCTGCTTCAGTTTTGAATTCTTCTTGCCCATCTTATGCGAATACCTTGGACGAATGAATCACAAATCACTTTTTTAATTCGAATCTATGGAACTCTCCTCAATTCACTGTTTATTTACAACAATTTCGCTTTCACAAATGCACTAACACTTCTTTGAAATTTCTAATATTTTTCTCTTGATGAAACGCACCCTTTTTACGTGGTCAAATTTTATTCGATCGATTCAGTTCGGCCTTTCCATTACTGTCAGTTCAACTCGCTAAACGTAACTGAAAATAAAAACTTTAGTTGAAATTTTCATTTGAAAATAAATACTCATAAGAAAAAATAAAAGTATCCTTTGAAATGTAGGTCTCCATGAACGGAAACTACTTTCAAAGGATTCTTTGTCGGAGATGTAAATGGCATGCAGACCTTGGTGCACCCTCTTTCTCATGCCTTTGTCTGCTTATCATATATCAAAAGTATATTGTCTTCCATTCAATGAACCTCTTCCCTACTGTTTACTATTTCACTAGATAGGAAATCCCTTTGTTCCACAGTGGAACATTTTCCTGATTATAGACCTTGCCTGGAAACTTTGAGAATTAACAGACTGGAAAAAATACTTCCCCCGAACGAACTGAAACTTCTTCGCAACTAGGGTCCTGCCTCTCTCCACCCTTACACACAATGAGGTGATTGCATTTGCATTATACTCGCAAGTACTCGGGGGTTGAGCTCCTTGCACAGGAAGTTCTTAATCTTACTTAAGACTATTCAGTATCTCCGGCTGGGAAGTGATAGTAAGAAAGGAGAATTGCGTTAAATCCTGAAATCACTTGGGGAAAATTGAGGATATAAATATAGAACTTTTCGAATTATGAGTACAATCAGGTCAAAATTGATTGAAGTTTATCAAAGCTCAACTTTACTCGGTTTTGAATGGTCACAGGATAAGATAGAAGTGGTGGTGAAGTGTGTGGATAATGGATGAACTTTAGGATTCTGGTCCGTTGAATTTCAAAGTCGTCGAACCGTTACTGGGAGGCAAAGTTTTCCGGAAAATGCTATTCTTGGACAAAGTTGGCAAATTGAATTGGGCGTTCACGAGGAGAAGGATTTCAGATTGGGTTTTTCTGATATTCATAGAATACGGATTTGAAGAAAACTCGCAAATTGGACTAATTTTGATGATGATATACCAGCAACGCATAATAATCCTCCCGTCTATCTAGACCAATATATCCCTAAGTGGAAAAGAATTAACTGAACTTCCGAAATCAAAATCTCATCTCAGAAAACGGAATTCATTTACAAACATATTTATATGTACCTAGAAAAAATGCTAACCATATACAAGTAGCAGCCAACGACGTGAATGTCAGCAAATCCACCCTTGACCCCTCCAGTGACCCAAACTTCCTGAAGTGAAAATGCCACAATAAAAGACTCCAAAAACTGTAGAAATCAGTGCTACATACGAACCGACTTCATTTCTAAACGCACTCGGCCTATTCCGCGTCAAAAATTAATTGAAAACTAAACAGGAACAAAACAGGGTAAACGCATCAAGAACCATGCCCGCTGTCCTTTATTTTCAGCTCATAACTTACCGCCTTCAAAGTGGAATTCAGACTGAAAAGGGGCTGAGTTAATATCTTTCTGCCTCTAATCACAAAGTCACAGAAATACAGCATGTTCGGATGAGGAAGGACAGGTTTTAGGCTCTTCATTGATGTCCACGTGTGCCTTTATCTTAACACAGAGCTACGAAGTTGCGTTATCACTTACAGAACATTTCATGCGAATATAACTGAACCAATGAACAATATAGATAATATACATAAAATGATGAACCAGATTGGAAATTGTAGTGTCCGTGGCTTGGCGATAGGAGCAGTATTCCATTCGCCTTTTCCGGAACAAATCCGAGCAAATAATGTGTAATATACTCTTTATCCTTACACTTTTTCACCTCTTTAGTTTTCTCAATTATCCTTCGTCATTTCACAGTACCCATCGCTTCCTTCATTTAAATACAATACTTAACACTTCAACTAATTAAATTTTCTTATGTTTCAATCTAACCACTGGTCCCTTTCCCTTAAAATTCGTAGTTCTATTTCACTTTATTGTACATTATTAGGTGCAGGCTGGCGATTGTTCATGGCTGAGGGGAATAATCTGTAGTACACTTCAGCAATCGTGTGTGTTGCCGTTGACGCTGAGCTGGCATAGACTTTTAAGTTCAAAGCCATGGACCGGAAACGAAATTTGCGGGACCAAGACCGGTTGATTGATGGACAGCTGATAAGCTGGACCGGCGGTCGTAATTTAATAACTGAATCAGATGAGAAAACGGGCGTGAGTCGTGAAAAAGTTGTCATTTT
Organism: Hermetia illucens; assembly: GCF_905115235.1. Lineage (NCBI taxonomy): Eukaryota > Metazoa > Arthropoda > Insecta > Diptera > Stratiomyidae > Hermetia > Hermetia illucens. The sequence goes on from NC_051853.1 coordinate 23,905,007, forward strand.
GTGAAAATGAATCAAAATGAGTGAAATTTTTCATATCCCAGCAGTCAATGCGGAAAACAGATTGGAGTCAAAATTCTGGAAAATCATCTTCGGTGGACATGCATCCAGCGCCTAAGTCATATTTGATTTAGAACCCGACACCATGGATTCAGTACATAACGGATCATTCGGTCATATTTTTTTGTCAGATAATTTCGTGTTTGGACAATCCGGTGCTTTTAATAACTGGACCAAAAGCCACTACGCAAAAGGGCTGAATTAGATGCTTCATTGTTGGAGGTTGTACGAAAAGAAATTCGAAAGGCATAGAAACAGAACCACAGATGTGATCCGAGGGAGACCCACTAAAGGAGATTACGTGCGCCACGACTTGATGGGTCCATATTGACTCTTTCTAATTTTTCTGATAACGGAAAGAGTTTTGCGCACGGAATTTAGTGGCCAGTGCAGCAGGAAAAGTTGCGTCTTCGCCTGCTTATACTTGGACCAAAAAGACATGAGAGTAAGTTGCTCTCCATTTGGTCCGGTCCAACATCAAGTGGATGTGAACTCACTATCCTAAACAGTAAAATCTTAGACCTTTGCGTGGAGCAGGAGGATTTGGAAGCCTGGAGAAAGGTGGCTCCTCGGAAAAAAGAGATAGCAGGAGGATACGATCAGGGGTTATCATCATCTCCAAGCGTGGCGAAAGGACATACACCGTCATTCTCAAGAAAGTTAAGGTAGATCTCGAACTTATCAATTTGGGAGATAATGTTAGCCGCATTAGCCAGTCTTAGAAAGGAGGTCCTTGGGACAGGAAGCCAAAATCAGGGCTAGCATACAGGAGGTCTCCACAGTCTTCAAGGATATAAATGAGATCACCACGAAGGAGGATATTCGCAAGGCTTTTGAAATGGAATTCGACCTCATTGAATTTGAAGAGTCGGCGATAAAGGCACTACGGATAGCCTACGGTGCGCCATCATAAGTCTACCAGTGGAGACAGCGCTCAAACTGTTTGCAGCAGGGAGAGTAAAAATAGGCTGGATTTTGTATTAGCTTAAGGAGGAGGTGGCACTAACGCGATGTTTTAGATGCCTTAGCTTCGGTGACATTACCAAGACATACACCAGGTCAAATGACAAATGCCGAAGATGCGGAACTGAAGGCCATATCAGCAAGGACTGTGGAACAGACCCAAATTGCATACTATGTAAAGGGAAGGAAAGTATGGACCATCGGCACATTGCTGGCAGCAGCAAGTGCACGGAATACAGAAGAGCCCTTAGCACAAATCGCAGACACAGGGCCTACTCTCGCAAACCATCCGCAAGAAAAACATTGGGCTAACCATAATTAATGAACCAAACGAAACTACGGTGGTGGCATTGGGATCAAAGGCAAAACGGGCCAAGCAATGGGCTTGTGGAGAACAAGCCTTCCAGAAAATAATGGAACACTCGGAGGAAGACTTCATCAGAGCGAAAGTGGAAGGAGTCACATGTACAGCTGTTATGATCCACCCAGTGCTACACTTGCCGAGTATGAGCAGATGCCGACCATAATAGCAGGCGACTTTAATACGTGGGGTCTAGAATGGGGCAGCCGGATCACGAATGTGAAGGGACAGGTTCTCCCCGAAGCATTCGCGGAGCAAGACATGGTACTTGCAAATGTTGGCGCCTCATTCACTTTCAGGGAAAGGACCTGGGGTCGATAGTGGACCTAACATACGTGAGTGTCGCTTTAACCAGGGGAGTCCCTTGGCATGTCAGGTATAGAAATCAAGGGTGTGTAGTCTTTTCTTTTCACTAGTAATATTTATTAACTTTGCAAGTTGTAGCACTGATGAAGGGAACAAGTGGTTCCTGAAATATTAGGATTTACAAAGTTACCAGTGTGTCACCAGTGAAATTTGAACCGCGACCTTCCATACAAAAGCTTTGTGCCCAACCACTCAGCTATCCGGACAGTTAAATTTTACTAGTGAAAAAAAGTGAAAAGTTCTAATTATTTTAAAAAAAAGTTCCCGCAGAATGCTGGTTGATTCACTCGGCTGGACGGGAAAAAGTTTGAGGGGAACACATTTTCCGCAGCGCTCAAACACGACATATCCCTGAATGGTATGGCTAGCAAAAAAAGTCATACAAATGCCTGCATGTTTCCGGGCAAAGAGGATTTACCAGGGGAAGCCCTGTGGCGGCAATCGAGAGGAGATGCGCAGGCATCTGCGAGGTCGCTTAAAAGAAGCCATCCGAAGGAATAAAAAGAATTGGTTCAAACAGCTGTGTAACCATTTATTTATTTATTTATGTAATGAGGACAATACACAAAAAATGAGTTCTTTATTACATATTGTGCTCAGAGGGAGGAGCGAGTGAATGGCTTATTTTATGCTTAAAACTAGTTGTAGGACGAGCATAGCCTCGGGATCGGAGAGTGAAAGTAAATCTCGTGCTACTCAAAGGGTACATCAAAAATGTCCGCACTACGTGTGTTATGAGACGAGGCGATAAGGAAAGTAATGTCCGAGTTGGCGGAGTCTTGACGGATAATCAATCCGTGGAAGGCTCTTTTTGTAAAAGAGGGTCCGGGTGAATTTACGTTGTACAACTTCAAGAGCGCGGCAGTCCCGAATGCGGAAGGCGGACCAGACTACGCAGCAATATTCAAGTATGTTTATGACAAGGAAATTGAAGGGTGTTAAGGAGGGCTGGGTTGAGGTAAAATCGGAGGAAGAACGTAGGATAAAACCAAATAAAATCATGCCGATATAACCCTAGAGCGAGACCTACAAAGTGGTGGTATTCAAAAGGCTGCGGAGATCACCCCAGGTAACCTGTCTGCGCCTCCAAAAAGAAATTGTTACCACTCTGTTTTCCTACCACGACAATGGCGGAAGGCAAATGTTTGTCTAGCTCAATTAGAGCGTAATACCTCCGATAACTACGGAGGAATTGCGGGAAATATGTGTAGGATCGGCGACAATAAGGTCCCAGGTTTGAATGGCTTCCCTAACCGAGCTTTGAAGCTAGCTGTGAAGGCTAAAAAGCTATAGTCGGTGTTGCTTCCTAAACCCAACAAGCCACTTGGAGGCGCAACATCTCCTTATCCGGCAGAGGGAAGAGTCATCTACAACAGACTCCTACCCATCGTCGAAAACAGCAATGAGCTTTCAGAGCGCCAATTTGGTTTCCGGCAAGTCTACTCTACGGTGGATGCGGCAAGCACGGTCGTAAATTTGCAAAAAGCGCACTGGTTTTTGGTGACTGCTGTTCTGTGAATTAAAGGGACGTTCCCTGATATAGGTATCCTCGGGTATTTAGCGAATCTGGTGGAAAATTACCTATTAGAGAGGACTCTCTGGTGCGGAACGGCTGAGCCTCTCAAAGCCCGGGTATCGCAGAGATCGGTACTAGAACCGCTCTTATGGAATATCATGTATAATGAGTCACTTGTTCTTCCTGTTGCAGAAGGGACTACGATCGTCGGCTTTGAGTGAGTGAGAGCGGTAACGTCCTGGCTCGAAAGAACAGGGCTGACCCGGGCTATCAAATACCTGGGGGTGATAATTGACACCAAATTGAGTTTAGGCAAAACCTAGAGTATACATGCCAAAAGGCAGCCAATGCTACCGCGGCACATGCAACAACGTTGCCGAATATTAGTGGGCCGAAACACCACACTAGTGCTGGTCCCGAAACCCAACAAATTACTTGGAAACCCATCATTATATCCCCGATATCTGCTGGTGGAGAGAATCATATAAAATAGACTGCTACCCATTGTCGCAAACAGCATCCGGAGGATGTTAAAGTCTACGCGACGAAAACCATGAGAGCAGTAAAATCCTGGCTAGAGAGAGCCGGGCTGACCTTGGCGGACGCGAAAACGGAAGCGGTCTTAATAACGAATCGTAGGAAAAAGAACACTGTGAAAGTGGAAGTTAATGGATATACGGTTGTGTCAAAGTCGTCTATCAAATACCTGTTAGTGATAATTGACGCCAAATTGAGATTTAGGGAACACCTAGAATATTCATGGCAAGAGGCGTGTGGCTTAAACGGAAACATAGGGAGACGAACTACCACATTACCCAGTTCCTTACGGGACACGGTAGTTACTACAGGCAGAATCTGCACTACTTCGGATTGGATGATTCACCGAATCGTCCTAGATACGGTGGCATACCAGAGGATCCCGAGCGTGTGTGATGTTTTACTGCCCAAAGTTTGCAATGGAAAGGGGGAACCTAAACCAAGCGTTGGGCAATGGCGTGTGCCTGGAGAATGAATTGCAAAGATGCTGAAGTCGAAGGAGAACTGAGTTAAGGGTTTCTCCGCAAACATGAAAATAAAGGAGGTGTTTCTAAAAGTAGGAAAAGGACGAGTGCCTAAAGGAAAACCCGCGCCGCGAAGTAATACCTCAATGATAGTCTCGCGGGGCTGGATCTAGAGAGACCGGGAATGCAAAACCCCTTTACCTACGGCGTTGGTGCAGCGAAGCTGGAGCGGATATGTCTTTCAAAGATTTTCCATATCCATGTTCGCCGTGTACATCTTCATACACTAGCTTGAATTTGTCCGACATACTGCCACTAATCTTTCGCCACCCTTTACTTGAAATTTACAAATCAAAGTCCAATGAACCCACACCTAATCACATTCGACTATATGCCACAAGAGCCTTCCTGCTGGAATTGGTTTGGAAGTCATCTGATTTTCACTCAGCAAGCGAACTAGTTTTCAACTCATAGTTAAGGACCCTCAATACCATACTCTGCAAGCGAGTTCGTGATTTACTGGGGAAAGCAAAACAAGAGCCATGTTTCACCCTCGTATATTTCTGCAAGTTTTGCTTTCTCATATTTCGGGAGACTTGGTAGCCATTAAATGACAAATCCCCCCAAAACTAAAAGTTCTTCAACTTGATTTATGGAGCTTGAGAAGTAAACTTGGACTCTTGCCTTGTAAATTCCAAGTAAATTGTCTTCGGCTTGCCGAGCTTGGGAATAGTACTGTGAAAGGAGCATCGAATTTATTGCAGGAATTCCATATAAAGGTCCAGTCATGCCATTAGTCATCACTTCAATAAATGTATGCAAACGGCAGCAAACGGCAGTAAGTAGGACAATCTGTTCTACAAACTTAATTCGAACCTAGTAAGCTGCATTTTAACAGATTTAGATAGAGCTCCTTCTAAAACCTCCTTTTTGCGTCTCCATCTGGATCATTTTCAAAGCAATCGTTTACGGCATACAAGAGAGAGTTACCAGATGAGTGAAACCCTTATCCCAATCTCCGCGAAATGCAATCAAATGATCAAATGAATTCCACACATCCTTTCATACGCTTGCATTTTTCAAGAGTTTGATACTGTCATCAACCACTATTTCAATTTCAAATGAACTTCCTCTCCCTCAATGGTGGTATCTTTGTACAATCCTTAAACACTTCCCATCGACATTTTCCATTGGAAAGCCTTTCACCAAACAGCCTCCTCCATGTCTCCCTACATTAACGACCCAATTACAGTAGTTTAGTTGCACTGCCTGCCTGCAATCAGGACTCTGTCGTCGATGGAAAAAGTTTGGCAAAGTTCAATAACGCTATTAGAAACAAGGGTCCTCTTTTCAACAAAACGGAGTAGTTGCCCTCAGGAGAAAATCCTCCACACGAGCCTCAAGTTTACCAGAAAACGATAAAGGATGCAAGGCGATTGGGATCGGTCTGCGTGGGAACTACATATATCCAAAGGATGTGGTATGAATGTGCGACACGAAAACTGAGTAGGACATTAACATTTTACGGTCGTCTCAAGGATTCATTGAGGTATTGGGTTTGAGTGAAATCTGACGAACGAACGACATATCAACGAAAAACAACGTAAAACAGGACATGAACATTAGAACATGAGAGCTTGTAAGTGCGCGCCAGATGGAACTGGAATATCCACATATGTTTCATGTCACATACGAACGTCAATTAGATACGAAGGAACAAGGACGATGGTAAAACTTTACCAATTCTTGATTAGAAAGCTTGACGTGGGTAGCGCCGTTTGAATTTGAATGTCCACCCGCAGCAAGTGTGCGGAATATGCTTCAAATCAGACGCCTTATTAGCAAGTCTATCAAGATGGAAGGACATACATACATATCCATATCCTGATGAATTTACTAATGAAATGGCAGATTTCAATCTGGATTTATGAAGCGAACAAAGTTGAAACGAATTTCTGATTAGCTGGAAGAGATTTACTTCTTGGGGTATATTCTGATGTGCAATTAAGTTGGTGTTCCTAATTGCCAGAACGTATTAACCAACTTCGCCGAGGGAAAGTTAGAAATTATTCACGTTAGTTGGACCGATCCAATGACTAGTCTTCTTAAGTATTGGAACTGAAAGCTGCCCTTGATTCTGAATAGTATTTTCATAGCCATTTTTGCTTTTATTGCCGAATAGCTTTTATCTACTAAACCAAATCTTTATTTGATGCTAAAGAAGCAATCTGAATATTATCTTCAAAAGTTTGGAAAGTTATCTTTTCCTGACTTTATTAATAAACAATGACATTGAAAGCAAACTTTTTGTAATTAACTTCCGCTTCTAATAAAACCTAAGCTGTCAGGATTTCTGGGATAATGACGTACAGCAGTAGATTAGAATGTCGTTATTGTGATAATTTTGAGAGGGTTGGAAGCAAGGCAAACTACTATAGAAAAGGGGAAGAGATGTGCAGCCAAATAGTAGCTGACACCTTTTTCGGGGCTAGATTCTAGTCGTAAGCCCCAGACCCTGATCAAAAAAATGTCGCTTCAACATCTCCCCTGCAAAGTAACCCAAGTTTATTACTTCATATATTGCAATTTTTTGAAACATAACGATTACTTTCTAGTATCTTTTCGGCACAACGTATCACGTACATCCTATCACGTTCCAATTGATTTTGTTAGAATCTTTCGACAAGAGAACTTCTCAGAACTAATCCCTAATCGGAGGCCTGAACATCCTTGCGAATCACATTGAAACTTTTCCTGGACTATCAAAAGTGGAGTCATTTCCAAGAAATAGGAATCGTGACCATTGAAGTGATACTCCCCATTGACAATGTTGAATGGGATATCCCCATTATACATCTGATGATAGTTGTATTAAATATCATTATTCTAGAAGAAGTAAAAATAGCTCCCAGAAAAAAATAATAAATAAAAGGTGATAGGAAAAGAGATGCGAGATGAAATTATGATATAGTGACACCAACATATTGACTCCTCAGGGACTGTCAAAGATCCTTAACGGGTCGCTTAAGATACAGGGAGTGGCGTCCCCGAGGTATCCGAGCAAGTAGTTCTGACCCCTTAGCTTGCAGGTATTACCTGCGTCCTAGATAGTAGCCTCGAGAAAGTTTCTCGGGGAAGAGCGAACTGCTAACGACCGATACACGTCGGGACACAATGGGAGTTCCCGGAGCCGTCGACAACTCCTTGTAGACGTCGATAGGATGATGTGAGCCTACATCTGCCAAGGCGGTAGTTGTGGCGTGTATCAGGAGCCAGACCCTTCGGGCCCCTGGTCGGGTAGTGCGCATTGAACCGGTATTAGTAGACCGCGTTACCCTGAGCGAGCGCTGCTCCGTCCATGAATTCCGGGATCAGCTAATCGTAGGTTAGACCTCAGGGAACTGGGGTAGGGGCTTTGTCCCCGGGAGTATACCCGTTCCTGATTATTACGGCCTGCTCCCTAACACACGTTGCGCTGATAAACAATTTAAATGGGGAACAAAAACAAATTAAACGAGGAGAGTGGAAATGAAGAATGAGCTGGCTGCATTTATACGCAACACGAAAATACTTCGCTCGCTCCAGCCCCCAGCGAAGGACGCAACAAGGGCTGAAATACCCGACGAGACATCGGAACGCGTAGACGACGAGAAGGACTCGCAAAGTGATGCGGCAGCTGCAACGGAGAGAGCAACCCAGACCTTACCTCGCAGTGGTATAATTGCGGAAAGTGGCACAGTGGAATTTGCCAAAACTAACAAAATGGTTTCGAATATAAGCCGAGCAGGAGGACTACTCAGGCGCAAGCTGAAGAGGAAAGGGTTATTAAGAAATGCGCGGCGGTTGTGAAGCGGATGCGACCTGCGACGTTCCTCCAGCAAAACGTTAGCAGATGGGTGGAAAATGGACTAATGGAACTGGAGGAGCTCCTGGAGAGGATTCCATATTATAGACGGACAACCGCACCTCGCGACGAGAACACTCCGAGCCCATTGCGGAGCGAACTGGAGAAAAAATGAAAGGAGGAAAGGACATCCGAAGGGGACTTCACTCAGGTACTCTCCAGGCCTCAAAGGAAGAAGGCGAAGAGGAACAAGAGACAACAACACGTCGCGATCTCAGAAAAACCTCTGCCTAAAATTAAGGCGGACACGAAGGACGGGGCACCCAGGAGGACTAGACCGCCAGCTCTGTTTATTAAGCCGACGGAAAGCAAGACTTTTCTGGAAGTCCTCAGTGAAATCTGTTACAAGATCAAACCCGAAGATAACGGAGCAGAAGTGTCTTTCATTCGTAAAACGAAGGATGGTGGAGTCCTAGTCACACTAGCCCCGAAAACAATAAATAAAGTTACGTTCTGTGAAGCAGTGAAGAAGCTTCTGGGAGAGAAAGCTTTGAATTCTAGCCTAGAACCCATGTGCTCTATGGAAATCTGAGACCTTGACTGCCTTACAGAAAAGAACGAGGTAGAAATGACCATCAAATGCGAATCTGATTTAGTACTCATCAGTGAGTAGTACGAAAACAAGCACCCAGTTTCATGGCACCCTGACAGCTGCCATCTGGGTTCGGGACGACACCCTCCATGAGGTTCTTACCCAAGGCCGATAGGACGGCTTTTTCTGAATTCGGTGTTCAGGGATAAGGTTTTTTAGTGTCTATCTTACGCTGAATGAGGCGACGTAGGTTAAATGCTTTGGAGGACGCTACCTTAGGCACAGATGGGCGGGTGGTTGTCGAAGGTGACTTCAATGCTAGGGCGCTTGAATAGGGCATGCATCACACAGGCTCCAGAGTGAAACGAATTCTGAAAATGACGGCGAGAACAGGACTGGTACTTCTAAAAACCGGATCCACCCAACGTTTCGGCGCCCGGGCTGCGAGGGAAGCATTTCAGACGTAACCTTCGCGTTGGAATCACTGGTGTCGCTGGTGGACGGTGGCGAGTTCTAAAAGACTTCTCGAGAAGCGACCATCAATACATTGCGTTCGAAGTGGTGGACACAAACTCTCAGGGCGACCCACCCCGGCGCTCTTTGTGAGCATGGAACGTCGCGAGAGTGAACACCGGGAAATTTTTCGAAACCCTTGGAACAGGTGGAGCCGCACTGGAGGACAATCCTGGGGGCGACGCTGCCGTAAATTCAATTATGAACCTGATAACGACGGCCTGCGGAGCCTCCATGCCCAGGAAGGCATCGAGACGTGGCAAACCTTCTATGTATTGGTAGACAGTGGAAATCGCAGAGCTTGGGAAGGAGTGTCACGGGCTCCGCCGCTTAACACAACGTCTAAGCGACCGAAAAGAGACATGTCCTATAATGACGGAGTACAAATCAGACAAATGGAGACTGCGCAACACGAAAAACAACAGTAAAGAGGTGAATGGGGACCAGTGGGGACTCGGTTACAAACTGGTAACCCGAAAAATTGGGGCTCCGCGGTAACCCTATTCACTTAAGGCCGAGCAGATGGACCACATTGTAAGGGTGCTGTTCCCTGCGCAATCCGTATGGGATGATGACGTCGGCGCACTGAGCGCAGAGGACTCGCCTGTCCACTTTTTTCTATAAAAGAGTTGGAACAGGCAGTCCTCTCTATGACAAGTAAGAAGGCGCTAGGACCCGATAGTATTCCAGCAGAGGTATACAAACTCAGCTCGGCACATTCAACGCTCGCCTGAAAGAGAGCACTTTCCCTGCTCGTTGGAAGAGAAAGGTGACCCCGAGTCGCCGTTTTCATACCGCCCACTATGTATGCTTGACACTGCTGGAACTCAAAGATTAGCTTTTTTGAGCTAATCAAAGCAGCAGCAAACAAGGCTTGAACCGGAGTTTCGGCACTAAGAAGGCTAATGGCAAATATTAAGGGTCCTACGTCTAGCAGGCCACGTCTCCTGATGAGTTCAACGCAGTCTGTCCTGCTCTACGGCGAAGAGGTAATCGCCGAAACTACAAAGATGGTATGAAAAAATTGCATCGTTGCTATAATCGTTGTATCGTCTTCGAAGCCAGCTATATTGAATAATAAAATCAAATTTTATTAAACGAAATTATTTTTCTATATCAATCTACGGATTTTCTAACTCAAACCAACCCAGACACAGCTTTGCTTTTAACTAGCTTTTTGTAATGACTCATGGAATTTTGGGATGCTCAAATGACCTATAAGCTATCCTAAATTCTAAGAAAGTGGCGGAATTGAGCGTGAAGGTCAGTCCGAACCATCACACGTTCTTCAACAATTATTCCTGGCTTCAGCAGGCGTTCAGCTATTTGGCAGTAGTATGTAAACAAATTAATGTTTCGCAATCGCCTGCTCCGATCCGCTAGGCATAAATGCGTTTGATTGCATGCCGGCATGAGCATGGACATAGCAGAGCGACGTAAATGAAAAAAAGTGAATGATCACTTGGAGGTTTAAGAACATATGTAATTCCAGAATGGATAGATAAATTTAAAAGTTTCAGAGGATTTTAAAGTGATAAGGTTCCTCCAACAAAAATGGTGAAGACATATCTAGAAGTAAATATTTAAACGCGTTAATGTTTTTGTATAATCTGGGGTCACGATGGTATTAATCAATTTGGAAAGAGTATGACTAAGGTCCTAGAATATGTTTTTGATATTAACCGAAATGTCGTTTTGTGAAGTTCCTTGCCAAAATTATGAGGCAGAATAGGCGTAATTCAGAGCTAGTATTCAGAATAACTATATTCCTAAATACAAAATCTCGCTCGTAGCCAGCCAACAGACATATTTGAGGACTCACTGCTCGATTGGTGAGATTATTCCAGATGTACACTTCAAGCCATTTTGAAGTATATTAAATGGAACTCTCTAGAATATCGATTCCTTCATTTTCCAATCGACTTCATGCAAGTAATTTGTTCTCTTTGAATCCTTGATTGGAATGCTCCATGAATTATTCACTTAGAGCTTCATAAATTCAATCGCTTTCTGCAATATTATAGGAATAGGTTCCCACTTATTCATTGCCCTCTTGAAGTCAACAATTCTCCATGTGCAGAACCCGAACCAATTTCGCACTGCACATTGCACTGGCTCCGAATTCCAGTACGTATCCACTGTACCTTATTCTAATTCAAAAGCATGAACTATTGAGCGTTTTTGCACTCCTTACGAATTCAGTGACCTCAGCCTTTTATATCCTTGAAGGAGCCGTGGAATGAAAATCTGAATAAAAGTGTAAAAAGGGGTGATTTTAAGTTGTTTGATTTTCGGAATTTACATTTCAATGCCGAAAGACCGGGGATTGAATGACTGCACGGTAGTAAAAACTTTCGATGTTTGTTCAGCAGTTTCGGATTGAGCATCGTGAAATTCAGCTTATTCCCAGTGTATTCAACCGGTGCACTTTGTCATGATGACTGCTGTTGGGTCGTTGCTTCGAGTATTGCAGGATCTATAGATATTCATGTGTTGGAGGTCATTGTTTTTCAGAGTTCATTCAAAGAACGCTATGCAAAACAGTATTTTTCTAGACAGGACTCTAGACAGCTGCCAGTTGAAAACAAGCTCAAAGGAAATGAGTATTGAAGTCACTATCAAGTCCCAGGAAAGTTTATTTGTAGAAGAGTTAAAATAGTATCGAAGTAAACTTTGCTGTGATGAAACCCCGGGTTCGATAATTAATGAATCTACATTATGCACAAGGACTTTAATTCAAATACTACAACTACTAAAAACTGTGTTCCGTAGAGTTAAATTGAAAGAAAAATCAGCCCTAAGCTGGATACAAATGAACCATGTAAAATCCTACCTGGGGTGCAAACTTCCAAAGCCACTTCCTTGAAAAATATGGATATAAAATATTCCAATAAGCTTTTTGTCCAATAAACATAACTAAAACGAAATGTTTCCCTGCGACCTCCCATTCACGTGAACTCACTTTGTTGTGGTATTGACGAATTGATATATTATTATGACTTCATCCACGTTTAAGAATGCGCGAAATTCACATAAAATGTGTGAGTTTCACCTTCTGTAACTTTGTTAACAATAGTTGGATTTCCTTTAAATTTTCGAAAGTTATGCGTTATATCGTCTTATCGTCTATGACTGTGCCAAATTTCTAAAATATGCTAATATACTATTATTAAATTTATTTGTGAAGATATCGGAATGGGATGTATTTTGAGGCCTAGATTTCGTTTAGATACACCACTGTGATTTTTTTTTTCAGATTTTTCGGTTGGATAGGTTCTGGGAACAAGCCCTTTCACACTTTTTCGAGGTCATATTTTGAGCCGGCACTTCCCTACCTTTCACCCGAGATCAAATATGGGTTCAGTTTTGAAAAGTACTAACTGAGCCCGTTCATTTGATATCCCACATTGCCACATTCTGAGAAAAAAAGTGTCCCGCCCCCCTTTCGCCCCAACTTAACACAAAATGGCGCCACTTACTGTGTGTAAAGGGAATAGCAGATCACACGCTCTCAGCAATTTTTGTCACAATTGGTCCAGCCGTTTTCGAATAAATCGGGTGTGACAGACAGAATGAGGAGGAGCGTACAATTCGGTTATATCGGCAATAAAAGGCAAAAGGTCCCCTCCTAGTATGTGCCCAAGATTATTGTAGGAAATAGTTTCGACATTGTTCCCCAACGTCTTGAAACAATCTTCCCAATGATACCAATGAGCGCCGAAGACATATCTTCTTGGACGCAGTGAAAAGGGTCCCGGAAGGCTCTGCCAGCGGTTGATGCTACCAAACTGATTTTTAAGCTAGCCAGGAAAGCCTATGACGAAGGAAAATACTGCGCACTGGTGACTCTTGACATCAAGACCGCGTTCATTTCTACCAAATGGAACCATATCCTCGAAGCGCTCATCGTGGCTCAAACCCCAAAATATATATTTTAAATATAATCTTCAATTACTTCCGACTGCGGAAGCTACTTTATGATACGGATGAAGGGTTAAAGAAGTACGTAATAACGGCAGGAGTTCCGCATGGATCTGTTCTGGGCCCTCTGCTATGGAATTTAATGTATAATGAAGTTTTGAGGCTTCCAGTAACTAAACAACGGCTTGTCGTCGGATTTGCAGATGATGCTGGAGTGGTAAAAGCATCAACAAGCAATCACCCCGACGAAGTACAAATATTATATATGCGAACGAGACTGTACGGACGATCAAGTCTTGGCTAAAAGACCACGGGCTGAAGCTTTCCGAACGCAAGACGGAGATGGTGCTCTTTACAAAGCGGAAGAAACTGAAAACTGTTGAAATTTGCATCGAGGCGCATGTTGACTCCATTCGACTCCAAGCTGAGCTTTAAACCCCACTTAAAGCTTACTGGGCAGCAAGCGACGACCATCAGCTCACCACTGACAAGAATGTTTCTAAATGTACGCGGTCCGAAACACAGTCGACGATTAGCCTTATCGCCAGTCGTCAGCTGTGTACTTTTATACGCGGCACCAGTGTGGACGTCGGGATAAAAATCGCAGAAAATCGCAGACTGCTTCAAGCTTCACATCGGTTAAGCATTCTCCCAACATGTTGCGATTACCGAACAACATCTTAAGAAACGGCATGCGTGATTTCAGGGATGATCCCGGTGGATATTCTAACCGAGGGGTAAAGTTGTTTGTACGGAAATCAGGAAGCTAGCCTATACAAACAAAGTGGGCGAATGCGGTGATTGGCTGCATGACAAACAGCATGGAACCAGGCGAACCAGACTTATCCTCGACATAATATGTGGACTATGTGGTGCCACGGTGAGACGAATTACGATCTGGCTGAGTTCTTAACTGGACACGGTGAATACAGGAATTACCTCTATTGGTCCGGTCTAGATGAATCGCCCGGTTGTCCTATGTATGAAGGTGCAACTGAAAATGCAGAACACGTCTTCTCCGCCTGCCCAAGGTTTAAAAGTTCTAGGAGAAACAGAGCTAAATACCCGTTTAACGATGGAAAGTCTGATAAGGTACCTGGGACGCGGTAATTGCAATAGTGCAGTAAAGCAGCCAAAGCGCAGTGGAGATATAGAAGGGAAGCTATTGCAATTAATGGCACACCAAGCGGTAGCAGCTCGTTCAGGGTGAACAGCTACGAACTGAACAGCCTCGCGAGCAATACCAGAACGGTGGCCCGGCGTGAAGAAAATATGGGAGGGGGTAAGAGTCCGGCATGTGCTTTGTTTGACACAAAACCTTCAAAATTGTACCTAGAATGGACTGGTCCGACGGTCCAGATTAAGCGCTAGGTTCTCCATCTTATTGACCCGAGTTCGAATTTTGACTAGTAAGGATGTTTGTATTAGCCTTTATACTGTCCCACTACTGAAGACTTACCACTTGAATAGCATTAAGTGTGATGACTTTCGCACTGTCCGCCCAGATACTTTGAATTATGATAAATGCAACATTGGGGATAGCCGGAATGACTACATGGGTAGACTATGTTTAACCATGCAGGCAGACCTATTCTAAAACAAAAAGAAAGGCTTCGAAAGTTGGCCGTGTATGTCTTCCAGTACCTAAGTGCAGTTCCATCGAAATATCCCGATAACACGTGCTTTCACACACGACGCGCAGTTGAAAATTGGTTAATAAAAAAATGACTGCGTTCGCGAGGCCAGAAATATTCATCAGCCGAGTTTCACGACCTCAGAGGAAAGATCCTTGACGAATCTCATCCTCTCTCAATATTTCTCCTGCCTCAGTGTCAGTCAGTCATCTCAAATGGCTTTGGTCACGAACCCTTGCCAGGGATATGCTGGGATGGAAACATGTACATGTCCCCGGAGAATTTTTGCTTCACGCCCTTCAGGTCGGTTATAGCGGGCGTAAAATGTGGAGTTGCGTTTCAACTATGGTGCCGTACTTCTGAGTTCTTCTTGCATTCACCAATATGAATGCTGAACAAAGCACTCAGTATGCTTGTCACAGCGGCGTTCTGATTGTGGTCACAAGGTCAACCTGTGTCTTAAGAAGACTGTGGGGTTAAATTAGCTCGACACATACTCACGTAAAACCACCAAGGACGTACCTTCGCAATATATGTGCAAATTGTTCCATTCACTGATTACATGCCGCAGATGCTCACATCAAGTCTCATACAAAGACCCACTTCGATGAAAAACAGCGAGTAATCTGGAAATACGAATACTTGCAAGTAAGCAGGGATGATTTGATCTATCAGTAGCTGTATGGTCTGAGGTGTAATGCAGACCCTTTGAACTGAGGGAGTGAGTGGTCACCCTCGAATTGTCAAAGCGATTTTATCCTTAGACGGGTCATCCAGCCGAACCTTCAATTCTAGACTTGTAGTAAATGCAATCGGTGAGAGGGCAGGAATGAGTGTCCTTCACAGTGACACTGTGCATCAATGCAAAGACGCCCTTTACAGGTTTCACTACAAGGGCGACCATTGGACACCAAGCACTTTGCGACTCCCCGATTACTCCCAAAACCATCATTCGACCAATTTCGACATAGAGAAACTTCTCAATAGTTAAAAAGTTTGACTTATACGTCCGAAATTATCCGCCTCGAAAGACGAAGAACTGTCAAAACGGTGTCAACTAATATTGATTGTTGGTGCTTTGAGATCGATACGTAATATCCCCGGTTTAACCGACCTTGGTTTATCATTTTCCAGGTTAAGAAGTCGCACAACTTACGGGGGCTCCGGTATCAGTGAAAACTGTCATATTCGCATATTGTTGGATATCTCGGCAGGGCCGGCTAGTGACAACCTCGGATTGGTAGAAATATCGGATGTACATTGTTAATCGCCAATGTAGACCCAGATAAAGTGTAGTTTTTCCTAATCGCCTCTGTTACCCCAAAGATTCGTTCTTCAACCATATAGCATTGTTGCAGTCTCACGCAAAGATCTCAGAATCGAAAGCGTAGATCCCCTAGAAACTATTGGTAGTGGGAGCGAAATGTCAGACCGCTCCAATACGATAACTTTCGAAGTGGCTGGTTAAATACAACAGCAGTCACGTGCGCCCGACACAGGGACGCCTGGATGACTAGGGCTGGGTCCCAGAATTCGACATTTTGGTCACCAGGCTTATGGGTACCAGAAGACTCGGTGTTCGCCCAAATAGATTTCACACGAATTCAGTAGACCAAATCATGTCTGAAATCGGACTCCTTAGACTGAGAATTTCAGAAGAAGCACTGCATGTTCATCTTCTCTCTGAATTCAACAGAAAAGCTGTGGTATAAATTAGACTCTCAGCTTGAAAAACATTTATCTAGGTCTTCGCTGTGCTACATTAACTTGCCCAGCTCTCAAACCGTTTTTGCACGTCGGGTCTCAGCGCACGAACTAGCAATTCTAGTAGTCATCTAATATGGCTTTAGCCTACTGCCGAAGAGCCTCACGTAAAGAAAGGGTGCCTGCGTTTAGTCCGACAGCACGATGGTAATTTGAATACGGGTCTCTTACCTTACCTCTGAAAAGGATGTGCCTAATTACACAAGAGCCTGAAATCCCCCCCCCCCCCCAAAGGGTTGAGGCGACCATGTTTCCTCGGAGACTTGCGTTCTTGCCAAACAAAAATTGCGAACTCTTGGCCGCGTTCGAGAGAGGAATCAACTTTCCGAAAAATGTTTGAACACCTACATGAGGATGGACGATTCCGTAGCCTACATAGCGACGAACTCTATGAGCGATACCATGACCGTCAGGTTGTGGATAAAATTCGGCTCAACAGTTACGGTGGGCGGGTCACTTAATCCGTATGGATGAGGATGATCCAGCCCGAAAAATCTATAAGGGCAATATCTATGGTAGAAAAGGAAGACGAGGCAGACCCTGCCTGAGATGGAGTAATGGTGCAGGTCAGGACGCCAGAGAGCTTTTAGGGATATCGAATTGGTGAACCTCGGCGCAAAACCGGGATGTCTGGAGTTCCTTATTAAGGCAGGCCTAGACCGGATACCGGTTGTTACGCCGTTGATGATGATGATGATGATGATAATATGCACAAGGATTTTATTCAGATACTACAACTAGCAAAACTATGTTTCGTAGAGTTAAATTGAAAGAAAAATTAGCCCTTATCTGGATACAAATGAACTATGTAAAATCCGACCTGGGGTCGATCAGGGAAAAAATGGATTTAAAATATTCTAACATGCTTTTTGTCCCCAAAACATAACTTTGCCTTATCAAATTGTTCTCCTAATTGTATCGTATCAGTTTAAAAAAACCACCCCATCGAATTTCCATTCAAACAATATCTTCGGAAACCGTAGCCATTTATATTTTCATCTGTTCGTTCCCAACTAAGTCATACCATATCGATCGAAGGTTGTTGTGCTTTTCGTTTTACATATTAAATACTCCTACACATCTCACACAAGGGGAAGCTCACAGCAGTCCTGAGGCCAAATAAACATAAACGAAGAACAGTGCAAGGAACAATTCGCCTAATGATGAAATCGTTCCTTAGAGCGCACTTGCAAGCAATTTACAAGGAGCTACCACTTTACTTGACTGCATCAGAATGGGTTGCAAGATGATACCTAACTAGAAGATGCTCGACATGCACATTCTTTCTTGTGAACACTCCCTTCGCATTCCTGCACACGCAGAAGCACATCCGCATCCTTCAATCCTATTGACGAGTGACATGAAAAAAGAAAAAACCATTTTCTTTCTTGACTGCAAGTCAACTTGCTTTGGAAGACTGAATGAAATGGAGAAATGGCGCAAAAGATACATTCTACACCCCAGAGGGATGACAGAATCTTGTCTTGAAAAAAATGCTTTTTCGACGGAGAACTGACGGTATATGTACGTATGCACTGTCAAGTCATCAATACCTCAGAAGCGCTCATTCTTTACAACATTAACTAACTTGTTTTCTGAACATGGCTGCGACACCTGGATTGTCCTGTAAACAAACTGTAGTAAAAGATTCAAGGACTCAATTCCAATTATACGACAGTTGGTTTACATATGCAAATAACGAATTGATTTGCCAGCTTTGTTGTCCCTATTGAAATTGGAGCTCGAAAAAGGATAAGACGAAGTAAACCCAAAATGAAGGTAGGATGAAACGACTCCAGGTCAGTCACTTCAACTTTTTAACCAAATAAGAGTCGCCACCGTTCGAATATCGAAAATATTGTAATATATTGTAATAAGATAGTGGGAAACACTCAGTCTTTCGATCCATTTAGTCCCGAAGTTCCTACATTCGTTTTCTTTGTGTTTATCTTACCGGTTAATATATCTTATCTTTCACAGAACATTTAATGTAATTGTAGTGAAGCTGAAATAGCCCCGTCGGCGGTCAAAGGGTAGTATAGGTCCCAGGGTGAAACGTGGATTGGTACCCACGATGGAGCATAAAACCTGGAAAACGCCTGCTGAACCAACACCAGCATCTCTACTACCAAACCCTATCTCCACCTCCACGTGGTGACCGCTGGGAGTCAGCCAAAAAATGAAACCTGCTGTTATCGGCTTTGAAAACCTAAGCGAAAGGCTATGCCCTCTGCGCTTGCGAGGCAAATTTCGAAATATAAGCCTCATTAACGTTCACGCCCCTACAGAGGACACTGCAGAATCGGAGAAGAATACCTTCTACGAGGCAGCAGAACGAAGCCTCGAAGCCTACCCCAGATATGATATCAATTCATACTCGGGGATTTTAAGAGCCAAGTATTCTGGCGATACGTTGGCTCACATAGCTTACACCAAAATACAAATGATAACGGACTGCGGATTATTCAATTAGCAGTGTCACATGAAATAGTTATTGGAAGTACCTGGTTTGCGCGGAAAGCGGTCCACAAACATACATGGGCCTCTCCAGACGGGACCACTTTCAACCAAATTGACTACGTGTTGGTCCAACGCCGCCACCTCTCAGCCTTGATGAGTGTCAGAACATATAGGGGAGCCAATATAGATTCCGGCTCGAATAACAACACCACCCAGAATCCCCTCTCAGAACACCTACAAGAGGGAAATGGATGCCGCAATAACCGCTGTCAACAGAAGTCCTGGAGACGAAGCATCAACAAATGATCTTCACAATTACCTGAAGAACGTTATCATAAATACGGCCACAAACATACTTGGCCCCAGTCGAAAGAAGAGTCGGAACGGCTGGTTTGACGATGAATGTAAACTAGCAACGGAACGGAAGAATGCTGCATACCGAGTAATGTTGCATTGTCAAAGGACGCGGCACGCGCAGAGACTTATTACGAACTCCGGCGAGCGGAGAAACGACTTCACAGACGGAAAAAGAATCTCGGAAAATACAGGGAGCTGCCACACCAGACGCGTAAGTTTTACCAACAAGTCAGCAGGATGAAACCTTACACACCTCGAGGTTCATCCTGCCGAGACAAAGAGGGAAATCTGATTTCCGACAGAATGTTCATATTGAAGCGATGGGTTGATTACTTTGATGAACTACTGAGCAACCAGAGTATCGGTGAGTTGGAGGTCCCGCCAACTGGAGACGACAGGCTTATACTGCCACCACGAAGTATAGAAGAATCATAAGTGGCCAGGAGCCGATGGAATTACAGCCAAATTGGTTAAATATGGAGGCGACCAATTTCACCAAATGTTTCATCGACTTGTGCTCAATGTATGGGACAATGAATCAATGCCTGACAACTGGCAAGGAGGCATTATCTGTCTCATACAGAAAAAGGGAGATATCACACCGTGCAGCAATTATTGACGTATCACGTTGCTGAGTACCATCTATAAGATATTTTCTGCTATCTTGCTAGGCCGAAACGTCATTGGCCCATACCAAAGAAGCTTCACTCCAGGCAAATCAGCAACAGATCAGATTTTCTCTATACGACAAGCGATGAAAAAACTGCTGGAATATGGACATCAGTTGCATCATCTTTTCATCGACTTGAAGGCGGCCTATAATAGCATGGCCAGGGTAAAACTTTACGTGATAGAATTCGGGATTCCGACGAAATTGATAAGACTGACTAGGCTGACCCTGACCAATGTGCGAGGCCAAATAAAAACAGCAGGATCACTCTGGGGATCGTTCGACATCAACAACGGTTTAAGACCATGGGGACGCCCTATCAGGCGTCCTCTTTAACTTGGCCCTGGAAAAAATGACGCGGGATGCTGAGGTAAAAGCACGGGGTTCGATCCTCTTTAAGTCCACCCAACTACTGGCCTATGCTGACGATAGCAGCATCATGGGAAGAACGACCCGCGATGTACAAGCTGCCTTTATCTAGATCGAACAGGCGGCGATTGGCATGAGATCTTGGGCTGCACATCAATTAAGGCAAGACAAAATATATGGTGGCAAAGCCAGTACCAAAAACCAACTAACCAACAACATCAAACCACCCTGGTCAAACGGGAAGAATAAAGATAGGAGACTACAACTTTGAGACCGTTGATAATCTCTCGTATCTAGGGTCGAAAATCATAACCGATAACAGTTACGACGATGAAATCCGCGCACGGTTATTGGCAGCCAATAGAGGCTATTTCAGATTACAAAAACTGGTCCACCCGAAACGTTTTACATTGGGTCAAAGCTCTTATTGTACAAGACTATGATCTTACCAGTCCTCATGTATTCCTTGAGGACATCCATCCTTAGCAAGAAAAATTGTGAACTCTTGGGCGCGTTTGAGAGAAGAATCCTCCGAAAAATGTTTGGCCTCCTACATGAGGATTGACGATACCATGACCATCAGGTTGTGGATGAAATCCGGCTCAATAGGTTGCAGTAGGCGGGTCACTTAATCCGTATGGTTGAGAATGATCCAGCCCGGAAAGTCTATAAGGGCAATATGGTTGAAGAAGAAGATGAGGCAAACCCTGTCTGAGATGGAGCGATAGAGTAGGTTAGGGCGCCAAACAGCTTTTAGGGATATCTAATTGGTGGACCTCGGCGCAAAACCGGGGTGTCTGGACTTCGTTTTTCAGGAAGGCCTTGACCGGATACCGGTTGTTGCGCCGTTGATGATGAATACCACCAAAATAGAATTTATGCGTTTTGTTGAAAGCAGAGGATATTTAGGCAAGATAGGTCCTAAACCACAGTTCTATATGAGAAACTGGAACGGAAAGTCTGGAGCCAACCTGCTTTTTTAAGGGTTGTAACATTCATTTTAAAATAACACTGCCATTATACACAGGAAATTCTCCACGAAAGCACATAGATGTTTTAATGTTTATTGTTGTGGCCGTTAAACGCCATTCTCTCGAGTTGGGATTTCGGTTTCAAGTCCCGGTTGAACCCTGGATGTCTGTGTTTGTCTTTGTGCTTTCCCTTTAGTGCAGGCTAATCTCTTCTGATAATAACAAAACTAAAACGCGGTCCCATGGAAACTAGCAAAGAGGTAGCAAAGAGCTCGGAAGCTAGGGTTAGATGGGGAGTGGGAACCTTCAAACCAGTCATGTCATTCGGAGTAGATGGTATCTTCCCAGTACTGCTCTAGACAGCCCTAGAAATCATCTTAGAGACTCTTCTAAGGGTAGTAAGAAACAGAATAGTTCTGCGATATATACCGAGGCTGTAGGGGCAAACATGAATATACTCTATATGATAGAAACTAAACTGGACTAAGGATTAATAGTACCCAGTGCAGAAAGGCGGGGCTGCACATCAACCCAGCCAAAACCACCATGTACTATTCACTAGAAGGCGTAAGCTTGATCACGTAAGTACCATAAGGTTACATGGCATGGAGGTGAAACGAGAAACAGAGCTCAAATATGCGGAAATGTACAGTCCACCAAAAATTACTCTGAAAGACGCATGTCGGAAAACTACGACGATAAACCACTCCCCATCACCACATGCAGATGCAGGCCAGAAGGACGATCATCGGTATCGACGAGACAGAAAGGTACCTAAATCGGAGGAAGATTGATATTCTTTCAAGATGGTAGCCCGAATTATTAATGCCGATGGGTATTATGACGACGAGGTTTCACTTCAATAAGAAGAAGTGCTATTCTAACAGACAGCCAAGCGACGATCAAGGCACTTAGTCTAACCAGGCGAACTCTAAACTGGTATGGAAATGCTTAGAGAGACTGAATACGCTCGGCTCGCACAATGAGGTCTAGATACTTTGGGTTCCAAACCATGTTGGGTTAGAAGGCAATTAGGCAACATACGAAATAGCCAGGAAGGGAGCAGGGACCGCTCTACACTGGCCAGAACCCTTCTGTGGAATCGGAAATGGGTTCGTGGCTGCGACCTTAAAAAATGAAAAGGAACGGCTGAACTACCAGCCTACCATGGATGGATCAGTCCAAGGTGCTCATAAGGGATACGAACCTAAGCGCACAAAGGACTGTTTAGATCTCGCCATGAACAACCTCGGGGTTAGAGCGAGAATACTCACTGGTCACTGTCGATTAAACTATCACCTGAGGAAGTTATGGATATCTACGGACGCTGCCTGCAGGCTCTGCGCAGAGTGTGTCGAAACATTAATACACATGCTAGGCCAGTGTCCGACACTTGTGCAAACTAGGTTGAGGCGCCTGGGAGAATAATTAATACCAGATATCAAGTTGAAATACTTGGAAATAGGGAAAATTTTAAAATTCCTGACGATTATAGGCTTGCTTGACATACTGTAGTTAATATGTACGCTATAACCAGTAAAAAGGACACAATAGTCCCTTAAGGATGCAGTACACTTCCGTTAATAGAATAATAAATAATAAGAAAAAAATTAGTAGATGTCCTAAAGGAGTGGTCAGGGACTATTTCAGAATTTTCGGAAACGTAGGTTCAATTCAGTAAGGATTTCGTAGTGAATGTGGTAAAATGCTAAGGATTTGATTGGAATAAAGGTTAGAGTGTGATAATGGCTTTTTCTCGGATTTTCGATTAAATTGTTCTTGAGAGTAGTACCCACAAAATTTGGTGGTAAATTCGACAGTTTTCCGGTTAAAAGTACATCACCCACTGGCAGACCGCCTATTTTAAAAAAATGAATAGTCAGTTAGAAACCAAAGTAGTTAAGTACGAAATTGTGTTCAGCGCACGCTTGAGACAGACCCTCTATAACAACTTGAGTTAACTTGCATATGTACATATATATAAACATAATTTGAAATTATACCTGGTAGTACAACAAATGACCTCAATTCTGCAAAAACCACCTGAATTTACTGAAAATCACACCAGAGTTAATTCTTCACTGAAACACGGATAATATGTAACAGAAAACTTCAAAAATGGAGCATTCTCTGGATATTGTTCTTATTCTGGAGAGTGTTGCTATGCTTAATGCCGCATTCATTACCTTCACTTGCTATTATTTCATAACTAACTTTCCACCCTTATCATAATTGTCATGCCTCCTACTTCATTCAGCGTACTTACTATTGTTCAACATAAACCTCGCCGTCAGCCATTCAGTATGGAAAGTGTTTTTTATATCCTTTCTTTAATTTACCCGCTGAATAGTGCAGTGTTTCCCAGCCTCCATGGCAACATGAGTCGAATCTGCTTCCGCTACTCCTGCTTCCACTGCAAGTCAGATATTTCTACCTGTTGTTTCCATATTCATATATGAGCTCTTTTTATAGCGCAAACATCATACGTTCATACTTCGTGAAGGAGCATAAAGGACGAAATAAATAATGAATGCACACCCATCAAATCGTCTCCCGCCACTATCATATTCGCTTACAAGTTGAATGCAGTTTTCTGGTTTGCTCCGCTTCTACATTTTATCGATTAGTTAGTCTGGAACGTATCTAGATGCAATCCTGCATGTGCTCGCAGGTCACGAGCTTCGCATTAAAAGGCGTTCACCATCAGCGAATACGAAAAAAATAGTGGAGAAGTAGAACGACATGATATTAATCAGGTACCGAGTTAAGTGTCAGCACTGTCGTGAAAAGTGGTTTTTCAAAACAGTTCCCTTGCCATTTGTGAGTATGTCATTAGTGCAAGTTTTTCTCCAGCGCTCCGTTGCTAGGGCACATATATTTTAGTGTATTTTATTATGGAACCGCAAAGTGCTGGATCCACTGAACATGGAGTGGAGAAAATTCAATTAACGTACACATGCATGGTGAGTGCAGCGTGTGTCCTTTTTATCAGAGAAAAAATATTACTTCTGGGCCAGTTTTATCTTTTCTCCACGGAATCGAATTAACTCTTATTCTGAAGATTAAGTCTGGTGTCACTTTGCTTCCAGTAATTAGAAAAGTAAAAACATTGTACGTATATAGTCCTTTACATCATATGGTATTACTCTGGTCCCTTTACCTAATTCAATGTGGAGTTGCCTCAAATGATTGCGAGCTCAACAACGTTATAATCTTCGGTCATAACCTTCAGAAAATCATTCCAATTTTATATAAGTTAAATACAGATTACTCCGCCCAATATGTTTCGCTGCCACGATATTCTCTCTCTCTTATCGATTGAATTATGGTCACGTAACGAAGTTATCCTTACTTAGTCAAGAACGAAACTTTAACAAAACGGAAAATCGTTCGTAGTAACCCGCACCAATCGAAATTACTCCTGTAAGCAAAAGTGAGCAAAACTTTTCTATATAACGATATGCGTGCACAAGGCTTGCACGAATTAAGGATCCTAAAGCTGGTAGAACAAAACCAGAACAAGCGTAAATATAGTTTTCTGCAGGAGTAACACTACACGATTTAAGTGGCTCAGGAAAATGGAAAAAAAAATCTCGAAGGAGTCCACGCATTAATGGTGGTTAAATGCATAAAATGACGTGAAGCCAAATACAACCTCAATATTATAAAAGGTCCTTCTGGTCCAATGGAGCCTAAAGCAACATGAATGGAAATGCCTACTCAGATA
The DNA here is from genome assembly GCF_905115235.1 of Hermetia illucens. Classification (NCBI taxonomy): domain Eukaryota; kingdom Metazoa; phylum Arthropoda; class Insecta; order Diptera; family Stratiomyidae; genus Hermetia; species Hermetia illucens. Next base: position 23,930,093 of record NC_051853.1, read on the forward strand.
GACATCGAAATATTTGACTCACAACCAGAATTCAGGACAAACACAGCTTCGACGATTGCTTCCTGCAAAGTTTTACAAGCCGCCCTTTACCCTCGAGTTTTGTCCTGAAATTTTTTAGACTTGAAATGTTATTGTTCATGGAATATACCCTGAATGAAAGTGGTCGAAAAAGTCAGTCAAATCAAACTTCAGGAACAAAGAGATGAAACCATCCCTCGCTTTATATATGAAGGAACCGCAAGACTGTGACCTAAACCCCACTGTCTTCGATCTATACACCATGTCTCTACATGCTGGGTCTTCAAAGGTGCCCCGCACCAACAGGTAATACAAAGGAAGAAGTAGAAAAATCCTTAAGCCTTAAGCTACCGTGATGTCACAGGTTTGTAAAATGATAGCCTTCAAGAAAAATAAACTTACCATTGATGGTCACAACCGAGAACTGGTAAAGTCAGTCACCTTTCTTGATTAAGTTATAACACCCCCCCCCCCCTCCCCTAATCCACCAAGGACCACATTAATGACCGGTCAAAGGGCCAAAAGAGCAGCTAGTGCCTTAAACTTTTTTCTCAATTGAATGTAAGCGGGAACTGTTCAGGGAGGGTCTTCGTATATACCGAAGTTTGATCATACCTATCCTAGAATGTACTTAAAATCTGGGACTACATATCCATGAAACTGCCCCCTTTAACTGCTGCACATCTCAGAAGGTCTTCTAATTGAAACCATGCCTCACCTAAGAGCCTTGTCGAGTCCAAGTGCAAACGCCTAACAGAGACATTCTGAGCAGGAAAAGATCTATTCAAGATAAAAGAATAAAACCCGGTAGGTTTCCAGACTGTAAAAAGAAATCCAAATACAAACAATGGACTTTCGGAGGTACTATTCCAATGAATTTGTGACAACAAGGAAATAAATTGCTACCCAAAACCATCACAAACTTATACAGAAGTTGCTATTTAAAGGCAAGGTATGCCGCAAACCTTCTTTTATCACAGAATGGATCTGAGTACTGGCGACAGAACTACCATGCACCGTTGCACAAGATATCTGAAAGTTCATAAGGAAAAGGTGCAGTGACCGCGGTTTCGCGGCGGGGCCAAATAATGCATTCCATAATGTGCAATTACCCTCACTTTCGCGCAGATTGCTCATTATTGAATGCATTCGGGCGAATTGATCTTTACAGAGGGGAATGATTTGCCGCATCCGTAGGTGCACGCGAATGTTGCTCAACATAAACTCTCGGAATTCAAGGCTAGCGTAGCGGCATGGAGACCGGTCCGCGGAAGGACAGCTGATCAACGGACGGTGGGATTTAAAAATTTCGTTATTTTTGCTGGAGCGTTTAAAGAGGACTTGTCCAATCGCGTATACCAGAAGTGGTTTCTTGGTCTCCCGAATTTCAGCTTCGAGCATTCGTTAGTTACCTACTAGTTTCTTTTCAGAATTCTTCTAAGTGATATACTGGCTTGATGAATGCATTCCATCGTCGTAATAGGTAGACCCCCGTGGATCTTTTTGGTAAGAAGAGAGTTGAGTTTCACCAGCTAGTGGGGTATAGTTTTTGATATTGTTACGACGGGCGATCTTTTCTACTTTGTAATTACCAATTTGTGTTTGAAAACGACGATAATCAAGTTCTGGTAAATTTGTGCATGAGCCTGAGGCGGTAGGATGAAAAACGACAGAAATCAGCCTAGAGGACGTGATTAACGAACGGCAAAACGTATGTCAAAGTGGTGCTTGCTTTACTGCCGCTGATATGAATTTCCTCAGTTTCTCGCTGGAACAATTGTGTAGTGAATTTATGGTGAAGTTTTAGGTTCAAGCTGCGGGAAACCTTCCTCATTGAGTGTGCGACACACAGAAAATATCGCATTTGTAGCCTCCAACAATTTCTGGTCGGAGTGTATGCGAGACATTTTCCCGTTCGAGACTCTTTCCCGGACAGAAAACAAGAAAAACAAAAACAAAAAATATTTCGGCATATTTGTGCGTTAAATTCAGTAGGTTCTTATAATTCAGTATACATATATTTTCTTTCTTCCTTCTTGGGACAAGTAATTTCCTTCCTAAAAAAAACAAGTCGGGAAACCGGAAGCTGGACGCTTCAGGTACGAAAGGTTTTGTGCATTTCTTAGTACGTAGCACGTAATATATGCATATACAGTATTACGTGAGAATATCCACTTTCGGATGATATTGACATTTATAGCTCTGAATTTGCAAAGAAGCGACAACTTTGACGTATTATAACTTTGTTAGCAATAGTGCGATTTCCACCAAACTTGGTAACATCATGCTCTATGTTACACCCTATATTGTTGCGAAATTTCGTGGTCCTAGCATGAACTTAAGGGGGATTTTCCAGCGAATTACTAAAAATTATAGTAAAATACTATTATTAACTTTATTTGTGCAGATATCAGTGTGGAAGGTATTTCGGAGCTCAAGCACCATATGTTGGGTAGTTTCTGAGAATGGCCCCCGTAAAGAAATGGTCACTTTCAACCCCCCGCACTCCCCACCTTTCCAACAAATGTCAAAACTAAGACCGTTTTTGAAAAGTACTAACCAAGACCTTTAATTTGATACCCCACATGACTATATTTGATGAAAAAAAAAAAACTACACCCCCCTTTTGCATGTATGGGGACCCCCCCTTAAATTCGACGTAAGAGGATGTAACTCACGGTATGCGTGAGCGTTCACAGTGCCCACCTTTCTACCAAATTTGATGTCAATCGCTGTAACCGTTTCCAAGAAAAATGGGTGTGACGGACAGACAGACAGACAGACGGTAAACCGATTTTAATAAGGTTTTGTTTTTACACAAAACCTTAAAATCCCAATAATAGTTGGATTTTCATGAAACTTGGCATGTGTATGCACGAGGCTGTCCTCTATGTCGGTGCAAAATTTAGTACACTTTGGAGTAACTTAAGGGGAGTTTTTTAGTCAATTTCTAAAATTCCATTCAAGAAGAATCTAATTCTCCCTAGCCCTTTCTATGGTTTTGTGTAAACACAAAACCTTATTAAAATAGGTTTACTGTCTGTCTGTCTGTCTGTCTGTCTGTCTGTCCGTCTGTCTGTCTGTCTGTCTGTCTGTCTGTTCGTCACACGCATTTTTCTCGGAGACGGTTATAGCGATTGAGACCAAATTTGGTAGAAAGGTGGGAACTGTGAACGCTCACGCATACAGTGAATTACATCCTTTTACGTCGAATTTAAGGGGAGGTCCCCATACATGCAAAGGGGGGTGTAAAATTTTTTTTCATCAAATATAGTCATGTGGGATATCAAATTAAAGGTCTCGATTAGTACTTTTCAAAGCCGATCTTAGTTTTGACATTCGTTGGAAGGGTGGGGAGCGCGGGGGGTTGAATGTGATCACTTCTTTAAGGGGGCCATTCTGAGAAACTATCCAACCGAAAAATCTGAAAAAAATCAGGAGGCTGCCACTATATGGTGCCTGGGCTCCGAAATACCTTCCATGCCGATATCTGTTTAAATAAAGTTAATAATAGTATATTACTACAATTTTTTGTAATTGGTTAGAAACCACCCTTAAGTTCATCATAGTACCATGAAATTTTGGAATAATATAGGCTATAGTATAGAGCATGATCCTACCAAGTTTTGTGGAAATTGCACTATTACTAACAAAGTTATAATACCTCAAATTTGTTGCTTCTTTGAAAATTGAAGACTATGAATGTCACTATGTCACTATGAATATCACCCGAAAGTGGATACTCTCACATAATATATGGATATATTACGTGCTACGTACTAAGAAATACACAAAACCTTTCGAAGCGTCAAGCTTCCGGTTTCCCGACTTGTTCATATTTGATGTTGGTTAAATTGTTTTCATTCGCTAATAATATTAACCTGAGGGCGTGAAGCGTATGAGGTTGACCATTATCAACACAGGGCTTTCCATCAAATGATTTATTTAAAACGTTTTCTAGAAAATAGAGGGGAATGGAATTTTTAGCTATGTGACACCGAGCTATCCTGCACTCACCGCTCCTCAAATCTTTTTCTTCAGCCTTCCGTTCACAAACGGGGTCGGCTCGTGGTGATCGGTTTCGTCATTTTATTTTAACAAATGCCTGATCAGGATGTAATCTCGAGACCTTTAAATCCCCATCCAGCGCATCAAGCCACCATTGTTTTGACCGGCTTTTTGGTTGCTTACCATTGCTTTCGATGTTCTGACCAATACTGGTTGTTGAATTCTCGTTAGCGTGAATTACGTGACCACACCAGCGAAAACGCCTCTCTTCCAGTTTTTCCACGATCGGTGCAAACCCATATCGATCGCGGATATTCTCATTTCAGACGTAATCAAACCAGTGCAATGCAACATCTTCGTCCCCATTACCGCAAGACGCCGTTCATTGTCCTTTATAGTCGGCCAACACTCAGAACTATAGAGAGTGGCAGACGGACGACATTGCAGTAAATTTTAAATTTGGGACGTGCGCTGATACGTCGATCACAAAGAACACCAGTTGGGGAATGCCACTTCATCCAGGTTGCATTAATGCGTGAAACAATTTCATTACGCAGTTCTCCATTGGCTGATATCGTTGACTCGAGATTTTTAAATCGCTGAGTTCTGGCAATGGCACTAACCTGCCCTTCGAGATACTTAAATCGCTCAATTTTGGCAATGGCAGTAACCTGCCCAGAACTGAACGATTTCAATATCTCGGGTCAATGCTATAAGCCAATGGAGAACTACGTTATGCTCCTCACATAGGGAAACACAAAACCTTTTATACCTGAAGCGTCAAGCTTCCGGTTTCCCGACTTGTTTTATTTTTGTTTTATCTTATGATTTATTTATTTTATAGTTGAAATTTAGCTCTCAGGTCATAATTATTTTTCTCACGATTTTTTTTCGTTCATACTGAGTTTATAATATAGGATACCATGAATTTAAACTAAATTTTTTTTTAATTTGAAGACTTCCTTGCTAATATTCCTTGACCCCACAGAACATTACTAAGGTCATCCTCTAAATAATGGCCTGAGGATATCAAGGATGGGAGGGAACCTCGCGCCTCAATAATCATCTGAAGCAGAAGAAGCAATGATCGGAACTGTGATCCGTAGTGGATCTTCCCTCTTGATTGCGACACTTAAGGCTACACACGCGCGGTCGAGCGGTTTTTTTTTTCCAAGTTTAGGTTGCGTTCTGATATTTTTTCGTTAGGCCGTCGGATTTTGACGGTCAATTTCGCCTAGTTTTTAGGTTTCTGGGATAGCTTTTCTCTCTAGGTCGACTTCAGTCACTCAGAATGGTCGTTTGATCATCCTATTTTCTCGAACAAGGTCAAGAAAATTTATATCAACACAGATTCTCTACTTGCCTACCACAAAATAATGGATGAAGCGAAATTGCCCAATGTGAAAGCACTTCAGTTTATAGCATGTAGTGGTATTGTGGAGGCGCCACCAAAGTAGTCTAACTCACCACGAAGCGAAACCCACCCGCCTGAGTGGCTCGCCTATCTATTGGCAGCGGGTCCACGAGTGGCCATGCGGTCCGCAGAGCAATCAGAGAGGATTAGTTCCCGGATGTCAAAACCAATCCCCAAACTATAGTGCAAATTCAAGAAAATCCCGAAATTATAATATAAAAAGAAACCGAACTGCGGTTCCATGATTCCAACTCTCCCCAGTTCAGGTACAAGCTGAGGATCGACAACACAGGTCCCGAATTGCCAGAACCTAAAGATTCAAAACCTCGACAAAAAGACAATGAACAGCAGTAGCGGTGCTCCGCCGTAGCAGACGAATCACTTTCACTAGCCAGTCACTTCCAAATGGATCCAATCAGCAAGCTGCATCGCAACTCGAATTTGATTAAGCCAATACCAACAACTGCAAGGCTGAATCAGTTTCAGCCGGAGCTCACTTTAGGCGACCGCTCTCCGAGCCAATTACAGTTCGGCGAAGATAAGGTCAGAGTTGAGCTTCTGAATTCGCTGTGGTTGCAGCGACTTCCGAAAAGCACCCAAGCCATCTTAGTCCGCGCGGACTCCGGATCATTGGAAGCGCTGCTGACAAAGTCTACGAAGTGCATGCGCGCCCCGTTGGCAGTGAAGTGTCGTTAGAAGCCACAGGCAAAATTGCTGAGCTTTAGCAGATGACGGCAACCCTCACGGCTACTGTTTCCGAACTAGTAGCAACAGTAGGAGCTTTGCGTTCGGGTGGAAGGTCCCGAACTCGCTCGCGATCAGGTGACCGTGCGTCGGGGACTTCAAGGAGTCCTACAATTTGCTGGAACCACCGCATCTTTGCCGACAAAACAAAGAAATTTATCAGCGGTGCACATTCAACTCGTTGGAAGCTCCGCCGGAGGCTTCCCAGTCGCTCATTTCAGGTGGCGAACCGGGAACGAGTCTGTAACCTACCACCCGAACGCAAAGCTCCTACTATTGCTGCTAGTTTGAACATGGTCGCCGCGGTGGTTGGTATCATTCACTGAAGCTCAGAAATTTAGCCCGTGGCTTCCCATGACACTTCACTGGCCACGAGGCGCGCATGCACCGTCGGCGGCTGCCCAAAATGCATTGGCCCGCCGCGCATTAAATGGTAGCGACTTTGTGAGAAGAAAGAAGAAATGATCTCACTTACGCGATTACCAACCATTACGAATGTGGAGTCAAATGAAAGACACGTTCCACAAAGCGGGCTCTACAATCCTCGGGGACTCCAAGCCAGGTAAGCGGTACATCAACCGAGATACTGGTGATAATGATGATGTTAAAATGAAGGCCCATAAAAAGAAACACCTCTACCACAAGTTTCTCGACGATAAAACACTGACCAATTGGCAAATTTACTAGAATGCCAACCGAGAAGGAACGAAAGCGGTCGCTGTCACCCGAGCGAACCATTACAAAAATCTTCACAATAAACTGGAGATAGCGAGAGAGATCCGTATCGGATTGCCAAAAGCCGAAATGAACGCACACAGGACATCGAACACTTTTATTGCGTTAATGACAAGAACGGTAGTTTGCTTACCAACCGTCGAGCCGCAACGGATAGTTGGCGACAATACTATGAGCAGATTTCAACTGAAGAATTTGTTCATCGTCCACTTCCTCAATAACTGCAACACTTGGACCAGTTTCACCTGTCAGCGCAACTGAAGTCGAGGAGGCAATAAAACGAATGAAATCGGAGAAAGCCACAGAATCTGGCGACATCGCATCTGAGCTCTGGAAAGCGAAGAGCTGGGACCCAACACTGTGGCTCAGTGAATTATTTAACCGGGTTCTTCAGGAAGGAAGAACACCATCTGACTGACAAGTAAGTACCACTGTTCCAATATGGAAAAAGAAAGGTAGTCCAGCAAAATGTTCAAATTACCGTCCGATCCGGTTACTTTCCCATACCGTGAAGATTTTTGAATGCATGCTTCACAACCGTATTCACGAAATCGCTGAAATAACCGTAAATCAAGGGGGATTTGTGTATCAAAACCGCTTCGTGTTTCACTTCTTTTTGTTCTTGTAATGGGCACCGTCACACGGGACATCCAACGTCCAGCGCCGTATACACTGCTTTATGCAGATAATGTTTTCCTAGCGTCTAAGAGCAAAAATGATCTCGAGCAACCTGTCCAAAAATGGAATAATCATCTCATGCAACACATCTCAACCTGGATGAAGTGACGTTCCACAACTGGTGTTCTTTGTGATCGACGAACGTCTCAAATCTAAAATTTACAGCAATGTCGTCTGTCCTGTCGCTCTCTATGGTTCTGAGTGTTGGCCGACTATAATAGACAACGGACGGCGTCTGAAAACGTCTGGAAACGGAGACTAGTGGCATGACACATTTCGATCACATCCGAAATGAGGATATCCGCGATCGATATGGAGTTACACCGTTAGTGGGAAAACTGCGAGAGAGGTGTCTTCGATGGTATGGTCACGTAATTCGCAGTAACTAGAATTCCCTTGACAAGATTTAGTGTGAACATCAAAGTCGATGGTAAACGACGAAAAAGCCGACCGAAACAACTGTGGCTTGATGCGCTGGATGGGGATTTAAAAGCCTCGTAACTGCATCCAGATCACGCATTTAATACAGGCCAAAAGCCGGCCAAAACAACGGTGGTTTGATACGGTGGATGAGAATTTGAAAGCTTCGCGATTGCATCCTGATCAAGTTTTTGATAGAACCAAATTGCGAAACCGATCAAGACGAGCTGACCCACGTTATGAACGGGACAAAGGCTAAAGAAAACGAAGAAACTGTATCCACTTGTTTGACCCATTATTGTACATTATATCAATCAGTCCTATAACCGTCAGAAATAGCAGGATGGATCCTACTTCTGGGTGGTTTAACCTTTGCGTCTGATATTAGATGCGTTACGCTCCCATGTGTGCGTTCCTCCTGTACACAAGCGCGAACATTTTCTCACAATTTCATTGGAGACTTCCCTGCCTATCACAATAAAGTACATAGGTTGCTCCTATGAGTATTCACTCTCCTGAATTGGTTACAAAGACGAGGGAGAAAGTTAATATCAGTATTTTGTAAAATTTTCAAAATTTACTACGAACCCCCTTAAGTTCATCCCAGATCCGCAATAAGATAAGCTTGAGTAGCGAGCATCATATTGGAAAGTTTGTTGGAAATCCTACTATTATTAACAAAGTTATAGTAAGTCACAGTTGCCCCTTTCTCGTCATATTACTACCCCCCACAAGATAAAATGCACAAGTCGAATTGAATATCGAAAATATGTATATATGCATAAAACCTATATCTATAATTAGAACAAACAAAACCTGAGGCGCCGAGCTTCCGTTTTTCGACTTATTTATGACTATATTGAGGAGATGAAGGAAATTAGGCAACTTTCGTTGGAAACACAAAAAAACAACTTATTTTCGTGACAATATGCTTGTATCTTCAATAAGAGAAATTGAATTTTCTTTTTGACTCATATGATCAATCATACATTTTCTATCCTTCTGTCTATAGACAAGCCTCTTATCGAACCTTACACTTATTAAATATGCATTAAAAGTGAATTTTTAACATTTATTGATTCCATCAAATCGAATCCAATTGAACAACATTCAACAAAAAAGTTGTTGAAAAAAAGTTTTAACTTTCGTGGCAACATTTCATAGTTTTCGAAATTCCAATGAATGAATATATTGGAAAATCATTCATTTTCCTATTGAGGTGAAATCGTTACCCTCTTAGGCGGAAATCCGGATTACACTCGACCGTTTGGAAGTATGTAGCCCATGACCACACTTTACTCGAATGGTACTTATGTAACCCCACGTGTAACAAATTTATAAATTATTCAATGACAGTAATTACATTTGGAATATGATACCGTTTGGATAATTGCTCGATAATTGGCCATCATCATAATAGGCTTATTTATATCCATAATTAATCATGTAAAATAAAGGGATAATACCCTGGAACGTTTAGATAATGTGTGAGAATTATTAGCAAAGTAATGTAGTTATCAGTGCTTAATCCACAGCATTGATAACTACTAATTGATATCCCTCATTAGACGGGGTTTTGGAGTCCAAAGGGGAGTAAGTCATTTGCAATTTTGAGTGCTTGTACCTCACTATATCATATGTGAAAACCACGGAAAATATTCAATTTTCAAAATCCCTGGTTGAAAATGCTATCCTTAGCTTTAACTGGCGACTCATGGTATGCAGAGTACTTACAAAATTAAAGACTTGGGAGATGCGTTCTTGACTCAAAAATAACAACTGGATAACTTAGTCACCCAGTCTTGACACCCACAATCTCTCCTTAGTGTAAAAAGTTGTAAGGTGGAGCCTTTCGCCAAAATGAACTTATAGTGAACAACTAAGTGATCTGATCAATCTAATTATTCAAATTTCTATTTGATATACTATCCACGAACTTACTCAATCCTTTTAAACGGTGAGATGTAATCTAATGTACGAGTAATGATTATTCATCCACAGAAAACTCAATATTATTAAGAAACTTGAAGTAGGCTACGCTGAAAAACATGGTAAACTGCAACTACAATAAAATCGAATTTTTCATTGCCCTCCACCCGGTAATCAATTATAGTATTAAAGTCATTGGCTTATAAACCACAGTCTTCAGTAAGTTTTCTTGAATGGTGCAAGCTAAGAGCTGCCTTTTTAAGTGAAAAATGCAAACATTTGTGCCGTCTGAGTTAGTTAACAGCGGTCAAAGGGTAGTATAGGTCCCAGAGCGAAACGTGGAGTGGTACCCATAATGGAGGATAAAACCTGGAACACACCTGCTGAACCAACATCAACGACTCTACTACCAAACCCTATCTCCACCTCCTTAGACGATCGCTGGGAGTTTAATGAAAAACTGCAGACGGAGAAGTATGCAGGCAAGTCTCCCGTGCCTAAAAACGAGACAAATTGTACCAACTGATCCCCCCATTGGTTGTTGAGTAGGACTGGCAACCCTACATGGAAAACCGATGTTACGAAGTCACATAAGGAGCCTCGAGTAAACCATGTGCTCGCAATAGGTTTCCTGTCAGCCAAAAAATTAACTCCGTTGCTATCCGCTTTGAAAATATAAGCGAACGACTATGCATTCCGCATTTCTAAGACAAATTTAGATATATAAGCCTCGTTAAAGTTCACGCCCATACAGAGGACACGGCAGAGTCGGACAAAGATACTTTCTTCGGCACAGTAAAACGAACCCATGAAGTCTGTTCCAGGAATGATATCAAAATAATACTTGGGGATTTTAGCATCCAAATAGGGACGGAACCCGTATTCAGGCGATGCGCTGGCTCCCATAGCTTACGTAAGGATAGTAATGATAATGGACTGCGGATTACTAAAATAGCAGTGTGACACGAAGTGGTTGTGGGAAGTACTTAGTTTGGGCGGAAATCGGTCCACAAACAAATGTGAGCCTATCCAGACGAGACCACTTTCAACCAAATTGACCACGAGTAAAGTCGCCTTCTCAAAGAAAACGGAGATTTATCACGAACTCCATCGAGCGGAGAAAATGGAAACCTGGAAGAACCAACAGGTCTGTGAATTCGAAAAGTACAGGGAGCAACCGCACCATGGAGCAAGGAAGTTTCACCAACAAGTCAGCAGGATACACCTCGATATTCGAGAGAAGGAGCAAATCTGATTTCCAACAGAATTTTGATGAATTGCTTAACAACCAGAATATCGACGAATTATACTGCCACCACCAAATATAGAAGAACTACCGATTTGGCAACATACCCGTGCATGTGCACAAGGAAAAGCCAAGGAAAGAGACCTCGGAGGAGGCATCGGGTGGAAAACTTACCGAGGTCCCTGAAGAAGTCGCGGAAGCCATAGAGGCGGAAAGAACGGGATCAACCAGGGAAATAGACCTGCTGCCCAGTGAAGAGCAGAAGCTGGACGACCTAGACCTAGGACTGCTAGGGCTCGGGGTGGACAGCGACGCGCAGGAAAGCGCCATGTCGGAGGAGGAGGGTGACACTCCGACAGTGGAGAAGAGCTCCAAACAATAACGGAGCCAATGGCCAGCACTAGGATAGCCCAGATAAACCTCCACCATGCGAGAGCTGCATCTGCAGTGATTGCAAGGGCAAATTCCAAGGAGAACATTGGAATAGTGCTGGCTCAGGAGCCCTGGGTGTACCGGGGGCAGATTCGCGGTCTGCAAGGAGGAGACATGCAGGTAATTTGGGACTCGTCTTGTGAAAACCCAAGAGCTTGCATAATTCTCAAACGTAATCTAAAATACATATGTCTTTCAGAGTTCTTAACCGGGGACCTTGTGGCTATCCAAGTCTCATTGGAAGCCGGGAGGAGCACTCGAAAGGTAGTGGTAGCATCGGGATACTTCCCAGGAGACGAGAGCCGGGCTCCACCGGAACAAGTCGCAAAGCTGACGGAGTATTGCGAGGAGAGGGCGTTACCACTTCTTCTCGGCTGCGATGCCAACGCCCACCACGTAGTGTGGGGAAGCAGTGACACTAATCGTAGAGGTGAGTACCTTCTCGAATTTATTCTTAGTAATAAGTTAGAAATATACAACGTAGGGAACACTCCAACATTTGTGACCAGCACCAGACAAGAGGTACTAGATATAACTCTAGGAAATACCCTAATGAATGGGATGGTCAGGAATTGGAGGGTGTCGGATGAACCCTCAATGTCTGATCACAGGATAATCAGATTCGACATTGAGGGTAACTCCGAAATAAAAAGAATAATAAGGAATCCCAAGAGAACGGATTGGGAATCCTACACAATGCACCTGAGCAACAACATTGCCCACCTTCAAGGGAGCGGTGACATCAGGAGCGAATTAGAATTAGAAACGGTGGTGGAAGACCTCAACACAATTGTCATTGACGCATATGAGGCCAGCTGTCCGGCCAAGACAGTCAAGTCATCAAGGGATGTACCATAGTGGAACAGAAACTTAGCCAGAATGAGAACGGAGGTACGAAAACTCTTTAACCGGGCAAAACGAACCGGGGACTGGCGGAGGTATAAAAATGCACTGACTGCGTATAGCAACGCCATCAGGGAAGCGAAACGGAACAGCTTTAGGGAATTCTGTGAAGGGATTGAACAGATCACAGAAGCAACTAGGCTGTACAAGGCTGTAGCCAAAGACGGGAGAATATTCTCTGTCTGCTTGAAAAAGGAAGATGGGACATTCACCGAGAATGAGGAGGACAGGGTACACCTGCTTCTCAGAACTCATTTCCCGGGGTCCTACCCCTCGGCGGCAGGCGACAATAATCTGCCTGACACCCCAACAACGAATAAAAGGGGAAGGAAAGAGAGCTGGAAACTAGCAAAAGAGGTATGCTCAGAAGCCAGGCTAAGATGGGCAGTGGGAACCTTTTAACCAATGAAATCTCCCGGAGCAGATGGCATTTTCCCTGCACTTATCCAGAGAGGCCTAGGAATTATCCTGGAGTCTCTTCTGAGGGTGGTAAGGGGGAGCATAGCACTGGGTTACATACCAAGGGCATGGAGACGGGCAAAAGTGGTCTTTATTCCGAAGGCGGGTAAAAAGGATCCTTTTCACCCTAAATCTTTCAGACCAATCTGCCTAACATCGTTCGTACTCAAAACGGTGGAGAAGGTCATAGACAACTATATTAGAACTAACGTTCTAAAGCGTAATCCCTTACATCACTGTCAACACGCATACCGGGCAGGTAGGTCAACTGAAACTGCTCTGTATCAGCTGACAGAGGTACTACGGGACGCCATTGAAACAAAAGAAATTGCACTGTGCGCGTTTTTGGATATCGAAGGCGCATTCGACAACACATCGCACACAGAGATACAGGACGCCCTGAGCCGCAAAGGAGTGGGAAACACCCTGGCACTCTGGATGGGCAAAATGCTAGAAAGCAGACAAATAGAGGTACAAACAGGTACAAATTCTATTATCATGAACACCACTCAAGGCTGTCCACAGGGCGGAGTACTATCGCCGCTGATGTGGAGTATGGTAGTGGACGAACTCCTGGACGTGTTAACTAATACTGGAATACAAGTCCAGGGCTACGCGGACGACATTGTTCTAATCTGTAGGGGCAAATATGAAGATACCCTATGTGATAGAATCCAAACTGGATTAAGGGTTACTAGTGCCTGGTGCAGGAAGGTGGGACTGCGGATCAACCCAACCAAAACCACCATAGTACCATTCACTAGGAGGCGTAAGCTGGATCACCTGAAAGCCATAACATTACATGATATGGAGGTGAAACGAGAAACAGAGATCAAATACTTGGGAATCACGCTAGACCAAAAATTACTCTGGAAGACACATGTCGGAAACACTTGTTGGAAAGCCACGAGGGCTCTGATGACTTGCAGATCCATAGCAGGAAAAAAATGGGGGTGTAGCCCGAAGATACTACTTTGGATATATACTGCAATAGTAAGACCAATGATTACCTACGGAGCGGTAATCTGGGCAGAAAGAACCCAACTCAGCACACAAGCCAGGGAATTACATAAGCTCCAAAGGCTGGCTTGCGTGTGTATCAGTGGGGCAATGAGGACATGCCCAACGGCATCCCTGGAGGTCCTTCTGGGATTAACCCCTCTCCATCTGCACATACAGATGCAGGCAAGGAGATCAATATTCAGGATGGCCGGTAGCATGAGTGAGGCGGGGAGCTGCCTAAATCGAAGGAAGATTGACATCCTTTCTAGGCGGTATCCCGAATTACTGATACCGAGGGACAACATGACAACGAGGTTTCACTTCGATAAGAAGTTTGAAACACGTTGGAGTAACAAGACAAACTGGGAAAGCGTGGCTGCGACATACGGCTTAAACCAGCAACTGATTACTTGGTACACTGACGGATCCCTCACAGCAGAGGGAGCGGGTGCCGGTGTCATTGGTCCAAGGAAAATGTACTTTGAGCCAATGGGCAGGTATACTAGCATATTCCAGGCGGAAATTTACGCCATAGACAAATGTGCCTCCTTTAATCTGCAAAGGAACTACAGGGGGCAGAATATAGCTATTCTCACCGATAGCCAAGCAGCGATCAAGGCACTTAGGTCCAACCAGGTGAACTCTAAACTGGTATGGGAATGCCTTGAGAGACTGAATACACTCGGCTCGTCCAACAAGGTCTGGATACTTTGGATTCCAGTCCATGCTGGGCTGGAAGGCAATGAGGCAGCGGATGAACTAGCCAAGAAGGGAGCAGGGATGCCTTTATACGGGCCAGAACCCTTCTGTGGAATCGGAAACGGTTTCATGGCTATGAATCTAAGAAACGAAGAAAAACGGTTGAGGGAACTATATTGGGCGGGCCTACCAGGGATGGAGCAGTCCAGGGTGCTTATTGGGGGATACGAACCCATGCGCACAAAGGATTGCCTAAACCTCACCAAAAAGAACCTCCGAATCATAGTGGGAATTCTCACTGGTCATTGTCGGCTGAACTACCACCTAGGGAAGCTAGGGATATCTACGGACACTGCCTGCAGGTTCTGTGAGGAGGAGGACGAAACCTCTATGCACGTCCTGGGACAGTGTCCAGCACTTGTGCAAAGTAGGTCGATACATCTGGGAGAACACTTAATACCAGATGCAAAGCTGAAACTTCTGGAAGTGGGGAACATACTAAAGTTCCTAACGGTTACTGGCCTGCTTGAGATACTATGATCAACAGGTACACTATAACCAGTAAAAGGGGCACAATAGTTCTTCAAGGACGCGGTGCGACTTTCCCTTAACAAAATAATAAATAAAATATAGAAGAAACAGTCCGCGCAATTCATCGGCTTAAAAATCATAAGCCGTCAGAAGTCGATGGAATTACAGCCGGATTGGTTACCAACTACACCAAATGGTTCATTAACTTATACTGAAAGCGATGACTGATGACTGGCAATGATGCATTCTGTGTCCCATACATAAAAACAGAGATATGACACGGTGCAGCAATTCTAGAAATATCACGTTACTGAGAACTATCTATAAGATATTCTCCACTCTCTTGCAAGGTCGAATAGCCCCATACGCAGAACAACATTGGTCCATACCAAAGGGGCTTCACTCCAGGCAAATCAGCAACAGATCAAATTTTCTCTCTGCGCCAAGCGAAGGAAAAACTGTTGAAGTGTGGATATCAATTGCACCATGTTTTCACTGACTTTAAAGCCGCCTAGATAGCATATAACCATAGCCTACATAACGACGAAATCTATGACCGGCAGGTTGTGGATAAAATCCGGCACAATAGGTTGCGGTGGGCGGGTCACCTAATCCGTATGGATGAGGATAATCCGTGTCTATAAGAGCAATATATACAGTAGAAAAAGAAGACGACGCACACCCTGCCTGCGGTGGAACTGTGGCGTAGGCTAGGATGCCAGGCACCTTTTAGGGATATCGAACTGGTGGACTTCGGCACAAAACCGAAATGTCTGGACTTGCTTATTAAGGCAGGCCTAGACCGGATACCGATTGATGCATCGTTGATGATGATGATTCCAGAGACAGATATTGGCGGCACGAGAGGCTTGTTCGCAATTAACGGTGATTCAACTGATAAGCGAAATATTTCAATATTTAACTAACAGTCGGAAAAGTCGGTGACATCCTCCAAGCTGATGAGTCAATGCGGGCACGAACCGGAGGGTATGAAGGGCTCAGACAGAACATCCCCCTAGGAATATAGAGATAAACGTGCGGAACGGCGTACTTGGATGTCGCTTGTGGGTAGAACCTACTCACACTAATTATCAGTCGCGATAATTCTAGCTTAACCTCTATTCTAAATTGAGTAAGATTGGGGACTCCTGTGACAAAACCCAGAACCAGAAAGTCATAAGTCAGATCCATGCGAATTATATCTACACGGGGCACTTGCCAGTAGGAAAACATATCGCCTGACTTGGCATTTCCTATTGTAGGCATTACTATAGTTCCTCCGAGGAAGGCAAGATCCTCATGAAGTTCATTTGCAATTGCCCAGCTCTAGCTAAAACCAAACAAGGCAAACTAGACAAACTGTTCTTTGGTGGCCCCAAAAACATCTTTAACTGAAGGGTAAGAGAATTATTTTCTTTGGTGAAATCTGCGGGGTGCCTCTAGGATTCTCACCCCACAAGATTTTACTTCAGAAACTATGGTACCCAAACTGCGCTAATTATACACCGCTACGCAGAGGGACCACTTTCATCTTTCTGCTTGCCATGGAGATTCCATTTTCGAGGCCCCGAAATAGGGAAAATCCCTCTTGGACTGAAGTCAGCAGCGAAAACAGCGATATGTACATTTTCTCATGGACCCTATGATCCCCATATAGAGCTCATGGTACGCAACAGTTCGGTTAGCGGTTGCGTTCCTCGAGCCATGTTCACATATAGCGCTGACATTACCGCGCTGAAGGACATACGATAGACAAGAACGACATTTTAGGAAAGAACAGTTTCAAAATATATTGCAGTTACCATGCGAATCGCTTAAAGCTTGCAACAGATTTCTAAGTAAAAAAATAAGCCTACTGTCACCAATTTTGAAGTAAGTTGTGAGTTGCTATGAACTTTGCCCATACAAGGTAAAGACTATAATACCTTGAGTCTATATTTGATTGCAAGGAGGCAAAAGGAACCCTCAACAATTACCCCACATATATGGTCAAATTTGTGCTTGGGAACTTCGACAGCAAGATAGGAAAGGAGCTCATACTCAACCGATTTTTGGTTATCCATAGCCGACTTGACACAGCCGATGATAACGGATTAGGAACTGTCTAAATATGTAGCAGCGTCGCAAGAAATCGTCACTGGAAATATTACTAATCCTAACGTGATAAAGAGACCAATCAAGTTTCTGATCAAATGATTATATTAGAGCGAACCGGGTCATTTGATGCGCTGCAATGAATGATCATAACCCATACTGGGGAGGTTTTAGACAAAGTGATGCACAACAGACTTCTTCCATCTATCAAGCTTGGAGGTGGCTACGAGAACGGCAGTATAGATTTCGGCGACGCGATACCAATGGCCATGAATCTTAATTTCTTGGGGCGATATCTGTTTATAAGTGTTGAACAGGGCTTCAATTAAAGATACTTCGGGTAGCTTCTTAGTTCGGTAAATCGGGAGTTACATCACGAAAAGTCTTCACTGGTAAGTTACTAACAGTTCGGTATTCGGACCCCTGCATTGATGGATTTCGCAAATTACTAGCGATGGCTATAGTTGTAAAGCACCCCGAAAATGTGGAATTATACAGAAATTAAACTATTCATACCAGCAACTTATGATTGCGTATGGTCAATTGGACCTGGCGGACAAAAAACACAAGGCGATCCATATTACCAATTGCATGCAAAACAATAAGGGCAACATCCGCGTCGACAATCCCAAGGTTGCCTCAGAATCAATCATTAAATCCTTGGAGGTAATGGGTGGGATACTTGAACTATGCCACAAAAGATAGCTGATGTCTAGCTCGGACGATTCCTAAGGTCCAAAATATTGCTGTTTTGCAGAGGTAATGAAATCCACACTGCGATGAAACGCGGTTCTGGTTTGCAGCGCGTATCGAACAGCATCAGGAGAGGCAATATGGGTCATAGCAGGAATGACCCCAGGCGAATTAGGCACATTACCTATGCTAGAGAAAAGGAAGGCGAATCCATCCGCGGTGACTGTGGACTTCCAAAAAACCAATACGGAAGATGGCAGCAAGGATGGGATGCTTCCGAAAGCACCTTTGGACTCACGCAGTGTTCAAGTGTATAGAGAAATAGGCCCAGCGAAAACACAGAGAATTACATTACCTAACAGAATTCCTTACGAGACAGAGTGTTTGTAGGAAATGTTTGCATTACTTTGGATTGGACGAGTTTCTCAACTGTTCCGGTTGCCCCGGATGCGCTACTTCACCCATGGACTTGGAGTAAATGAGATTACATTGTCCGAGATTCATGGAGAAGAGAGAGAGAAGGAGGTAAACCAACGTCTTCGCCATAAACATCCAATCCCACAAACTCGAGGAGATGATGCTGAATTCATAAGCAGATTGCAAGAAAGTCTAAGATAGCCATGAATGAATAGATACTACAGAAATTATAACGAGCTTAGAAGATATGGGTATAAGAGAGGGGAGACAGTTTTAAGGGGTGAAGGTAGGTGTAGGTGTAGGTTAGGACACCAGACAGCTCTTATAGATATCTAATTGGTGGACCTCGGCGCAAAACCGGGATGTCTGGAGTTCCTTATTAAGGCAGGCCTAGACCGGACACCGGTTGTTGCGCCGTTAATGATGATGATGATGCCTTTAACAACAACATTCAGAACGAGACCGTACCCAGTCGACATATTATGACCTATAACCTGCACGACTCTTTCAATGATAACGGATTGTGAAGTATCCAATTAATGTCGTCGTTATAACTCCAAGAAGCGAAACGCCACGGAATGTCAGGTTAATATTAATAAAGGCAAAATGGCTCTTTCATAAGTGCCAGCATAAACAACTTTAAAAGAAATCAAACAAGTCGGGAAACCGGAAGCTGGACGCTTCAGGTACGAAAGGTTTTGTGTATTTCTTAGTACGTAGCACGTAATATATTCATATATTATGTGAGAATATCCACTTTCGGATGATATTGACATTCATAGTTTTGAATTTGCGAAGAAGCCACAACTTTGACTTATTATAATTTTGTTAGTAATAGTGCGATTTCCACCAAACTTGGTAAGATCATGCTCTATGTTATACTCTATATTATTGTGAAATTTCGTCGTGCTAGAATGAACTTAAGGGGGGTTTTGCAGTCAATTATTAAAAATTATGGTAATATACTATTATTAACTTTATTTGTACAGATATCACTATGGAAGGTATTTCGGAGCCCAGGCGCTATATAGTGGCAGCCTCCTGATTTTTTTCAGATTTTTCGGCTTGGTAGTTTCTGACAATGGCCCCCTTAAAGGAATGATCACTTTCAACCCCCCGCACTCCCCACCTTTTCAACAAATGTCAAAACTAAGACCGGCTTCGGAAAGTACTAACTGAGACCTTTCATTTGATACCCCACATGACTATATTTGATGAAAAAACAATTTACACCCCCCTTTTGCATGTATGGGGACCCCCCCCTTAAATTCAACATAAAAGGATGTAACTCACTCTATGCGTGAGCGTTCACAGTTCCCACCTTTCTACCAAATTTAGTGTCAATCGCTTCAACCGTCTCCGAGAAAAATGCTTGTGACGGACAGACAGACAGACAGACAGACAGACAGACAGACGGTAAACCGATTTTAATAAGGTTTTGTGTTTACACAAAACCTTAAAAAGGAGCCAGAACGAAAACTTTAATGATGAACTGCACTACATTACGCTTGCTGTCCCTACCAGCATTTTACATAGGAAAGATGCCGGAGAAGGTGATCTACAACAAGCTAACCTGCGGTCTATGCGATAGCAATGGTCATGGATGTTGCTCGGGAGTGATGGTAATGTATTTCAAGAACGCCTTTAATTCGGCCAACTGGGTTTGGTTTAAGAGCACCTTGGCTCAATTGTATATCCGTGACTACTTACCTCGGAGTTATCTCACGGAGAGAAGGGCCCTCTAGTACGAAACGAATGACTAAGGGAAAGAATACATTGCAATAGGAGGTGTCTCCCAAGATTCCGTATTGGGATCCCTGTTCTGAAAGCTCATATGTGAAAGAATAGAAACGTTGATTGATTTCGCACAAGGTCCAGCGATGTTTATAATTGTAGATTATTCTGACAGTGTGGAATTATACGGAAATAAAACCATTCATACCAGCAAATTATGGTTACAAATAGTCAATGGTACCTGGTGGACAAAAAGACAATGGCGGTCTGTATTTTCAATTGCAGGTCGAACAATACGTGCAACATCCGGGTCGACAAGCATGGGATAGAGATGGGATGAGATAATGGTTTCGATACCTGGACTATGCATAAAGAAGGCCAGCAAAAGGGATTTCTGTTCCCACAGGATGCTTCGCAGAGGTGATGAAATCCACGCTGCAGTCAATCGTGGAGCGACTGTGTAGCACATATAGGATAGCATAAGGGAAGGGCGTCCGCCCGCACAGCTCAAAAGGTTAGAGCGTAGGCCTGTCTTAGCGGAAGGTGGCGGTTCAAATTTCACTTCTGGCAGAGGAATTTGTTCGTTTGTTTGTTTGTTGGATGCCAGTCGACTCAGCTGTAAATGCCAACGATTATTTGTATATAAGGGAAGGCATTGTCATGGGGGTGATAACCCCTAGCGAATTCATTATTGCATTGTCTTCACCAGAGAAACCAGGCACACCATTCGAGTTAACTGCAGACTTCCAAAAACCAATTGGAAGGAACTTTAGAGAAGATGACAGCATCAGCGCGATAATTCGCAGAGAAGAGGGAAGAGAACTTTGTATTCATGCATAGATCAAGTGCAAAGAGAAATGAGTCCAGCGAGGACAAAGATAATATTATTACCCCCTGACACAATTCCTTACGGGACAGAGTGTTTATAGGAAATATTTGCATCACTTTGGATTGGATGAGTTTCTCGACTATTGCGGTTGCACCGAATGCACTGCTTCACCTGAGACCCGGAGCATATTATATTTCATTGCCCGATATTTATGCAGGAGAAAAAAGAAGTTAAGCGGATCCCATCGTCATTCATATCCGGCCCCACAGACTCACAGAAGAGATGCTGAGTTCAGAGGAGAATTTGATCGCAAGAAGTGCCACCATAAACGGGATCCAGAAAAATCTTTAATCTTTATCTTTAGCTCGGAGGACATGGGTAGTAGAGAACGGGGATGACTTTAATAAGTGACACTCCGACACATTCCTGCAACTTGGCATCAAGTATTGTCCGCTATTCGACTTGAAGGGATAGCCTAATACGCTGAGAATATAACTGACCCACATCTACAAGTTTTCCCCTCAGACAAATCTTCCACCGATCATTTTCTGTGGCAGCCGATGAAAAGCTTCAATACCGTCAGAAATCTGAATCCTTTATAAAAGTGTTAAGACCGTCTTTTAGAGCATGACTAGCGTCAAATTTTACACGAGAACCAAATAATTAAACGAATTAGACTAATTAGGCGAGGTATCACCAATACACAAGCCCCAATTAAAGCAGTCGGATCACTGTCAGCAGTACTGAATATCTCGAATGGACTGGGGTAGGGAGGTGCACTATCGGACACCCTCTTTAAGTAGCAATTGGGAAAAGTGTTTCGAAACTCAAAAGTAAGAATGGAACTAAAACCGTCATTAGGCCCCCATTATTGCGGCCCATGCTGATGATGTTGATTGAGTGTGTATGAACGGATATGTCTCACATGACTGCAGATCAACGAAAGAAAAATCAAATTTATGGATTCAGCTGATAACACAGCTTGAAAGGATGAACGCTGCATTGCTAGGATGAGAAAAATGTTGCTGTACAAGACCATGTTCATGAATATTGTCACGAATTCTCCGGAAACTTGTGTCATAAACAAACTAATCCGCGAATTCCTATCCTCGTTTTTGTGGTAGATTCCCGGAGAATCTCTGCTCCTTACATGAGGATGGACGCTTCCGATGCGTGTGTAATGACGAAGCCTTTGAAAAATATCATCCCTGTAGAAGCATATATAGAAGGATCAACAAGCTGCCTTAAACTGATCACTAGTTGCAATCCACTAGGACAAGGAAGACCCTGCACGGAAATTCAACAAAGCCATACAGAAATTGATGAGCATAACGAGCTGAACGACCTAAATTTCAAAGCGAGACGTCTAGAACTTTCATTTGGGGTAGGCCCAGACCCACATTGAAGCGTCATTGATGTTTAACTTCAATTGCAGCAATATTTACCTGAAAACTTGAATCTCGTTTTGTCTATTTGTGCAATTTTTTGAGCCAAACAAGACCGCTTCATGAGGAGGCATTTTTCTGAAACAAGTATGCGCTCAACGATTCAATGCAGGTGACATGATAGTTGCGGGGCAGACGCTACTGAATTAAGGCGATGAAGCGATGGGAACCTAGCTCTGGAGAATGAAGTAGACAAAATATCGGATATCATTCAATTCAGCTGTAAATGAATGCCTAAGTCAAATCAGAATAGTTATCCTGGCCAACTGCTGACCACATTTCAAGTGAAGTGTTCTTACACGTTTCAAGGTCAAGGTTAAAGTTAGGCTGGTGAGCCATCGACCATTAAAGAAGATGTATATGCATTTGAGAAAAAAATACCATTAAAATCATAATTGAGTTCAGCAGGTCGTGGTTTCCAGTGCAAATTTCTAAACTCAGTTGAAAACGAAAACTACAGCTTTTTCATATAACATCAAAGTCAGAATTCAATTTGAACAACAACAACGACCCTCCTGAAATTTAAACTGCTGGTAGTGATCACGCAACCAACAGGAACTAACTCTGACTACGACTTCAATAACTGCCTCAATTGAATCTAAATAGGAATCAAGTATTAAAGTTTTCTCGGTCACTCAAATCATTTAATCCTATCAGTCAATCTGAAAAGCACTTAATTGCTTGAAAGTCTGGGAAATGCATATCTTATTTTTTTTATCACCAACAGGTTGCATAAGTTCATTTAGACGTTCTTAAAATGGAGCCCACAGATGGTAACCAGTCAATTATTCTTAAGTTTTCAAGATCCTAACCAAAGATATTTTTCCCGGAATCTTCTTCTCACATTTGTTTATATATACTTGATAAATTACAAATAATGAATTAAAACTTTACTATCAAGGATATAGAAGCGGATTACGCAATAAATCTAACCATTAACAGAAGTCATTTTAAAAATATCGCCAACTCATCTCCATCTATTTGGTATCAACTTCGCGGTGCCTATTTTTAATTTTATATAACTTGTTCAGTCCCTCGATCCTCCTCTTTTACATCAAAAAGACCTGGTCCGCCAATATTCATACGAACACGCTAAGGCTCTGATTATTATTTCCCGGGATTACATCATATGAATTCCATTAATTACATCCTTTGCATGACTTTTCAAAAATAGCAAATATTTGCGATATCAATCCACGAATACGTCCAGCCAACATTGCTTGCAGCTCCCATCCTCAAATGTTACGTCCTTGCTTTCATTACATTACATCACCGAAAGTCCAACAAAACCCATGTAGGCTACCAACCAAGTATCAACCCTTTCAACAATTGCCTAACATTACCTCCGATTCTATCTCTCACCTCCCACAATCCAGAAGCATGTCTTCATACTCATACACTGCAACAGATACATTTTGGCTACAACCAACCACTGCCACACTCCTGGTATCCAAAAACATCCCAACCCAGCCACCCCCACCAGTAATCCGCATCAGCATAGAATTTTTTTTCCACTCATCGAAAACTTGCCCAATTTTCACTGATTACACCGTCAAAATCCTTGTGACCGTAAAACTTACCCTAAGCCCCGATTCCGATCCTATTCCAGATCTGTGAATAATGAGAAGGGCAAAGAGGCTGCCTACAAGAGGAAGGAAGGATTTTCTAAATCCTGTTAGTTATCCATTCTATACGCTCTCCGTAAATTAAGTCAACTTGAAAAATTAAGACTCCAGGCAAGCGGGTGGGGAAAGCACGGATAAAAATAAAGGCGAAACGCGGCCAGGGCCCAAAATATCATAGCAAAAAGCCTATCATATGTGATGTTGATCTCAACAACATGAAGTGAGCATCTCTCCTTGCAAACGACTGGGCGTTAGTGGAGGCCCCGGTAGGATGGTGGTAAAAAATTAGGTAGGCATCAGTCGTGTCCTTTCCAAGGAACCGGCTCCGAACAACAGTTTTTGGCTGTTTAGCTATTCCAAAGAAAGCGCATGAGGATTTGACACAATCATGCCTATGCGGGGACTAGGCAAGGAATAGGACTAGGCTCCATGTCCATGTGCTTCGCCGACGTAGTCGTCGTCCCCGCTGTCGTCGTTGCCATCGTGTAGCCAGAAACCTCACCCACACACACAGTCGCCTCTAAACAAATCGACTACAAGCGAGCCTGGAGCAGAGCAAAAGTTTCTGAAATAAAATTACGTAAGAACTCATAGAACGGCTGAAGTTTTCCTCCGCTATCCTTCGGCGGATCCCAGGCGAAGCTGCCAACAATATTTGTTGATGTGAGAAGCTACGATACAATCGGATGAAATATTTAAATCTATGTCATTTTTTACTCCCCCGAGGCGGACCTTAAACTTCAGAGGCGACCACGCTACCATGCAAGCGAAATATTAACTTTCAGGACAACCTCATTTACGAAATTGGTTTCCTAAAACAAGGACGACCAAATACACTCAATCTTGAATCTAGATAAAATCCGCATTTAAGGACTCAAACGTTTTGAATGATTACATCCTTCGACCACACTTTGCTCTTCCTTGAAATTCTCACTAAATGCGTGCTAATCCGTCGGTCGCACGTGGTATCCTTTGCACTGGGAACTCAAATCAAAAAAGCATAATCTGCACTTTCTCCTTCAGAAACGGAAATAACGTAAATTCCTGGAACTTTTACGTAAAAAACAACAAAATTCATCAAAGCCAACGTTAACACAGGAATTCGCACTAACACTCTCTTTTCTGCATTCACAGGCGACACCACTTTCGACAAAAATCCTTTGTAAAGGATAATGACAGCAACGAAACGGATTGACGCCGGCAACCTGCACTCTACAAAATAGCAGGATCTAATTCAAACGAGATAGTTACCAACGGTCGAAACCACGAGACTGTCAGCGTGTCCTGCACACGCCTTAGACTTGGTTCAAACTGAGTGGAAGGAATTTGGTGCGCAATTTCAGAGTTGCTGTTTATCAAAAGGACGAAAGCTTTTCATGGGAAGGATATAACAGGTGTCGGGTTGATTTGTACTGAAATCGTAGTGAAAATGTACTATTCGTGGAGGAATTCACAATATTTGGATCTCCTGCTGCCTTGTGGCGGCTAGGGTATGAAAGGACCTCTCCATGCAATAGATTGGAAAGGCATCGTTAGCCCATTTACTTATACAAACTGACATTACAAGTGTCACACGAAATGGTTGTTGGAAGTACCTGGTTTGCTCGGAAAGCGGTCCACAAACATTCTCCAAATGGGACCACTTTCAACCAAATTGACCACGAGTTGATTGAACGCCGCCTCCTCTCAGCCTCGATGAATGTCAAAACAAATATGTAGGGGGGCCAATATAGACTCGGATCACTATGTCGTTGGCAAGGTACCCCGAGCTCGAATAACAATATCGCCCAGAATCCCCTCTGTCAATCAGGTGAGAGGTAACACTGAAGCCATCCACAACACAGCCGTCTGCAACACCTATAAGGGGGAAATGAATGCCGCAATAACCACAGTCAACAGAGACCGTAAAGACGGAGCATCAGCATATGATCTTCACAACCA
Organism: Hermetia illucens; assembly: GCF_905115235.1. Lineage (NCBI taxonomy): Eukaryota > Metazoa > Arthropoda > Insecta > Diptera > Stratiomyidae > Hermetia > Hermetia illucens. The sequence goes on from NC_051853.1 coordinate 23,956,089, forward strand.
CCTGAAGAATGTTATCATAACACACAAACAATGACCTTCGTCGCTTACGATACAGGGTGTGACGTCCCCGAGGTGCCCGAGTAAGTAGTTCTGACCCCCTAGCTGGCAGTATACCTGCGTCCTAGGTAGTAGCCTCGAGAAAGCTTCTCGGTGAACAGCGAACCGCGAATGACCGGTACACGTCGCGACACACTGGGAGCCGTCGACAACTCTCTCTCTCGACGTCGACGGAGTGATGTGAGCGTAGCTCTGCCAAGGTGGTAGTTTTGACGTGTATCAGAAGCCAGCGCCTTCAGAACCCTGGTCGGGTAGTGTGCATTGAACTGGTGTTAGTAAACCGCGTTTCCCCCGGCTGATTCGTCCATGAATTCCGAGATCAGCTAAGCGTAAGTCAGGCCTCAGGGAACTGGGGTAGGGGCTGTTTCGCCAAGGGTACACCCGTTCCTCACTATTCATGGAGAATAAACCTAAATTAATAACAAAAAATCGACGAAACAAGGAAAAGAGTTAGATTCATTTGAGCTTAGCACAGAAATGCGTCGTTCACCGCAGCAATCAACGAAAGAAGCAAAGAGGGCTGACATACCCGATGTGACACCGGGGCACTCAAATAAAGAAGAAGCCTCATCAAGTGGCGCGACTGACCGTGCGAACATGGCAACTCCAATACCATCTAGTGCCCCGTTCCGGAAGAAAGTTCAGTCAGAATTGCTAGTCCTGAGCAGATGGATTCGGAAACAAACCGAGTGGAGGTACAGTCGACCGGCCTAGCTAGAGCCGAAGAGGAGAGGTTCATCAGGAAATGCGCAACAGTGGTGAAGCGTATGCGGTCGGCAACGTTCCTACAGAGGAACGTTATTAAAGGCGTCAAAAACAGGCTGATGGAACTGGAGGAACTATTGGACCGACTCCCCTTCTATAGGCGAACGTGGAGAGCAGCGGAAGACGATTGAAGAGCAGAAACAGCCGCACTCCCCGCTGAGAACGCTACTTGTGTCAAACGAACCGCAGATAACCCACTGCAAAACAAACTGGGGAAAAAGCAGAAAGAGGACGACGTGCCTAAAGAAGACTTTATCGAAGTAATTTCCAGAGCCCAAAAAAGGAGGCGAAGAAGGAAAAAAGAAACAACTGACTCCGCCGCCAAAGGCACGTTTGTCCAAAGACAAGGAGGATGCCAACCAAAAGCCAGGAGTAGAAAAGACGGGGAAACGAAGAAGGACTAGACTGACGGCTCTGCTCATTAAGCCAACGGAAGGCAAGACATTTGCCGAAGTCCTTCGTGAAATCAGCTACAGGATGAAACCCAAAGACATCTGAGCAGAGGTGTCTTTCATATGGAAAACGAGGAGTGGCGGAGTTCTCGTCGAACTAGGCCCAAACACGACTAACAAAAGGGCGTTCTGCGAAGCGGCCAAGGGGTATTGAGGGAGAAGGCTCCTGTTTCCAGCCTAGAGCCTATGTGTTTTCTAGAAATCCGGAATCTCGACTGCCTCACAGTAAATGTCGAAGTGGAGGAGGCGATAAGGCGTGAATGTCCAGAGGTAACCAATGCCCGAATAGGTGTCACCTCTATAAATGCTCGAGGCCAAAAGCGCGCCGTGGTGAAAGTACCCGAGCAATATGCGAGGAAACTCCTTTGCAGCTGGAAAATCAAAATTAGATGTGTAATATCCAGGGTACGAATGCGTACACATCAGCAACTTGCAAGAGACCGGACAGAAGGACAGTATACAGGAGATGCGACCAGGTAGGTCATCAAGCGAAGACATGCAATGAACCGAAAGTTGGGTTCTTTGCAGGGATCGTGGCGCATCTGGTGAAAGTGTCGCACATACTGGAGCGTGGGATGGTGTCAACTCTTCAGGGCGGAACTGGAAAGGACGAGGGCGCGAATGGCATGATCTGCATTTTACAAATTAACATGCACCGGAGTGCAACCGCTAACCAGTTGCTAGCATAGTTCACTGCAGAGGTAAATCCTGAGTACTAATCAGCGAGCAATACCGAAACAGGAACCCGACTTCAAGTTATCTCGACTTATCGCGTATTGCTTCCACCAGGGTTCGGGACGACGTTCGACTTCGTGTTCTTGCCCAAGGCCGAGGAAATCGGTTTGCTTGGATTCGGTGTTTAACGTTTACCTGACGCCGAACGAGACGATGCCACATTTTCGGCGCCGGGTTGATGCTCTGAAGGACGCCGTTTCGGGCACGGAAGTGCGAATCCTTGTAGACAGTAATTTTAATGCCAAGGTTCTTGAATGTTGCATGCCTCAACCAGACTCCAGAGGGAAACGGATTCTGGAAATGGTGGCGAGAACCGGGCTAGTAGTTTTAAACACCGGAGCCACGCCAACGTTTCGAAGTCCAGGCTGTGACGGAAGCATTCCTGACATCACTTTTGCGTCGAAAACTTTGGCATCATCGGTGAGCAAGTGGCGAGTCCTAGAAAACTGCTCGGCAAGTGATCACCAATGCATCACTTTCGAAGTAGTTGACGCTACCTGCCGGTGAGCACCAACCCGACGCTCCCCCTGCCTGTCGTGATGGTGAACATCGGGAAGTCCGTCGAAGCTCTTGGAGGAGGCAGAGCTGCGCTGGAGGGCGCTCCAGGACGTGATAGCGTCGTAGCTGACACGATCATAAATTCAGTGATGAACTTTATAACGACGGCGTTTGAGGCTTCCATGCCTCGGAGGGGCCCCGTTCGTGACAGACCTTCTATGTACTGGTGGACGGCAGAAATTGCCGACCTACGAAAGGAGTGTCATAAGTTCTGCCGTTTGGCGCCAACGAGGAAGCATGCGCCATTAAGGCAGAGTATAGAACAGAAAAAAGGAGACTCCGCAGCGCGATAAATAAAAGCAAAGCTCGCGGCTGGCAGAACCTTGTCAACGAGGTGAATGAGGACCCGTGGGGACTTGGCTATAAACTTGTCATCCGGAAAATCGGGGCTCTGCGGAAGCCCTTGCTTACTAAATACCGACCAGATGGACCACATTGGCGGGCATTGTTCCCCAGACTCCCTGTACGGAATGATGTAAATAGCGTGGAAAGCGTCGAAGATTGCCCCCTTTTCAAAATGAGAGAGCTCGAAGAAGCTGTTCTCACAATGAAAAACAAGAAGGCGTCAAACTGGTGTTCCGCCAACGGCCAGAATTGCTACTTGAAGCGTTCAACGCTTGCTTGAAGGAGGGTATTTTTCCTTGTCGCTGGAAAGTGGCCAGGCTCGCATTGATCAGTAAGAGTAAAGGACACTCGGAGCTCCCGTTTGCATACCGACCGCTGTGTATGCTTGACACGGCCGGAAAAGTGCTCAAGAAACTCATCAGGAGTGGACTCACTGAAGCGATCCGCGCTATTGGGGAGTTATCCCCAAGGGAGTTCGCGTGCAGAACAGGGAGAACCGTATTGGATGCTATTATGGAGGTCGTAGATGCGGTTCATCGAGCCGAGACATTCAGCCGCCGATCTTGACGGATAGTGCTCCTCATAACGCTTGATGTTAGAAATGCTTTCAATTCCATAGGATGGATGGATATGCTAGGCACATTAGAAAGCTCATTTCACGTGCCAAGCTATCTCTTGCGGATATTGAGACGCTGCTCTATGAGACGAGTAACACAGGGATCCATTCTAAAGCGGAACCCTGGAACGCTTCTTATGATAGTCTGCTGAGACTCGATATGCTCGAAGAGTCGCATCTGGTCGGTTATGCAGACAACGTGGCACGCGAGCAACGCGGCACTTGTTGCAGGACGCACTGTTGATAGGCGCAAAGCAGACTTGGCATATTGATGCGACGGGTAAGCGAATGGATAACTGCTCACGGTTTCAGCCTTGCGTTGGAAAAAACCAAAGTAGTCATCTTGACCAGAAGGAGAATCCCGACCCTGCGTCCCATATCGGTCGGCGAGTTAACTATAGAGTCAAAAACAGCGATTAAGTATCGATCCCCAAGAAACAACCTGGATGAAGTGGCGTTCCACAACTGGTGTTCTTTGTGATCGACGTATTAACGAACGTCTCAAATCGAAAATTTACCGCAATGCCGTCCATCCTGTCGCCATCTATGGTTCTGAGTGTTAGCCGACTATAAAAGACAATGAACGACGTCTTACGGTAATGGAGACGAAGATGTTGCATTAGACTAGTGGCATGACACGGTTTGATCACAACCGAAATTAAGACACTTTGCGAATCTTGTACTTTTGCACAAAGAAAGGAAGCATCGACAGAGATTCCCGACTGCAGATTGGTACAATTGTATTTTCATCCTTTCATCTATTCACGATACGGGGAATTTCTCGTATCGAAAGCTTTCTCTCGCAAAAAAGAATCCCTTCATCACCACTACGTCCATAGGCAACCCCCTCATGTATACATTTCGCAGCTATCACAAACCTAGGATTCCACTAGGACAAATGCCATCGAAGATCTCCTTTGCTCTGGCTTCTATTCGCTTGTTATCCTTGTGTGGCTAACCCAAAGCCAACTTTCTACTAATACGTCGAGGGCTCCGCCAGCCGCAGCTAGGAGCAATCTACTATGCCAGTTCAGCAATTCATCGTTGTGAATAGGGAATAGGTACATTGAAAAATAGGGAGATGGCGAAGTAGAGAAAAGTGAAAGAAAAAACAACTGAAACCTGCGGCTGGCAGCAGCAACAACAAAAAAATAGAACTCCCACAGTCCCAGAGGCTAGAATAGAAAGAGGTCAAGGATAGAATTCGACAGGAACAAAAGTAAAATTTGCGCTATTTATCGCGGCCTGTAAATCGTAGACAAGACGCTTGAACTGGGTCGAAGGACTCTTTTCGCTTGTAGGCTTCCTTGGAAATTTATTATTCAGAGCTCCATTGAGTGCCTTTAGTTTTGAATGTGCTGAATTTGAATTTGGCAATTGTTTTGACCGTTCTAGTGTTAAATTTATTCGCTTTGTAAATGGGTGTGAATTCAATTTGAGGAATCATTTGTGGCACCAGTTTATGGAAATAGATGTACATACGTAAGAGAATCTGAAATCATCAAAATATCTCGGTTAAATAAATCGCGGTCCGAGAAAAGTAACGATAGAAATATTAGCGCTATTTATTACGTAATCCATTGTGTTGAAAATAGACCTGGATATACCCATAGTAAAGATTTAATTTTATCATTTTTCATTCTGCATAGATTCACCATGGTAAGACAACGACGATGAGTTCTCCTCATATCACAAAAACGCCAGGAAGGTCATAGAACTGATATCATGAGTAGGCCTTCTAAGTTAAAACATCAATAACTGACAACGAGGGAGAGCATCATGACACTAATGTTAATTTGATAAGTTCAGTTTAGTAACGGGAGTGCACATCCAAGCTCTCAAGCCTTCGTTAAGCCTATTATACTATCCCTGGAAATCGCCTATTCAACGGCCTCTTGCTTGCATTTCCACTCCTCACATTAAGTGCATATACCCGAAAGCATTGCCCCAAATTTTTCCATATAGTATCTTAAAGAGCAATGCCCTGTTAAAAGCCCTACTAGCGTTTTTATGACCCACTATTTAAGGGACGACAAAAATGTCGCTCCAGGGGCCTCGGGTTATTAGACATAGATTTTCGGCTGCCGGCAAGAGCTCAAATTTCTCAACTCGGTTGCAAGAATCCTTGCGACTCCACTCTTCAGAACAAACTTGACAGTGGATGGCTGGATGCGAAAAGCTGGGTCTTGCCCCACCATTGTAGATCCAGAACCTTGTCGAACCAGTCTGTCAGCTTTCTCATTGCCAGCGAGATTTGAATACCCAGGCATCCATATCAGAAATGTTTCGTTTAGTCGATCATTTTTCAGCACTGGTTCCAACGCCACACCAATTGGCCTGATATGTCGTTGCTACTTAATGCTGATATCGCTGTCCGACTCTTGGAATAGATTCGAATGGTGCCGCCATTTTTGTCGTAAGCATTCTTCTGCTGCCAATGAAATGACTTATATTATATTTCCACTTGGAATATGATCATCATTTTTCCAACAAACCTGGCCAGTTCTATAATAGGATTTCCCGAGAATATCTTTGCGCGTCATCTATCTTCTATGAATGACCCATTGGTGGACATTATTGGGTGTGTAATTCCAAAAAGCTCGTACAGGTTAGAATGGAATATGTCTTTTCAAAGACGAATCTGGAAACCATATGGGCGGGAGGCAAGAGAGCCACCTGACGTTTGCAAAGGAATTTTCAGATGGATGCATTCCCGTATGATTGACCGTCTTTCCACGCGCCAATGGTATAGAATGTATATGCATCAAGTGTCACGTCAGCTGCTTCCTACTGTTAGAAAAGTCAGTCTCGTCCACCAGACGATGCATGCATAAATCAAAACGAGCTCTATCATGGATGTATGCATCCAATGAATCCATTGTGGTGAAAGTTCCCAGATCTAACTTATCTCTGCAGCACCAGGATTTCTGCAGGATTTCTGATATTGTTCCTGGATATGGTACTTTCACGTTAATTTGGGGTCTAGATGTACTCCTAACTATTTGAGATTTTCACCCCTACCAGCGTGGGTAGCGTATAGCTGCCACACCAGACGTTCCTAGTAATCATAACTTGTCTTCCTAGTGTTTACCGTGAGTCTATTATGGAGGCACCAGCTGTGAATTACATGCAGGTCTAACCTACCGTAATCTTGCAGTACCAAAGCAATCTGCAGGATTTCTGGTGTTGTTCCTCAATACGGTGCTTCCACTTTAACTTGGAGTCGAAATGTATTTCTAAATATTCGACTATTTGTATTAACTGGATTTCCACCTCTGCTAAGATGGGTAGAGTGTCCCATCTGACGTTCCTAGTGAACGTAGTCCAGTCTTCCTAGCATTCACCGTGAGTCCACTATGGAGACACCAACTGGGGATTACATGCATTGTTGCATTCAGGCGGTCACTCACATACTGTGCCCGCAAACTTGCCGATAATTATTACGGCGAGATTGTCGGTAAATGCTTGTGCGAAGACTTTTACGTCCTCTAAGAGCCATAGCAAGATGCCCATTACCAGCAGTCATAAAAGAAGAGAGAGAACTCCCCCCTGTGTGCAGTCCTTAAGACATCCTGCCTCATTAGATTTTCGGCCAACCAGTATGTGGATTTTTCCAACATGTGAAAGATCCAACTGATTAACAACGGATCACCTCCATACTATCCTCATCACAAATTACCTCGAATGACGCATAATTGAAAATACCTTTGATGTACGCCTAAGGCTAATTCCTTTTTAGACATCATCTTTTCAATTTTTGCATGAGTTTGTGGAGTGCTGTCTCCATGGATTTCTTTTTCTAATTGGCGTATTGCCTGTGTTGAAGTAGTCATTTAGGAATGTATGTATCTCTTATGAACCGATCTACTAGCCTTTCCAGCCGGAGGTACCTCGCATGCTCCTTCCCCTCAACTTTGGGACTGTCCATCGGTTGTGATTTGCTCGAACGCGGTTTGCTGGGAAGCAATTTGCCCGCAGTTTGACCGAGGGCAGTTTACCCAAAAGCCGTTTGACCGAAGGCTGTTCGCGTCAGAAGATGATGCTTACCCGTGGGCTAGACTTTAGCCTCAGCAGACGGCGCTTGCTTTGACTCATCCGGTAAGGACTGGTCCTAACCGTATTGGTTCCCACTTAAATAAATGGAGAATCTGAGTCTAGAATAAGGTTCGCCGTGAATGAGCTTAGGGTTGTCCCTTCACTCAGTGTTGGATCGTCACGATCGAGATTTAGTTTTCGTTTTTTTATAGGATTTTTGTTTTGCGATTTTTCCAATTGGCTACCATGGCCTTAGTTTTCCTGGGGAAAGTAAATCAATCTCGGCAGAGTCCGTTTTTATCGAGACAAGGCTAGTTGAAACTGGCGTACCTTCTGGTACTAAGTATTCACCATTCACCGCCACACTTTAACCCATGTGACCATTCAGGCGTCGGCATGGTAGTCACACTTTGATTTGGGGTTGGGCCTGGCTTCCAGTGCCAATTCTGGTTGTCTAGAAAATTTTCGTTGCTGAACTTCCTCACTATGACAAGGTAGGTAACCATCGAAGGAGAAACTGGTGTTAACTTTCTTAGTAAAAATCACTCTAGTTTCAAGAAATCATTCGATAAACCCTTTCTTTTTTCAGCAAAATAAGGCTATAATCCATCTAAGCTATTCAACAACCGATTTCTTGCACACCAAGTTCAAAAATCTTTTCAATTTTCCTCATAATTGCACGAGCGGAGTTAGAATTTTCTTTACTACTGGAAAAACTCCAAAAACAATTGAGAGTCCCAATTGTGGTATCTGCAATGTATCGTCCACAGTTTTTTCCAAAACGCTTGGCTTGGCACAGTCAAAAACTGCAGTTTGAAGCATATGGACTAGGCTTCAGGTTAAACACCCTCAGGGTCACGACCTTGTTCATCATGACAATACTTGAGTGATTTGATACCATCTCAAGCTTTCACTCAAAGTTATCAGATTTCTAAAAACCATAATATAGTCAATTATCATGCGGGGCCTTATTTCCATCTAGTTCCTGACCATTCACCCTTTATGCTATCATTATCAAATCTCCACACCAATGTCTGAAAGCTTACTAACCTGACGTCGAATCTATATGACAGTCAGTTCCTTAATTGAAAAAAAAAACTCTACAGGGGAGTGCAGCGGAGGTTCCAATCCAGTTCATCATCATCAACGCGGAACAACCAGTATCTGATCTAGGTCTGCCTAAAAACTGTCTAGCGTCCTCACCTATGCCCCCCCATCACGCTCCATCTCAGGCAGGGTCTGCCCCGTAATTTCTTTTTTTTTGCCATAGATATTGCCCTTATAGACTTCCTGGGTTGGATCATCCTCATCCATACGTATTAGGTGACTCGCCCACCGTAACCTGTTGAGTTGGATCTTGTCCACAACCAGACGATCGTGGTATCGTCAATCCTCATATAGGGAGCCAAAACTTTTTCGGAGGATTCGTCTCTTGAACGCGGCCAAGAGTTCGCAATTTTTCTTGCTAAGAACCCAGCTTTCCGAGGAATACATGAGGACTGACAAGATTAAAGTCTTGCACAGTAAGAACTTTGACCCTATGGTGAGACGTTTCGAACGAAACAGTTTTTATAAGGTGAAATAGGCTCTAATGGCAACCAACAACCGTGCGCGGATTTCATCGTCTTAACTGTTATCCGCTGTGATTTTCGACTCTTGATAAGAGAAATTTTCAACGGTCTCAAAGTTGTAATTTCCTATCTTTATTGCTTTCTTTTGACCAGTGCAAGATCTCGCGCCACCTGATCTATCTGGATGAAGGTAGACTGTACATCTCGGGTTGCTCTGTCAATATCGTCAGCGTAGGCCAGTAACTGAGTGGACTTGGAGAGGATGGTCCCTCTCGCATTTACGTCTGCATCGCGAATAACTATCTCCAGGACCAAGTTAAAGAGAACGCAGGATAGGACATCCCTTTGTTTTAGGCCATTAATGATATTAATCGTCTCGAGATAATCCAGACCTGCTGCTTTTATCTGGCCTCATACATTGGTCAGGGTTAGCCTAGTCAGTCTTATCAATTTCGTCGGCATACTGAACTGATTTGCCTGGAGTGAAGCCTCTTTGATATGGGCCAATGAATTTCTGAGCGTATGGAGCTATCCGGCCTAGCAAGATAGCGGAGAATATCTTATAGATGATACTCGGCAAAGAGATTGATATCATTAGTGAACTATACAGAAACCTTGACGGTGGTGTATTGGTCAAAAATTCGAACGATGGAGCGGCGATATGGGCGTGTGGTCGGCAAGCTGCATAATATAACATGGGCCAGGCGACTAATGGCTTTGTGCGGGTAAAAATAAGCAGTATATTCGTATAAAGCTGCTACTCTTCACCGAGCCTCATACTGCCCGAGTTCGAAGACCTGTTAGACGATCTTGTTCGTGCAGCCCGAGGATGAAATCCAGAGCTGATAGCCGGTAACTTTAATGCGTGACCCCACTCGATGGGGCAGCAAAGGGACTAACGCAAGGGGCAGAGCTTATTAGAAATTGCAGCTGTAGGCAGTTCTGGCCAACGAAAGTGATGTTAACACTTATCGGAAAGAGGAATCTGGTTCGATTGGAGATCTGAATTTTGTCAGGCCTCCGCTGGCACATGATATGTACTGGCAAGTTAGGGAAGACTTCACGTATAACGCAATCATCTCTGAACTATGGACGGAGCCACTGGGCAGGAGACCCGCACCTCGAAAGCCGAAATCCAGAAGAACTCCAGGATGGTCTGCAGAAGCATTGGATGAACAAACATTCATGGAGGTGTGGTTACGCCTGCCTAGCAAAGCAAACACCTTCAACGACAGCGCACCCCATCCCACCCAAAGATCTCCAAAGCACGTGACGCTTCTATTCCTAGGAGATGCTCATTCCCCACTAGAAAACTCAATTACTGGTGGAACAGTGAACTTACCAGTCTGCGATAGTTTTGCCCCAAGCCAATAGCTAAGATCTATCAAAGGCAAAAAGAACATGCCTATAGGAGAGCCCGGAAGAACCTAAAACTCACCATCCAACGGAGTAAAAAGGAATGTTTCAAGGAGCTCCGTTCGGAAGCAGACATAAATCCGGAGAGTAGTGCCTATAAAATCGTGGGAGGACGCTTCAACAGCGGTGGAACCAGTCTAAAAAGGGCCGTTGGACGTACAGGTTGATCCCTTACATAGGGGAGTGGTTGGAGAGAAACCATGGGGAAATCAATTATAATCTCGCCCAGTTTTTCACCGCCCATGGAGGATGCCGTCAATACCTGCACACATTTAAATTGGGCACCTCACCTAATTGTCCAAATCTCGACGGGGTCTCAAAGGACTCAACGGACATATCCTTCGTCGAAGAAAGGAAGAACCTAGAGGAAACTCTAGGTGAAGTGTCTCACTAGAAAATTTTTGGTAGCTTGCCAGAAGGATTGGGTTGCGATCAATTCTTTGCTCCAAGCAATCCATGATAAACTGCGAAAAGCAGAAGAAGTGAGGAATGCGCGGTTACGAACCCCACGGGTAGATTAACGCCGACCTAAGCGAAGTAAGTTAATTCCACTCCGTGATGTAATACCTAAAGGTGATTCTGCGGGACGGAAGGGGTAGTCAGAGGTAGTTTTGGTAGGTAAAAATCCAACATTCTGGCGTGCCCAGGCCATAGGCACGGAGATAATAAAAATCACGCCCCATAGAAGGTCAAAGAGAAAATAGCAGCTATATGAATGTAATATGGCCTACCAAAAGGTGAACAAGAAACATATACATAAGTTGCTTATGATTCGGAGGAAATATAACACTTTGAGGATAACATCAGGAGGGAAGAACACATTGATCGCTCAGAGACAATGAAGGATGTTTCGAAACTGAGGTGAGAAGGAAACATGTGCCCAGAGAAACCAGATTTGGCAACACGATCTGTCTAATCAATTGATTTTAAAATACTCCTGTTATTGCACAGGTGCACGACAAAGTGCAGCGAAAGGCGTTCGCAAAAGAACCTCAAGACTTCTCAGGAATTTTAAGAAGTTGCAAATCCTTAAGCTAGCCCTTCCAGCTTCTTCATTTTATGTAAGCGATTGAACCATACCAAAGATACCTTAATCAGATGTAGATGGGGTAACAATCACCTTCAGAGAAGTCGGAGTTACTACGACTTTGTGACAACCTAACGCACTTCATATTGTTAGACCTTGAATCCTCATTCAATTAGTTCTGCGAAAACAACATGTTATACAATATTTCCGTGACCATCTTATTTTTGAAGTCGGAACAGGCAGGACGTCACCGCCACCTGCTAATACGTGATGACCTGACAATGTCCTGGTTCATGATAAAAAACTGGTCGATAGATCATGAAGACAATAGAAACACTCAGTAGACACTGATAACATTATTGAGATAAAACCGGGAGCAGTATTGAAATAAAATCCAAACCAAGAAAACGAATACGAATTTGGATGGTGAGATGAAATTGCCACCATCATTTATCAACCTCTGTCACTGTTACTTTTCGTAACTATGTACAACGTTTGCTCTGATAAATCGAAGGGAATCTTTGAAGGATACTAAATTACTTGTCCTTAATAATTTCATAAAGAAACTACCCAATCTCCGCCTTATATTCGCTGGTTGTGCCCTTAAACTCCGTTCTAAGCATTGAGCTACAGGACCAGACAAGCAACTGTAGTCAAATTTTCCACTTTTTCCAAAACAAGTTATTCCAATCGTCACAGAATTACAAAATAAATTTTCCTAATTTCAAGCTCCCACTTCTCTGATTACCAAGAAAAAAAATTATACTTTCCACGTTCCTTTTTAACAATGAAACATTTTCATTTCAGCGGACATTCTTTGAGAGCCACTCATCCCCATCCTCCTCAGATAGTGATTCCTTCCCATGGCCAGTCCAACTTTTACTTCTTGAAACGTTCTCATAGCTTCAACTATTATTTCGAAAGAGGAGTTACAAGTTTCAAAATCGTGTTCGTGAAATGAAGTACTTGTAACTTTGCCCTTTCCCGTGGATCCGCCACGTCACCATTGAACGTCCTGGAAGCAAGAGGTCCCGTGTAGAACACAATTCAAGCCCGGAAACTTGATTTTTTTAATGACTTTCAATAGAATTCACCAACATTTGAAACTTTGTTCCGAGAGGAGGAGACGTTGGTGTTAAAATACATTTAATAAGCAAACAGGACGCTGTCTGTGCCATCAATTCAGCTGATAATAAGGAAACATTGAAGCAGATTAGTTCATCCAAGTTATTTTCACGGAACTAATGATTTGTAGTTTTAATCTTAATTCTGTTGTCTTGTACGTCATCTGCTTCAACAGCAAACGGAATTGTATTCCTGGTAGATGAGTCTGACATTTTCTGTTACAATTTTTGGTTCAAATCACTCATACTGTCCTGATAATATGTGGGATAAAAATATAATTACAAGATCTAAGGTTGACTCCAAATTTAAACTAAAATTTCTACACAAAAACTCTGCTCCCGTTTCTCTATAAAAGAGTTGGAAGAGGCAGTCCTCTCAACACAAAACAAGAAGTCGTCAGGGCCCGATGGTATCCTGACAGAAGTATACAAACTTGTGCCCAACATCGGCCAGACCTACTACTTGGCGCATTCAGCGCTTACCTGAAAGAGAGCATTTTCCCTTCTCGACCTGTCTTTAACGGACATTGAGGCATTATTTGAGGAACAGTTCCCTGTTCTATGAGACGCTAGAGGGTCAGAAGAGGATGGAGGCCACGTCGGGGGTAGCACAAGGATCCTTCCCTACGCGGAGCTCTGGAACACTTTTTAGGATAGTCTGCTTAGGCTCAACATGTCAGAAGAGTCGCGCTTGGTTGTCCAGATGATGTTACGGCGTTTGTTGTCAGATGCACTGTAGAACAGGCGCAAAGCAGACCTGCCATATTGATACGAAGAGTAAATGGTTGGATGACTGCTAATGGTTTCAACTTTGAACTGGAAAAAACCGAAGTAAACATCATGAATAAAAGGTAGATTCCGACCCTGCGTCCCATATCGATTGGCGAGTCGATAATCGAATCAAAATCAACAGTTAAGTCTCTCGGACTGACGCTTAACTTAACGATAAACTTTTTCGAGCCAATCAAAACAGCAGCGAACAAGACTTCAACTGGATTTTCGCCTTTAAGTCAGCTAATGGCAAACACTGGGGGTACTACGTTTTTTTTTTCTGAGGAGGTGGAAATCTTCAAAAGACACTGGCCTGGACACACCAGCGTGTGGAATTCTTACCCACTTAAACCACCCCGACTCTCCCCAAGCCCCGTGGAGCCACCGCACGGTATTACATCATGGGGCGGAGTCAGCTCATTTCAGCTCGGTCCCCTTCCCTCTCTACGCGGCGTACGTAACCGCGCTTTTCTAGTCTCCTCTGCCTGTCACAGTTTGCTCTGGATAGATACGACCATGGAGTTGACCACATCCCAGTCTTCCTAACATACTAACATTCTTCGCACCAGATTCTCTGGTACGAGCACCTCCCCTAGAGTCTACCCCTAGGTTCTTCCTTTCCTCCACAAACCTTGGACAATGGAAGAATTCATGCTCTGGGTCCTCTGGGATATCGCAGTTTGGATAATTGGATGAGGTATCTAGTTTAAACCTGAACAGGTACTGGCGATATCCTCATACCCCGTGAGAAACTGAGTAAGATTATAATTAATCTCACCGTGCCGTCTCTCCAACCACTCCTTGATGGCAGGGATGAGCCTGTGTGTCCACCGATCCTTCCCTGAGCGTTCCCAACGCTCTTGGCATCTATTTAGAGATCTCTTCCTTTCTGCGATAAAGAAGAGAAAGCCTTCGCATTATATATATTCGTCAGCTCATCCGGCAAGATGTCAATGGGCATCATTCCAGAGATGACGAATGCTGCATCATCTGAGACAGTCCTGAATGCCGAGCACACCCTGAGGGCGATTCTTCTGTAGACTAAACTCAGTTTGTTAGGGTTAAATCTAACCTGCAATGCCTTTCCCCAAACTGCAGCTGCATAGAGCAGGATCGAACACACTACCCTAGCTATAAGCAATCTGAAAGCATGCCGTGGCCCTCCCACGTTGGGCATCATCTTTGCCAGGGCCACACTTGCAGTCGATGCTTTGTCGTAAACATGCTACACGTGTTGCTTATAGGTAAGCTTGCCATCTATCATCACTCCCAAGTATTTGATGGCAGGCTTAGAAGTGTTGATATGATTCCCAATTTGAATACGGGCAACATTTCTTTTACGGCGCTTGGTGATGAGGACCGCTTCCGTTTTTTCCTCCGCAAGTGTCAGACCAGAACTCTCTAGCCAACCCCTTAATAACACTGATCGCTTCGCATGACTACAACTCAGCATCTTCGAGGTGCTTTGCGACCACTACCAGCGCAATATCGTCAGCGTAGCTCACCACCGTGGCTTCCTCTGGAAGAGGAAGATTGAGTACATCGTTGTACATGATGTTCCACAGCAGTGGGACCAATACGGAGCCCTGTGAGACACCCGCGGAAACAACTTACTCCGGGGGTCCGTCATCGGTGTCATACCAAAGTCTTCGTTCTTGTAAATAGCTGTTGACAATAGCTGTAAGATAAGCGGAAGTACCAATCTTCGCCAGAGATTCCCGTATTAGGTTCCAATTGGCCGAATTGAATACATTTCTCACATCCAGGGTCACGACTATGCAATATTTGCTAGTACTGCCCTTTCCGTGGATTGCATCTTCGGCCAATCCATTAAATATTTTGATGGCATCAATGGTTGATCTGGCTTTACGGAACCCATACTGCCGATCTGAGAGACCTCCCTGGCTGTCAACAACCGGGAGTAATCTATTATAGATTATTCGCTCTAGCATTTTGCCCACAGTGTCCAAAAAACAAATAGGTCTAACCACACACGCTTTAGCAGGCCAGCCTGACATCTTTCTCGGTTTCAGGCATGTTGGTCTTCTGCCCGGTGACTCCACCCATAATCCAAAGAAGATTGCCTGGTGATCGCTCTGGGTGTAGTCATTACTGACGCACCAGGACATACCACGTGCCAGTGCAAAGCTGACAAAATTTAGGTCTACGATTGATATCTACGAATGATATCCAACTGTGCGAAAGTGTCTAATAGACTGCGGCCCCTTGCATTTGCCTCTGCTACCCCACTCACGGGCCCAAGCATTGAAGTCACGAACAATCACTCTCGGACTACAACACCTTGCGTCGAGAACAAGACTGTCAAGCACTTCCTCGCATTCGGGCAGTGCCAGGCTTGGTGGGTCATAACAGTTGTACACATGTATCACTTTTATTTTCGCCCATACAAAGCCGCTGTATGTCTGACCCCCAGTACATTGTATGGCTCGTCGACCACATGCCCATATCGCCGCTCCGCCAGTCGAATCTGTAAGGTTCGTTAATGATGGCAATTTTCACCTCGGAATCATGCTCGAGTAAATTTTGAGCAACCCTACAATGATTGAGGTTTATTTGAATTTTTTCATTCAAGTTAACGCCTTCCTAAATTCCGGGTATTTACCACTTCCGGCAATATGCCTGTTATCCCGTCCCTCCTTTCCTTCGCACAAAATGCATTTGGGGTCTCGATTGCACTCCTCGGCAATATGTCCTTTCTCGACACACCTTCAACATCGATCGGACCGATCGATGCCGCTAGTGCAGGCCTTCGCGAAGTGTCCAAACATTATGCATTTGAAGCACCTCTGTAAAGAGATCTGCTCCCTTAGTCGGCAAACAACCCATCCAATCCGAACCTTTCCCACGGCCGCAAACTTCTGCGCTGACTCCACTGGTAGTCGCATTGTGGCCGTTTGAGTACCACCATAAGCTTTTCTTAGGCTCACGATAGATCCTTCCCTGAATTCCTCCAACTTGAATTGTTGCTTCAAAGCAGTGCAGATCTCTTCCTGGATGTTACCTCATCGAGATCCTTGCACTGAATATAGATCTCATGTTTTTGGGAACGAACTACGACATTCTCCCCAAGTGAGTTTAAAACTTTACATTACGAAAGCCGTCAGTTTTCCCCACGCTGGATTTTTTCAGTTCAAACATTAGATCCCCTTTCTGGGTCCTCCGGATTTTGCTAAGATTTCCGCCTAGGTCTTTTAGGTCAGGGTCAGGTTTCACCTTCTTCAGTATCTCCACATACCTTAGATATCCTGTGCTGGAGATTACAATTCACACCTTTGGTTTCTTGTTTCTTTTCTTGTTCACGACCTTAGTCGAACCACTGCTTTTATTTTCTTTCGGCTTGGCTTCGCTAGCCGACGTTCCTACTTTGGGCACTTTAGGCCCTTCTGAACGTTTAGTTCCGTTTGTTGAACTGCTCAAGACTCCTTTTTTCCTTTTTGGTGCCTGTAGATTCCCCAAAGCTTCCCCCTATTTGTCTCGCACTCGCTTACTTGATCGAAGATCGATAAACTTATGCTTTGGTGACATTGTTGGGGTTGGCATGTCCGGTCTTTCCTTAGGTTCTCTTACTTCTTCTTGGGACCTATTGTAAAGCACCCTGATGGCTCTCATCATGTTCTTAATGGCTTGGTGCACGTTGTGCTTATCTTTGATGAATTCGGACAGCTCAACTATTTTAGTCCCAAGCTGCATAAAAGGTAGTTCTTCTGGGTCAGGGCTCTGCTCTCGGTGAGTCTTGGCCAGATTACTCTTTTTACTGACTCCTTCACCTTTTTCAATTAATAAGATCCCATGGACTTTCTCTTTTGCGCGCTTTGGTATTGGAGGCGATCGTAAAATTGATGAGCTTCACTTGAATGGATTTATTTGCTGCTGCTGGTGTACCTCATCAAATCCGATGGGTGGCGAAATCGCCTTTTTTGGCCAGCTATCTCTCATTCTTTGCCTTTGCAATTGGTGTTCTTGGCAGAGTTGTGCTTCGTTTGAACACCTCTTTCTCCAAATCTAAAACACTTGTAGTATTAGATGCAACGGTGTCCAAGTTGCCCACCACCGAGGCACTGTTGTTGAGGGATATCGACGCCCGGGAGCCCGCTTGCTCACTCCCAAAAGCCGCAGGTACTGGGGTTTCGAGCCCCTGCACGGTAACTTTACTCCTTCTGAATTCGTTCATCTTGGTTTTATTTTCTGGGTGTCCCCCCCATAGCCATGTTGGTCTACGCACCAGAGATGAGCAAACACTAGCCCATGCATAGTCAGAAAAGAAAACTGCATGAACACATATTTACACATCAATGGGTATGCCTCACTCCGCCAGCTGGGGTCGCGCCTGATAGGAGATCTGGCCACTCCTCACGGGAGGGGGGGGGGGGTCCTACGTCTAGCAGGCGACGTCTCCTGATGAGTTTATTGTAGCATGTTCTGCTCTACGGCGCAGAGTTATGGACAGATGCTGTTGGCAGGGAAGTATATCATAAGCGTCTTACGCAAATACAGAAGCAGGGAGCTTTGCGGATGGGGCCTGCATACCGTACTACCTCTGAGCTGGCCGTGATGGTAATTACGGGAGTGATTCCCTTTGCCCTTCTTGCTAAAGAGCGTAAAGCCATATGAAAGTGCAATGGAGTAGAGCCAAAGGAAGGGATTGCTCGTGAAAAATGGCAACTTCCTTGGTAAAATAAGATGAGAGACAGATGAACTGCGCTGCTGATTGGTGACTTAGGTACTTCAAACTGACTATTTCCCTACCCAGCTCCTAAGTGGGCATGACGGTTTTCAGTCTTACCTGCACAAGACTGTAAAGGCATAATCTCCCGATTGTGTGTTTTGCAATGGGATTATATTGTCGAGGATATGCTGAGGAGCGCTGGCAGGTAGAGAAGTGTTGCACATTACGTTCGGGTTCTTCCCCCTACAAAGTGGTAAAGCTCGACCGGTGGAGGATGGCCAAATGATAGGGGGTTCCTTGAGCTAACAGTTCCCTTCCCCTTCTTCCCTCTTGGAAAGGAACTATCTAATTTAAAAGGCTGCCCAAGCAGGGAGAGCTCGGCGGCGAGGAAGTAATGCGACAATCAATTCCAGACTAGCTCTCTGACGATGGGGAAATTGTTTACGCTTTACCCTACCCTACCCCAAAAGACCTATTTCGCGAATACACACTGACATTCTGTGCGCTCTAGAAATTTGATTTGCTTCACTTTCAACTATGTTCAGTTTAACATTCTGCTTTTTTGTTCTAGACTACATAGAATAAGACTGACGACCCTTCTCATTCTGTTGGAATTTATTACAAAATTATGCCTTAAAGCTCAGAGCACATTACTGTAAGATGCCGATGTCCCAAGCATTAGTCATTATTACTTCAATCGATTTAAATTTTTGGACCAATTACCATCTAACCAAGGAATTCCATTCTCTCACCTCCAGAAGAATCCATTCAGAGCCAATGTTCAACCCCCACGAATTCTCTTTCAATGGTTTGTCAATTTGCATTGTCTTCTCCAAAATCTTTGTTTCCCCATTCACTTACACTTCCCGGAACTTAGAAATTCAGGTCAGCAATTTAGAATTTATGCAAATCAAGATGAGGAGCAACCTCTGAGCAATACACTGATGTCTACATACAAAATATATCTGAAGAATTTTTTGTCCATTCAGACAACAAACAAACAATTTACTCCTCACTACAGCACCCCCGTCCCTGGTTCCGGACAGTAAAGCTTATTACTCTGGAATCTTGGAAAATATTTTCTGTGAAAAATTCAATATCTCAGAAATACATACATAAATCCACTGAAATGGATAATTTCACAAAGAAGTTGAGGACAATGTCGCCAATTTGTCGAGAAGTAGTTTTTATCGCTGTTTTCTCTTTCCGTTGGCTCAGACAGCAGGACATACTCGTACACAGCAAATATCAATCCATGGACTGTATAGAAATGGAACAATGTTGCCCGCAAACAAGGGGATGTGATGAAGACTAGCTGGAAAATTGGAGGGATTCTGGGCTGAAATGTAATTGATGTAATTGCGAGGGTGGAAGATGGGCTATTAAAGAATACACACAGTGAAAAAACAGGACTCGGATATGTTTGGTTTGGTGTTGAAACAGTGTAGAGCCCTCAAATAATATTGAATTCAGGATGCCATCTATGATAATTACAAATCCAAAACTTATAGATAAATTCTTATTGACTTTACCAGGACGAATCCCCCAATTCTCTATGAATCCTTTTCCATTTCCACCACTAGATTTGGAGTTTGACTATCCAAGCTTCAGGACTAAGAAGTTTTAACAATTAAAGCCACCTCAGCGAACATCCTGACTTCAAACTTCGCCTAGCTGGACTAGCAAAACCAAATTCCATCTGGGACAAATCTTAGAAAACTATAGATTGCTCTCCACGATAAAACTCCTACATCTTCCTGCAAGGACCTTGTTTTCAATTTCGATTTTGACTTAAAGACGAAGTCATATGCAGTGAGTGCACTTAAAGCCAAGCACCCAAGAACTTCAGCAATCACAAGCAGCAGCAAGTGGGAAATCGATGAAGGAGCATAAAATCCTGGACCGGGAATTACAGCGTGAGCGGAGTCATCGTAACGAATGAATTTAACTACTTACATACAGTGAATGGACAAAGAAAAGGAATGAGACCTTACAAGGATTTCTTGTGGCGTTTTTATGCGTACCGTAGTGAACCTCGACGAAAAGGAACTGGAAACTGATTTGCATTTATATTGGATTCCTACGTAAATCACAAAATTTCATTAGTTATAGTTCATTAGCCATTGGATTCTAGGTAAAGAGGAAAGAATCAATTTTTTCCTCTAGCGAAAGGACAACAATGAGTTCGAGAAAATCATGGTCTATGGAAGTACGGGGTATGGTTCCTTTCCGTCACCCTTTGCCGTTTGTTTTTATTAAAAACTTCAATTTCCTCGTAGCAAGGATTCGATTAAAATAATTTCTTAGGTTGGAAGCTTTCATTTGAATTTTAGATTCAGCTTAAAGGCAAGAACATTTCCTATCAGACCCAGTGATAAATGGCGCAACGTGGACCTAGTTACCGCCATTTGGTTGTAATTAGGAGTGTGAGCAGCGTAATTTTTAATTTTATCCTGACTTTTAAAGGGGGCGCTGGTTTCAGGACCTAATTTTGTTTTTATTTTTGTTTTTAAAAATCATTTTTATTTTTAAGAAATAGGTAACAATAGTATATAGATTGGAAAAATGAACAATAAAAAACAATCTTTTAAAATAACAAAAATAACTTAAATCTAATGGCCACTGTCGGCTCTCAAAGTTTTCGAATAACAATTTACAGGCAGAGAAGAGAAACAGTAAGAAATAAAAATCTAATTTTACAATAATGGGAGGGAATGCTCCGGGAAATGGTCAAAAACCCGACAGAATTCACTTGGCTTTAGTGGGAAATAAAGAAATATAAAAGTAATAATAAATATTTGATCGCTTCAAAAGATACTTTTAACTTAAATTATTGTTCTTAAAACTATCATAATTATATATTTTATATTATACATTTTTTCTTTTTTTTTAGAATAACATCCATACAAAAAAAAACAAAGAATAATAACGTATGCATTTATAAGTTACAACTGGAGACAAAATCAGCACCCGTTCAATATGTACATATTTACAAAGCCCCACCAAGAAACAAATGGCAGAACTGAGCACGGCCACCGCTAACCGGCATCCCGCAGCCACCAGTACCAAGATTTCTCTTTTTCATCCCGCTTAATATCAATTGCTCTCGCTCTGGAGTATCTCCAGTCGAATCCCGGAGCCCCCACTGTCAAATTCGGGGGGTATTCTATCCTTTTATCCGTGGCCCGTCTATGTATATGATACATAACCGGATCACCGGCAGAATCAAGAATTAGACCATTCCTGTCATGATACACGAACGCTTCGGGAGGAATGAAGCCTGTCGTGAGAGTTTTCTCGAAATACCCATCATTTGGGTAGAACGGCTGCGAAACCCAAGGGTTCTCACCATGCGAAGCAGATCGCACTATATGATTCCGAATCAATCTGACGATAACTGTGTCGATTCTTGGCACAGCAGCAGCTGCATACATCACTTCATTAGATATATAGTGCTCATAGTTTGACGAAGCAGTCCTATTAAGCCCCGTGCAAGCACGCAGACATTTCCTTTCAAAGATCCTTATTTTCTCCATTTGGCTAGCACTCAAATTAAACCAGATAGCACACCCGTAGGGGAGCACCGGTCTAACCAAAGTAAGATAACAAATAATCTTAACCTTCCGGCTAAGATGTGGAGCATAAAAGAGTCTTCGAAGAGACATGAATGCCTTGCGAGCGCTTTCTAGCGCGACTTTAACATGCTCGTTAAATTGGAGACGCTCGTCAAGACGCACACCCAGGTATCTAACGCACTTCTTATGAGGAATGCGCTCAGAACTATCCTCGTTCGCGACAATGTGGAAATCTCTCCAATTCCTTTTCAAGTTCCTACTGGCATACGCCAAGGAATTTCGAAACAGAATCGTTTCACACTTTTGCGCATTGACTTTCATCCGCCAACTGTTCGTGAGGAACTTAATATCATTGAACATCTTCTGAAGTTCAACTTGCACCTCAGTTACCTTCTTGGCGCCGTGTAGGCTATCAGATCGTCAGCAAAGGCAACCAACGACCTTTTAGGAGATTTATTAAAATCGAAAGAATTGAGCAATTCGCCGGCAAATACCGCAAAAAGTGTAGGCGCAGTCACTGTCCCTTGCTGTAATCCATTCAGAACATGAAATTATCTGTTAGTAGTGAGATTTCCGTCCGTAATGACAAAGCACATACAGCATACTACACATCATCGCTACGAGGTGACTGGGAAACTCATTCTTCAGGAGCCTGAAAATCAGTCCATCCAACCAGACGGTATCAAAGGCTTTCTCCATATCTATAAGGCAAGCGCCTACGCACTCATCATTGTTAATCCGCCAGCAAATATCAGACGTTACCTTCGTTATTGCATGTATTGTCGAATGTCCAGATCAAAATCCGAATTGCGCGTTCGGCAATAATTCCTTCTTCTTTATATGCCCGTTCAAGGCTTTCAATACCAAAACCTCAAACACCTTGCTGATGTTAGGCAGCAAACTGATTGGGCGGTAGCTTTGAGGGCTGGATGAATCCTTCCCTCTCTTTAAAATCGGGAATACTCGGGCTTTCTTCCATTGTCCTGGAAAGAAGGAATTGTTCAATAAATTATTGAACAAAATGCAATAATTACGAATGGCAATGTCTGGTAAATGCCTGAGGACCACGTTGGGAATGCCATCCATACCGGATGATCTCTTATTGTTTACTCTTCTGAATATGGAAGTTAACTCTACACATGAGACAAAGTAATCAAGCAGATTATCACTCGGTATGAGATCAGCCTGCAACGCAGAGCTAAATTGGAGAACTGTGGTGCCGTTCAGGCTATATTTGAAATTATGGACATCTCGTTCTACAATTTCCGAAAGTCGCGTTGGCTCTAAGTCCGTTCTAGGCCGATGCACCGATTCAAAGTGCTCCCCTATAAGTTCGAGTTTCAGAGCATCATCCATCACGATGTAATTGCCTTGCGCATCAGCAGTTACACTATTCGTGTCTATACCTGAGTCAATAAGGTGTTGTATCTTGCTGCCACCGACTTTAATTCTCGGTACAGTTATTCGTGACTTCTTCCGGAATAACGTATTTATCTTAGTAAACATGGAATCTGGATCGCTTGGCGAAATACCCTTTAACTTCTCCCGCCATTGGAAGTTCACTTCATTTACGTAATGTTGACGGATAAGATCCCGCGCGATCTTTAGAAGTGATTTGAACTCAACCAATATGGGATGATGATAGTCCCCATATTTTCGATAGATTTTGTTGACGCGAGTGAGCAGAAGGCTTTTCACTTTTTTCAACCGTTTTATGGCTGCAGTTTCATATCCTTCCATATTATTGCGAGGTTTAATCTTAGGGACGACTTGTTCAATTGTTTCCAGCGTCAAGTTCTCCAGCTTGAGAAGATACTGAAGTATTTCCTCGTTGCTCAAGTTCCTGTCACCTGGTGCAATTGTACTATCGTTTTCCCCATCAAGAGGTGGGCATTCCTCTCGATATCCCCGAATAAACCTCTCTTGGAATTTCTTCCAATTTGTTTGTTTAAAGTTCAGCCTGTGGACGCCACTGTCCATCGGCAGAAGGCGAACTCTTCGTCCATCAAACAGAACTTCAATAAGAATAGCGTTATGGTCGCTATCGTAAGGAAGAATCTGCAGTTTCCGTTGAGGATTCCTAAAACTAAAGTTCAAGCGCGCGTCAGCAATGCACAAATCCAGATAGGAATTTGCCCTGGGCCAGGTTGGACTCTCTGACTCATACAATCAGCATTTATACTCTATCTGATATTGCTCTATCCAAGATTTGAGGAATACCCCTCTGGGATTGTTTGTGGCGTTTAGCCACGAGGTATGCTTAGCATTCAAGTCGCCAGCTATAATATAGTAATTATGCAGCCTATTCAGTTCGAGTATCGTAAACAGAGAATGGAATTCCTCCTTGAACTTGGCTCGATTGTTTCCCACTGCATAGACTGACAGAATGTATAAATTCCCTCCTCTAGGCAGTGAAAAAAGAATACATGAGACTTCGATACACTCAAAGGTTTCAAATTCAGGCCTATTAATATGCCTGAAACGATAATGGCGACCCACAAGTATTCTGGTACCACCTCCCCCATCACAATTTCGTCTATCGTTCCTCACGAATTCAAAATCCTTGAATGTTATCGAATGCCTCGGATTGAGGTGGGTTTCTGAAATCAAGACTATGTCAGGCTGTTATCTGGCAGTGAAATCAAGGAGCTCCGCTCTTTGATGGATTCCTACGATGGAATTCACATTAATCGCGATGATCCGGAGACCATCCAGTAGTACCGCTGAGACTGCAGACCTAGCAGCGGGCATGCTGTTTGTGTAAATATTCTGTTATGCTATTTATTTTTGTATTGTGTACATGTAGCGTATGCTGCAAGTTTTCACACATGGTTAGTATTTTATTGAGGATAGTGTTCATCCCGCCACTTGCATTTTGTTGGGGCTTCTTAGCTCCCCCTTGTCGAACTACTTCTGCAAATGGGATCCCCGAGACGATTGGTGCCGAAGGGACGGTACCGTCCAACGCCGCTGACACCTTCGTTCTTTGGGCCGATCTCGGTGCCTACTGCCTTGTGACCTCAACATTGCGGTATGCAGGATATCCACGGTACAAAGCCGGATGCCCTCCGCTTCCGCAGTTAACACAGAAAGTTTTTTCCTTGCCATCTGCTTCAGTCAGCGAACATTCAGCTGCGGTATGGTCTTTCCCGCACTTTACACATCGTAAGGTCATTTGACAGTTCACTGCCGAGTGACCATAGCGCTGGCATCTTCGACACTGGACTATTTCGCCCCTTAGCATGCGCTCAAAACGAATGGCCTGGTAATTAAGCGACCTGATGCCGATCAGATCGCTTCCCCGGCTCTCCGGGCTTATCTGCACGAGGAAGTGCGGCAGGATTCGTTTTTCCAAAACGGATCTCCTCGTACTAAACCGTGACACTGAGAGGAACTTAACCTCAGTTCCCGTCTCCCGGAGCATTTTGAGCACCTCATCGGGCTCTTCCTCCGCATCCAAGCCTTTCAGAAGGAAGGTTTGCACTTTCTCTTCCTTTGGAGTGTAGGTGAAGTGAGGAGCCTTCACTCGCTCGAGGGCCTCCCGTGCTTTTTTGTAATCTGCAATTTTATTACATTTGACTTGGGCTCTCTCGGCCCCCGTCTTTTTAATAAAAAAATTTGAGAGCCCCGCGCTCCTATTAAGTAGAGTGGCTAAATCTCTACCACCTAATTTATAGACATTAATGGGGGGCACCCTTTCCCCATTTTCTTTATTTCGGGTGCTAATTGTATCCCCAGTCGGACCATTTTTTAAATTTTCACTCGTACTTGCTTTGTTTTTTACATTATTTAACATTTTTTCTTGAGTTTTGTTTTTTTTTTCTTTAATTTTTTGGAAACATAGACCACAAACTCATCCAATTTTCCATCTTCACTACTGCAACTTGCCTGGTTAGCATCCTCTTCTGGGACATTTCCATCGCCACCGTTGTCGCTGACTCTCATATCGTCTGCTTTACTGCTCTCTATGTCCTCCATACGGACAGATTCGCTCTCGAGAACTTGCTCGCCCTCAAGGCAGCCCGGTTCTCCATGACTGCAAAAGTAGTCTAAGATAGCTTAACCTTTTTCTGGCTACCTTTGGAGACGGCGGGCCCGCCTCCCCAGCCATTAGCTGCTCTGTAAGCATTCCATTTTTTTTTATCAATATTGCCATTTGCTTTTTCAAATCTTCGAGTGTCTTCGCCAGCTCGCCATTTCTTCTTTCAAGATTGGCTATCCTCACTTTGGCTATTTTCAAGTCTGGATCCTCCTCGTTGCGGACTCCACGACCGATCCGAGTGCCCCTAGGCCTTATGGTGGGAGGCCGGTCTGGTCCGCTCATTCCCGCCAAGCCAAAAAAACGAATTTTTTCCCAAAACTTTTTAAGGAAAAGTAACTTAGATAACAACTCAAAAGTAAATTAGTTTCAATTAAGTTTTAAATTATATATTATTAATTAAGTAATATAAATATCTTTTTATATTCTTGATAAAAGTTAATTTAATTTCAATTTTAAATTATTTTTATTAATAATATCAATTTGTAGACACGTCCGTTCTCTACAAATGTCAGCCTACTACCCTCTTCAGGACCCAATATTACCTAGAGTTTGTTCAACAAATTGAGTCATTATGTGCCACTCGATTTAATATATAGTGCTAAGGCAACCACGCTCCTCCAAAGTTTTTCTTATCATCCTTGCTAAGCGCCATCGTTGCCTGCTTGCCGAAATATACTTGAGCCAACTCCGGGTCTTCCAGAGAAACGTACACTCCCCTCTCTATTATTCTACGCTATGTTACTCTAGGGGAACGAATTCGTCAGCCAGTGTGAAATTCCCCTGGGGGCCTATTCCGCAATGGAGCTGTTGTCCTTTCTCAATGTGTGATCTGCTACTTACCACATGTAATCAACACGGTTTTCGACGACCAGCCTGTACAGCAGTACGACTCCTCACAGGATATTATGTCAGGTCAGAATACACGGATGACAGGACAGAAACAGGTGTTATCTAAGGCTTGAGGCCTTCTATTAAAAGCGGTGGTCACCCAGCACGCGCCGCTCCCATATACCAAACCAGAGGAATATTGGTCCGGAATAACCACAACTTGATCTTGATCTTGATCTTCTGGTCTCTATTTCTAAGTCCAGAGCCATTTGTCCAAGGTCCATCACTCGGTATAAGAGTAAACAGATATGATCAGTATAGTGAAGGTGTTTGAGGAAAGATCTGATACCTCCATGTCGTCCAGACAAAACGACAGAGAGTAGCGTACTCTCTGTCGACCAAGCTTTCGGAGTATTCTTTAATCGATTCCAGGATGATTTTAAATACTGTTTTAGCCCCAGCAAAGAGCACGCAATTCGCCTCTAATGTGGATGTCCAATGGTTTCAACTAGTCATTTTAATGTCATACTGTCATTCTATGCACATCTGACCACACGGAGGCGACCTTTGGCTCTCGAAAACGGACTATGATTAATTGCTGGAATATGGGCGCGCTCCTCGACAACGGTACTGAGAATTCTGAGAATGGTCGCTTTCTCCAACTTGAGCAGGAATTCCGGCGATATAAACTGGACAGTCTGGTCCTAAGCGAAGTAATATGGTGGAACGTTGGAGAGTGCTACCCTCCCTCATGCGGCACTGTGTTTTTGTACTCAGGTAAGTCTAGCGGTAGCAGAGGCTAATGCGGTGTCGGGTTGCTTTTGAGGGCTACTGCAAGGCACGTTATCTTGACCTAGGAACCGGTTTCTGACAGATTTCAAACTGCAAGATTCCGGTCTAGTTTAAGGGGCATCACAATTGTACAATAATTAAACGCTGTTCAGGGGATACTCCCTCAAGATGACATAATGATCGTGATGGATGATCTGAATGTCAACGTGGAATCTGGCAACACTTTGCTCGCACATATAATGGGAAAACACGGTCTTCGCGACCAGAACAGAAATGGTGAGAAGTTCGTGGATTTCTGCAACTAGCACTGCCATAAGGTCAGTGGTTTGTAATAAGTTTTCTTAATCGTAGAATATAACAAGTCGAGAAACCGGAAACGCTTCATGTATGAAAGGTTTTGTGTATTTCTTTTATAAAGCCATTTGTGTGTGCATTTGTCCCATTCGAAACTAGCAAGTAATACATGCATATATTATGTGAGAATATCCACTTTCGCGTGATGTTGACATTTAAAGTTTTAAATTTGCACAGAAACGGCAACTTCGACCTATTATAACTTTGTTAGTAATAATGCGATTTCCACCAGGATCATGCTCTATATGATTCTAGGATGAAATTAAGGGGGTTTGCAGTCAATTACTTAAAGTTATAGTTATATACTATTATTAACTTTATTTGAACAGATATCGGTATGGAGGATATTTCGGAGCCTAGGTACCATATATTGGCAGCCTCCTGATTTTTTTCAGATTTTTCGGTTGAGTAGTTTCTGAGAATGGGTCCGTTAAAGAAATGATGACCCCACGCAATCCCCACATTTCCAGCTAATTTCAAAACTAGGCCCCGCTTCGGAAAGTACTAACCAATAACTTTCATTTCATACTCCACATGACTATATTTGGTGAAAAAAGGTACAACCTCCTTTTGCATGTATGGGAACATCCCCCTTAAATTCCACGTAGAAGGATGTAACTCATTGCATGCGCACGGGCTCACAGTTTCCACTTTTCCACCAAATTAGGTGTCGATCGCTATAGCCGTCTCCGACAAAAACGCGTGTCACGGATAGACAGACAGAGCAGGGCTGGTCCGTGAAAAAGTTTGAAGAGGATGCATTCATAGAGATGCTATTGGGAGGCTACAATCCCGGTGGTGCGGCTACATAAAAGTTAGAAGAAATGGGGGGACGTATAACGAGAGCATGTGACACTGCTATGCCCAGGCGGCCCAAAAAGGCGCTCAAAATATTGGTGGAATGAAGAGATCGCGGAGTTGCGGGATGCATGTTTTCAAGCTAGAAGGATCTGCCAACGATCTAGAGGAAGAAAGGACTTCGATGAGAAACGGCAAGTATATGTGAATCTTCGAGGTAAGCTTAAGCAGGCTATACGGACCAGTAAGAGAGAATGCTTGAAGGGACTTTGCGCAGAGGCAGACCAAAGTTCCTGGGGAACAACGTACAGGGGCGTTATGAAGAAGATGAGAAGGTGAGCTCACACAACTGACCTGCCCGTATCTTCTGCTCGATATCGTGATGTTACTCTTCCCCTCGGATAATGGGGAGCGTAAACAACACAAGCAAGCATGGGACGTCTCCACAATACTTGCGGTAACTGAGGAAGAATGCAAGTTCCCCGGAGAATTGGTGATAACAAAGCACCCGGTTTGGATGCTGTTCCCAATAAAGCTCTTGGACTATCGAAGCGACAATTTGGATTTCGACAAGCCCACTCAACGATCGACGCCGTAGACGCTGTTTTGAAGTTGATTCGAGCCACGATGTCGTCTAATAAATGCTGTGCCGTGGTGACGTTGGACGTCAAAAATGCGTTCAATTCCGCTAGTTGGGAGTGAATAAAAAGCTCACTGGCTAAAACAAGTGTCCCCAGCTATTTAACTAAGCTCCTCGACAGTTACCTTTCAGAGAGGGCACTTTGGTACAATATGGATGAGGAAGCCAATTAGTACACCATCAACGCAGAAGTACCACAGGGCTCAGTGGTGGGTCCTCTCCTGTCAAGCGTGATGTATAATGGGATCCTTGCCCTTCCCGTGCCAAGGGAGGCCACGATAATCGGTTTCCCAGATGATCTACCTATGGTTGTCGTCGCGTAATAACCTGAAGATATTGAAGTGTACACTAACGAAACCATTAGCGCCATAAAAGCGGGGGTGGAGATGGTTCAGTTTGACCTTGCGGAACAAAAAACGGAGGCGGTCTTGATTACCAAACGTAAGAAGGGGAATACGGTTAATATTCGTGCTGGTGGCCACATCATCACTTCGAAGTCGGTTATCAAATATCTAGGAGTGACGATTGACACTAAAATCAATTTCAAGGGACACCTGAACTATGACTCTGAGAAATCGGCAGCGTTGCGAAATCGGCAGCCAGCCTAGCATTGGAAGCCTAAGATACAGCCGCAGATTACTTGTGGCCAGAGTGGTTCGCTTCACACTATTATATGCGGCACCAGTACGAGAACAGGAAAATGAATCCTGGAAAGGATGCAGAATACCGAATGGCGACAAGGCGAGAGTTGCTGGAGAAGTGGCTTCCACGGTAGGATGACTAACAGACAGGTCGCTGGACCCACATTTTGATTCACTGTATTGGGAAGAGAGCGACCATACGGCGAGATTAACTACCATCTGACGCAATTCCTGTCAGGACATGGTAGTTACAGGAAGCATCTGGTTGATTCTTCCTTTTGTCCCGAATACGGTTGCATAACTGAGGACCCGGAGCATGTTATGTTCCACTGTGCACGAATTTTCTCTGAGAGGAGAAGTCTGGAAGATTCCCTGAAAATCACCCCAAGCCCGCAGAACATCGTCAAGGAAATGCTGAGGTCGGAGAGAAACTGGTGTACGGTAAACTCTGCTTAAAGCGCAGTCCACCCCGCGAAGTAATGCTTCGCGGTGGTTCCGCGGGAAAGGAGGAAGAGAAAGTGGGGCTCGTTTTAGTAGGTAGGAATCCCACACGCTGCAGCAACCTGGCGCGACGGTGTCTTTGTAAGATTTCCACCTCCATCCATACAAAAAAAATACAGACTGGCAGACAGACAGTAAACCGATTTGAATAAGGTTTTGTTTTACACAAAACCTTAAAAATGGTCTATTGGATTGGTAGCCACGATATCAGTACAAAGCCGGTTATCAAGTATCAAGTATGGGGATAGTGATTGATGTGATGCAGTTACAAGAAGCACCTGAAGAATATCCTTGCGAAAGCGGTAAATACCTCGGAGGCACGGAAAAGAGTAAACATGACCTATCGTCGTTAAAATGATCTCACTTGGGGCTACGTCTGTTATTCCAGGAATGGTCCCGATGGATCTTCTGGTAAGTCAGGCACACTGTCTGTGTGAAACAGAAATCATAAATCCACCTGAAAGGATTCAGATTAGCGAAAAACGTCAAAGCAGAATGTTGAATGATTCCTTTTTTTGTTCTACATGTAGTTCCACACCTAAAGACGCAGTGCATGTCATGTATTCCTCTTCAAGACTTTGCTCAAAAAAAGTAGCTTGGAAGACTCTCTGAAAGTCAAACTAAGCACCCAGGGAAAGTCAGAAGAAAACTCCATAATACAGTAGATTCAGACTGGAATTTGACAAGGTGCAACGCGCAAAGGAGGCACAAAAGTGGCAAACTTCTCGTCGTTCTCGTCGTTTAAGAGCAGCCATTTGGAGTAATGCTTTAATAGGCAGACGGGCAGAGTAAACCGGCTTTGTTAAAGCTTTGTTTACTACAAAACCTGAAAAGGCATTAGTCAACATGAAAAACAATATGTTAATTTGAGACAATGATCGAACTACCAACTGGAAACCATCTGAAAATTGCTTTCAAGGACCTCATAACCAACAAAACTAAACCATGGTACATGCAATTTATTTGATGCGCAACGGCAAATCCAGCAGAATATTCACCACTGCCAATATTCGGCCCATGTGTTAGACCATAAGCTGAAAGTTTTCCACGGAAACCACTCACTGTGCCATCCATCAAGATAAGCCCCGAACAACAGAACAGGATCTAACCCATTTCCTAAAAGCAATTCATTTTTCAGTGTCCAATATACAACAGCTAAATTACCTATAGTTGTTTTATACTCTGCACCAAACAGGACGACTTCAACAGTTTTTTGTTTCACTCAACAAAACCATAGAGTCCCGACAACACGAGCGCCATAGTCCTTGAGTACGGGATCATCGCCATATTACCCGCATAATCAACTCCAGCATCCAGGCAGAAACGACCGAACTTGGACAATAATAACAGAACATGATAGCGATACCAGTCGAATAAAACATGGAAAATGGTCATGAAAATTCGTAGCCAAGGCTCTTTTTAAAATACATATTTCACAGGACTATGCAGGATATCAGACATTATGCTAGAGACAAGCCATTTACTGATTGCGTTGTGGGTGTGTTCTGTACGCAGCAGTAGTGTGGCAGAAAAATGACGACGAAGCAGTTATTTTCGAAAATTTTACGCATCATAACCCTGAGAGGTACTACCTCGGACTATAAATTTGATGATAGATGTATCCTGCTCCCAAAGTATCAAGTATATTACAAGGAACCCGGCATGTGGATACGCTTGTGTAGATTCGGTTGTAACGAAGTGACCCGTGAACCAAATTTCAACACCAGATTGCTGCTGAAATCTCCGGTGTATGTCCTTTTTATTTAAATCACGATGATATGCAAAAAAGTAAGGCTACAAATCCTGAGCTGCTGACAGGACTAATGTATAATCCTCGGAAACTTATTTCGTTATCTGCGGTTCCACAAAGGTCGAACTCTTTTGAAGAGGGACCAGCAAAGGAGAACAATGTTTGGGAGAAAAACTGGCATTTTTGCACAACGATCCTCTGAAATATCTGTTGTCCCTGGGTGCTGGGAGAAAGGCAAAGAACAATGTAATGTCATCCTGAATATAAAGACATTTTTAAGTGCACAAATATGTATTTTGTTATGTAAATAGTTGCTTAATTTCAAAACAAATACACATGACCGTGACTTGTCATCTCCAATGGTTCTCGGGGTTCGGAGCTCGCATTGTTTACTTTGCCAAAACCGCAGTTTGTTTATAAACTATGCTCCAGGATGCAGATGGAAGTCTTCCGGAGCTATATCTGCATATGTTAACCACTGAGGTTGGAGAAGAAATATTCTTACATTAGTAGGATACGGAAGGATTTATATGAAAGCAAGGATCATTCCTTGCTGCGGACTTACCTACATATTGTATACATGGTATGATACATTGGGATACTTTGTGACCACAAATATAACATGGAAAACTCCTTTTTCAGAATCTTTAACCCCTTTGGGATGGAATGCTAGGACGCCCAAAATCAGCTGTTGTCAGTCACAGGGACAAAATTAGTGACGGATTTGGACCATTCACCGCCGCTAGCATCTGAACGTACCTCCAAAGAGGTACTTGTTGATATAGGGCTGCTAGTCAGTTCAGGAAGTTGGATTTAGACCTTGTAGGTCCCACGTCAAATCATCGGAGCATCGGAATTTAGACTGGAAATGAATGATATGGTTCAAATAAAGGGTGCAAAAAAGTTTTTAGAAAATGTACGGATGGATGGCGTACTTCTAGCCGAATAACTCACTAACCCGCTTAACAGGATCGAGGAAAGGAAAATTCATTATAGATTGCATTCTCCACCTAGTACCCCTTCTTGTTTAACTGTTACAGACCAACGAACCCCCCCATACCGTGACTAGATTAAAAAACCTCCAGTTTTTATAAGAGTTTTAGTGGTGAGAGGCGATGGATTGGAATAGAGAACGAGGTGAATTAGAAGCAACTTGGTTGAAGGGACGTGTTAACCAGGAGAATTGCGACATATGCAGAAGACTGCTCTACCTTCCCCGTCGAACAAGTAATTATCGCCGTTGCAGCGAATGAGTCGTTGGGAGATTGTTTTTATTGGACAAACTTTTCCTCACCGATTTCAATCCTCATACACTCTGGGATCAAAGGCTATGAAGTGACAGATACCTTTCTAAGAATTTCACCGCGTATCTAGGCCTAACAACGTCCATGCGCTGTGTTTTTTTTTGTGGGTAGAGTAGGTGATAGTGTTTACGCACTGAGGTTTAGACTCCCATGACAGCATGTCATCGGACAATTAAATTCAATTTAATTATAGGGACCCTCGCACGGAAGCTGCAGTGGCCTCCGAATAGCACTAGTCGTCACCGGAACATGAATGCAGAATTCAAGCTCCCCAGGGGTACAAACCGTGGCGGCACAGGCTGAGAACGACCTCCCATAGTAAGCGCAGAAATCCGGTATCTAATCCCATCTCTCTTGTTGAGGACCAGGTCGTCAGGTAATCATAGATTCTCCCCGAACACAAAACGAAAGACAAGACCTAGACGGCTTAGCGCACCATAACAGTTTCCATCAGCGTTCTAGCATTGCATTGGAGTGCGGATGGAATGCTGTTGTCCGCTGACGTTTGAATCCAAGGAGCTTTCCGAGCTCTGAGAAAAGAGTGGACTCGAATTGCATCCCCTGGTTCTCCGATGATTATGGAGGGAACATCAGAGCGTGGAATCCACTCTCGATAGAGGGCCTCAATACATGACCTTGTATCGATTTCGTCCCACGTAATGCATCAGGAATTGTATAAACCGAGAAATGATCGCAAGGTAAGGCTTGTATCCATGCGAATCTCCCGACGGGCTTAGAATATTGAGATGTGCGGTACTGAAGTGCTTTGCTGGCTAAGGGGAATACACCTAATTCTTTCTTAGTACGCCTAGTGACCCTACACTTTAGACATGCATGGCCCAAAAACTCACATCCTTGTCCATGGACGGCAAGAAATATTTGCTGGATACTAGCCGGTTCGTTGTCCCTATGTCATAGTGCACTAAGTCGTGCACCGAGCGAAACCCTTCCTTACAGAAATCGGCCGAAATATATAGCCTAGATCCCTTTTTGGCGATCTCCCAGTAGATAGAGGAAGGTGTACAAAAGATGGGAAAGTCCTTAAACTTGAACGTGAACGGGTCGCCATCAAGGGAAAAGTGGAAGTACTTCATGTTTCGATACCCGATTAATAATTCGCGATCATAGGCCATGTAATTCCGTTGAGAGGGATTCAACGATTTTGAGAAGAACCCAATAGTTGCCAGCTTTCGTAAACCAACTGTTGAAAGCAAAGCCTACGGCAATGTCCGAGGCATCGACAAACACGGCGGGGGGTGCCTCTTATTCAGAAAATCCCAAACATGTTATTTGGTAATGTTAAACGCTTGCATTACTCCTGCAGACCACACAACCTCCCATCATTCTTTGCCCTTAGGACCAGATAGGGACACGATAAGTAAAACTTAGTGTTGATCAGCTTTGGAGCAAAAATCGTCGGTAGACGTTTATCATACTCAAGAACCTTGAAATGTCTTTGATTGTCTTTGGCAGGACGGGAACCTCGTGATCGCTTACACCATCCCTGGGTTGGGTTGTAAGCCATCAGGTCTGATAGAATGGTCTAGAAATTTCATCTGCTGCTGGAGAAATCTGCACTTTTCAACATTAAAAATTAGCCAAGCGTCAAGAAGGCGTTGGTAAATGCACTCGAAATGTACCAAATGTTCGGACTCAGTAGAAGCGGCAACCAAGATGTCGTCTGAGTAGAGGAAACAGAAGTCCAAATTTCGTAGTATAGAGTGGATGATTTGCGCCGCATTGCAAAGGCAAGAAGACATCCGCATTGCTGTCTTTGGAATATCTTCGGAAGCTGCAGGGATTTAAAGGTAAGCCTTGGCAAGATCCAAGGTCAAGAAAACTCGACAGTTTATTTAATAAAGCGCAAAGTCTTGGATGAGTGAAATGGAGGGCCGAGCCGAAATCGTCTAAATATTCAGGCCTCTATAATCTCCACAAGGTCGCTATTCGCAGTTAGGCTTTGGGACCAAATGAAGTGGAGACGACCAACTGCTTTCCGTACAACAGCAAGCTTCTGGTGTGGTAAAGGACGCACCTTCGAGAAGATTAGGGACCCAGTAATGTTGATGCTTAACTGGCTCAGCGAAACTACGCTCGATGTGGTATGTGGTATTTTTAAAAAAATGCACGAATTACCGGATCGGCAACGTTCTCAAAAATAATAGAAAAAGTACTGGGTGAAAAGCTTAAAATTTTCCCTCCCCGCCGTCAATGTGGCCACATTGACCGTAAATACGGCTATTGGCGCCCTTAATTCCGCCACACCTGCGCGACCACGGGGCACACGTACACCTCGTGGATTTTGTACGCAGTCACGGCTAACACCTCTCAGGAACTGCCATCGGCGCATGCTAGTATGATTCGCAGTCACTGAATCGACAAGGACTTCAAAAGTCGAGATCCATTGTCCCCACCCAGCGGTTTCATTTCCTGAAATAGCTGGCTGGGGATGCGGTCGCCAAACATCAGATCCGTCAGCAAGTGCTTAGCTGTCTCACTTACTGACAGGCGCCTGATGAGCTGATCCTTCTGGCGGGCGTAGGTAAACTCACAAAAATACAACGTCGTCTGTTAAATGTTGGCTTTGTCGCAAATGTCGATGCCCTTCGCCAGTTCTTCTTTTTCGAGTAACTCCTTCTTTATCAA
The DNA here is from genome assembly GCF_905115235.1 of Hermetia illucens. NCBI lineage: Eukaryota > Metazoa > Arthropoda > Insecta > Diptera > Stratiomyidae > Hermetia > Hermetia illucens. The sequence continues at coordinate 23,992,119 of NC_051853.1, forward strand.
TTGCTCATTCTTCGGCCTTAGTGGTTTTTGTGTAGATCAGTTGTGAATGATGTTCGGTAACTTGCTTGATTAAAAGCTTCTCACGGAGTTCAATTTCCAAAAGGGTTTCCGGTTTTACCTCGTCTCTTGGCACTGCCAAATTGCATTCTTCTAAAGACGCATCGCGAACTTCTTGCTGAACAGCTACGGTTTCAGATTCTTTTGATGTAGTTTCTGCTACTTCGGATTCAGGTGCTATCTCCGTGCTTAGAACTAAATTTTCGTGCTACCGTCGGGGTCACCAATGTCATTATAAATCATCTTTGTAAATAACAATTCATTTAATAATTACGTACAAATTCAAATCTTAATTTATTAATTGATTGATGATTATTTGAGACGATAAGTCCATCCACTGACTTTTTATTTTCCTTCTGACATAGGAAAACAGTTTCCAATATCATAACTAACCAAAAACACCGTACGTTCATTCCGCCTCAAAAATACCGACTAAACACCTCCCCGAAATCAGAGAACCAGCCGTTAACCATTTGTAACATTACTTCGAGCTAGCCCTCCCGCTATCCCGGCTTAGCGAATTAGGTTATTCAGGGGATTCTTTTCAGAGAACAGGGAGGAAGGACATTGTTAGTTCAACGAGGAAAAGAGAAGAGGGGGGAAAGCTCTTTGCTGATCAGCGCAAACTTCATCACCTTCCAGTAGCAAGGAAAAATGCTTCTGTCAGGATAACAAGATTTTTTATGGTATGAACTGACTCTTCAACCTCTATCAAAGTGAAAAGCGGGCAGACCTCGGAGCTTGCCACGATATTGTCATCAATGAGAATAATGCCCATAAAATGTTGTCCAACTATTCGACCTCAAGTGAGCCGAGTTTCCACAGAACGTCGTAAGACCTCTTAAAAATTCTTCCAAGCAACGAAACTTATAACATTTCTTTCCCAGATCAACAGTTTTCAACTTCCACCAAAATATAAAAGATTTGCTGAATACAACTCAAAACTGCAGCACGTTTTTTGGTAAGCCTTCCCTCTTCGGTTCTTGCAAGGGAAGTCCACTGCCCTCCCACTCAGTTGATGGCCAAAGTGACCAGAACCCCGAAGGCCAAGCTCATGAAATACGCCATAACTACCACCTTGGCAGAACTAGCCTCACATTACCTCATCAATGTCGGCTGAGAACTGTTGATAGTTCCAAGTGATCCTAGTGTAACTCAACGTGTACCGCCTACTCGCAATTCGTCCTTCAACAGTAATTCTTTTCAAGGCTACTTCTTACTAAATTTTGGGAATACGAAACCTTTTCCAGAATGTGGAAGAAAAGGATGTTCATCAAGATTACAAAGAAGGGGGCCCGTTTTTAATAAGACAATTGAAGGAGTATTTACGTGCTCCATTCTGTTGCAAAGATAATGGCGAGAATAATCCTGGAACAGGTCACGGAACATCTCGAAAGCTTGATCGATAAAGAGCAAGTAGGTTCATCCACCACCGAATCTTCGTCCATCAAGATCACCCGGATCATTTTGGAACAATGCGTCGCTGCACTTCATTACTTTGGAGAAGGCTTCCAATAGCATAAACAGGGAGTATAACCGAAGTGCTCTACGCAGGAGAGGCATCCCAGAGAAGTTAATAGCTCTTATCAAAGGCGCAAAATGTCACGGGCTTTAACGAGGTAACATCTCGGAGAATTTTAAGAACCAAAGTGGAATCCGCCAGAATTGCCTCTTCTCACCTATATTATTTCTTCTTGTTATCGGTGACGTTCTCCATGCTACCTTGCCCCGAGGACATCAGGGAGTTCAATGAACTGCCACACTTTTCTTCAAACCGCTCCCTGATGTCTGTTTGCTCTCTCTCCGAATCGTGGACTTTGGCCAAATGGCTTTGGATTTGGAAATATTAACAAAAAGAGTTAGGCTAAAGGTAAACACCAACAAAACCATTACTGGGCAGAGCATCGAAAGGGTCGATCAATTTTTATATCTCAGAAGCATGGTCTCTGCCGACGCTGACACCCAACTGGATGTTGGTCGATGTACTAACAGCGCTAGATCCGCTTTCACTGCCCTGTATACAATTTGAAAATGCAGTTATCTCAACAACAAGACCAAGTTGAAGCTGTTCTGTGTTAATATATGAGAGTAGCACATGGAAAGTGAACTCCACTGTTACTCAAAAGGTCCAAGCCTTCTTCAAAGCTGGTCTACGCCATATTATCAAAATACCCTAAGTCAACTGTGTCAGCGTCTAATTGAGACACGTGGCGCTACAATGCCGCAATGACGTTTACATCACAGTGGGATATCGAACTACTGGTAGAACCAGCAACCCTCAACACTGAGATCATCTTAGTTGCGAGGGAGGAGAGTTTGGCATAGAGCATGGAGGAAACCACCAGAAACTTCAAATTAACCTTAAGAAAGCAAAACGGAAAGCCTAATTCAGCTGTGCCTTGGGCTAATACGGCTGTAGTGAACAAGATTCATGGGCGAAAATTACCGCAAGTACCCGCTTCTCTTGCCTAAAATAATAACAGTTTTTTGCCCTAGTAGAGGGATAATAGACCTAAGCAGTAACTCAATAGGATATATTCTCGATCCCTGGTTACCAAAGGACAACTACGAGGACTTTGTAGATGTTTTTGGCGAAACCAATGCTTTGGGATTGAACGGGATTCCGAACAAAGCCGTGAAATTTGTCTGGAATGTCTTCAGATATTCGACTCAGTTAATCGAGAGTTACCTCCTCTCATATGGGAAGGGTGACAGGCCGAAAGAATCCATACTGCCTGTAAGTGATCCGCAAGGTTCCATAGTGAATCTTTCGCTGTAAAACATCATTTATAATGCTAGACTTTCTTTAGTTAGCAACCTCGCGTTGTTTGTAGTTGGTAAACACCCGATACCAACCAGAGCGTCAAGGGGAACTTGGACTATAAGTGGCAGAAGGCCACGGAAACTGAATCTTCTCTAGGAAATATGTCTAATATTGATAGTGAATCGATTTTACTATATGATACTCCTGTCTAAGTGTGAGCATTAGGCAATACTATGAACCTGAAGAAGTTGAGTTCAGCGTACTGACCATTCACGCCAATGGTATGAAGCAGGCAGCAGCAGCAGCAGAACAGTAAAAATGCTTAAATATCCTTGAAGAGTAATATTTTACCATAGTCAGATTCAGTCGAGTCATTATATGCTTCTATTTCCAAACGTCAAAAATCGATAGATGAGGATGTAACTAAAAAAATAAATTGAAGATCGATAATAATAAGGCTTTGTTTGACACCGAATTCTGGCAAATAGCATATGTAGCTGACTGGAAAATACAAATACAATCGGTACAGATTTAATACCATAAAGCAAATCCACCGACCAGCTTATCGTCGCACATAAATCACGAAGTCGTTATTCATTTCTTTTTCCAGAGTACCTTGGTTTGCACAGCAACTAGTATTCGCTGTAAATCCTAGATACAGACACAAGCCAAACAACTAAACAACTAAAAACCGTACTGTATTACCGTTTTGCAATGGAGATAAAAGATAGAAGCGGATTCATTCTGGACACACGTACCATATGTCGGTATATAACCGTACAGATAAAAGACAGTCAAGAGTAAGGACTACTATAGCAAAAAGGAAAACGTAGAATTCTCTGACAAATTTTTTTACTCCTAACTTAAGTATGAAAAAGAACATTAAATTATCACCATCCTCCGGAACTCAGATCGTTTACTTGAATTTCATTAGTGGAAAACATCTAGGAAAGTAATAACAACAACTGTCCTTGCATCCGAGTCGAAAATTTAGATACTAACTTACTTGCCAAATGGGACCATTACTCAGTAACAACGTACACACGCTCGCCATGGTGGATATTGAAATTTCATTACTCACCAGGATGCAGACGTACACAATCTTCTGTACTGGATGCGAAGCATTAGAAAATTGAAGCTTTCGAATGGCTGGACATATCCTTTGGCAGTAAATGGCGTGGAAAATCGTGGCTGCACTACTTCGGTGAGCAAAAAGCTTTGTGTCTGGAATCCGGACTGTGAATAAACAAATAAGGATTTCGATTTCTGCTGGGATCCATGGTGGTTTGCATTCCTGTGATACCATTCTATCGTGTTCCTCTCCTGCCTTTTGAACCCTATCTCCAATGGTATATGCACAACGTATGCAAATTTAGGGTTGAAAAGGCAAGGATAACATTCAAATGAAGATTTTGTCAGCAAAGATTGACGCTAATTGACAATTATCGGATTATTGGGAAAGATATGGTAAATTTATGAAATGATTGGACATCGTAAGTAAAATAGAAGCATGACTACATATTTGATGAGTCGAGAATCATTCAGTTCGGTCGTTTACCTAAGGTGGGGACAGGAATCTGCTTAGTATTCACTGCGGAGAGTAAAGCTCAGTAAAAATTCAACAATTTATAGATACTGAAATCACATATGAATATACGAAAATGGACATACAAATTTAATGCAAAATTCATTATTAAAATCTAAGTAACCTACTTTGAAAAGATATCGACAACTTTGGAACACTTGTCTTCCCCTAGTAAAATAGGAGGCCTAGCGATAAAAGTTGGTTATTGTTGGTTTAAGTCAGATAAGCTATTAATTAAAATACCTATTAATCAAGCGAATTCGTTATAATAACATGATGCGTCCACCTGAAGCAAATGCAAAGCCCATTGATGTTTCACATTGAACCGCCGCAATTAGGTCCCGCGTATTACGATTTGGGAAAATATCCTTTGGATTTTTTTGTTTATCAATTTTTAAATAAAACCGCCCGCCAACAGAACTCAACGGGCGAATCTGACACTTTGCAGGCGGGGGTCGCCAATTCGACGAAGGACCTCAACCTCTATAAGGAGACTCACTTGACCCCGCCTCCAAAGTCGAGCTTGAACGAGTGCTCGCCCCGTTCTAGCAGTCTAAAAGGACGCTCGTATAGTGGTTGCAGGGGCCTTCGAAAGGCGTCCACCTTCATGAGGACCTGGTCACACATCTCAAGGTTCCTGGGAGTGTTGACTTCCGATGGCGCGTGTCTTAGAAACCGCGTCCCTAAGCAGACGCAGTATTCCCGAGGCGCTTAACCCTGCTATAATGTCCAGCACAGGATCGGCGAGCAACCATAGATTCTCCCCGTCAACCATCTCCGCGGGGCTGGCTGCGAACCCCTCTCCCTGGGCTGTGCGGATGCCAAGGAGGACGAAAGGCAACGACGGATCATTAAAGCGGCCTTCAGCGTCCGGTGCTAACGTTCCAGCATACCATTGAACTGCGGATGGTATGCAGTAGTCCTATGCCATTTGAAGCCAAGGTGCTTTGCTAACTTCGCGAAAAGAGTAGATTCGAATCATGTTCCGTGGTCCGTGACGATAATGGCCGGAACACCAAAGCTCGGAATCCACTCTCGACACAAGGCCTCGGCACATTATTGCGCCGTAATTTCAAACAGAGGTATTGCTTTAGGCCAGCGCGTAAACCTCTCGATGACTGCGAGGCAATACTTGAATCCGTGCGAGTCTCGAAAAGGGCCAATGATGTCGAGGTGGATGGTGTGGAAACGCTTGGTTGACGAAAGGAATACACCTACTTCCTTTCGAACGTACTGATTGACTTTGCAAGAGAGTTTGATCCGAAAATAGAAAACTCCTTGAATTTGTGTTTGAAATTTGCCTTCAAGCTCTGAAGCTCTGCGTCGTCTTTTTATGCCTGGGCGATTGCCGCATAATCGACCGCAACGTGGACTATGACCTCCGAGATTCGAGACAAAGCGTCAGTAAACGCATGGACGGCCGCAGAAAACCACGCAGCCTCGCGGGAGTCTTTAGTTTTGCGCCCAAACAAATAAGCGTTCAGGATCGCTTGAGGATAAGCGGCCCTGGACAAGAAACGACGGTAAAAATTTAACATGCCCAAGAACCTTTTCAGATCTTTCACCGTGGTTGACAGTGGAAATCTCTTAATCGCTTCAACCTTGTCTGGGTCAGGTTGGATCCCTCTGGAGGAATCTACATTTTTCGACGTTGAGTACAAATCCGGGCCTCCCCCTCGGACGCCACCTTGTCGTGGTGAGGGAGCCTGTAGTAATCTACTACTACACGAAGGGTATCCAAAATATGAATATGGAAACGAAGGATTTAAACTCTTCAAGTGGAAGGAAATCACAGACTTCGAATTCACCCGCGACCATGAGCAACCATGTCGCGGCCGAGGCGCGGATTTCGGAGGCCTCACCACATTCGCACTCCCCTATAGATAAATCTGTAGAAGGTATGCTTTCCGACTCAGTGGAAAGCTTGCATATAAAAATCCCAAGCCGGCAGCGGAAGAGGGCACTGCAGAGAAAGATGATGCACCTTGGGAATGAGGACATGGACGTGGCTGCACCACTAGGTGTGGTAATGTCCAGAGAAATCGGACGCAAGAAAGCGGAATCTCCGGCGGAAGGTGGAGATAAAGTGGTAACCCCGGTGAGATCTACACTGGACGCACCAGACTTTTCTGTCGGCAACAATGCACGCAAGAAGCGTAAGACCAACACATCTTTTGTAGTCAACGCTTCATTGTGCTCGGAACCACGTCTTACATCCACGCGTCCCGCGGGGATTAGGACCGGTTTGTCGAGAGGTGATCAAATCAGCGAGAAAGACCTGAATGGAGCTGGTCCCTCCTATAAGAATACGGACAGGAAGGCGAGAAGGAAAAGAACGTATACGCAAGATACAGCCTCTGTTCTAACTGCTGCCGTGGAAGTTTCCTCCAAGGATCCCAAAATATTAGATGGACAATTTACCATCCTCCGGGAATGCCTGTGGAAAAAAGTGCTGAAGCCTGGCACGAAGCCACGATTTAATAATCAAGGTTTTTGCGATGGGCTTCATTTGGAATGTACTAATGAGGCTGCCTTAAACTGGTTCTAACGGATAATCACGTTCTAGCGGTCGGCACTGAGTTGCACAGGACAGAAACTATCGGATGTTGGTTACCGGCCCTTTGAAGAAAGGCAAAAGGTTGAGGGAACAAATCCCGGGCATGGACTTCCTACACTGGAGGGTATAGTTCATGAATATCAGGAAGGAGAAATCTACAAAAATGAGTTTCAACTTGATATTTGAACTGGTCTAAAAGAGCCTGAATGTGCTCCAAGATTAGATTAAATGCATTACTCAGTTTGCAGCCCCTGGATATAATTATTCAGAGCATCTGTTTGGTAAAAGATATGAAGTGATCCTGAAACGTAGAGAGGACTGATAAGCTCCAGAGTAATGCGTGGCGGGATATACGGTAGTCTTCTATATCGATGGCTCAAAAACAAAACAGGCTCTGGAGTCGGAATCTACCTCTCGAATAAAAACTAGAAGTGGGCTTTTCCTTTCGGAGAATATGCCACGGTTTTTCAAGCCGAAGTGTATGCGATCCTAAGGGCGACAAACTGGGTGATTGACGAACGGTTGAAGGGCAGGTGCATCGCAATCTGCAGTGATAGTCCGGCTGAATTGAGGGGGTTGAGTAGTCCTTTGATCTCCTCAAAAATCGTTCAGGAATGCAGAGACCATTTGAACTCTATCCCTGGATTCAATACGATAGAAATAGTCTGGGTACCTGGTCACTGTGGCATAGAAAGTTAGGAAATCGCGGATGCTTTCAATCTCCCCCATTCCAGCACTGGAGCCAGCAATTGAAGTATCAGTAGCATTGGGCAAGACTGTCTTCAAAAACTAGAAACAAGCTTCCCACAAAAAACGGGTGGCAGAACCTAAATGCTACTAGAAACACCAAACTTTTCCTGACAGAACCGAACATAAGTACCGCAAAGTTTATTCTGCCGAAAAGCAGAAGGACCTACAGGAGTATTGTAGGCATTCTGATAGGCCATATTTCATTAGCTCGACATATGTTCAGAATAGGAATTATTCAAGATGACCGTGACGTCCTTGTAATAAGGAAGCGGAATCCACGAAGCATTTCCTATGTGAATGCTCCGCCTATGGACGCATCAGACATCACATCTTCGGTGCCGATGTTCTCCAGCCCAGGATATTCCGTTAGATGGGGGGTCGAGTACAAGAGGACACCACAACCTGAGTGCTCAGGGGCTATAGCTTGAAGTAGTCTTGGCGATGTGTACTACAATATCAACAACAGCCCTGTCTCTCCAATCAAGAAGCTAGGTCGTTCGCTCGACAGAAGAAATCTAAGCAAATTTCCATCCACATATCAAGGCTAAACATGTAAACATCATTACCAGCATACAACGCGATGTCATCTGAATGCATCAAGTGTGTCAGTTCGCACTGTCCTTTAGCTTCATTCAATCACCATGAAAGAGCAATGCCATATGAAACCATAGAAGACCCCTAGTGCTGATACCCTCTTATGATCGCACTGATAGGATAATATGTCACTCTTCTCTAACTATCGCCAAAAACTTCAGTTGTTTGAAGTCAAAAACTTTGCCGCAATCGACATCGAAGCTGAGTTCATTTCTCTGGCCTGTAGTTCCCTGTCCTACAACAACGATAATAAATTGCTTTTTGGAACCCTTTGATCCAACTCCTAAGCCTTCCTGCTCCTCGAACAAAATGTCGCTCTTCTCGCGGTCCACACTAACCCTTCCATTAATAACGGATATTTTTACAGAGTTAGCAGGCAAGTAATCGACCGGCCTTATGTCTGTGGAATCCTTCGCTGTGTCCTTCTCAAGGACAAGCTAGATAATCCCCGCAGAAAGACAGGGTGCAAATTCATTCGGTCGACTAATGACCTGATTTATGCTCTTCCCCAACCGACTATGTATACTGGTGAACTCTTTGCACCAGATATTCTGTTACGATCGAGAACAGGGCTCCTCAAGTTTTTCGAACCGTTTATATGCATATTATTTCCTTAGAGGTTAGATATTGTCTTCTATTTCCATTTAAGCCTAAAATTGATACACCAGTAGCTTACTCTAAACTACAATTTTTGTTTTACAGTGTATATATATATTTCGGGAGCAACTTACCCCCTTCATCAGTACAAAGCTACTGAAAACAATTGCAATGATACAATTCTATTTATACTTAAACACTAATTACCTAAATTACTTTTGAAAAAAACCTTAAATTATTAACCTAATTCCCTGGCAGTTATTGGAATCTGTGGTCGCGTCTTCTCTCAAAATTTGTAGACTTTCCCAAGGGTCCAAGATTGTCGTTCGGTTTGTATGATGCAAGAGTTCGAGATTTTCGCGTTGGATGATATGGGCTTCCTCGACTATGTGCGCTGCCACTGATGATCTTATGCACGACTTTTGTTTCCGAACACTACTTACCGCTTCATTGATGTGTTCATTAAATCTAGTCGTTATCGGAAGTGACACCTGTTGAAAAGGGACGACAATTCCATTGGGATATATATGGGCAGCGTGTGGGTCGCCCTGGAACTATGTCGAGTAGAGATGATGAGTGCAAGCTTCTCGGAAATATGTGGGGGGAATTGAAGTACAAATTACTACACAGGAAGGCTGCTTCTATTGTATTTTATTGAAGTTGACAAACCATGCTATTTCGATTGCTTTTCTTAGTTCTTAGCTTACAACTCGTTTTTCAATCGGCCTTATATTTGATTACGCTAAAGAGTCAGTACAATTTTTTTAATACTTTTTGCTCCTTTTGCAACGCCATTTTCATAAAATAAATTGCAAAATATAAGAATTCTACAGCGTAAACCAACTCCACTTCAATTGCACAAAATTTCAGCCAAATTGATCTACATTTCCAAACATATCCTCTACATTCCTACCTCAACCCACTAAACTCAAAACACTTTAATTTACCACACCTCAACCTCCCCCAAAAACTTTAAAATTCCTAAAAATAACCGAGAAAGTAGGAAATAAAACAATTACGTCCGGAATAGTTTTCCAGCATTTTCCAGTGTCAGATGTGGATAAATCCCCTTTTCACTGTTTGAGTTGTATATGTTCGGCGCCTAGAGTCAATCCATATCCATGTCCTGCAGAAAACTTCTATTAACGAAACTTCAAAAGTTTCTAATTTGAAATCGAAACACCAGTGAAACTGGAAAATAATTGGCAGAAATGGGAAAATGTTGAAAATGAAAGAGTTCATCGAATTTGTGTTAGATTTTACATGGGTGAGAGAATTCGATACTGAAGGTAGGAAAGTATTGATTCATGTGTTTCTGTTTGAAGGCTATGAGGGAGAAGTTGGATATAAAGGTAGTTCTGGACAGGATGCTTTCATATAGATATGCTCACTTATTTATATATACCCCTATTGCTAACTTTTCCATCGATTAAATTAGACTGGTGTAACAAGTAATAAATACAAAGACGATGTAGTGACCTGTACTCCAAAAAAATTTGTAAAGGACTGCGAATCACCTACAAATAGTGGTTCTTATAACTAACATTGAAACCATATCATAATGCTTACTTTTAAATTAAGGCATTCCTCCCCTCTTTCTCAGTCAGTTGCCTTCCATTTCAATCAAGACGGATTGCTCGTGGAACCAAGTCCTACACTCCAATTTAGAAACGGAAAAACAGCCGATAGAAGAAAGGTATTGCTGTTTTGATGCATTATTTGGAGACGAACTGCTGACGTCCAGCGAGGAGACAGCCATATTACCCTCATACTAAAGCCAACAGCAAGGACCATCAAGATCGAGACGGAATCGAACCAGCGGTTTCCAGTCTGGAAACCACAGCCATCGAACTGAACGTTGCGTGTACCAGCCATAGTACTCCTACCCTAAAACCATCGACATCGAAAATACCACAAGGAACAAGAATGTCGGCTATGTATAATCAGCGAAGAAGAGGAAGTCCGCTGGAATCTCAATCGAGAGCCAGTACAAGAAGGTCATTCATATTGTAAGCGAGATTGCGAAGAGCAAAGAGGGCGGATCCAACGAGAAAACAAGAGAAACAAAGTGTGCAAGGGCTCCAATCAACGAAACACGTACTGCGAAGCCCTTAAACGACGTGGCCACGATTTATTTACGGAGGGCAATGACGGATGATTGCGCCGAAATTATGGACCAGCGTTGGAGCCAGGCTACCAGGGGTGGTCATTGATCATATTCTAGACAGAAAGAGAGAACTTCAAGGGTATATCCGCTGCTTTGATTCCTCCAGGTGGCCTATGAGTACCAAGTGATAGTATGCGGCGATCAACTTTCTAGAGACTTTCTCCGTTCACGCGTCGCAAAAGTCAGTGACGCCTGGCATGGCGTAGAGCTCAAGATTGTTCCATAAGTAAGCTTCCCAGGAAAGCAGTGACTTGCATCTAGTTGTCAGGAATCCGCACGGATTAGGGCAAGCTCTGCATCTTTAAAACCCTAGGATCTGCAAGGACGGCTGGTGGTTAAGGAGCAGGAACCCCATAAACGTGATCATATTGGACCAGAAGAGAGTGAAGAACGTGTACACTGCTTCGGCTATCACAATTCACAACCGATCGGCTCCATTACAAGAACTACAACATCTCATCATCCAAGCGAAAATCAACGAAAGAGGTCATCCTCTATTTAAATTTAATATTTATAGAAAGCTATCGTTATGTGAACACCTTCCATTTTCCGAGTTCGAAGAACCGTGGCAGTTAGAAGTCCGTGAAATTACTCTGCTAGCACACAATGGCTGCCCAGGGTGTAGAACTCAAAAGTGTCAGATCAAAGATCGTTTTCAGATAACGTTGAGGAAAGCCCTCAAAAAGATGGAATGGATGTAGTTTAGTCAAGTTATCAAGAACAAAAACACAAGTTAACCAAGTTAATAATAGTAGCACTGTCAGGACAGACGAACTATGGCCAAAGTAAAAGCTCTTGAAAAGGGAATCTAAACCAATTTTAAACTCTTAAGTCCAGCAAAATACAATAAAAAGATATTGCCTCTATGGTGAAAAGAAGATGTGTCCAATATTAGGAAGCGAACTAGTGAAGTCTTTAACATCTGCTACAAGCACTAATGCTAACAGCCAGGTCTCACTGAAGAAATACAAGTCGGCCATCAAGATTGCCTTAAGTGGTCCTAGCCGACCCACTGTCAGGACATCGAAAGCACCAGCGAGTCTGAAAAACCAAATATGCTTCTGGCTAAAAAACATAAAAGCCAATCCTTTCTCAAAAGGTTGGAAAACTTCTGGACGAAATTTGCGGGCGAAACCCTAGAGCTGTTAGTCCGTATACACTTCGCCGCCGAATTCACGGAAAGGACGCAAAAGCCACCGATTGTCCAACAGTAGCTAAAACCAATAGGGGGGAGGGGCTCTGAATATCTGAGCCGGGTCGACTCTGCTTCTTTGCCCTTTGCACGGCAGTCCCGATTTTAAGACCCTGCCCTTCAAACGAGCTACAGATACCTTCTACCTACCTACCTCGGCCTACCGTGGCTGACCTTCTCCCAAAAAGGTATCTCTGACAAACTGCGCTATAAGTAGACTGAACTGAAGGAAAAATTTCGCTGCGAGAATCCTAACCAAAAAAGAATAGAAAATTGGGCTAGGAAGTTCGAGCGAGAATTTTCTCGAATAAACACAGAATATCTGAATAGTACAGATACGCCAGCGCATTTCAAACGAAGAGACTCATCATACTAGTAATCCGCTTGTCGGCGAATAAAATGTGATGCGACTTCTATGCGAAATATAACTATTTTGAATGAAAATCAAGCTTTAATCAGCAGTAATCCTCCAAGTCGGTCAGTTAGCCCAAGAGCCAATTAAACAGTCGGTCAGTTCCTTCAAAATCTCTATTTTTCCCGTTTTTAGCACACGAATATAGAAGATAAAGAGTGGGCGTTCGCTTTTTACTGCCCCGGTGGACGTGGACGACGAAAAGGGGAATCTATTCACACTGCTTGTCAGTTACTGACTGTAAACGGCATGGTTCTACTCCCTGCTACCGGTGTTAAATCCAGGCCACTTCACGGCACAGCTCGGACAGGTAAGCTTATGACTTGGACACTTGGGAATACTTACAGAATAACACTGATCTGGTCAACAGGGGTCCTTCTTCCCTACTGTTCTGCGCTCACACTTCGACAATCTTGGGAAAGTGGATTCCAATGCCTGCCGTAGCCGGCAATGCAATTGTCGCCCTTGCTTAATATGTCACCTATCGACTACCACTTCCGCCTTCTGATAACAATGCATATAGGTACCAAGCCTGTGCGGTGCAGATTTTCGGTTGTAATAGTATCAGGCCAGCGTACTCCGATGATACGTCGCAAACAGGTTTTGACGAAGGCTTTTGAGTTTTTGAATAACAGTAGGGATCACTTTCCACTTGCCCCCATCCACTTGCACCCATAAAACTAAAGAACTACGTTTTGTTGGTATTTACTTGAAGTCCAACTCTACTTGCCTCTTTCCAAATCCTGAGCTATTTAGCAAGGGTGTTAGAGAGCAAACAGATGTCATCAACATAGTCGAGGTGCTTATGGAGATATATAACCGTTCATTGAACCCCTTCATGTCCTCCGGACAAGGTAGCATGAAGAACTTCACCAACATCAAGAAGGAATAACATCGGTGGCAAGATGCAACCCTGGCAGACTCGGCTTTGGACCTCAAAATGCTCTGAGACTTTACCTCGGTGCAACACGTGACATTATGCACCATCATATGTTTCTCCGGAATGCTTCCTTCAAATCGATCGAAGAGCAAGTGAATCGTAGATCTAAACTCCGCACACTGTCTTTTTGTCGATTACGCTTTGGAGATATTCTTAGATGTGTAGTTTAACTATTATCTTTGCGACGGTAGATAGTCAGGTAAATACCACTTCAACCATCACACTCAAAACAAGTGCCTTTGAAATCTTAACGATCATTTACATCTTCCACTTTCTGGGAAAGGTCTCAGATTCTTAAGATTTCCGTACAAATGAAAGTAGCAAATATGCAGTAACTGCCGGTGCAGCGATAAATAAATCTGCGCGTCGACCGTCAATTCTCTTCTCTTGGAGGAACAGTACATATCCGCATGTTACGGTGACTAGCCATTTTACCCACAAGAGGAGGATCATCACCGAATGTTAGGTTTTCCTTTCACCTTTTCAGCTGCTCGTCATTATGAGTAAGGAGTCAACCGTTAACACAGCTCCTTCGTGATGCGGTAGACAGTTATAAAATCATTGCATTTCGCGGCATCTTCCGCTTCCTTAAGCAGCGCAGTTTAATTACGTCACGCCCGCCATCACCCGCAGCCGTCAATAGAGCCTTAAAACCGTTCCATTCATCGATCCGCCTCCACAATTCCACAGTCAGCCAGATCTTATGAGGACCCTTCGGGACGTGACCGACGAACTGCGTAGCACCCGCATTTTTAATGGCAGCCCAATCATACGCGTTCGGTTTTGAATTTTGGGAGATCGCAATTCTGCAACCCTAGGACCATCAGATGATGACAGACAAGACCAATGTTAGCTTCTCTCTTGTTACGCACATACAAGAGACAACTCCTACATTTACTGCTGATCGCGAAGTGGTCGATCTGATTACTCGTACGCTGTCAGTGAGTTGAAACCCGACTTTACGACAGGCTTTATGCTCAAAGAATATGCCACCAATAATGAGGCAGTAGAAGTTGCCAAAATCCACAAACCTCCCATCGTTATCGTTACGGTAGTAGTATTTGGAGATGATTCTCTAACCACGTCATCTAATCTTATATTTCCACAAAAGGCAAAATTACTGCCAGTACAACTGCATTGTCTTCCAGTTACGAAACATCCACTCAGGGAAAGTTGATAAATGAGCGAACGGCTATGCACTCTGCGCTTTCCAGAAATATAAGCCTCATTAACGTTCACGCCCCTACAAAGGAGACTGCAGAGTCGGAGAAGGATACCTTCTACGAGGCAGTAGAACGAACCCTCGAAGCCTGTCCCAGATATGATATCAAAATCATACTTGGGGAACAGCCAAGTAGGGAAGGAGCCCGTATTCAGGCGATACGTTGGCTCCCATAGCTTACACGAAGAAACAAATGATAACGGACTGCGGATTATTCAATTAGCAGGGTCACACGAAATGGTTGTTGGAAGTACCTGGTTTGCGCGGAAAGCGGTCCACAAACATACATGGGCCTCTCCAGACGGGGCCACTTTCAACCAAATTGACCCCGTGTCGATCGAACGCCGCCACCTCTCAGCCTTGATGAATGTCAGAACATATAAGGGGGCCAATATAGACTCGGATAACTATCTCGTTGGCATGGTGCTCCGAGCTCGAATAACAATACCACCTAGAATCCCCTCCGACAATCAGGTGAGAGTGAACACTGAAGCCATCCACAACACAACCCTCCACAACACCTATAAGAGGGAAATGGATGTCGCAATAACCGCAGTCAACAGAGAACCTGGAGATGAAGCATCAACAAAAGATCTTGACAATCACCTGACGAACGTTATCATGGATACGGCCGCAAACATACTTGGCCCCAACCGCAAAAGGAGTCGGAACGGCTGGTTTGACGATAAATGTAAGCTAGCAACGGAACGGAAGAATGCCGCATACCGAGTAATGCTGCACAACATCATTGGCCCATACCAAAGAGGCTTCACTCCAGGCAAATCAGCCACAGATCAGATTTTCTCTCTGCGACAAGCGATGGAAAAACTGTTGGAATATGGACATCAGTTGCACCACCTGTTCATCGGCTTTAAAGCCGCCTATAATAGCATAGCCAGGGTAAAACTGTAAACGGCCATGAGAGAATTCGGTATCCCGACGAAATTAATAAGACTGACTAGGCTGACCCTCACCAATGTGCGAGGCCAGATAAAAGCAGAAGGATCACTCTCAAGACCATTCGACATCAACAACGGTCTATGACAAGGAGATGCCCTATCATGGGTCCTCTTAAGCCATCGAAAAAGTTATCCGTGACGCTGGGATAAATGCAAGAGGTACGATCCTCTTTAAGTCCACCCAACTAACTGGCCTATACTGACGATATCGACATCGTGGGAAGAACCACCCGAGACGTACAAACTGCCTTCATCCAGATCGAGCAGGCGGCAATGGGGGCGAGATCTTGGGCTGCACATCAATAAAAGCAAGACAAAATATATGGTGGCAACGTCAGCATCAAAAATCAACCACCCAACAACATCAAACCGCACGGATCAAACAGGAAGAATAAGGATAGGAGAATACAACTTTGAGACTGTTGATAATTTCTCCTATCTAGGGTCGAAAATCACAACCGATAACAACTACGATGATGAAATCCGCGCACGGTTGTTGTCAGCCAACAGAGCCTGTTTCAGCTTACAAAGACTGTTTCGCTCAAAACGTGTCACCATAGGGTCAAAGCTCTTACTGTATAAGACTATGATCTTGCTAGTCCTCATGTATTCCTCGGAAACTTGGGTTCTTAGCAAGAAAAATTGCGAACTCTTGGCCGCGTTCGAGAGAAGAATCCTCCGAAGAATTTTTGGCCCCCTACATGAGAATGGACGATTCCGTAGCCTACACAATAACGAAATCTATGAGCGATACCATGACCGTCCGGTTGTGGATAAAATCCGGCTCAATAGGTTACGATGGGCGGGTCACTTAATCCGTATGGATGAAGATGATCCCACCCGGAAAGTCTATAAGGGCAATATCTATGGTAGAAAAAGAAGACGAGGCAGACCCTGCCTAAGATGGAGCGATGGCGTGGTTCAGGACGCCAGACAGCTTTTGGGGATATCGAATTGGTGGACCTCGGCGCAAAACCGGGATGTCTGGAGTTCCTTTTTAAGGCAGGCCTAGACCGGATACCGGTTGTTGCGCCGTTGATGATGATGATAAATGAGTATTTCATATATCCGACGAATGAATTAGACTGCCTTAAGTAAAAACAGAAATTAATTAAATGTCGCTTCCTCAGGAATTCAACGGCAATTTTCGTCACTGTCCTTGTCACCATGAATACATACTCTAACCACATTCACATGTGAACCAATAGCCGTGAGAGTCTGCGAAATATTTGCCAACGAATTTCGAACCGCAGACACTAAACAACATCAAGCTTGAGATATCGCCTTAGGATTATTCCGGTAAGTAAAATTTAACTTTAAGGATTAAGTTCAGAAGATAGTTTACCAGAAGCGATATAATCTGTAGACACATCACATATAGAATTCACAATATTAAGTTGAATACTGGAATAGGAGAGTATGATAATTTGCTAATACTGCTGGCATGATACCTAATAAACAACCCAAACGTGTGCAGCTTTTCAACAAATCCTCAACCGAAAAAGATACCACAAGACTTCAAATACAGAAACCGAGACAAAAGCCGCAAACCTCATTCAAAATTTATTTTTCCTAGTACAACACATATAACTCCATAGAATGGAGCCTAAGAATGTCACTTTACAATGGTCATACCAACTCCTATATAAACATGAGTCATTCGCCTGTCCACACTAATAGTAACCTCCAAGGAACAAAACTCATTCAACCCCCATGGAAGAGAAAACTTTTGCAAAAGTCCAACCACATTTACGTCTACAAAATTAACCACCGGAAAAATCAATATTACGTCCAAAATGGATTTCAATTACTTCCCTCGAAAACAGGCTCGAAGACTTAAACATGGCTGGGAAAAGTGTGCTTTTACGTTGCGTATTAAACAGTGGAAGAAATCAACCGATCCGAACCGGAGGTCCTTGAGGTTACCCAATCGAAGAAACTAAAAGTCATGTGAAAAGCGTTTATATTGACTAAGGGTGGGCGTCAGTGACGGGAAACCAACGAGCCAAGCTATCAAGAAATTTAATCTCGTTTAAGTGCCTCGGGAACCGGGAGCGATTGCGTGACCAGGACCCTTTCAATTTTGAAATAGCAACTCATGAAAGGAACCTCTCTCACTGTGCAATAACTAGTGTGCCCGGTTTGTGGACGGCGACCGGGATATTATGAAAACGACTTCCGGGAAGTTTTTAGATTTGTTAAGTCGCCTTCTGGCATAAGGATTTGCCTTGAAGGAGAAGTGTAGGTGGCGTTTCCAGCCTCATTTTTTATGAATATAAAAGTAATATAACTTTTCTAGGAGCATGAAAAACTGCACCCACGCATCCCGAAATGTTAATATCGGAAAGAGCATCATTCAGAGGTTCCAGAAGGTGAATGGATCTATGTAGCAGTGAAGCCATAATAACTTCCCGGCAATAGTACCCTTCGCAAGAGTTTGCAACTTCCGACCACCACCATCACACCTCGTCCTTAATTGAAACCTAACTCGACGTCGACGAACGTCCCATCGCAATCCAGCGGTAGTTTCAGGTAGTAACAAGTAGTTGAGTGGTCGTTATATCACCGGCGGACTCTCCTAGGATCCGCCACGGTGACAAATATGCGTGTCCTTTTGCAATTTATTTGCGAGGATGATGCTTCCTAGTTGTGAAAAGTACAAAGATAAGTCTGCAATTACTTTGGCAATTGTTTATTGCCTTCATCCTCGCAATAATGATGTTGTTACTATGACTTTTATAGTTGGAAGATAAAGATAAAGCGATAGGTTAACCGCATTTAGGTCGTTGAATGCTAATAGTGCGCTAAATTGGGCCACGATGAGGGCTTGGTGTATGACATAAACCTAAATTAGTTATGATTGTTCATGTTCTGTATGGATTGGATTAATTACTGGCGCCAAAGCGAAATTATGTGGAATTTGAAGTGGATATTGATTTAGGAAATTTATCTGAGTCTCATTTAAGCGTAATATGCATTAGATGATTTTGAGAAGGCTACTGAATTCAATTAAACCAATTTGAAAAAATTTTAGGTAAGGCATATCGTTACCAACCCTCAATTTGTCTAAGGCGTAATAATGACTTTTCAAATTGATAGAGGCCAGAAAGACCACACAGGTAGAGCGTAGTCTAACATTCGACCTAAATTATTCCAAAACCTAAACATAAACCATGCGGGTCCGCAACCACCTAAGTGCAGTTCTAAGCAAGTGCCTCGTCGTCACGTGTTTGCATGCTCTGTGGAAACTAGGCTCAGAAATATGGAATGGAGAAGTTATTTTACGTCATCTATCCGGCACGGTGAAATCGAACGCGAAACTGAAAATGGAACCACTCGAAAAGCCCTTGTGTGTGTGTGTGTGTTTATGGTGGGGGAAAGCTACAGCTTCTGAGCACTCAGGCCGTGTTGGCCCATTGTACTCGCCTCCCCCGTCTAACGGAATATTCCGGATTCGTTAACGTATCGCAGGATTTCCGTTAGTGGATGTGATGCTACCCGTCGCAATTGGAGGACATCGGCACCAAAGATCTGATGCCTGATGCGTCCATAGGCGGGACACTCACATAGGAAATGCTCCGTGGATTCCGCTTCCTCATTACAGGAGGGACACGTATCATCTTCGGTAATTCCTATTCTGTACATATGCCCAGCTAGTGAATTATGGCCTGTCAGAATGCCCACAATACACTTGCAAGTCGTCCTGCTTTTCGACAGGATAAACTTTGCGGTACGTATGTTGGGTTCTGGCAGGAAAAGTTTGGTGTGTCGAGCAGCATTTAGGCTTTGCCACCTGTCATTATGGGAAACTTGTTCCCAGTTTTTGAAAACAGATTTAGCCAATGCTACTGATACCCCAATTGCTGGCTCCGGTGCCGGCATAGGGGAGATTGACCCCTCTTTCGCTAAAGCGTCCGAAATTTCATTTCCCTCTATGCCACAGTGACCAGGTACCCAGAGTAGTTCCACCGTATTGAATCTAGACATAGAGTTCAAACGGTTTCTGCATTCCTGAACGATTTTCGATGTGATCAAAGGACTGCTCAATGCCCTCAGTGCAGCTTGACTGTCACTGCAGATTGCGATGCGCCAGCTCGTCAATCACCCAGTTTGCCACCCTTAGGATCGCATAAACTTCGGCTTGAAAAACCGTGGCATATTGTCCCAAAGGAAAAGCCCACTTCTCGTTTTTATTCGTGAGGTAGACTCCGGCTCCAGAACCGTCTTCTGTTTTTGAACCATCGGTGTAGAAGACTTCCGTATATCCCGTCACGCATTCCTCTGGGTCTTCCCAGTCCTCTCTACGCTTCAGGGTAACTACATATCTTCTACCAAACAGATGTATGGGGACACGAGAATCGGAAGGCATTGTAAGAACTGGATTCAGTCCTCCCAGTAACTCTTCCAATACTCTGTGTCCCCCACATCCGCTGTTTTCCCATAGATCTAATCGAATTAGCCTATGAGCTGCTCTCATTGCAGTGCTTTGAATAAATATATCCAGTGGCTGCAAATTGAGTAGTGCATTCAGAGCTGCCCCGGATGTCGTGCTCATGGCACCAGTGATACCCAGACAAACAGTTCTTTGCAGTGCGGCTAGTTTACGGTGAAAACCTTTCTGTCTCACCTTAACCCACTACGCTACGGATACATATACGAACAGTGGCCTAATGATGGCAACGTATATCCACATTACCGCATGAGGCCTGAGTCCCCATGTCGAAGCAAAGGTCCGTCTGCACAGCCCATAAGCTGTGAGAGCTCGTTTCATCTTTACCTCTACATGTTTGTTCCAAAGAAGTTTTTTATCTAGAGTGACCCCCAGATATTTCACTTCTTCGGAGAGTTGAAGGGTAGTACCCCTCATCTCAGGGAGACAAAGTCCATCCAGTTTTCTCCTTTTTGTGAATAAAATAGTTGTGGTTTTATTTGGATTAACTGACAAACCATGTCTAAGGCACCAGCTGTCTATCAAATCAACGGCACGCTGTATATTCCTACACACCGTTCCAAGATCCCGATCAACAGCAAGTACAGCCACGTCATCAGCATAAGCTTGAGCGTGTATTGGCAAATTTTGCAGTTCGCATAGCAGTGAGTCGATCAGCATACTCCACAGAAGCGGCGAAAGCACACCTCCTTGGGGGCAGCCCTTCGTTTCTTCTTTAGTCAGGTAGCGATCGACCCCTACCTCAGCGCACAGCAATCTTTGCGTTAGCATAGCATGGATCCACTTAATTAAAGCATCATCAACACCATGCGATCTGGCGGCATCACAAACTTTTTGAAAAGGCGCACAGTCAAAAGCCCCTTCAATGTCCACGAACACCCCCATCGCGTACTCACCATTCAAGGTTGCTTCCTCTATCTTTGTGACCAAAGAATGAAGAGCAGACTCACAGGACTTTTCACGTTGGTAAGCACGTTGGTTTTCACTAAGTGGGTCTGACCTAAGTGTGTTTCCACGAATGTGACGCTCTACCATCTGTCTGAAGTTCTTTGGATTAGAATTGTCATCTTTCCCAGGTTTCGGTATGAAAACTACCTTAACCTGTTGCCAAGAAGAAGGCACGTAGCTTAGAGCAAGACATCCTCGAAAAATATTTCTTAGAGGTCGCTCTAAATGCTCCATACCCTCCTTTAGCATTGCCGGATAGATGCCATCCATGCCAGGTGCTTTGAAATGTTCAAAGGACAGTATGGCAGCTCTCACCTTTTCATGGGTGGCAACCGCTTTCGCAGTGTTCCAGTTCCCCTTGCAACGCTTGCGTGTTGAAGGGGTTGCAAAAACCGTCAACTCTCCCCCTACCACTTCTCTCACCCGTTCTCCCGAGTGGTGTACTTCCAGGAGGGTCTGTACTGAGTCCAGTCTGGAGCTCGTGAAAGTACCGTCGGGTTTTCTAAGAGAATCCAACTTGGCCGACTCATCCCTTTTGAGGACTCTGCACAGCCTTGAAGTCTCCCTTTCGCCTTCCAGTTCCTCACAGTACGCTCTAAAGGAGTCTCGTTTCGAGCACCTCACGAGCCTCTTATATTCACGTTGTGAGTTCCTGAAATTTAACCAGTCTTCGTCCTTGTTACTTTTGCAAGCACGATTTAGAAGTCGCCTGGTTGATTTTCTGAGTTTTTGCAGTTCTCGGTTCCACCAAGGAACCGTTTTACCGCTTTGGCTTCGGGAAATAGGACAAGCCTCTTCATAGCACTCTAAAAGTGTGCAATTCAGATTTTTCAATTCATCTCCCAGCACCAAAGAAGTCCTTAGTCGCCTAGGGAACTGTACTTTATTGCCAAGAAGTTCATTGAACTTTGCCCAATCCGTTTTCCTAGGGTTCCGTCTTTGTACTGCAGACTGTTCGCCCGCAATAGTCAGATTGAATTCTAGATATCGGTGATCTGACAGTGAGACCTCGTCTAGCACTCGCCAGTGTGTAATCAACTCTAACAATTTTGGGGTACAGATTTTTAGGTCAATTACTTCGCTTCTTCTCGGTCCCACGAACGTAGGGGCGCACCCTACGTTTGCAGTGATAAGACCAACTGAAGTGATGAAATCAAATAGCTTCTCTCCTCTTGGATTGCATTTGCTACTGCCCCAACAAATATGTTGAGCATTCGCATCGCAACCTATTAAGAGTTCGAGACCACTTGATTCTGCATACGCCACCAGATCCCTAAGTTCTTGCATCGGTGGAGGATACAAAGAATCATAGGGTAAATAAGCGGAGGCAACTACGATGTTTTTCCTCTCGCCATTTATCTGGTATTGTATGATGACCGTAGCTAAGTCCTGGGAACAATATTGTCTCAGCATAGTTGCCTCTAACCATCTTGACATCAGGACGCAAGCTCTCGGTCTTAGGGATCTTTCGTCGTAGAAGATCCTAGCCCCTTTACTGATCCAATGCCACAGATTCTGTTAAATTGAACCCACGGTTCTTGCACCAGAAAGATATAGGGGAAATCTTGTAGCTTTGTCATTCTCGCTGCCAACAGGTAGGAGGGAGCTTTGGCATGCTGCAGGTTGATTTGACCAATCTTTATATTTTTCGACATAAACTTAGTCTATTGTCTTATGGAAAACAACGCGTATGACGGAGTTTCCCCCACATACCGTACCGCCAGAGACTCGATCCCCTCATGATTGATTTCTCTGAGAAAAGCCGTACTTGGAAGTACTGCAATTCCCATGTTCTCATCCACGAAAGATCTCATCTCATCCCGCAGAGCATTCGTCTGTTTTCCACTTAGCACCTTAATTGGTTTGCGGTGTCCGGGTTGCATAGATTCGATCACTCGAACTGGCATCAAGTCAGTTCCGTTCACGTCTCTGGCTTCCCTTCCTTCCGCCTGTTCCTTGGAAGGTGTAGGAGAAGTTAATAGCAGGTAGGATTCACTCTGTAGTCGCTTCCCCAGTGCGAGCCCCCATACGGGAGCACACCGGTCCTAATCCCCGCGAGATGCGTGGATATAAGCCCTGGTGCGGAGCATAAAGCATTGGCCACAGCAGTCGTGTTGGTCTTACGCTTCTTGCGCGCATTACCGCTGACAGAAGGGTCTGGTGCGTCCAGTGTGGATCTTACCGGGGTTTCCAGTTTATCCCCACCTTCCGCCGGAGATTCCCCTCCTTGCGTCCGATTTCTCTGGGCGTTACCGCGCCTAGTGGTACAGCCACGTCCATGTCCTCATTTCCAAGGTGCTTCATCTTCCTTCGCAGTGCTCTCTTCTGCCGTCGGCTTAGGGCCTTTCCAGGTTCACGGTGTCCGGACCGCTTGGATCCATTTCCACACACCGGCGTTAAACCAGTAGCGTCCACGTTACCAGCTTCCCGTTCTTCCGCTCTTCCCGGTAAGGATGAAGGAGAAGGTTCTGACAGGCAGGATTCAGCCTGTAGTCCCCCCTCCTTAGTGGCCGAAGTTCCCTTCCGCCGGGCCTTCCTCTTCCGCTTGTGGGTAGATTTGGGCTGTAGTACCGCGGACGAGCCGGCCGTATTCGGATTTCCAGTTTCTCCCAATTTGAGAGTTTTCGTACTTTCCTTTCTGGCTAACTTCGCCGTAGGCACCAAGTGCAAACTTTCCACTGAGTCGGAAAGCATGCCTTCTACAGATTGATCTGTAGGCGAATATTAATGTGGTGAGGCCTCCAAAATCCGCGACAACATTGCTCGTGGTCGCGGGTGGATTCGAAGTCTGTGACTTCCTACCACTTGGAAAGTTTAAATCCATCGTTTCCATATTCATTCAAACTACTACAGGCTCCCCCACCACGACAAGGTGGTGTCCGAGGGGGAGTCGAAAAGCCCCTAATCTCAATAGGGGGAGGGGAGATCTATGACGGAGTACATCCTCAATCCATGTCTCTCCTACCTCTGATCTGGTCCACACCCCATTTCTATATGTTCTTACGATAATTATTGAAATGTCCCTATCAAGTAGTTTCAGCTATAAGCGTGAGGAGCAGTAGCCATTTGGAGGTAAAGAAAAACAAATCAAGCAAAATCTAATTTCTAGCCTAGAACCTATGAAAATAGGAAAACACTATACCTTATAACAAACCCGGTTGTGAAAGGAGAAGGGATGGATAGCTTCAGTGTGAACGGCTATAAGCCATTATGAACTCTGTGGTCTTCATTGACACCTTCATGAGATGAGAAGAAAAAGAAATTTAAGGTGTCGCTTTCTTACTCGCAACGACACAATTTCGATCATTTTTAGAGAATGTCTTTAAGTTTCTTTCTAAAATATGGTAATACGCTATTATTTGCTTTATTTGAGCAGATATCCGAATGGGATGTATTTTTAGCTCTGGATTTTGTAAAGGTACGCCGTTGAGATTTTTTCAGCTTTTCGGTTGGGTAGTGATACTTTTCGAGGCATACATTTTGAGCCCTCGCTCCCCTATGTTTCACCCAATATCAGGCACAAGATCACTTTCGAAAAGTCCTAATAGAATCCTTCCATTTCATACCTCCCATGAGAATTTTCAATGAAAACTATGGTACACCCCTTTTCACATGTATGGGATGCCCCTTAAGCTTAATTCAAAATGGCACCAATTAATGTATATAATGGGATTCCCAGACCATATATTCTCACCGAATTTCGTGACAATAACCTTGGCCGTTTCCTCATAAATCGAGTCTGACAGACAGACAGATCTGAGAAGAGTGGCCAGATCTCCCATCAGGTGTGTTTCTTCGTGCGGATAAAGGAATTCTCGGCGGACGCGGGCGCACTTGTACACATTTGGAGGGTCGGGTAGGTGGGAGGGATGTGAAGTTCACTCAGAATGATAAACCAATATGGACGAAGAGAAGGTGTGTACGGTGCAGAGGCTCGGAACCCTAGTACTGGGAGCTTTTGGAGCAAGCAGGCTCGCGGTCCTTGATATTCTCAGCTGCAGTGCCTCAGTTGTGGACAGCTTGTTCGTCGTGGCATCTAATGCTGCAAGCTTCTTGGACCAGCACCCACAACAAAAGCGCAGAACGATGTGCCCAAGAAATAAAAGTTGGCGTCAAAAGCAACGCAAGGGATTAGGTGAGCTTTCTCAGGATCAAGAACCGGATTCATTTAGAAGAAGCTCAACGGTTATGAGATCTCCTCAAATATTCAAGCACGAAAAATATCTGGGCCAAAAGAACCCCCTTAATGTCTCACAATGTGCAGAAAGAAGAATGAAGGCTGTGAGGCAGAAGTCCGACTTTGAAGAGTCATCCTTCATCTTGCTTGGAGCAGACATTATTGTGTCGTCGCAATTTATTAAAAAAACATAACGTGCACCAAGCGATCAAGCATATGGTGAGAAGCATCAGAGTTCTCTATAAAAAATCGCGAGAAAATGCTAAAGAATCGAAGCAGAACCTCAAAATTACTCCTTCGACGATAACGCAATCAACGCAGGTGACCCCCAACCATATACTCATGGATGGGCAGAGAAAAAAGAGGGTTCGAGAAATAGAAGACGAACATCCAAGAAACTAGCAGGTTCCTAAAAAACAAAAAGGCGTGTCATCCGCTTTAAGGAAGGGGCCTAAAACTTCAGCACCCCAGAAAACAGTGCCTAAAACACTAGCTATGCCAAGAGAGCTGATCTGTGATAAAAAGGTACACGACGGTTTGAAAAAAGTCTAAAAATAAGAAGGAGAACATGACCATCCTTTCCGAGGCGATCATCACCTCAAGCACGGGTAGTATGTCCTACGCAGACATATTAAGAAGGGTGAAAGAGGATCCGGATCTCAAAGCCTTAGGAGGAAATATAAGGAGGATTCGGAGGAACCCAAAGGGGAATCCCATTTTGATGCTAAAAAGATCGTTAGGGAAAGTGCAGCCGTGCGTGCTCAAAAACATAAGATCGCTATACAATGCAAGGACCTAGATGAGGCCATTTCTAAGGCAGAAATCTGCACTGCCTCAGGGAAGCAGTTCAATCTAAAAAGCTTGCAAGGGGCATCGATTGTAAGCCTCAAAAAGGCGTATGAAGGTACACCGACGGTGGCCATTCAGCTACCAACAGAAGCAGCTCGCAAGCTGATGGTGTCGGGAAGCTCCTTATTGGATGAGTAGTCTGTCGCCTTAGAGAGCAAATTCTTTGAAGGGATGATTCAAGTGTCTCTTGTACGGATATCTGGCGAGAGCATGCACAAGTGCGGCAGATCGGTCTAGCCATTGCAGACGTTGTGGGAAAACTGGTTACATTATCCGGGAATATAATAAGAATCTCTAATGCATGTTGTGTGACAAAAAGTAGAGCCTGGTTGAAAGCGGCAACTGTCCTGAGTTCAAAGAGGCGCTAAATGTTGTGAGAAAAAGAGAGTGATCCAAATCAACTTCAAATATTGTAGGGTCATTCAAGACCTGCTTTCGCAGACCATGCACGAATTGAAAGTACAAATGGCTAAAATAACCGGAGACAAAAAGTCATTTCCAGTGACTTCAATGCATGAGCCACAGAATGAAACAGCTCGTTAACGATTGCAAGAGGGTGTTGTCTCTTGGAGGCTTTCGCGCAATTAAACATCATATTGGCTAACGATCGTCAGGTTAATACTTACCGGAACCGCAGGCCAGGAAGGTCAGTGTACACTACACCCTCAGTGATCACCAGACCTTTGAGGTGAAAAGCAAGCCAACCGTTTTGAGCCCTGCTCATCCAATAATGAGAACCAGATTGGTTTACGAAAGCAATTCTCGAACGAACATTCATGGATGTATGGTTGAACCAGGATACGATATTAGGCAGACCCTCGTAGAAAATCTTCCATATCACGGGGTGCATCGCAACCACATGGGACTTATCAATGCTGACACATTATACTTTCTCCAGTAGAAAGTCCAACTGCTGGTAGAATAATGGATCGTCTGATCTTCGGTCGGTATGTCATCGCACCGGAGAGCGGCCCAGAGAACAATGGGCAGGGTAGACCAGGAGGCGAAACAGCGTGCTTACAAGCAAACTCGAAGAAACTTGAAGCTTGCTATAAAGCTAAACAGCAGGAACTGCTTCAAATAACTCCACGCAGATTGGAATATAGACCCACCGGGGTTGCAAGGAGGAGATTCAAAGGTCGTGCAGCTCCGCAAATTACATATCCCGATCAACTAACAGGGTTCAGGATTTGTTTCCTCAGAAGAGCTCGAGCGATTACAGTCTGCAGACACGTTGAGATGTCGGGACATGGAAATGCAAAGTTGCCCAAACCTGGTAAACCTTCTGATCAACTATCTTCCTACAGACCTATATGTCTATTGGACACTATGGGGAAAATCTTGGAGTGAATAATTTATGTATAATCGATTGCTCCTGGCTGTAAAGAATCTGGGAGGCTTATCAGATTGACAATTCGGCTTCCGTTCGGTCATATCAACTGTCGACGCCATCAAACTGATGACTGGCTTAGCTGAAAATGCGATGCACGAAGAAGCAAGTATTAACCTATGATTACTCCTGACGTGCAAAATATGTTCAACTCGGCCAGTTAGGACCTTTGGCGGCGGTTGATATACACAGTTACTTAACTGCGCTTGTCGACAGCTATTCAACAGGTAGGAAGCTCTGGTACGATACAGACAATGGGGCCAAAGAAGACATTGACTCAGCGGCTGTTCCATGGAATTCTTTTCTGGAACCGCTATTGTGGAACACCATGTATAGTGATATCTTCAACACACTAGTTGCTAGCGAGGCTGTTGTAAAAAGTGGCTGAAAATGAAGATCTTGCACTCACGAAAGATAAAACAGAAACCACTGCTCGCATCAGAATGGGGAAGCATATGATTATCTCAAAATCAACAACTAAATACCTTGCCGATGAGATGACGCACATCTATGATGGGCCCGATTCTTCCTCTGATCGGCACATGAAAAACGCCGAAAGGGAGGATTCGTTGAGTAGGTGGGAACAGGCGGAAAAGGGTCCCTGGATCAACAGATAGATTCTTAGCATCAGGATGCCGACGAAGGTGAGATAAACTATGATCTCACACAGTTTCTCACAGGACATGGCGGATACCGTAAATACCTATTTGAGTTTAAAATATAATTGGGAAAAAGTTTGCGTATCAGGAGAACTAGAATGCAGCTAACGACATGATGGGGCGAACTGAATATAGTTTGAGAGAGACATAGAACGCGAGAAAGGCGCGTCTTATGCGTCCATAAGCGGGGCACTCACATAGAAAATGTTCCGTGGATCTCGCATTCTCATTACAGGGGGGACACATTTTATCTTGGAGAATTTCTATTCTGTCAGCGGCAGTGATCTGCTCAGCAATCAGCGATTTAAATACCTCGGGCCAACGCTATCAGCCAATGAAGAACTACGTTATGAAATTGCTTCACGCATTAACGCAACCTGGATGAAGTGGCGTTCCATAACTTGTGTTCTTTGTGATCGACGTATCAACGAACGTTTCAAATCTAAAATTTACCGCAATATCGTCCGTCCTGTCGCCCTCTATGGTTCTGAGTGTTGGCCGACTATAAAAGACAATGAACGGCGTCTTGCGGTAATGAAGACGAAGATGTTACGCTGGACTAGTGGCGTGACACGTTTTGATCACATCCGAAATGAGGATATCCGCGATCGTTATGGGGTTGCGCCGATCGTAGTTTTTGGAATAAGGAAGAAAATTTCGCTCTTCTCTTTTTCACTCGATGCAACTTTCGAAACTAGAACATTTTCGAAAGTTTTATTGAATTCTTTGGTATTTGCAGTAAGGAAAACTGAAATCATCCCTCAGTAGAAAAGGGCTGAATCGAGTTTCACAGGTGAAAATAGTTTATAAGTATAAGCTCTGTCTCTATACTTATATTCTTCGTCGACTTTGATTCTGGATGACGTTGACGGTGACAACGTTGCATGAAAGACCAAAATAAAGCCTCTGAGGAGGAGGGAAAATTAAATTAAAGGACCTCATGGCTCTGCTCTCTTCAAGATATCTAAGTTTTAAGTCAATCGGATTTTTGTAAAGTAGGAATTATATCCTTGATTAATCTTTAGCTGAAACGTATTCATCACTGGCAGAAAGCAGCTCTTATCTATCATCAGGAAGCCTAGGACAATCACTTTTAGTAAAAACTAGTATATTCCCCATCGTCGATGTTTTTATTCTAAATAATGTAAAAAAAATGCTTGATGTTGACCACATATTAAGTAATATGGTGTCTTAAAACGACTGAGAATTCACCAGAATTATTAAGGATAGTTTTACTATTTCTTATAAAGAAAGCGTCAAGCAAACAAAATAGTCGTCCATAAAATAATCATTCCAATTCCAGATTCATAGACGAGTTTTTATTAGAAGACATTAAAAAAATTTATATTGAAACATGATTTTCTGTCGTAAACTTCTGAATACATTTCCGAAAGTACTGAACCCAAACTTTACAATTCATCAAGGAAAACAAAAGGATGAAATCACTATATGTGTCTCTCACAGATAATAAAATGTCCTATCCTTAGAGGTCGTAAAGTATCCTTCACTCGGACCCGACGTGTCCAACATCTAGGTCGTGTCCATTAGAAAAATCTAACACGTACCCTCATAAGTTGGAATCACATGAACCTGATCCTATCGTATCATGGACATATCCATGCGGTGGCAGGACACAGCCATTGTTGATTTTCGCATTCATACAAATCGACAAGCCCATTGAAATCCTCGTGAAAATACAGAAGGTGTTTTTCAATAGCTCTACCGTTATAAATGACAAGGAAACGACAAATAGTATTCTCACCGAATACTGATGCCTAGGCAGCCGGTCATCACTTAAGCTTCCGCAGAATAATCTGTTTGGGGTAGTTCCACCACTCGACCGGAGTCGCCATACTTGCCAATACAATCCCATTGTCAAGTGCTTTCCTCCTTTTTGCTGATATGATCCCAGACTGTGCCGGATAATGCAGATGGGTGGGTGGCTAAATATAAAAAGAAGGGTCATAGCATTGTGGACATTTCTCGGCAATAAAGGGAAAAATGGCAAAATGGCAGAGCAATAAAGATAGCGTTGTCGTTAGACGTATCATAAGCGGTAACTGCTCAGGCCACCACTAAAAGGTACATGCACTCGTTTGGTGGGAATTTTTATCTCAATGAAAATTTTCCGGAAATTCCTTTAGATTGGAATGAGCGAACTCATGTGCTAGCAAAAAGCTAGAATCATGTCGAACATATCCCCTTGAAGAGTTACCGAAATTATTGAGAATATCGACATACCGTAATGATGACGTTCCTTTCCATGATTTTTAACCGGGCGTCCTAAATAAAAATGACAATTTTTGAAAACATTGACCAAGTAGAATTTCAAAAGGATCTGTTTTCAACCCAGTCATTGACGATTGGTCCCATTGTGGAAGTTGTGGTAACGTCAATATCGCGAGTAGAGTTTCTTGTTGGCTCAATGCCTAGAGTTGTACCCAGCAACTCGGGGGATGTACTCCGTTTTCCGACAGAGGTGATAGTTAAGGCCTGACATCACTAGTATGGATGGTAAACCTGTGCTAAGAATAAACCAGAACTGCTGTTCTACTCACGTTGGGGCATTGATTACGGTCCCAAATCAATCTGTTTCTGAAGAAGGCCTTCAGATTATGCGAACATGGCGGGTGCTCATGCTAACGAAATTTTGACTTTAAGGCAGCACTTGAAAAACGAAGTTCAAAGCGATACAAACTTTGCACCCAAAGTCATTTTAGGTGATGTGAATTCGTGTCACCGGTATGAACCAAAGAACACGGAAAACTTTCGCAGTCAATTGACTAGTCCCTTGATCAGCATAATGCCCCCGAACACATGACACTACGAGTGAACTGCTATTTGCCTTGCCAGGGGTAGTCCTTCGTTCCCCACCCTCCGTATTTGCCAGACCGAACACCATGCGATTTTTTCCTGTTTTCGAGAATGGCGTATTCCAGAGGGTGGCAAAAATCGGATTAACAAGTTCATCACATCTAATGGACAGTCCTTTCAAAACGATTGAAAGAATTTCTTGTAACGAAAGTCCAGTGCTTTTTGGCGCTCGCTCCAGGAGAGAACGCTCGCATGTGAAATTCGCACCCACTAAAATCCATCCACGGTCTCTCTAGCCCCAGCTCCGTGGAACCACCATTTAGGTATTTAGGGTGGATTGACCTTTAGGCACTGGTGCTTCTGGCCCTTTGGGTTTCTTACTCCTCACTTTCTTCACCAATGGTTATACGTTTACAATTACGGGGACAACCCCAGATCAGTGGTTTCAGAATCTCCGGATTCGCGATCCTATTCAGCGCTTGATTCGGATTTTCCTAGGGCAATAAAACATCACATGCACTGAATCTTTCAGTACGCCGGTACTTATTCAGGACAATTCGATGAATCATCCAGCTCACAGTGATGCAGATACAAACTGTAGCAAACACCGCGCCCCGCCAGGAGGAGTTGGATAATGTGGTAGTTAGTCTCCAGTGTTTGCGCTCCTGCCATATTCTAATATTGGGAATACGTCCACCAACCGTTCATAGACTCGTCCCATCTGCGTTACCAGAAATTATTCCACTCTGACCTTCCCGCACTTTCACATTCTATTTACCCCTCCATACATACTGCATCATATAGCAAACTCTTTTATTTAGCGAGAATGTCGACTGAGATCATGCCCTCCACCACTTGTTCTACCACACCTAATGCAGTTTTTAAAGCGCTATTAATGCGCAAAGCCATAAATAAACTGAATCCACCTCTTGTCACCTCTGAGAGTTTGCAAACGCCTCCGTCCATACACACATACATACTCCGGCTAGAAGTAATTTTCAACAGTGTTTCGACCTACCCACAATCGGCAACATTTTTGCTGGGGCCGTGGTGGCACTATTTGCTTTTCGGCATACATACTCTAGGTGCTTCCTAAAGATGACCATATTTCCACCGAATTCCACCACCAGAGTGTTCTTTTTTCTACTGCTTTTTGCTAAGACCGCTTCCGATTTCTCATCCGCTAAGGTTAGCCAGCACTTTCCAGTCGGAAGTTTACCGCCCTCACTGTCCCCGCCGTGTACACCCTCTGGGTGCTCCATTGCAAGTGCGGCTAAACTGACAATCATAACCTCTTTTGGAATGGAATAGTTGATATATAATATACCACAGCAGGGGACCTAGTACCGAGCCTTGCAATTCCCCTGCTCTGACGATGTATTCTTTAGGTCTTCTCTGAAAGATAAATATAAACCAGGCTCGCCAAATATCTTTTCATCCTTTTCATGATCACCCTGTTTGACGGTGGGGCTTTTCCCAAGGGTGTATGTCGGCTTCTTCGCATAGCTTTTTGAAGCGTTATCTCTTGTTGAACACAGGTGCATAAGTGCAGCCAATCAATTTTTATTGCTGGGTTTTGCCCAGAGCCTGTGATAAAAATACCTTGCCCGAAAACATGAGGTTCCAGGTTGTTCCACCAGTAGGTGGATTACCTACTGGGGAGCAGTCGCCTTCAGGGTATAGTAGCATCCCATGATTTCGTCACCCAGTGAGTAATATGGGTGACTCTTTCTCTGTGCCTACCATTCAGGGTTATGTAGGATCCGAGCACTGTGAAAAACATGTCCCCCTCAAAATGTTTTGGAGCCACCCGGGGTAATGCAACAGCTGTTTTCATGCTGGATTCACCCATGATTTCCATTGAGATTGCCTTGCGGTCAATGTGAGTATAGTGCTCACAAACTTTCCAGGCAGCACTTCTGACTGGCCATGCCCCTACTAGTGGAAGGGTATGAGATCCCAACGTTCGCGAATGCTTCGAGGAGAGCACGTCCTTCCACATTCGTTATTTGGCTGCGCCATTCAAGAAAACAGTCGTTAAAATCCTCTGCTGTGATTTCAAACCAACGGATCCTCAGTTATTATCTGCTTCTCCTAAAAGGCGTATTAGCAGCTTCACGTAAAAGACAAATAAAAGGGACTGGGGTCCGTGAGCTACCGACCTGCAAATCTCCAATCTTATTTAGGTTGCAGCCCCCTCCGAAGCGGACTGATTTAATTCTAAAATGTTCTGACACTCCTTGACGACGGTGTCAAGACTCCAATTTAAGTAAAAGTTTCTGTAATGCAAACTTCACATTTTGGGGTTGAATTGGTAGGATTTTGGGAAGCACTCATATCCCTGTTGGCATGTGTGTGTGTGTGTGTGTGTGTGTGTGTGTGTATGGTGGGGGAGAAGCTACAGCTTCTGAGCACTCAAGCCGTGTTGGCCCATTGTACTCGCCTCCCCCGTCTAACGGAATATTCCGGATTCGTTAACGTATCGCAGGATTTCCGTTAGTGGATGTGATGCTACCCGTCGCAATTAAAGGACATCGGCACCAAAGATCTGATGCCTGATGCGTCCATAGGCGGGGCATTCACATAGGAAATGCTCCGTGGATTCCGCTTCCTCATTACAGGAGGAACAGGTATCATCTTCGGTAATTCCTATTCTGAACATATGCCCAGCTAGTGAATTATGGCCTGTCAGAATGCCCACAATACACCTGCAAGTCCTCCTGCTTTTCGACAGGATAAACTTTGCGGTACATATGTTGGGTTCTGGCAGGAAAAGTTTGGTGTGTCGAGCAGCGTTTAAGCTCTGCCACCCGTCATTATGGGAAACTTGTTCCCAGTTTTTGAAAACAGATTTAGCCAATGCTACTGATACCCCAATTGCTGACTGCGGTTCCGGCATAGGGGAGATTGACCCCTCTTTCGCTAAAGCGTCAGAGATTTCATTTCCCTCTATGCCACAGTGACCAGGTACCCAAAGTAGTTCCGCCGTATTGAATCTAGACGTAGAGTTCAAACGGTTTCTGCATTCCTGAACGATTTTCGAGGTGATCAATGGACTGCTCAATGCCCTCAGTGCAGCTTGACTGTCATTGCAGATTGCAATGCGCCTGCCCTTCAACCGCTCGTCAATCACCCAGTTTGCCACCCTTAGGATCGCATAAACTTCGGCTTGAAAAACCGTTGCATATTGTCCCAAAGGAAAACCATCGGTGTAGAAGACTTCCGTATATCCCGCCACGCATTCCTCTGGGTCTCCCCAGTCCTCTCTACGCTTCTGCGTAACTACATATCTTCTACCAAACAGATGTATGGGGACACGAGAATCGGAAGGCATTGTAGGAACTGAATTTAGTCCTCCCAGTAACTCTTCCAATGCTCTGTGCCCCCCACATCCGTTGTTTTCCCATAGATCTAATCGAATTAGTCTATGAGCTGCTCTCATTGCAGTGCTTTGAATAAATATATCCAGGGGCTGCAAATTGAGTAGTGCATTCAGAGCTGCGCCGGATGTCGTACTCATGGCACCAGTGATACCCAGACAAACAGTTCTTTGCAGTGCGTCTAGTTTACGGTGAAAACCTTTTTGTCTCACCTTAACCCACCACACTACGGATGCATATACGAACATCGGCCTAATGATGGCAACGTATATCTACATTACCACATGAGGCCTGAGTCCCCATGTCGAGGCAAAGGTCCGTCTGCACAGCCCATAAGCTGTGAGAGCTCGTTTCATCTTTACCTCTACATGTTTGTTCCAAAGAAGTTTTTTATCTAGAGTGACCCCCAGACATTTCACTTCTTCGGAGAGTTGAAGGGTAGTACCCCTCATCTCAGGGAGACAAAATCCATCCAGTTTTCTCCTTTTTGTGAATAAAGCCATTGTGGTTTTATTTGGATTAACTGACAAACCATGTCTAAGGCACCAGCTGTCTATCAAATCAACGGCACGCTGTATATTCCTACACACCGTTCCAAGATCCCGATCAACAGCAAATACAGCCACGTCATCAGCATAAGCTTGAGCGCGTATTGGCAAATTTTGCAGTTCGCATAGCAGTGAGTCGATCAGCATACTCCACAGAAGCGGCAAAAGTACACCTCCTTGGGGGCAGCCCTCCGTTGCTTCTGTAGTCAGGTAGCGATCGACCCCTACCTCAGCGCACAACAATCTTTGCGTTAGCATAGCATGGATCGACTTAATTAAAGCATCATCAACACCATGCGCTCTGGCGGCATCACAAAGCTTTTGAAAAGGCGCACAGTCAAAAGCCCTTCAATATCCACGAACACCCCCATCGCGTACTCACCATTTGCATCATGCAGTTGCATCCTCTATCTTTGTGACCAAAGAATGAAGAGCAGACTCACAGGACTTTCCACGTTGGTAAGCATGTTGGTTTTCACTAAGTGGGTGTGACCTAAGTGCGTTTCCACGAATGTGACCCTCCACCAGTCTCTCCAAACCTTTCAGCAAGAATGAAGTCAAGCTGATCTGTCTGAAGTTCTTTGGATTAGAATAGTCATCTTTCCAAGGCTTCGGTATGAAAACTACCTTAACCTGTTGCCAAGAAGAAGGCACGTAGCCCAGAGCAAGACATCCTCGAAAATTATTTCTTAGAGGTCGCTTTAAATGCTCCATACCCTCCTTTAGCATTGCCGGATAGATGCCATCCATGCCAGGTGCTTTGAAATGTTCAAAGGACAGTATGGCAGCTCTCACCTTTTCATGGGTAACAACCGCTTTCGCAGTGTTCCAGTTCCCCTTGCAACGCTTGCGTGTTGAAGAGGTTGCAAGAACCGTCAACTCTCCCCCTACCACTTTTCTCACCCGTTCTCCCGGGTGGTGTACTTCCAGGAGGGTCTATACTGAGTCCAGTCTGGAGCTCGTGAAAGTACCGTCGGGTTTTCTAAGAGAATCCAACTTGGCCGACTCATCCCTTTTGAGTACTCTGCACAGCCTTGAAGTCTCCCTTTCGCCTTCCAGTTCCTCACAGTACGCTCTAAAGGAGTCTCGTTTCGAGCACCTCACGAGCCTCTTATGTTCACGTTGTGAGTTCCTGAAATTTAACCAGTCTTCGTCCTTGTTACTTTTGCAAGCACGATTTAGAAGTCGCCTGGTTGATTTCCTGAATTTTTGCAGTTCTCGGTTCCACCAAGGAACCGTTTTACCGCTTTGGCCTCGGGAAATAGGACAAGTCTCTTCATAGCACTCTAAAAGTGTGCAGTTCAGAGTTTTCAATTCATCTTCCAGCACCAAAGGAGTCCTTAGTCGCCTAGGGAACTGTACTTTATTGCCAAGAAGTTCATTGAACTTTGCCCAATCCGTTTTCCTAGGGTTCCGTCTTTGTACTGCAGACTGTTCGCCCGCAATAATCAGATTGAAGTCTAGATATCGGTGATCTGACAGTGAGACCTCGTCTAGCACTCGCCAGTATGTAATTAACTCTAACAATTTTGGGGTACAGATTGTTAGGTCAATTACTTCGTTTCTTCTCGGTCCCACGAACGTAGGGGCGCACCCTACGTTTGCAGTCATAAGACCAGCTGAAGTGATGAAATCAAATAGCTTCTCTCCTATTGGATTGCATTTGCTACTGTCCCAACAAATATGTTGAGAATTCGCATCGCAACCTATTAAGAGTTCGAGACCACTTGATTCTGCATACGCCACCAGATCCCTAAGTTTTTGCGTCGGTGGAGGATACAAAGAATCATAGGGTAAATAAGCGGAGGCAACTATGATGTTTTTCCTCTCACCATTTATTTGGTATTGTATGATGACCGTAGCTAAGTCCTGGGAACAATATTGTCTCAGCATAGTTGCCTCTAACCGTCTTGACATCAGGACGCAAGCTCTCGGTCTTATGGATCTTTCGTCGTAGAAGATCCTAGCCCCTTTACTGATCCAATGTCACAGATTCTGTTAAATCGAACCCACGGTTCTTGCACCAGAAAGATATAGGGGAAATCCTGCAGCTTTGTCATTCTCGCTGCCAACAGGTAGGAGGGAGCTTTGGCATGCTGCAGGTTGATTTGACCAATCTTTATGTTTTTCGACATAAACTTAGTCCATTGTCTTATGGAAAACAGTTAGAAGCGTATGCGGCAGTCCACGTATGACGGGGTTTCCCCCACACCGTGCCGCCAGAGACTCGATCCCCTTGTGATTGATTTCTCTGAGAAAAGCCGTACTTGGAAGTACCGCAATTCCCATATTCTCATCCCCGAAAGATCTCATCTCATCCCGCAGAGCATTCGTCTGTTTTCCACTTAGCACCTTAATTGGTTTGCGGTGTCCGGGTTGCATAGATTCGATCACTCGAACTGGCATCAAGTCAGTTCCGTTCACGTCTCTGGCTTCCCTTCCTTCCGCCTGTTCTTTGGAAGGTGTAGGAGAAGTTACTAGTAGGTAGGATTCATACGGGGGGCACACCGGTCCTAATCCCCGCGAGACGCGTGGATATAAGCCCTGGTGCGGAGCACAATAAAGCGTTGTCCACAGCAGATGTGTTGGTCTTACGCTTCTTGCGCGCATTACCGCTGACAGAAGAGTCTGGTGCGTCCAGTGTGGATCTTACCGGGGTTTCCAGTTTATCCCCACCTTCCGCCGGAGATTCCGCTTCCTTGTATCTGATTTCTCTGGGCGTTACCGCGCCTAGTGGCACAGCCGCGTCCACGTCCTCATTCCCAAGGTGCTTCATCTTCCTTCACAGTGCTCTCTTCTGCCGTCGGCTTCGGGCCTTTCCAGGTTCACGGTGTCCGGACTGCTTGGATCCATTTCCATATACCGGCGTTAAACCAGTAGCGTCCACGTCACCAGCTTCCCGTTCTTCCGCTCTTCCTGGTAAGAATGAAGGAGAAGGTTCTAACAGGCAGAATTCAGCCTGTAATCCCCCCTCCTTAGTGGCCGAAGTTCCCTCCTGCCGGGCCTTCCTCTTCCGCTTGCGGGTAGATTTGGGCTGTAGTATCGCGGAAGAGCCGGCCGTAGTCGGATTTCCAGTTTCTCCCAATTTGAAAGTTTCCGTACTTTCCTTTCTGGTTAACTTCGCCGTAGGCACCAAGTGCAAACTTTCTACTGAGTCGGAAAGCATCCCTTCTACAGATGTTGGCATAGTTTACTACTGCACTCAAGGTTGATCTCCGGTACCGCGACTGCGAAGTGTGCGCCGTGACAACCAAGAAATCATTATTGCGGTGACCGGTGCAGCAAAAGCTGTCTATTTAGCCATTTATTTAGCTATTTAGCTATTTATTACGAACAGCTTAAGAGGCAAGCAGAGCACTTCTTTACTCTTCTGAGATGTCTAACATCCAGTGAAGTTCAATCTCTGGTTACTAAAATGATGTATCTCCGTCTTGTATTTCACACTGCGTTCTCTACCCTACCCCCAAAAAAGTCTTCATGGGCACATCAGCCATCGGATTTTTTGTGCTGATCTACTCCTGTTCCAACGGGTAGTATCACATGAACTTTTGAATGAAGTTAAATGACCTGAAATGCTGATGAAACCATATCTAAGTTTATTGTCATATGAATATTTATCAATGTTAATGATCATCATCTTCATTTCTACTTTTTTGTGCCTTATAATTCTACTCTTCCCTGTTTTCCTCCGTATAGCCGAACTACCTACCTAAAACCTCATTAGTGGCTCGTTTACTTCCCATTTAGCTGTACGAAGCCGGATCCTGTCAACAAGTGCAAGAGTCCTCTTACGTCCATAAATTCAGAGCAAACATAATCCTTCTCCGTTGTCGTTGCCAGCGTTGCACTAAGCCCAAACCATGGGAAGCATTTTATTTCGTCTATTTTGCACACAAAAGGATAAGGGTGTTCAGTGTTGTATTTTCCATTGTGGCAGAATGGTTGCTGGATCCAAGAACTATATTCCCGTGTCCGAATGTCAGGACTAATGCACGTCTTTATAGCCTCCATGGTGGAGTATGGCTAGAGTTGAACGAAGCAGTGCACCCGCAGGACGAGACATGCATTTTAATCGGGACGAAATTCACTGAAACTTGGAGGCTTAGTGTGATAGTGGATTGCTCCTGTTGGTTCTATGTAACTAATGAACTTTGGGATGCTATTGAGCGGTTGTAGCTAGTGTCCTGTCTTTTGTCGGAGACGCATCCTGGAGAGTTTGATAGTTTGCAGTTGCTTTGAGTGCAGCGTTATTTTTGCCTTTTCCAAATTGATCTAGGCAAATGCAGCAGCAAAGATCCTAAGGCAGGGAGCAAGATGCACGTGATTGTACCCAGCACGTCACGCGGAATATATTAATGTGAGTTTGTGATAAAGTTTTCTACATTGCTCCACCCTTTGTGGTGGGTTTAATTGAGAATTTGGTTCTATGGCTGCTGGTGGGTTCCATTTGATGGCAATGTAGTGAATTGCCAGCGAAGTGATGGGTCAGAATTTTAATTGAATTCTAAACTGAAGGTGGATTAGTGAAATTGATTTCAAGCTTGTCCTTAGTACCGCAAAGGCGACAAGCGTATCACCGGCGTGAGTAGAGAATGGAATAGTTAACATTTTGCTGAGCCCTAGTGAACATAGTAAGTGATGAGCAAGCTGGGGCAGCGGATCCTGCTTACTATTGTAATTAAAGTCCGTGGAAATGGTGAACTGAAAGCAGAAATAAATTGAAAGCACCACGGATTACACAGAGAAGCCATTCCGAGACCCAGAAAATTAATGGTGAAGGCAAATGGATGGGAAATTGCATCGCAGCTTCATATGTAACGTAAATTTCATATGCAACGAAAATTGTGTTAGGTAGCAATTATCTCGAGATTGGCTGGGTTTAAATAAGATTTTCGAGCTTTAACATAGAAGTATGCAAATTAAATTCAGTTCTACTTTGAACCTACCTGGCTAGTTTGGGAGGAGAAGGATAAGCTATGGGTTGTTGGGTTTTTCAAATCATTTTATTTTCATGAAATAGGAAACAATAATTTATAGATTAGAAAAGTGAACAAAAAAAACAATAATTTAAACAAAAAAAACAGCTTAAATCTAATGGCCACTATGGGCTCTCAAAATGGGTGCAAAAGCAGCACCCGTTCTATATGTATATATTTACAAAGTCCCACCAAGACACAAATGACAGAACCGAGCACGGCCGCTGCTAACCGGAATCCCGGAGCTACCAGTATCAGGATTTCTGCTTTTCATCCCACTTAATATTTCTTTGATCTCATCATCATCATCATAAACGGCGCAACTATCCGGTCTAGGCCTGCCTTAATAAGGAACACCAGACATCCCAGTTTTGCGCCGAGGTCCACCAATTCGACATCCCTAAAAGCTGTCTGGCGTCCTGACCTACGCTATCGCTCCATCTTAGACAGGGCCTACTTCGTCTTCTTTTTCTACCATAGATATCGCCCTTATAGACTTTCCGGGTGGGATCATCCTCATCCATACGGTTTAAGTGACCCGCCTACCGCCCACACTGGTGCCGCATACAAGAGCACAGAGCTGACGACTCGCGATAAAAGTAATCGTCGATTGTTCCGGGCCGCCTATATTTGGAAGCACTTTTGAGCTGATAGTTGCCGCTTTCTGCTTAGTAAATATTAAGTGGGGTTTGAAGTTTAGCTTAGAGTCGAAAGTTACTCCCAGATATTTCTGAGATGTCCCGAATCCTTTTCACTGTCTCCAAGACTTCGTCTGTGGTTACTGGAGATCTCTTTGGTGCTGATTGGTATCATTGGGAAGATTGTTTGCGGATGTTGGGGGAATAATGTCGAAACTATCTTCCACAATAATCTAGGGTACATAATAGGAGGGGGCCTTTTGCCTTTTATTGCCGACATAACCGACTTATACGCTCCTCCCCATGGATCGCAGCCTGCCTCATCCCAGAGTCTCTTGAAGCAATAATTTTTACATTTCGTGATGGCCCACTGTCACTTGTTGTGCACTTGCTTTTACCTGCTTGTTTCTTCGGTATTGACTCCGTCTTCTGCCCTTCAAGTATGCCGTACTACACTCCGCTATTTCAGCATTCCACCAGTAGGTAGGATTGCGATTCCGAGGGTGTGCATGTTTTGGCATGGAAACGTCAAATGCTCGGTATATCTATTGGGTCAACTGCTGATGCTGATGCTTTTTCTATGGCTGTTCCAGTAAACTCGATATTCCACTGTAATACCTCCAGGAATGTATCCTCATCAAGTGCTTTTGATGACCACCCTGTTTTTGGTTTCTTCAGGTGAGGATTTATTGTTCTGGGTCCCTTATCAATAGTAATATATATTGCCTGGTTTTCTCTATGGGTGTATTTTTCGCTAACATGCCAGTCTCGACGCTTGACCAGCGAATCTCCACGTCTAAAAGGATTTACGCCTCT
Source organism: Hermetia illucens (assembly GCF_905115235.1). NCBI lineage: Eukaryota > Metazoa > Arthropoda > Insecta > Diptera > Stratiomyidae > Hermetia > Hermetia illucens. The sequence continues at coordinate 24,033,560 of NC_051853.1, forward strand.
GATTTTAGCCAGGGTGATGTTTAAGCAGGAGAAAACCTCGAGTAGAATTCTTTCCCTTTCTTTTCTTTTCCGGCTTCCTCACTCCATTGCCCAAGCGTTGAAGTCGCCTGCAATAATTTTGAATTGCGATCTTTGGCGTCTCTTCCCAATCTATCTAGCATGTTGCAATACCCTGGTATTGTCATACTTGTACTGTTATGTGGCTTCAATCGCGATCTTTGATTGCCCTGCATAGAAGGCAGCGAAGGCTTTTACTGCAGTCCTTCGTCAAATGATGTTTCTCTCCACATTTTCGACACAGTTTGGATCTATCAGTGGTGCTAGTGTAATACTTCGCCATATGTTCACATCCGAGGCATTTAAAATACTTTTTTAGTGGAATTTGCTCGCGGAGCCTGCACACAACCCAACCGACACGGATTTTACCCACAGACAGTACTTTGTAGCTGAAGTCACAGGCATTATAAGGGTCGCTGCCTGCGTTCCATCTTACGCCCTCCTTAGGCTCTTGATGTTGGTTTGCTGTACGTCCTCCAGTTTCAATTGCTGTTTGGACGCTGCACGAATTTCCTCCTTAGTAGTAACCTCGTCAAGATCTTTACATTCTATCGTAACCATTGACCGGCTCAGGCGGACGGCCGCCTGCCCGCCGAGTGAAGCGTCGATATTCCTTTGTTGGTCATCATGGTCCTTCTTTTCCTTCGATAGTTCGATTAGCAATCCTCCTTTTTGTGTTCACCTAATTCGCGTTAGATTGTCGCTAAGCTCCTTCAGCGTAGGATCTCCCTTAACCCTTTGTAAGATATCAGCATGGGACATACCCTCTTTTGCTATTATTACTTGCATTTCCTGACGGTTTCGTTTTGTAATCATTTTTCCCGCTTCACCCCGCTCCTTCCTTGATTTAACCAAAGTCCAACTTGGCCTTGGATTCCTTTGGCTTTTGGCTACTTTTACTCCAGCATTGCCCGACATTTTGGCATGGGATCCTTCCTTTCCGTTTTATAAAAAACGTACATGTGAAAGGAGGGTGCAAAATTTTTCTTTTACAGAATGTGGCCATGTGAGGTATCAAATGAAAGGGCTCAATCAGTAGTTTTCGAAACTGGTTTCATATTTGATATCGCGTGAAACGTAGGGGAGTAAGGTCTCAAAACATGACCTCCAAAAGTGTAGTGTTTGAGTAAGGTGGGGGCGGATCTTTAAACTTGCGAGAAATTTCGGCTAGGGTAGGCTGCAGTAAGTCTGCAGTAGAAACTTTTTTAAAAAGAATTGCTGAGACTGAGTCCATTGAGCGAAAAGTAAGATCAGGAGCCCACAGAAAGACTTCTGCAAGTGAAGATTGACTCTTAAAGAGGATTGGTCTTAGAGACCGCTTCAAAACTGCTGAGGACGTTAGAATGCATTTTGTTGGACTTGGCGGAACATTAGTTTCTACGAGGACTGTACGACGAATGCTCAGATGAAAGGAAGTTCAATATTTCTCACCATGATGGAATGCAGTATGTGCGCAGAAGGACCGGAGAGCGTTATAGCGACGAGTGTATTCTATGAATATCAAGGCATCCAGTGAGCAGAATGATTTGGGGATGCTTTTCGTATCACCAAATTGGACGATTGGCTATGTTTGAAGGGACAATCAAGGCTGTTGATTATAAAAACATCCTGGAAGAACATTTGGTACCTTTCCTTGAAGAGCATTTTTCGCGTGTGGATCAAAGGATTTTCCAAGCTGCGAAGCGGGGCCGGTGTAGCCCCCCCCCCCCCCCCAATCGGCTGCTCGCCTCTCATTCCCGTCAAGCAACACACAAGTTAAAAAGTGAACCTTTTAACAAAATTTTTCGTGAAAAAAGTTACTTAAATATCAAATCAAATGTAAGGTATCTTTTAAATAAGCTTTAAAATTTTTTATATTAATGCTATGAGTTGTTGACCAAGGAATATTTTGTACGTAAGTTGGTCAAGTAAACGGATAATAACCTCTAAATCAGAATATTTTAATTTGGCTGTAGTTATTAGAGTTATCCTACAGCCCAATTTTAAATAAGTTGCCTTGCATTCTAATTGCACATAGAAGTTAACAAACTTCCAGTTTCCTAACCTCCACATACACCATATAACGTCGCAAAAGTCCCAAACTTCCACGAAACCTAATTCATATAGTTACAACGCACGTAGACGAGAAACGGCTGTATACTTTGGATACGTAAACCTAGAGACTTGCTCAATAAATAACCTACAAATTCTCATAATCTAGAATGAATTCCCGCATCTGTTTCTTATGGGTCGAATATCCTTTCAATCATAAAGTAGACTATTTTACGAGTCTGGCACTAACTTTCAACCCAGGAAGGGAATACACGGGGATATTACTTTGGGATTTCTGCAAGTAATTCTACAAAATGTAGAGGACACAGGATAACTTCTACGGAAAGTGGAAATGCGTAGGCTAGAAAATAGGTTTTGTCACTTAGTCTATAATTTTGTTTGCCTTTATTGAAGGATATTGCATTAATTTTGTCTGGAATTCTCGATTTATATGGAAGAAATGAGGAAATTCGAAAATGAATTACTGTTTAGGAAACGCGCAAAAAAATTTCGAATTTTCCATTGTGGCAGAATGGTTGCTGGATCCAAGAACTATATTCCCGTGTCCGAATGTCAAGACTAATGCATGTCTGGGTCCATTGAGCCATAGAAAAGTCTGCAGCTTACCGCACTTTCAATTTTGTGTAAAATATAAACTTATTGAAAACGGTTTACTGTTTACTGTCGGTTACATATTTGACGCGAAATTTGGTCGAAATGAAAGACCTATGAACCCCCTAGCATACACTGAATGAGGTCATTTATTTTAATTTCATATCATGGAAGTATGAAATAGAAAATGGTTACGGTAGAGCAAAGATGGCTCTTTCCAATAAACCTACTGCATTCTAAGATATCACCAAATGTAAGGACCACAATAAAGTGGAAAGTCTAATATACATGGCCAAATCCTGCCTGTCAGAATATTCCCCGCCACCTTCGCCAGGAAGAGCGGAGTAAAGAAAACTCGCTATGTGGACGCCACTGGTCTAATGCTTGTATACGAAAATGGAGCTAAGAGAACCGGCCAACGTGAACCTCGGAAGCCACTCAGCCGGCGCCGCACTAAGGTATTGTGGAAAAAGGTGAGGTTCCATAAGAATGAGGACATAGAAGAGGCTACACCGGAGAAATCGCATAATGGACACAGCAGACTTTCCGGCTAGTGATAATGCGGGTAAGAGTAGAGAGCGTAAGACTGCTACATCTGTGGTAAACAGCACTTTTGGGGTCTGCACTAGAACCTACTTCCACGTTTTTTGCGGGGACTGAGATCGTTGTGTCGGGAGGTGATCAAATCGGTGAGATAGATCTGAACCCAACGGACACCCGCGACGGTACGTCGTCAGACTACCAACTAAACACCTCCACATCGAACCAGCCTAGAACCGGTTGCCACATTACTTCGGGCGAAGCTTTTAAATCAGAGAATTCCTTTCACCAACGGGAGGGGAGAGGAGGAAGTGAACTCTCAGTTCAAGAAACCCCCTGCCATCCGGCACCTCAACCGGTCGAGCTCTATCTTCTTTCCAACGAGAAAGACCCGAATGGGCAGCACCGCTGCACCTCAGCATCTCCTCGACAATGTTGTCTGGAGAGAGATCCTCTGTGTTTAAATAGACCTTCTACCGAATCCCATCCCACCTTCCACATGAAAAAAGGTATACTGGGCGTCATCCACAACTCTGTTGCAAAACATACAATCCGGAGATCGTGCCTTTCCAATCTTTTGCAAGTAAGACCGGAAAGCTCCATACCCACTTAAAAACTGGGTAAGGAAATAGTCAGTCTCACCATACTTCCAACTCAGCCACACACCTAAGTTGCCATTGCGTTGCGCAATCCATCTGCCTCTAGTTTCATTTTCCCAAGCGCTGCCACTCATCCAGGGTGCAACCATCTCCCGTGCCTGTTCTCCTCTGCGCTTGTATATGGCTTGACGTTCCTTGCCCAAAAGAGGAACGGGAATCACTCCAGCGATCACAATCACGGGCAGTTCAGAGACAGTGTGGTACGCAAATGCCACCCGCAAAGCTCCCCCTGTTTCTGTACTTGCGCGAGACGCTTACGATATACCTCCTTGCTAAGAGCGTAGAATGCATTAAACTTATCAAGAGACGTCACCTGCTATACGAAGGACCCCCCAATTTTTTCCATTAACCTACTTAACGCCGAAGCTCCAGTCTTATTCGCTGATGCTTTGATTTGCTCAAAAAAAGCTCATCTTTGAGTCAATAGTCAGCCCAAGGTACTTTACCGCTAGTTTTGTCTCAATTATCGACTCGCAAACAATATAGGATGCAGGGTTGGAAACTTCGATTTTTTCCGTGCAAGGTTGAAACCATAAGCAGTTATCTATCCGCTTACCCATCGCATCACCTTACCAAGTCTGGTTTGCGCCTGTTCGACAGTGCTTCCAGCAACAAGCACCGCGACATCATCTGCATAACCGACCAGGCGCCACTCATCTGGCATATCGAGTTTAAGTAGACGATCATTGAAAGCATTTCAGAGATCTGGCCCTAGGACGTGGAAGCTATTGTATTACAGAATAAAAGGCGTTTCTGACGTCAAGCGTTACGAGGAGCATCACCCGTCGAGTTTGGCGGCTATGTGCCTCCGCTCGTCGAATGGCATCTACGACTTGCAAGACAGCATCAACCGTAGACTCCCTGTGCTAAAATCAAACTGCTGGGGAGATAAGTCTCCGACAGTGCATATCGCTGGAGCGAGTCTACTTCTGATGAGCTTTTCAAGCACTTTTCCAGCAGTGTCAAGCATACAAAGTGGACGGTATGAAAACGGCAACTCAGGGTCGCTTTCCCTTAGTTGATCAGCGCAAGCCTCGCCACCAACTAGAGGGGTAAATGCCCTCTTTCAGGCAAGCGTTCAATGAGCCAAGCAGTAGGTCTGGCCGATGTTAGAATACCAGTATGTATACCTATGCTGGGATACCATCGGTTCCTTCTTGTTTTCCATCGAGAGGACTCCGTGCTCCAACTCTTCTATAAAGAAAAGTGAACAGTCCTCCGCGCCGACGTAATCATCACATTCGGGGTGCGCAAGGAATAGTGCCCATACAATGTGGTCCATCTGCTCGGCCTTAAGTAAACATGGTTTCCACAGAGCTCCGATTTTCGAGTCGCCACGGGTCCCCATTCACCTCGTCGACCAGATCCTGCCAACAGCGAGCTTTGCTTCTGTTTATTGCGCTGTGGAGTCTCCTTTTAGTTGATCTGTACTCTGTCATTATAGTACATGCCTCCGTTTAGACATTGTGTTAAGCGGCGGAGTCCGTGGCAATCCTTCCGGAGCTCTGCAATATCCACCGCCCACCAATACATTGGAGGTTTGCCACGTTCCGATGTCCTCCTCGGCATGGAGGCTCCGCAGTATCAGCTCCGCCACCGCCAGGAGTACCCCCGTCGCCGCCCCACCTGTTTCAGAAGTTTCGACAATCCGCCCGGTGTTCACTTTCGCGACGTTCCATGCACAGAAAGAACCCCTGGGTGGCACACACCGAGAGTTTGCGTCAACCACTTCGAAGGCAATGAATTGATGGTTGCTTCTCGAGAAGTTTTCCAGAACTCGCCATCCGTCCACCAGAGAAACCAGTGACTGCGACTCGAATGTTACGTCGGGAATGCTTGCTTCGCAGTCTAGGCGCCGGAACGTTGGGGTGAATCCGGTGTTTAAAACTACCAGTCCTGTTCTCGCCGACATTTCGAGATTTCGTTTCCCTCTGGAGTCTGAGTGAGGCATGCTCCATTCAAGTCCCCTGGCATCGTCTCATTCGGCGTAAAATAGACAAACGGTATGCCTAAACACCGAATCTAGACAAAGCCATCTCCTTGTCTTTGGCCAAGTAACCTAGGGAGGATGCCGTCCCGAACCCAAATGGCAGCGATACCTGATATGTCAGGGTACCATGAAACTGGCTCTTTGTTTCGGTACTGGTCAATGATGAGCACTAAATCAGTTTTGGTCTCCGCAGCGAACTGTGCCAGCAGATCGGGAGCGGTTGCACTCCGGTGCAGATTGATTTGTATTATGCCAATCACGTTGACCGCGTCCTATCTCTTTCCAGTTCTGCTCAGGATTAGACACCGCCCCGAGCCCAACGCTCTCATCAGGCGCGCCACGGTCCCTGCATAGGGCGCAGTTTTCCTTTTCGTTGCAGGTGTTCGCTTTATGGCCTGCCTGACCGCATTTGTGACGGATCCCCGACAGGTTGCGGATGTATGCCTATAATCCAAACATTTGTAACATTTGGTTGGGGCGACCCTATCCTACACCAACCATTTCTAATTTTCCCGCTGTTTAGAAGCTTCCTCGCGTATTGCTCCGCACACAGCGAGTTTCTGGCCTCGAGAGTTCGCAGAGGTGATACTACTCTGGACATTGGTTACCTACGGACATTCGTTCTTCTCTGTGAGGCAGTCAAGGTGTTATCGGCTTTGAAAACATAAGCGAATGGCTACGCACTCTGCGCTTGCGAAGCAAATTTAGAAATATAAGCCTCATTAGCGTTCACACCCCTACAGAGGAGGTTGCAGAGACGGAAAAGGATACCTTCTACGAGGCAGCAGAACGAACCCTCGAAGCCTGTCCCAGATATGATATCAAAATCATACTTGGAAATTTTAACAGCTAAGCAGGGACAAAGCCCGTATACAGGTGATACGTCGGCTTCCATAGCTTACATAGTAATACTAATGATAATGGACTGCGGATTATTCAATTGGCAGTGTCACACGAAATGATTGTTGGAGGTACCTGGTTTGCGCGGAAAGCCCACAAACGTGGGCCTCTCCGGGACCATTTTCAAGAAGAACGAAGACCAAGCTAGGGTGAGCTAACTCCACCACGTGACTTAATCCCTTATGCTGATTAAATGGGACAGGGAGAGTCGAGGGTGATTTTAGTGGCATGTCCAGGTCAGTGTCTTCAAGAAACTTTCACCTCCCCAAAAAAATAACAGACATACAGACGGACAGACGGACATTAAATTAATTTTAACCGAGTTTTGTTTTACACAAAACCTTAAAAAAGCAGAGGTTTGCCAGTGTCCTTTCATTTTCTCATCAAGAATAGACAAAAGTGGGTTGCAAAAGAGATCTCCAAAGGACATTCTCAATTGCCCTGCTAGTTGATGAAGTATCCGATCAGGTTCCAATTGACTCCCGCTCAATTCAGCTTTAGCAACCACATATTGCGTCGTGTGGTGAATCAACACAAAGCTTATTTTCATTGGTCATTCTTATTTAATATCATTCTGACACCGTCTGTAAAAGGTGGCTTTGTGAAAACAATGGGAGATCTGAATGGTAATACAAATTTCAACCACTCTTCCTTGTTTTTGATAAACCGAACAACTGGGATTCCTTTCTATTCCTTTTACTTCGGAGTTTTCCTCAATGTCGAGTCTTACTATTCTGTGATCCAATAAGAGGGTTTATACGACATACTCTAATTCTTGATCAGAGAACTGTGCAAGACTATGTGTAGTTCCTCTTGCCTGGTACTGGCCACGAATATTGGCGCGTTCCCTATATTATTGATGTATTTCTATTCTATTGCTGAGAATTAATTCAAGAAGCTACCCACCTCTTCGATTGGTGTCTTATACAGGGCATTGGTAAATGAATTATGCACGACTGCCTCCCAAGTTCTCCTCCTGGCTTCCAATAAAACCTGGACAACCCCGAGGTCTCCAGTCAGAAACTTCGAAAGACATGCATACTTTAATTGGTATTAAGAATGATGCAAGCTTTTAGTTTTTTCTCCGTGCTGACCTTGAATGCCCCCAGTACACCTAGGATTCTTGAGCCAGCACTATTCCTAAGCTGTCCTTGGAAACAACCCTTCCAATTTCCGCAGATGAAGCTTTTGCATGATAGAGGTTTATCTGGGGTACCTTACTGTAGGATTGGATACTTTAATGCTTGGAGTTCGTCCCCAATGTCGTAGAATCACCCACCTCCTCCGAAATGGCACTGCACAGGAATATTGCCAAATATGTAATTGATAACGTGGTTACGGTTCGCCGTACGATAGCCCTCCAGAGCATGATAAGGTCAAGCATACTTACTCAGACAACCAGGTATCAGTCAGACTCCGTTCAAACACAGTCAGTTATCCACTACTGCAAACTATCCAATGACCACTGTTCGCATACCACCCTTGATTGGATTAGGTGTTTTTCGTCTTCTCAGTCTAGATCCATTTTGTTAATAGGTGGCTCAAATGGCACACTAGCGTTCTTGGTAGGTTTGGCTCTTTGAAAGTCACATATCATCCACAAAGAGAGAGACAGTTTAGCTACCACAGAGCAATATTCGGCATCTATCTATCATGCATCCCATGGTTTGACCCCAAATATTAAAAGAAGATCTATTCTTTCATCGGAGGGTATGCATTCTGATATATTTGTTTAAAATGCAGAACTCAGAACAGTAATTCTGGTACCTTTCCTAAGGCAAGTAATACAGTTGTTTTCCGTTTTCTTACATTCGTTAGAAAACGACTTTAAGTTCGCTTCAAGGACACAAGATTTTTGCATAAGAAACAACGGAGTCGTCCTAGTTTCATTCCAGAAATTTAACAATGCAATTAATTACTTTCTGTGGATGTATTGATAAACATAACATAGAGCAAATAAGGCTTGTAACCACATCCCCTAAAGCCCTTTTTGTCTGGAATTTATCCCTTCAAATGAATCCCAATGAAACCAACTAAGATACCGCTCAAGAATTTATTGTAACTCCTCAAGAGCAAAACTAAATTTCACCAACCCACATATGTATAAACATCTAAGACTTCGATAGCCAGAGCTCACAAACATGGCCTACCTCGAGTAACCAAAAGTCCTTAAGGAAATTATTTATTCGGACTTTGATTTATTTAAGATTTAACGGAATTTGAAGCTGGTGCTGATGGGATCTTTTCGGGGGTTGTTTCCTGCTGTCATTAAACTAAGTCTTTCCATCGGACAATTTACATCTGCATTCACATATTAGGGGTATCCTGTTTTAATACGATAGGGATTTGTGTAGACAAAAGGGGATTACAAAGGGTTTACAAATTCCAATAAATTAAATCCAGTCGCATTTGCTAAAATTTATTTATGAGGGAATGAGTCGTGAATAGTGGAGTGAATTGCAAATTAATATTGAAATATTTTAAATCTATTTCAAGGAAGATGGTATTTTTAGATTCCGATTCTGAGACCGTTAGACAATGGGCCTTCAATGTAACGATCTGTATTGTATTTTGCTTGCTGGAAATGAAGTATCCTGACCATGAAATAAAGATGCTCGCTACGCAATCCCTACAATATGAAAACTACTTACTATGTCTCAAGGCCCTGTTTCGACCCGGCCCCTAACAAACATAGTGTCATGATGATTTTTTCAAGGCCGCAATAGCACTCAAAACCCTGCTTCGGCGTCTGAGTAATTGGTTACAGCAAGCAGACATCACTGGGACAAAGAGAAAACCGTAATTGAATCAATCCCTTGACTGATTCCAGCTAACAGTGCAAACCCTTCCAAGACTTATCTCAAAAATCGCCAAAGAGACATTCTTCCCTAGGAAGCCTATCCGGAATTCATGGCATTCACAAAAAGATACTATCATAAACGAAATACGTGCATCGTCACGAACCTCCTCCAATACAATACAGCATGAATGCCGCCAAGATGTATCCTTTCACTGCTTTCACTACTCTTGACTACGAGTAATGTGAATTGTGCTAAATAGCGCAGATAATACGCCATTTTCCTTAATAGGACATGTTGTACTCGTAATCTATTCATTCTTCCGGGAATAATCTAATCAAAGGCTTCTCAGTAAAGAAGTTATGTTTCTCGATGTACAGCTTATAAACGGATGACGCTACAGTTGAAAAACAGAGAGTCCTTTGTCATCCAAAGCGATTTATAGGGAGCCATACAAGTAGATGTGGTTTTCTATGAAACTGGCCTATATAATGGTGGAATGTGTATTAAGGCCACTGGGAGCTTTTTTATGGGTATCACACCAGTTGGAGGGAATTTTATGGAGGCGAAAGGACGTAAGAATAATTTTTATGTTATTGGATTTATTTTCAGGCAGCAATCAACTTTTACGACCGATAAATTAATAGCTGATGGGTAAAGACTTAAGATGTTTAGTGGTAAAGTCACTGTAATGAACTGATATTATTATGAGCAATACACATATGGATACTTAAGCCTATGCCATGAAAATCTGCTTGCAAAACCGTGACAGATACATTAAAATCAAGAAGAGATCATGTTCCGCCTCCGATGCTGAACTCCACTAATAGGAGGAGGCGAACTCAACAATATTCCTTTGTCGGGATTAGTTTGCTCAAATCATGCATGCCTAAGTGTGCAATTACCTAAAAATTCGTCGCATATTGCGCATAATTGAATGCATTCGGGCGGAGGAACAGAGGGTTATGATCGGCCGCATCCACCAACGATACCGCGCATGTTGCTGGCAACATAAGCTCGAGAAGTTCAACGCCATGTTTAGCGAGACCGGCTGATCGAGAGGCAGCTGATGAGCAGAGAAGAACCAAAGAGCAAGGAGAACGGAGTTTTTGACAACGCTGTCGCATCAAACGGAAGGAAAATTTATCGAAGGACATTGGAGCTTATCGGATTTTCCGTAGTTCATTGTTTTCGTGCGGTTTTCTTTGAATTCTATGGATGTATGCCGGAACACCTGCAAAATTAGCCACCGAGCTTGATGGAAGTACAAGATTTTATCAGGGTTCAGTGGAAAATTTGAAATTGCAAAAAGGCCACTTGCAGTGTTGAATTCCTTCCTGCGTCAGTTTCGCCTGAAAATGTTTTGTTAGGCAAGGAGTTGTGAGGTTGTAACAGTTTTTTTGTTGTAACAATTTCCTTTCGAAGATATAGAAAAATTTCGTTTTCAGCGAGGAAAAAGGGAATTTGCTGTCCGGTGGATTGTTAACAGTGCGCAAAAAGGAAGTTCGCCGATGATCGCGAGCAGGAAGATTTAGAGAACTTCTACAGCAGCATTAAGGAAGTAGTCGAATTGAGTTCCAATGTGATTGTTCAGGGTTTCACTCAGGCGGTCTGGAGGAGACCGCGACTCGGTGAGGGAAGACCAATTGAGAGCCCGATTTGGATTCCATTCAGCCAATATAACGCCGCATCAGTAACTCTTTAGTCAATTTGAGGACTTCCTACTTTTCTCCTTCTCCTTAGCACCGCAAAACTCTAACACACATGGACTGGACTAAACATCCTCCAGAATCATGGTTGGCCTCCCTTCCTTAAGGAGAAAGCCCCCCCCCCCCCCCCCCATCTGAGTGAGAAAGAACAAGGATCGAGACTGTAATCCGTCGTAGATCTCGGAGATTTACGGCTCCTTGTGCGCGGTCAAGCTATTGTTTTTTTAATTTTCAATTTTCAGGTTTTAGCTAGCATTTTGGTATAAATCGTTAGGCTTACGCGAATCTCAATGTTTGTGTGTTTATTTTCAAGATCCGGTGCAGACCCACACACTGGTACAGACACGTGAATTTTGAATAATGACACGTGAGGGACCGTCGCGCTCAAAGGACCCCCCCTATTGCCGAGCATGGCTAGCACAAAAGGCGTGCAAGCACATATCGACCGAGCGCTCCGATGTGGCTTCAGTATTTACGGGCGGACCTTTACGATCAATTTCGCCAACTTTCTAGGTTTTTGGGTTAGGTCTGTCCTCTAGGTCGTCCATTTCCAATGAATAGAATGGCTGAAATTTGTTTAACATTGCCAGTATTCGGTGATTTGGTGCACTATTTCTTTGCTAATATATCATTTTTAACTCATCCAGTCTTATTGATATAGTAGCTACGCTCCAAGAATTAACTACAAAGCCGGTCCCACAACAATGCTACTCAGCCCCTATTTTCCGCTTCCCACCACTTTAGGGATATAGGAAAGTTTCTTTCAGATCTTTGATACAGATTCAACATATGCATCAGCCTGAGGGAGAGGGGACGGATTTTTTTTCGAAAATGGGAAAAGTAAAAATTTTCAAGAGAATGCTAAATGATAGTAACATCACAGGGCGACACGGTTATGAAACGTCTCCTGTATTTTAACATTGACAGCTCTGCTATTGGATCCTATATCCAGCTCAACGTGGTGACCACTGACTGTTTTGCAATCTAAGCAGCGGACGGTGGAAGTTGAAGGTAAGATTTCCGCGCCTTAGAACGGAAAAAAATATCCAGACCCTCCTGGCAGGGGGTTGAGCGAAGCGCTGACAACGCTTTCTCGAAAAATACCAACATGTCCAGGAACCCACAGCTTCAAACGGATTAAACAGCATTGACTTCAGCAATGTAGAATGGACTACTCTTTTGGGTCCTGTGTGTTGTATCAACTGCCATGCACCAATGGCAGACAAAAATGATGATATAAAAGACGAATTTTACACCCGACAGAACAGCATTTTTGACATATTGCCCTCCAATGACATCAAAATATTATTGGGAGAGGCTTAAATTGGCAACGGACTGTTCCATAGACGCATAACATGAGGGCAAAACCTCCATAATAGAACAAACGATAATGGCCAAAGACTTCGCCAGCAGCAAAAATGTAGTCATAAACGCCACTTGCTTCCCCCATAAAAGCATACATAAAGTGACGTGGGTATTACCAAACAGGCAGATATTCAATTAAATCGGTCAAGCGCTCGTCGAAAAAGAACTGCCTCAAACATATTGGATGTGAGGAGGTTACAAAGTGCTAACTGTGACTCGGACTATTTCCTGTTTAGATGGAAATACCGCTGTCGAATAGTAAAAACCAGCCACAGCCGCAAGCGCCGAACACTCATCATCAATGTGCAAACGTTGAAAGACGACACCGTCAAAGTGACTTACATGTCCATAATCACCCACTACCTCATGCTGGTCCTGGGGAAAGTAGTGACGAAATGTGACGAAAAATTAGGGATGGTATCTAGAGTGCAGCTAAAAACACCCTTGTGCCTGTAGAACGGAGGAACCGCAACGAATGGAAGCGATTTACAAGAAAAGCGGAGCTTACTTACTCACTTACTAATGGAAAAACTAACCGAAGCCAGAGAAGACAAGTATCACGAACTAAGACGATACGCTATGAAGATCTGCAGACGAGAACAACGAAAGACAGGTTAAAGAAGAACAACGTATGAGTAGCATTTAGAAAAGTGAACCAGATGTGGATAGGTTTTAAACGACGAACCACTCTCTGTAAAGATCTGTATAACAATATCATCAGCGAAGCGAACCAAATAAAAGCAGGCTGGGTTCAGTATTTGCAAAACCTCTTGAACCCAGTGACGGTACATTTCTACCCCTTTGTCATTCCGGATGACCCAAATGGAGAACAAGTACCCACACCCCCGACATTGTTCGAAGAAGAGGCAACTTTACTTAACTTAGAATCACATGAAACTCCCGGAATCGATGACATCCCAGCCAAACTCTTAAAAGAAGGGGCAAAGGAGCTCACCAGTCGAATCTATAACCTAATCAGCAGAATGTAGACAACCGAACAAATACCTAACGACTGGATGAAAAGTGTAATTTGTCCAGTGTACAAAAAGTGTGATCATCTGCGTTGCGCAAACCACAAGTTGATCTCATTACCAGGTTCTGACAAATATAATCGAACAACGACTGAGGAAGTATACCGACAACATCATCGGGGAATACCAAGGTGGCTTTAAATCCGGATGATCGACAACGGGCCAGATATTCACAGCTAAGCAGGTGCTTGAAAAGTCCTGGGAATATGACATTGATGTGCACCAACTGTTGGTTTACTTCTGTCAGGCGTACGATAATGTAAATCGTAATTCTCTGCACAGAATAATGATCGTGCTAAAAATTAACAACGAGGGACAGGTAAAAATCCTGGACAGACGCAAAGCTTTCTAATAGTGTCAATACTTAAGCAAGGTGATAGTTTCGCGCCCCCCCGTCCTCTTTAACTTGGTGCTTGAATACGTCATCAGAAAGGTGGTCTCAATTGATATCACACTAGTAAAATCCGCACAACTGGTATGCAAAACATTGCAATGAGCTAGCATAATTTCGAATAGCTGGACCAATTCATCTATCTACGAGCCTTAATCTCGAAGGACGGAAAAGAAAAGCTCGAAATCCAAAGGCAGATTGCTAGTACTCACAAAACATTTTATGAGGTCCCACCATAATGAGATTAAGAAAAGTAGTAGTAAGGCTGTAGCAAAATTGAAGGAAGTTTAAAAAAAAAAATGGAAGGGATTTAAATTGGTTTGCCGGATGTCCTTGAAAACTAAGGCATGGGGAGGGAATGCCAGAGCAGCATGAAAAATTCAATAGCAAGCGCAAATTAGAAAAGGGCTTATCTCCATCCCACCGAAGTTAGGCATCGTTTTGTAATACAAATAAGGATGGACAGATTTTGTATCGAAGCCGCAAAAATGGGCCTATTCAAAAAAAAACTCAAAAACGGCAATAAATTCTTACCATTCAGACCCCGCCGTCATCTAATTGAAAATGCAGTATTGAAAAAATAGCGAATTCAAATTGAAAACCGTGTAAACCCTATATTACTCCACAAAGGAACGAACAGCAGTCATGATTGGCATTTTGTTAAATAATATACATTGGAGTGTCCTCGGTTTCACAGCACCCGCATAAATTCTTTCACTTTGCCCAGTGAATAGCTGATGAGAGATTCATTTCCTTTTATGCAAAATATTCCCTTCTTCTCCAAAGTTACTCCTTCAACACCTCGAGTATCCTCATTTTAAGATCATTAATTTAATTAATTAATTTAAGAAATGATCATTTTTTATTTTTCTTTAATAATTTTATTTACAAACCCCACCACTTTTTAACTTCTCCAGAGCACTAAAACTCATTTAAAATATTTTCAATTTCATTACAACCACCTTCTAATATTCTAAAAGCGATCATTAACCATTTCATTGCTATTCTCACATAGACCTGTTCATGCCGCATATTATTAAATGCATTTCTAGCGTTTATTTCTGACTAAGTCGAAATTTAATGCATGCGAATGCAATTGATGCTGGGGATACTGTGAGGATTTTGCTTCTGTAATAAGGGCAACAAAATACACATGACAGAAAAAAATTGAAGCATATGTTGTTGTTGTCCCGGCCGATAAGGAGCTTCGGGTTCAAGGTTCGGACCGAAAAATTATCGGAATATTGGGCAGTTTAGAAAGGGGTCAACTGACTTGGTGGAATCTGGTTCGGGGCTGTTACCGAAAAAATATGGCATTTTGTAATTTGGATATTTGAAAAGTTCAAAAAATATAGTTGAGGAAGTGATTTCGTGTTTAAATTGACTCTCAACTGTCGATAGGTGGGCTTGAATTGTTTAAGGGTCATTTCCCAAAAATTTTGAGGAGGTTGGTTGGGAGCCGCGCGACTGGAGTAACATAATTTCTTTTATAATTTCGGAATTTGGAAGATCGGAGCTAACGTGCGGGAATTGATTTCCGTCGTGAGTTTGCAGTCAACGAAAGTTGATATGGTCGTGAAAGGTGGAAGTAATAGAGTTTGTTAGTGTGAATGAATCATATATTCAACTCGTATT
Organism: Hermetia illucens; assembly: GCF_905115235.1. Taxonomy (NCBI): domain Eukaryota; kingdom Metazoa; phylum Arthropoda; class Insecta; order Diptera; family Stratiomyidae; genus Hermetia; species Hermetia illucens. The sequence continues at coordinate 24,049,278 of NC_051853.1, forward strand.
CCTGCATGGCTAAGAGGAGTGAGTGACGATATATTAGCCAGTTAAAGATTCTTTCAACTCATCCAGGAAGAGGAACTGAAATATACAGAGGAACTGAAAGGAGGGAAGAAGGGGAGGGGATGGTACTACTGCCGCAACAGTTATCAGGCGTTTTGGATTACATTCTATGTGTCCTTTACCAATTCCTCTTAAAATTCAATAATCTTCTTGGTTTTCTTGTATTTTGCCATTTTTGCCTAAATTTTGACTTATAGTAAAATGCAGATGGTTTTCTATTTGAGGACAAAGCTACAAAACTTTGCACTGATGAAGGGGGTAAGTTGCTCCCGAAATATATATACACTGTAAAATAAAAATTGCAATTTGGAGTAAGCTACTGGTCTATCAATTTTTCACTTCAATGTTTGCAATTATATATAAATGGAGTGATTACCACCTGTCGTCACTTTCGGTCGTGCTCCTCCCAGGGTAGAGGTGAGGCAGCGGCTGATGAATTGCCTCTGCCGTGGGCGAAACCGTCAGTCAACGAGGAGTCCGTGGACCACAAGAGAGGAGGTAAGTTGCTTCCCAAGTGGGCCGGTCCGTCATCAAGTGGGTGCGGACTCAGGACTTCCAGCATCCTCAACAAAAGAAATTCACTTCGGCCTGGTTTAGGTCTAAAATTACGACGGATTTCACTTCAATATAATTCGTACTTATGACATGTTTGCGATTATATATAAATGAAGCGATTCCCTCCTGTCGTCACTTTCGGTCACGCTGCTCCCAGAGCAGAGGTGAGGCAGCGTCTGAAGAGTTACCTCTGCCCTGGACGAAACCGTAAGTCAATTTTGAAATGCCCATTTTCCTCATTGGGAAATATAAAATCCACCACATCAGTTCAACAGCTTAATTTGCCCGGTCCAAAGGCACTTCAAAGATTTAATGTACGAAGCAAGCGTGACGTCATTGATGAAGTAATTGCATCTATAATAGTTCAGTCATTTGAAATGCTAATCACATCCATCAGCAAAGGGTGACACAAATGGAAGCCAGCTAATATATCAGACTCCAACTAGGAATGGCGCATCATCATCCTTTAAGTTTCCCAGTCAACTATTAGATTCCCTCAAATTGCTTCCTACTCATCTTCACTAATCTTCATGACTCATTTCATTTCTCTCCATCTCCTTACAGCTGAATGGCTGCATTCCAACCATACATAACATCGAAAATTTGCTAATTTAGTAGCTCCGTCTCGACAATTACACAAACAACATTCCAACAAATCTCATTCGCACATTACATTCTGATTTATGTTTGTAATTACCAAAATCCGCATCCTCCATCTGCACAAGTCCTTTGCCAACTGGAACATAAATTATGCTAAAATCCACCTTTGCGGTGTGGGGGTTTGGCAGTCATACCCTACGCTTCCACAGTCAAAAAGACTAAATAGAAAAATTGCTATTTCTTATTACGCTCTAATAAATTCAAAACAAAAATGCTATTTAAAACTCGCCCTATCCGAACACACTATGGAGAGAAAGGACACGAAAGGACGAATGAGATTGAAATGAATTCTGGATAATTTTCCTACACGGAATGCCCTTACATACATACCTATCTGCCAGGCCTGTATTAAAACTCGCTTCATCAATTCCATGGTTTCGATCCCTATCGAGCCTCCAGAAAAAAATATAAAAAAACTTCATTCCACCGATCAGAAATCCAAGAGATTTATGGCATTTGAATCCTTCAAAAAACATAGAAGGTTTCCTCGGAGCCTGCAGAGCTTTTATGTCCTTGTGTATGTGTAGGCGGCGCGACGGTAGGTGCTCAGCATTTTAGTCTGTGTAAGTGACTAAGAGGAAATTTTTATTATATGTTCGTTCCCACTTAAAACCGTGGAAAATTTATATATGATTCCACGCTAAGTTATTGTGTCGGTTTGTCTATTTATAGAATTTATGGATTTAGTCCTTAAGTTATTTTTATGGATACTCTATTTGATATTCACGTGCCACTTGGAAAATTGGGATTTTAGTGGATAGTGCAGATGAAATTGAGGAAAAAGGATATCTGATTAGTTTTTCATGCTTCAAAAGTAATTTATGAAGGTTAAGGAAAAAACCTGGTGGCACTACTTTTCTTGAAAGAAAGCATGCTCCTTGAGATACTATTCTCATGACCTTAAACCTCAACCCAATGGCTCATTCGAAGAAAGCATATGTTTGTTGCCTCCTTCTTGCATGCGTATTCGGCGCAAAGTCATTGAGGAACCAGATGCGTACTTGATATCCTTAGCATATATTACAAGCACTCTTTCCTAAAGCTTCCCGCGAAAACATCCGGCCAAGTAAAATCATATCAAATGAAGCGTTGCTTACTGTAAAAACAAGCTACAGAGACAAATTTGCTAGAATCACCACTAATTTTCTAAAGATTTTCCTAAACATATTCAGTACCACCCTATGGTGCCTCTTAAGTTTTGTCCAACAAATATTATAAGCAGAAACATTGTATACAAAGAATAGAAAGAAATATATCTACGACTCTTGGAGGGCCTTAAACAAACAAAATTAAAAGCAACTGCAAAGGTAGGAAATGATCGTTCAGATAAACTTTTTTTGACTCAACAACAGTCTAACTTTTGTAAGCTGTAGTACCCACATCTTTATTGATCCCACTTCCCCTTTCCCAGCAACCTCGCACTTATCTAATCCTATTTAGTAATTGCATAACTAGAAACTTTCGAAATTCAAAACGATAATACACCTTCTCTTTTTCTTCAATTGGTATTGCGATGTTATGTACCTTTCTATGTCAGCGAACAATTAAATGGGGGTTTCCATAGCAAATCACTGCAGGCAATCGGAAAACATATATATGTCCTGTTGTAAAGCTACCAAGTGCACGCTGCGTTATTTTCATGCCGGTAAGTGTAGCCTACAATCACACCGAAAACATTTAAAACGCTATAGTAGGTTAAAATTGGCATTTACACGGGAATTTACTGTACTCCAAGCCATCTTCATCAACATCAAGTCAAGTAAAAAATCTGACACACGCACGATGACCTCCTAGCTACGTGCAAAATCGAACCCTTATGCACCAAAATATTCTTACATATTAAGCACCTTTCGTACCTGAAGCACTGACCTCCTAGTTTCCGGTTTGCCTCCCAATATCGTTTGTGCAGAAACCTCCATCGTTCCACCCTTGGTGCAAAAGTCTATTTTTATAAAATCAAGCCAAAAAAATTCTCGTGCAGAAATCCGCACCCACATTCCCTGTCCGAAAATTCAACCGAATTCCGACCAAAAGGTTTGCAAGTTGAAATATTTTCCAGAGCTCAACAATTTATCGTGCGTCAGATTAAGTTTTCACATTACCTTCCCGTGATATCTACTGGAAACTGTCTTTTAACAGGCTAGAAAGGTTTTGTGTCGGGTTAGTAGTAGGTTCATAAAAACTCACTCAGCTAAAAAATGTTTTTGGCTAACGGTTTCCATGGTGCAGCATAGGTGATCTAGTCTATGCCCTCTGTAACTGAAAACGGCTACAAACATTGCATGCCCCTCAAAAAAAATTAGAACCGTCAGATTTGTAGCCTGGACTCTTTTGAGCTTGGACATCTACTATTTCGTTGTGACGAGGATCATCCTCCAGGGGTAAACGGGACTGGTGGATGGATGAACTGGAGTAACAGATCGGGAACTACCCTCCTAGCCCCTAAAAAAATGCGAATAAATGCTCAAACCAATGTCAAATAGTATACGCGGAAGGTTGTGTTGTCAAGGAGACGACATTTACTGTGCCCGGAAATCGCAAAAGAAACACAAGTGTACTAGGGAAGAATCACCTCTCAGCGCACACGAATAAAATTCAAGGAATCGATGGGACGTCATTAGTAGGTAGCGCTAATGGACAGCAATTTCACTAGTGGAAAACTACCAGGTGGTAGAAGTCCAGAACACTGGGAAAGCCAAAGCGTCACCGTTGCACCAGGAGAGGGATCCGGTCCTATTCCATACTCTGTCTATTCCCAGTTGGGCCGCTGATCCCACGTTATAGCATACGACAAATAGTTCTCCTAGAATTTCTGGTTGTTCGATGTTAAATTCTGCGTACTTATAACAATAATCGTTGGCGCAACAATCCGTATTGGATCAAGGACTTAAAGTGTGTTAGAGTACTTTATTCAAAACCGTAACGGTATTTTGCATCTAGACTCCGAAATACTTCTCGTTACGATATCTGTCAAATAAACTTTAAGTTGATCCTAATTTTACAGTAGTATAATTTTTAAGATGACGCAGGATACTGGACAGTTTATTGGAAATCCCGCTATTATTAACAAAATTATAAACCGTTTCTTTAAATTACAATAAACTTAATTTAGAAACAATGCACTACGAAATTTATTTCGAATGTTGCAGATGCGGACGGGTAGATGGCGCGGAACTCTCCACTCACTCATTTTCTGAACGCACCAGGGGAGTGGAGAATTAGCGGCGGAAAAATGCCGTTGGTTGGGACAGTAAGGACCGCATGGAAATAAGTCGGTCTCTTCTGTTCCCAACCGCGGCGGCGTTAACACCTAAATAACAAAGTGTAGTGCATTGTTTCTAAATTAAATTTATTGTAATTTAAAGAAACGGTTTATAATTTTGTTAATAATAGCGGGATTTCCAATAAACTGTCCAGTATCCTGCGTCATCTTAAAAATTATACTACTGTGAAATTAGGATCAACTTAAAGTTTATTTGACAGATCGTAACGAAAAGTATTTCGGAATCTAGATGCAAAAGTGGTGACCCCGACGTGATCTGAACACGCAACCTTCTGATCTGGAGTCAGTACAGTACAGTACTACAGTACACTGCAGGAGACATTGGCTTGGCGAGATTATTATCCTGATTTGACTCAGGTTACTCATTCACAGCTGATCGACTGGTATCCGAAATCCACTCACGATAACAACTCTTTCTGCCAACAGTGAGATTTGAACACTTGTGCCATCCGGATACCTGCGTACTTATGTCCCTTTTACATGTAGATATTTGGTAACCTTTGGCTAAGTCGAACTATAAAGTTTGAAGTTTACTCGTTTCTTAAGGAATACATTGACAAGTTTAAGCTCGTTCAATACCTACATCCGTATAACCCTGCAATACCTATGAACAATTGGGTGAACCATAAAAACAAAATGTCTACCTTTCCTGCTCCTCATAAATGGAGACTGCTTGAAAGATGGGAAAGACTACAAACGACAGTTAATTATTGGGTTAACGTCTACTGCTATTCGAAACCGAAAGAAGAGTCAGATCTCCTTAATATCGCCAACCAAATTTTGTGAGTGATAGACATTGGCTTTCCCATTCAAGCGATTGCAGCACCCAAAGTGCGTTTAAGCTAACCTACTTTTCTGATCGGAAATGATTTAACTATATGTTGGTCATGTTTTAGGTGCAGATAAGAACCGGTTGGGGAAAGAGGTGAACTGCCGCATCTCATACTGTCAAAGGAACTGAAATCAATCTCAAGCGTAGAACAGCACATCGAAGACCACTAGTATGCCAACATCGAATACTTGAGACCCTCTAGCGTCCCCAACGCCTAGGATAGAAAATGAATTCACATATATGACCTCTAACTATCGAAAGCAGCTTAAGATTGGGCCTAAGGGAAGCAAGATGGTGAGACCCTGAAAAATACTCCTCTTTGACAACATCATCATCATCAGCTGATCGGTGGACGGAAAGGATTGAATACTCTATTGTACAAAATCCCGGAAAATTCAGTGTAGTGTGCGCCGTGGCAACAAAGAATAATCTCGGACGAACGCAACGGTGATCATATTCCCTCTAACAGTGTACTGTAGTGTACCGTTACAATCAACTATGTACAACTGATTACGAGAAGAAGACCATAAATCAAACAAAATTTGGAAGAAGAATGAGCCCAAAACAATCACACCAAGTACCAAATGGCACGATAACGTCACCAGGCTTTTTAATGAAGTGACTAGAAACCGCCTTCCGGTAGCCACAGTACATGAGAAAGTGACCAACCAAAAGCAAACGCCGTTAACTTGTTAGATCGTGCCTCAGAAGAACTACTGGCACCTTTTATAGAGTTTTACTCCTCCCAAGTGATTCAGGGATATGCTGTCATTTCCCGTGAAGATCAATTCTGCTGGTTGTTGCTGGCATCGTGTGTAACTAATACAAACGACACCAAGCACAGTTTAAACAGAAGACCTATCCTCAGAATTTCACCCTCGAAAATCAAAACGGATAAAGCCAAGCTTTCAGTCATTATGCTCTCAAAATCTCCGTGGTAGCCTCAAGACATCTGACAGTTCTCAAGGAGAGCGAACTGCAGGGAAATAGGCTATCTTTCATACTAACGGGAAGTACCTGAGAGTACTAACAAAACCCGACTGATAACTAAGGTTCAGCATAAAGAAGATCAAAGGTCATTCGATCCGCGGAGAAATGTAACATCTTTATCGCTGGTAGAGACGACAGGCTACAATACAGATCAGAAGAGTAGAACGCTGAGTGTCACGACTGTAGATAACAATTCTTACAAAGGGACGTAGAAGGTGGACTATTAATACCATTAGCTAGCTATACAAACCTCTTAGCTTTATCGAAATACTTGTGATCAGGTTGCAATAGAAGTCCCATGGTAAAGGAGTTTTTGAAGGTTCTACCCTGTCTAACTATGTACTCTTATTAGGGGGTACGAATCACAGGCTTTACCTCTCCCCCACCTCAGAGGGTACGAAGGGTATTCAGATCTGTAAGACTCACCTTCTTTGTACAGAAAAGGATGGTTCCGCAGCATATGTATCTCAAAAATAAGTCGGGAAACTGGAAGTTGAACAATAGTGGGATTCCCACCAAATTTGGTAGGATTATGCTCTATATTATGATCTATAATACATTGGTGAACTTGAAGGAAGTTTTACAGTTACTTACTAAAAATTACTATTACTATTTTTAACTTTATTTGAACAGATATCGGTATGGAGGGTATTTCGAAACCTAAGCACCATATAGTGGCTGCCTCTTGTTTTTCTTTCAGATTTTTCGGTTGGATAGTTTCTGAAATAAGTTTATGAAAGAAGTGATCCCCTTGCCCCCACACTCCCCACCTTTCTAACAAATGTCAAAAATAAAATTGGCCTCGGATAGTACTAACCGAGGCCCTTCATTTAATACTCCACATGAAGATATTTTGGTGAAAAAAAAATGTGGACCCCCTTTTGCAGGCTTGGGAACTCCTAGTTAAATTCGATGTAGAATGATGTAACTTACTGTATGCGTGAGCGTTCATAGTCGCTACTTTTCCACCAAATTTCCGAGAAAAATACGTGCCACGGACAGACAGACAGTAAACCGATTTTAATAAGGTTTCGTTTTACACAATATTCACTGCTGTGCAATGTTCGCAAAATTTCGTCCATCAGAGCACCGGAGAGATGGCGCCACCCTCAGGTGTGCCTCTGTTCACAGCTCTGGTCAAGTGGTTGCCTCCTAGATCTGACTAGATTATCCTGGTGCTTAGCACGGATATTATCCAATGCTTAACATACCACTGCAATCCAATATGGGTCAAAACTTCCTAGATGGCGGTGGTACTAACATTGTTGAATACTTCCTCTGCATCCAACAAAGCAGTTAGGAGATACTGCTTGTACTGCCGTCACCACTCTCGGCCCAGTTACATCCTTTCGAGCGGCTTTTGCGGATTTGTCGTTGAGGTAGGCGTGCTGGGACTTAAAGAAAGGCATTCTCTCCATAAGCGTCCTTACGTGAATGTCCAAGAAGAAAGAGGTGAGGCTGGTGGGTCGAAAGTCCTCCGTTCAATCATGCCTGTACCTACCTGCTTTTGGTATAAAAACCAATCGTGCGCATCTACAAGACGGTGGTACGTATGGTACTTTGTGATTGTACTTCTTCAGGCAGATGTTGAAAATCTCCCTGGTCAGCTTTCTGAGGCTGGACAGATCTTCATTCCAACTAGGTGGCAGTGTTTCCTAGCTGTATTCAACAGGGCACGAGACTTTAAAGGCAATATCGAATGGCTTTTCACAACTCCGACCTTTGACTTCAGTTCGTCTGTGGTGCCAATTAGCACACCAAAAAGCTTGTTTTTGATAACTTAATCAAACCTCTAAAGTCGATCCTCCTGGGACCTCTGAAAGGTTCAAAGACCTCTGCGGCGAGATCTAGACTGAAAAGTATCCCACTATGAGCTGAGAAAAATCTCTGGTCAGATATTCTCCAGTTCTCTACCGTAACAATATTATTCTCGTTTAGTAACGTGATATCGAGAACCTCCTCCCTACCCTCACAGTTCTTCGAGCTGGGAAAATGGTTGGTGTGCTGCCCCTTTTACACACCGATCAATTTGTATTAATAATAAAATCAAAGAATAACTCAACCCTTCCATTGATTTTCTTTGTTGCTATGATGCTCCTCAAATGTTGCAGTTCTTCTGGCGGAGCTGTGAAAGCCTAAGAAATACACACGTTCTCTGCTCCTGCCTGCTCCAGACCATGACTAGGTCGCTGGAACTCAGGTCCGGATACAGAAAAGGGTGCAGACCCTTCCTCGCGAGGATACATGCTTTTGATCTGTCTTGATCAGCGTCTCTTTTGCTGTGGAATAATTTATAATATTTGTTTTGGGGCCCTTTAACGGTTGGGTCGCCTCAGATCCAGGACTTCTGTTCTAGTGCGATGTCTCTAGGGCAAAGTCATTCAAATTAACCGAGGCACGCTTCGACTGCTGCAAATTTATCTGCGCAACCCTCAGCATGATCTGCATGGGGGGTTCGTCAGTCGCTGTCAATCCTCATCTCCCTCAACAGCTCGCTGGCAGCGTCCGGTTCTGCAGAGCGGAACACTTTCATCTTTGCGTTCCTGATTCCGAACCACCTTTTCAAGTGCCTCCACGCGCTCTCCATTTATACGGAGTAGCAACAGCTGGCTGTTCATCTGGGGTTCCTCCTCGTTCATAACTACCCAGTCGTCCTTGAGAATTCGCACAGGTATTGGACGAACTTGTCCTTATCCGAGCGGATCTTGGATGAACAGCCAGTCTTCTGGAAATCTTATCGCAGGGGATAACGTTGAGCTTTATACCCTCCTGAACGTCGCCGATCTTAACGACGCACGAATCGAGAAAGTCCCTGGAGAATTGGTTTTCGTATGGACCACCTGAGAGGAATTAAAACAGAAGATGGATCCCGTATCCCCCGGAGATGCTCCATAACAATTTCCGACAGCCTAGCCTCAACGTCTTTCCATGCTTCCGGCGCAAGTTTACTGCTAGCAGAATTTCGTAATTCATGGCTCCTCGGTTGGCGGTTGGCTGTTGTCTGTCTGTCTGTCTCAAGAGGTTGCTTAGCGTCCGAGCTCTTGCACACTCTGCTCCGCTTGCGTTTTTATTCGACCTCGTCTTAAGATTGAATGCGTATGAGAGCGGTAGGCTTCGCCTTTTGCTAGTCTGCCTGGCGTTTGCTGTTATATTCCCCAATAACACTCGTTGACAGTACCGGCATCCTTATTCTTAGCAATCTTGCTAAGAACATGCTTGGCCTTCTGATACTGCCTCTTGAGCAGGAAGGACTCCAGTGGTTTTTCGCTTCTTAGTTGGCTTTCGGTGACCGATATTCTTGCCGGTCTGAACGTTAACGGTTTCGTATTACGAGTACTATGGGTGATACTGGCTTCACCCAGCTTGACGGCAGTGGGAACCACTAGTCGTTCCGGCAGAGTCCTGCGGTTTGTTTCAGCACAACGGGGCTACGGCTTGCACCGATTGTACTGCCCTCGAAGACTACTGTCTCCTGGGTAGATACCAGCAACTCGTCCTCCGGTGATGCACCTGGCATCACCACCTCTTCTTCTCTCCTCGGTTTTTTTTAGTTTTATTTTTATTGATTGAGTCCATGTCTTAATCCCACGAGTAGTCCATGAAGGATAGCCATCCTGACTTGGCCGGATAGAAAAGTATCGGTATTATTTGAAACGGAAGGTACATACTAAAGACCGAACGCCTCTTTGGCCACGCAGATTTCGGCGTATGTTATTCCACCTTGGCTTTGAGCCCTAATAGTACCTTGTCCAGTGCAGGAAGGTCGTTCTCGGGCTGTTACTTCGGCTCATCCCCCTAGCAGATCCACTTGCCCTTAACACCTGACCAGCAGGCAAACAGATCATCATCATTTGGATGAGCCTACTCCCTGCCTAGCCCTACACACTCTTGATCCATCCAAAGACGATTCCCAGCGGCCGCCGAGGGGAGGTGGTGTGGGAAATTTCCAAATTATGCACCTTTAAGCTGAAGCATAATCAAAACAGGCCGCCATAAAGCCAACCAAAGCCTGTTCAATCTTTTTCGCAAAGCTGCCATGTAAACCAACCAGCCGACCTATGTTGCATTTAGCGATGCTAACCTGTACAACAGATATCTCGTGCCACCATAATAACATTGCATTCTAACAGAAGATTATGATAGAACCATCTCTGCAGAATCTACGTCATCTTTCAAAATTAGCATATTGTCCATAGTAAATTAAATGTCATAAAAAAATTCTTCCAATATTCCTCCTTGACTATCGGCCAAGTTGCATCTTTCTGTTGGCAAAATATTCAATGAAAAAGTGAATGCAGGAGATGAGCAACTGTCTAGGAGCGTTAAAAAGTAATAAAGACATGCACCGTGTGGAATTTTAATATTGCTCAGAAAATGTGGGTACAGAAATAGACATCAATCCATTAGCGAAGCGGATCAATATATTGCTCCTCCGTCTTAACTGCGTTTACTTCCATCGTATAAACTTTCCGCTACTCGATTTCTTCCCAGAATAAAGTCTTGAAAGGTGCCTCTATAAATACACATCCTTATACATATCCGCCAAGTTAATTCCAAGGAGCATGTATCCCGGCGTCATCTTGTGGTTATAATATAATCCAACTTGTCGTAGCAATAAAATCCGTGGGTTGGTATCCTTAAATTCGCCATCCTACGCGCTAAGAAAACTTCCAAGAAACTTCTGCACCACTAAGCGCAACCACCATTACTGGACCAAAATTAATGAATTAATTAATGATAAATTGGAAGAATCAGGATTACAAGCCGTTTGTTATCATAAGGAAACGGGAAGGGAAACTTTTGATTTATGAAGGGATCTGGAGGGGTTTACTTTAATGAGGCCATTTCCAGCTTTCGCTTTTCGACCTATGGCTGAGAGGAATACGACTGCTGACGGTAACAATGAAAGAGTTGGCCTTTGTACCCGAAAAGTGGGAGTTATTAGGACGAATAAATAAACCGTTGTCTGTATTCAGTGAAGCAAATCATTTTATCTAAATATGGAAGCATATTATGTAGAGGAAGATGGGCCAGAATGATGGAAAATCGAAAGAGCCTCTTAACCGCTACCATAACAGTCGAATATAGATTAAAAAAATTCAAAACAATTCATCTGAAGTCAGTCATGTAGCTAATCCAAGAAAATCTCCATTCGTGAATAAAAAGGGATCGACCTTCCTCAAAAGATACAACAAACTTTTAGTATTAACTTCAGCCAGAAAGCTCCAATATTTCCCTTAGCCTCCGACACTCCTGTGGGAGAACTCCTTGAGAAAGAGTAAACTTCTTATCCGTCCAAGATCAGTCTGTTGAACAATGATAAATATCGGGGAAAAATGTATTGTGCGAAGGCGAGTTCATTTATTTGAGCGCTTGAACATTTTAGTAATCTCGTTCCAGCAATTTTCTGTTATCTTTTCATGCAATGAAATAATGTCATTAATAACTCTCTCTCTCAAAGTTCTTTTCAGATTACAGAATTTGTCGCGTCATGTCTGAAAAGTTGAGTCTGGCCAAAGGAAATCTTACACTTTGATGACAAATGTGAATACTTTAAGGAGAGCTTCTTAGAAATTTTATGGAATTTGTAGATTCTTAATCCGCGACGATGAGTGAGTCTTTCTCTTGAAGGATAATATTCAAAAAGAACTCCCTTGCGTCGATGAAAAATATTCTCTACAACAGTACCTACTTACGATCAACATAAGATTACATTTCTCCATTTTGACTTTGACACTTTCAAGAGCATACATTTCAGATAACAGTTAAGATTCACCATCTATCTTTTATGTTTTCCCACGTTCTCTGTCAGACAGACATCGACCCCATTTATTGAAATTACCCATGCAACGAATTTATGAGCGATGGCTGGGCTAGTTGAGCGTACGCCTCTCAATCCCGACATTTGTGGATTTGTGTGTCCGTCTTTATGTTAATGCACTGCTGCAAGCTTATCACTGCACATGCAAGAGATTGTGTGGATTACCTATACTCCGCAGGAGTGAAGAAGAGTCATGCAATTTCCAAAGTAGATAACTTGCAATCTAAAATGGTCACTACCTTTGCATTTTGCCCTTAATTACATGCCAGCCAACGCACTTTGCCTAACGGCTCATAACAAGCAATGGAGAAATTTCTACTTAAGCAAGGCGAACGACAAAAGGCAATCTAATGGAATTGACAAAACAAATTACCGAATTGGGATTCGTTGTGGACGACGAAACAATTGAAACGGAAATTTTTTTCGCAGCACTTAATTTAAATGGAGTAAATTTGTCGTGTCATGAACCAATTTTGTCAATTCAACTGGACCTAGCTTTACACCCGTCGCTGAGAGCCTTCGCGAAGCGAGCGGTATCTCATTCGCCTTGTTCTGAATTAAATTGCTCAAATAATGCACTCTATAATGTGTAATTACCCTAATTTTCGCCAAAGATTGCACATTATTGAATTCATTCGGGCGAATTGATCTTGACAGAAGGGGATGATTTGCCGCATATATAGGCGCATGCGCATGTTGCCGCAACATGAACTCGCGGAGTTCACTCGAATTTAAGGCGAACGTAGCGGCATGGGACCGGTTCGTGGGTGGACAGCTGATCAACGGCCGGTGAGATGAAAATTTTTTTTCGCGAGCGAAGTGGTGGATGACAGAAGTCTTCCAAGATTTAAGATTCAAGCATATTTTTGTTAGTACATTGAAATTGTGTCGAAAATATCATGATACATCAGTATTTCAATTCGAATAAATTTTGAATAAAAGAAAAGTGAATGCCGGGATTTAAAAACTTCATCGTTTTTACTGGAACCGTTTATCGTAGAGTTCACTATGTCTCCCGAATTTCAACTTCTTGCATTTGTTGGTTACCAGGTGGATCACAGTGGATTTTTTTGGTAAGAGGAGAAAACGCTGGGATTCTGCAAGGAAGTTGTCGAGCGAGGGGGTGGATATCGTGGAGGCGTAGTCTCAAAGTCGAGGAATTAGTTTTATGAACTAGCATCGCATAGTTTTCCATGTTTTCGTGAGGCAGCAGGATGAAAAGCAAAAGAAAACATAGTCTTTACAAGAGGACGTGATTGACGAAAGGCACAACGTTTGTTAAAGAGGGGCTTGCTTTGCTGCCGATGAGGGGAATTTCCTGTTTCTCGCTGGAACAATCTTGTAGTGACTTTATGGCGAAGTTTTAATTTCGAGCTGCGGGCGACCTACCCCATTTAGTGTGCGACATACAGAGAATATCGCATTTGTAGCCTCCAAAAATTTCTGGTCGGAGTGTGGGCGAGACATTTTCCCGTTCGCGTATGCGTCGCTAGGAAGACCCCGGAAAGAAAACAAGGAAAAGAAAGATAAAGTATTTCATATTTTTACCTTAAATCCAGTACTTTATTATATTCCTGTATATATATATTTTCCTCCTTTTTTTTGGAGACAAATAATTTCCTTCTTAAAAAAAAACAATAAAATACACCCCCCGCACAGTTTGGAGTTTCTGTATTTTTCTTTTTTTTCTGTGTTTTTATTTATATTCATTCTTCTCTTAAAACATTTTATTTTATGATTTATTTTTTTGGTATTTTAAATTTAGCTCTTAATTTTTAATAATTTTTTTCCAATTTGTTTTCATTCATACCAAATTTATAATATAGGATAAGATGAATTGGAGTTAATTTTTTTTTAACTTGAGGCTTTCTCCTCCTCTTTGATCCCGCAAAACCTTATTAGGAACATCCTCTAATTAACGGCCCGATGATGTGAAGGATTGGAGGGAACCTCAGGGGCCGCGCCTCAATAACCATCTGAGGCAGAAGAAGCAATGATCGGGACTGTGATCCGTCGTGGATCTTTCCTCTCGACCGCGGCACTCGGGTCCGGAGGCTTACGGCTCCACGCACGCGGTCGAACCGTTTTCGTTAGGCCGTCGCGAATTCCTTTGTTCGTTGTCTCATTTTTTAGATCCACCCCTTTTTCTAAACCTGGCTAGCACAGAGGCTTGGAAGAACGTATCAATCAAGAACTTTGGTGGAGCTTCAATATCTGCGGGCGAACCTTCACGGTCAACTTCGCCCACTTTTAGACCCCTCTAGGTCGTCTTCGGTCACTCAGGATGATCGTTTGATTTTTCCCGCAATTTTCATTACACAGGAGGTCTTCATTCTAAGGTAATCTGAATCAGAATCCCGCGCGCACCACAAAGAAATCGGACCTTGTTAGAAGGCATAGAAGCTATGTTTCTCATTGCGAGTAGAAGCACTCCCCGGATCTAAAACCAAGAAACGCATGATCACTCCATAGATGTTTGAATAGCAGTTTATCCGTGATAAGGTGGCGAATGTGAAGCAAATAGATTGTTAAAAAGATTCATATGAAATCCTTTGCAGAACCTGTTTGAAAATATTCGCCATCTGAGTGTAATTTCGCGGTAGGCATAGGCATGCTATGCACACTTGCAATTAGTTGCAACAGAAAACTGTACGGAATCAACCTTCTTCAAAATTCAAAATTCAGGCAACCCAATCGGACATTGCAAAGGAAGAAGCTCAACCTGTTGATAAAAAACTCGTCGCGCACTAGACAGGAAAAACCAACGGTAAGTACTATTCCTAATCAAATTATTAGTTTCAGCAATGAGGAAATGGATCTGCTAAACAAGGGCTAGAACTACGTCGTAAAGACAAACCTGCCAGTGGAACACGTTGTTGTAGATGTGGTAGGAGCCATAAAATGCATGGGCAACGAAGCGAAGGAGCAAATCCGGCACGAACTATCCAAAGCCATCGCTTACCAAACTAAGACTCAAAAGTCTGCTAACCGACGGAAAACCAATATCGTACGACAGCTGCTGAAAAAGCTGGTATACTACCTAAAAACAGGCAAAGGTAACGCGATTATAATTATGGATAAATAACCTAGTAACGAAAAAGTTGACTGGAGGAAACTACTTTGAATTAAGGAATGACCCGCTACCAGGATCCATAAAACGAGTAGAGAAAGCCCTAAAAGAATGCTCTCTAGTGGTTGATAACCCAGCCCGGCTCCGGATGCCAAATCCCAGATGCCAACCAAAAATACACAAATCAGGCAATGAAATGAGGGAGATTATTGCCGATTCTAGCTCGCCTGCTTACAACATTGCGAAGTAAGTGGTTGAGGGATGCAAAAAATTGGGGTCTACCAACGGGAAACAATCTGTCAAAACTTTGAAAGAATTGATTCAAAGATTGGGTGTAGTGGGGGCCTTGAGGGATAATGAACGCCTAGTGTCATTTAATGTCAAAGCCTTATTTCCTAGCACGCCTGTAAAAGAGGCAATAATAAAATTTGAAGAGTGGCTACTACGGTTTGGTTTGACATTAGAATGGGGTAGAACGACAAAACAATATGCGAGGTTGGCTTCCCTCTGTATAAATGAAAATTATTTCACATTCAGGGAAAAATACTTCAAGTTAACCTCAGGTGTACCGATCGCCAATCCTCTCTCCCCACTCTTAAGTGAAATCTTTTTGGTATCACTGGAAGAGAAAATAGAGCAGAATGGATTATTGCCAAATATATGGTTGAGGTAAGTGGATGACATTTTGGCAGTGACCCCGAAAACAGGGATCAAAATTATGTTAGATAACATCAAATGCTACACCCTAAAATAACCTTCTCTTATGAGATTGAAGTTAATAACCAATTTTCCAACCATTTTCTTTTTCTATTTACAGGAAACCACCAACGCCCAGCGGACAATGCCGGTCACTGCGTTCCATAATTACCAGCATAAAATGTCAGCTTATGGCACGATGAGTTACCGCCTTCTAACAATCTCACTCACACGAGAAGACTACCAGAGCGGAAAACTCTACATTATGGACACTGCAAGGAAGAATGTGTACACCAGCACCACCATAGATACGATGATCAGGAGACAAGCACGAAGGAGAGTACTACGTTCGACTTCTACCGCATTAAAAAGATGAAGTGCCAGCTTCTCAAATCTGTCCAAGCATTAAAACGGACATTAAAAAGGTTCGGCATACAACTGGTAGGATAAAATCGTATCTATCAGCTAGAATCGCAGCTGGCTAGAGAAAAGGACCGAAAAGCGGTAGAGGAGATGGGCGGTATATATAAAATCGCTTGTTCAAATTGCCCAAAGGTATATATCGGACAAACAAAAAGACTGGTAACTGGGGTCAAAGCTCTTACTGTACAAGATGATGATCTTGGCAGTCCTTATGTGTTTCTCGGAAACATGGGTTCTCGTCAAGAGAAAACTCTTGGCCATGTTCGAGAGAAAAATCCTCCGAAGAATTTTTGGCCCCCTACATGAGGATGAACAATTCCGTAGCCTACATAACGACGAAATCCATGAGCGATACCATGATCGTCAGGTTGTTAATAAAATCTAGCTCAATAGGTTATGGTGGGCGGCTCACTTAATCCGTATGGATGAGGATGATTCTGCCCGAAAAATCTGTAAGGGCAATATCTATCTGTTGCGCCATTGATGATAATGATGATGATGAAACTATATAAGCTATCGACTTCCAATGCAAGGACCAACAAAACCTATGTTTCCAGCTTAACTTTGGATTAAAATACTACAAATAAAATAGTTTTTCAGAAATTTATAAAATTCATTTTTTTTGTTTTATATCTTATTGGAGTTACAAACAATACAATTCTATCCTGTTAACATATGTATATCTCAACAAACACACATTTATCTTACAGACCTTCCACTTCCAAATAGAGCCCACCCTCTGACGATAATATACCTTTCGAATTACTGAATTTCATAGGAATGACTGTCTTAGAGCATTTCTTAATTCGAAAATTATGCAGCAAAGTAATTAAGCCAATACTGGATTGCATACGTCCAAACCTTAATCCGATACAATTACGTGGTCCATCGCCAAATGATAAGAAAGTCATTGGATGGCGAGCTTTCATTGCTTCTGGACTAAATCGTCCTGGATCGAAGATTTCTGGATTTTCAAAATACTCTTCATCACGTTGAATAGAATACGCTGGAATGAAAACCGAAATATCCTTCTCAATGACAAACTTGGTATTATGGACCTTGTAGTTTTCGGTAGTTTGTCGGAAGATTGCTACAACTGGTGGATACAATCGAAGAGTTTCTGAAAAAGAATAAAATATTTATTTTATAGATGCGGGTATTTTAGAGCAAATCCTTTTTAAAGATCAACAAGTTATTAAAAAATAAATAAAAATTCAAAATAGAAGTGAAAAGCAACGGAAGATTATAAACCCAAAGAGGTATCTATCGGCATTTCAGCTGTTAAACTTTATTGTATCTAAGCATTCCTGAACTTTATGCCGAGTCCGCACCCTTGCCAAACCTCAACAAGCCGCAGCATATTCAAATGTGAAGGTCGTATAGGTCACAGGGCAAAGCATGGATTGGCATTACTTCTGACAGCTACCACACGGCACGCTCTCATCATTCGTAAGCCAGTTTCTAACAGGCTTCTAAATGCACGATTCCGGTTCGGATTAAGGAGCATAACAATTGTGCTATACCCCAACGGACGATATAGTCGAGAAAGATACTCTCTAAAAGGCATTACATGTAGTTCAAGGGTAGCATTGTTACCGTGATGGGTGATCTCAATGCCAAGATGGGATCTGACAACACCTTGCTTAGACATGTGGGGGTGAAGCATAGTCTTGGTGGTGTAAGGACAATTGCGGGAGATTTGTAGATTTCTACAGGTTCCAACGCCTTATCATTGGTGGACCATTGTTCGAGCACAAAGCGTGCCATAAAGTTAGTTGGGTTTCAACTGACCGGCACCGAGCAATCAGATTGTCCACTTCGCGATCAGCGATAGATTTAGGAATCTGTCTCCTGGATGTGCATAAGCAGAGAGACACTGACATCGGGCTCGAAAGGGATTACTATCTGATAGTCGCTTACGTTCACTTACGTGTTGCGTCCGCCATTTCTCGCAAGATTGGAGAGCTGCGATCCCCCATCGACCGTTTATATGATCCAGCGCTCGACAGTGGAAAATTATCTTGCTGATAAGACGGCAGATACACTGAGTAGCCTGCTGAGTATACCGATGAGCATTAGACCGCCATCAAAAATGCCCTTTTCTCGGGTGCTACACAGGCCGTCGGTCACGTTCTGAAGTGGCGTCATACAATTTGACTGACTAAGCAATAATGGAAGTGGAACGATGAATGGAAGAGATTGAAGGCTCCACCCACTGACCGTCGTAAGTCATGGCGGACGTATCGCGTTCAAACTCAAATACCGTGCGAAACACTGGGAAGTTCAAAGTAATGTGCGGCGTGATAAAAGGGAATTTGATTTTTTCGCTGGTCAATCATTGCAGGGTCGCTCAGAATTTACTCGAGCAGACCCCCTACGAATCCGAGGTGGAAATTGCCATCATTAGCGAACCCTGTTGAAGCCGTCACGGTGACGTATGGGTTACAGATTCGACTGGTGGAGCGGCGATATGGGCATGCGGTCGACAAGCCATACAATGAAAAGCCAGCGACTTTGTGTGAGCGAAAATAAACGACGCACGGGGCATGGAGGATATCGCCAATACGTGTTCAGGTTTGAACTCGATATCTCACCTAATTGTCTGAACTGCAATGGAGTCTCAGAGGACCCAGAGGACGTATTCTTCCACTGTCCAAGATTTGTGAAAGAAGGGAAGAACTTAGAGGAGACTCTGGGAAAAGCATGTCAACTCCATGGTCGCATCTATCCAGAACAAATTGCGAAAAGCAAAGGAGACTAGAAAAGCCCGGTTAGGTACGCCGCGTAGAGACGAAAGGTGACCAAGCTAATTACAGCCGATTCCGCCTCGTGATGTAATACCTTATGGTGGTTCCACGGGGCTTAGGGAGAGTCAGGGGTGGTTTTAGTGGGCAAAAATCCCATACGCTGACGTGCCCAGGTCACTGTATTTTGAAAATGTCCACCTCCTCTAAAAAAACAGACAGACAGACGGACAGACAGACAGGAAACCGATTTTAATAAAATTTTGTTTTACACAAAACCTTCAAAGTGACGTCATGCAGTTAGTATTATATGAAGAACTTTCCATAATTTGAAACTTACCACTAATGATCTGATCTATGTAATGCATTTCCTTCATTGCTTCATAGGTAAGCTGTCCATTATGTTTCTCCAAAACCGCGTTAATTTCCTCACGAGCTTTGTTCTGGACATCCTCATTTAAAGCAAGTTCATATAGCGCATATGACAGTGTCGTTGACGATGTTTCGAAACCAGCAATGAAAAACAGATAAACTTGAGCAGCAATTTCCTCAACTGTTAACTTTCCTTCAGATTTCTGCAACTCAATCAATAGATCCATAAAGTCATTCCTGTGAATATCATTCTCCTCTCGATACGCCAATGTATCTCGGACAATCCCCATGAAAAACTCGGTAACATCGTCGCGAACCACTTTGATACCCATTGTCCGGCATAAATTCGGAAACTGCCAAATAATAGATTCAACAAATTGAGAGTGTCGTGGATCATCGAACGCTTTCTGCCCCATTTCGCGGAATTTCACTTTGGGATCTTCTAAGCTGCTGCATTCAATACCAAATGCACAACGTCCAATCACATCTGTGGTGTAACGTGCCAGCCAGTCCTTCATTTCCAGGACACCATCAGTTTTCACTGCACTTTTCAGGCTTTCACTGAACTTATCAGCAACATCAACGATTGTGGGAAACATAAATTTCATTTTTCCTGAAGTAAAAGTGGGTGTGAGCTTGCTCCGAATATTTCGCCACTTTTCACCCTTCAAGGCGAACATATGACCCGACAGAGGATCGTCATCTTCATTACAATAAATTGGTCGATCGATGAAGTAATTGAAGTCCTTGATGAGGATATTTTTGGCCAGGTCTAAGTCGGTTATAATCAGAACCGGACTCACTGCGAAGTAAGCTCCAGCTATGGGAGACTTGTCCTTGAATGCGCGATACACTTTGTCGATGAGGTCTTTCATGTGGTGAGTTTGTCCTACTCCTTTCACGTTCCCAAAAGGGATACTTGGCGGTAAAGTTGGGACATCACGACGCTCCCAGAATGATAATTTCCACTTGAAAAACACATAGATCGCACTCAAAAATGTAAAGATGAAAATATACGGAAAACACCACTCCATGGTTTCGGTCAACTAGAACCGACTGTCCAGCGAATGTTTATAACTTTTGCCCAAAGTTTGTTTAATTAAATGCTTTACAGTCTGAGTGTGGAAAATAGCATGGAAATGTTTTTCTTCAGAGTAACTTCGGTATGGATGCTTGGTTCAAGTACACAGAAAAGATACGGAGTTCGAAATACCAATTCTTATTAAGAGACCAAATTATACAAACGAAAAATAATCAATATTTCATAGCACTCAAACCTCGAATCTACAAATAGTAACTTAATAATAAATAGCAATAAAGATACTCAATTTGTTAGAAATTTTAACAACAAAAACGTTCTGTCCATCATATTAGCTTTCCTCACATTTATTTCTTAGCCCCAGTGTAAAAGCCAGAGTTCAAGCGACCGAAGCACATGATGATGAGATTCTAAAAGCAATAGATACTTAGTATTAGTAACTACACAGCGAGAAACCGGCGCATTCATATATAGATACATAGATGTATACCTACCTGTTTACGTAATTTCAGATAACGCATGAATACGAGCTAAACCGCAACCGCGTCTGACTAGAAAAGCTAGACGCAAGTCGCGGACAGCAACATGGGTGGGCGATTTAGATTGAAACTTTTTGTACTTCTCTAGGAAAGCAGTGGTTTTCTGTTTAGACTTTAGACAAGGTCATCACAATGATTTTATCAGATAGTTTTTGAAAAAGTGAACTGTTGTATTTTGGGACTTATGGAGTCTGTCCTTCCACTCTTTTATGTTTCACCAAATGTGAAAAAGAATATCGATTTCAAAAAGTAAAGTATTCGAGGAGAGAATAGGGCTCTCCTGCAAGCGAATAGGGACCCTTGGCCCTCATCTCCATGTAACCAAAAGATACTTTAAATTTAAATGACAAATCAACCACAAATTTAAACTGGTAATACTACATTGGTTCCCATCATATTAGTGTATTTATAATATGTGATGACTAAAACAGAGACCCCACATAACAGTAACAGAGAAGAAAGAATAAAAGCCATTTGAGCAGTTGCCATACAACTCCCACTTACATTGGATCGATCACTATTACTCAAGACTGGCGGCCTGGTCTGATTATGCTTCAGGTTAAAGTTGCATAATTCGGCAAGTCCTCACACGACCTCCTTGCGGTTGTCGCCTACACGTCTTCAGGCGGCCCAAGAGTGTGTAGGGCCGGGCTGGGAGTAGGCTCATCCAACTGACGAAGTTCTGCTTGTCTGCTGGTCATATGTTAGGAGCAAGTAGATCTGGCGGGGGGATGAACCGAAGCAACAGCCCGAGGATCGTCGTCCCTGCACCGGAAAACGTGCTACCGGGATCCCAAGCCAAGATGGAACAGCATACGCCGAGGGCTGCGTGGCCAATGGGGAGCTTGGTCTTTAGTATGCGCACTCTGAATACCTTGGGCACCTAAATAAAAATAAAACCCTTACCCTGATGGCCGGGCCAGCCAGGCTGGACATTCTTCCCGAACTACTCGTGGGATCAAGATATGGACTCAAATCTCAAAAAACAAAACCAAAAAGACGATAGAAGAAGAGAGGGTGGTTCCAGGCGCATCATCGGAGGATGAGCTATTGGCCTCCAGCCAGGAAACAGTAGCCGTCGAGAGCAGCACACTCGGTGCCAGCCGTAACACCGCTGTGCTGAAACCAACCGCAGGGACTTCCCGGAGCGAGGCGGCAGACGGACTAGTGGTTTCCAGCCTGGAATCCACTGCCGTCAAGCTGGGTGTAGCGAGTACCAGACATAGTACTTCTAACCCGAAACCCTCAGCGTCGGGGGATGCCTTGAAAATGAAAACCGCCAAGAATGTCGATCGCCGGAAACCGGCTAAGAAGCGAAGGTCCACTGGTGTCCTACTCAAGAGCCAGTACCAGAAGGCCATGCATATTCTCAGCAAGATTGCTAAGAATAAGGAAGCCGGTACTGTCGACGAGCGGGATGAAAAAGACCTTGCTAAATACCAGGC
Organism: Hermetia illucens; assembly: GCF_905115235.1. Lineage (NCBI taxonomy): Eukaryota > Metazoa > Arthropoda > Insecta > Diptera > Stratiomyidae > Hermetia > Hermetia illucens. The sequence continues at coordinate 24,071,804 of NC_051853.1, forward strand.
GATTCTTGAGGAATACAATAGCAAACGCCTGGCTGACGAGCAGAAGGCGGAGCCCATCGCTCTGAAACGCAATCGATTTCAAGACGAGGTCAAGCAAGGTAAGAAGCGAAGCAGAGTGGGCAAGAGCGTAGACGCTAAGCAACATCCGAAGCAAATTGCACAGCAACCTCAGCCGAAGGGCCACGAGCTGCGAAACCCTTCAGCGACGTGGCCAGGAGCCACTTACGTGTGGCGCTAGCGGCAAACTAGCGCCAGAGGCGTGGACCAGTGTTGAGGCCAGGCTGTCAGGTATGGTCCTGGACACCGATGGCAAATACGCGGGACTCATCCCCCACTTTGATTCCTCTCAGGTGGTTCGTGGGTTCCACGTAATAGCTTGCATGGACCAATTCTCTAAAGACGTTCTCGGTTCGTGTGTCGCTAAGATCAGCGACGCCTGGGGGGGCGTAAAGCTCAAAATCATCCCTTACGACAAGATTTTCAGGAGACTGGTCGCTCGCATTTGGTTGCCGAAGATCAGCATGGATAAGAACAAGCTCGTCCAATTCCTGCGCCTTCACAACCCCGGGATTCCCATGGACGACTGGGTTGTTATCAAGGAGGAGGAACCTCAGACAAACAGCCAGCCTTTACTACTCCGTATAAACGAGGAGTGCCTGGAGGCACTGAAAAAGACCGCCAACGGGCTATTGAACGAGATGACATCGACATCGCACTAATACCGGAGCCCTGGGTCGTAGGCGACCGAACCATCAAAGGGCTCGAAAGCAAATATTTTAATTTATTCCACAGCACTGGAGCCGCAGATCAGGATAGACGTAGAGCATGTATTCTCGCGAGGAAGAGTCTACACGCTTTTATGTGTCCAGACCTGAGTTCCAGTGACCTAGTCGTGGTCAAACTGGAACAGGCGGGGCAGAGAACGTGTATATTTCCTCGGCTTACATGGCTCACAACCGATCAGCTCCGCCAGAAGAACTGCAACATCTGACGAACACCATAACAACAAAGAAAGCCAACCTGCTGATAGGCTGCGACGCTAATGCTAGGTATACGCTTTGAAGCAGCTCTGGACGAGGTGAGTCACTTTTTGATTTTATTATTACTTCAAACCTGTCGGTATGTAACAGGGGCAGTACATCAACCTTCAATTTCCCCTGCTCGGAGAAGTATGATGGTAGGGAGGAGGTCTTTTATATCACCCTAATGACCGACAATGGGATTCTTAGGGTGGAAGACTGGAGAGTGTCTGACTAGAGATCCTTCTCTGATCACAGTTGGATACTTTTCAGTCTAGATCTCGCCGCAGAGGTCTCCAAACCCTTTAGAGCCCCCAGGAGGATTGACTGGAGAAAGTTTGGTTAAGTAATTAAAAACAGACTCTCCGGTGCGCAAATTGGTAAAATTGGCACAACAGGCGAACTGGAGTCAAACGTCGGGCCTCTGTAAAAGGCATTCGATACCGCCTTTAAAGTTTCGTATCCTACTAAGTACGGCAAAAAGACCCTGCCACCATGGTGGAATGAAGATCTCTCTAGCCTCAGGAAGCTGATCAGAGAAATCTTCAATATCTGCTACAGGCAAAAATACTGTACAGCCATACAAAGACTCTCTGAAGAAGTACAACTCGGCCATCAAGACCGCCAAGAGGCGGTCTTGGTTGGACTATTGTCAGAACATCGAAAGCACCAGTGAATCCGCGAGGCGATTCTGTCCAAGGAACATAGGAGCCCATCCTTTCTTAAAAAGTCGGAAGGCTCCTGGACGCAATCTTCTAGCGAAACCCTGGATCTGCTGGTTCAAACGCACTTTCCCGCCAGCGAAGAGGACTGTGAGTCAGAACCTTGCTTGGAGGGTTTGCGGCAACCCCAGCTGTGCGTGACTATCCAATCGGTAATTACCGAGAATGGGATCGGCTGGGCTATAAACAGTTTCGCCGCATACAAATCTCCAGGCCCAGATGGCATAATGCCAGTCATACTACAGAAGCAGCAGGAAAGGCTTGTGTCGTGGCTTGTTGAGATTTACCGGAGCTGCATCTCTTTAGGATACGTACGAGTCCTGAGGCGCGCACGAGTGGTTTTCATATTGAAAGCGAGCAGACGCGGTCATGAGTCCGCGAAGAACTTTCGACCAATCAGCCTCACCTCTTTCGTGCTGAAGGCCCTAGAGCGCGTCCTGGACATTCACTTAAGGATGATTATGGAGAGAACACCTTTCTCTAAGTCCTAGTACGCCTACCTCAAAGGAAAATTAACTGAAATCGCCCTCCACGAGATAATTGGCACGGTTGAGCGGTCGCTGCAGTACAAGCAGTATACCCTAACTGCTTACTTGGATATAGCATTCAACAATGTTAGTACCAACGCCATCAAGGAAGCCTTGACCAGTATTGAATTAAGGGGCATCTTACGGATTGGATTATATCTATGCTAAGAACCAGGATAATCCAGTCAGATATAAGAAGTAACCACTTGATCAGAGTTGTGAACAGAGGCATGTCCCAGGGTGGCACCATCTCTCCAGTGTTCCAGTTAATAGTGATGGACGAAACTCTGCGAATAATGGACAGCAGCGGGGTGAAGGTGGTAGTGTATGCCCATGACTCGGTGATATCAGTGTCGGAGATGTTTTCCTCCATTATGAGCGACATTATGGACGAAGCGTTGTAAAAGGTGTGCCTGTGGGGCGCAAGATGCGAACTCAGCATAAATACTACAAAAGCGGAACTGATACTATTCACCATCAGGAAAAGGGTACCTTAATTCCACCTACCGAGGCTGAATGAACAAAGATTGGTTCTTTCCTCCAATGTTCAGAATCTGGGTGTAATCCTATATCCTAAGCTTTATTGGAGATTGAACACAGAACTGAGGGTTAAGAAGACCTATATAGCCTTCTACACCTGAAGAAAGCCTTTGCAAAAAATGGGGTCTCCGACCGAGGATGGTACTCTGGATGTGCATAGCTGTGGTGCATCCTAACCTAACGTACGGCTCTATTGCATGGTGGCAGGCTTTGAGCGAAAAGTACAATAGAACGAAGTTTAGTAGTATTCAAAGAACCGTGTGCTACTGGGGCTCTGCAGTCCTGCCCGGCAGATGCTCTCAATGTACTCCTACATCTCCTCCCCCATGACCTCCACATTACATACGCTGTAGCGTGCAGTGCCGTAAGACTACATGAGTCCAGATGTAGGACAGCGACGTCTTACGGTCATAGTAACATCCTAGACGATGTACCTCAGGAAATCTGGGCATTCCCACCGGACTATGTCACACGTAAGCTGAACTTCACGAGAAATTCTGCTGTCGACTTTCCAAGCAGGACAGAGTGGAAGACCGAAGGCATGTTGCAAGGATATGACACAGTATTCTTCACAGACGGATCAAAGATGGCCTGTGGAGTCGGTGCGGGGGTTTTCTCGAATACACAGAGTGTCCAAGTCATATGGTCTACTATTGTCAGTATATTCCAAGCAGGAGTACTGACGATACTGTAAGCGTATGGATGGCTGAGCCTTGTACTCAGCGGCGACATCCTCCAGACTTATGGGCTCGAAATGCAGTGAACAGTCTGGGCGACACGCTCAAGGTCACCCTGCCCTGTGTTCCCGTTCATAGAAACACTGACGGGAATGACCGCACTGACCGGATTAGCCAGGCGAGGCTCTGCTCTTAGCAGTCCTTCGGCGGGTACAGTCGGTGTCTCGCTGGCGACTTTTAAGGGCAGAATTTACTCCTACAACTTAGCAGCCGCGCACCTCAGTTGGCGAAGGCTCACCACCTCCGCCAAGTCAAGGAGGATTTGGCCCGCTTATAACAAAATCCGATCACAAGAGCTCCTGTGCCAGACGCGTGCAAATGCATTCAAGATTACGGCGTTCTGGCCCATAGGGGACCATGTCGCCAAGCTTGGCATACCCTACAATTCGCTCTACCAAAGCTACAGAGAAGAAGGGGAAACCCTCCAGCACTTCCTTAACGATTGCCGAGCTCCAGCGACAGTCATGCTACGGACACTGGGTAAACCATACTTTGGGTCCCTCAGAGAGATTTCTAGCTGGAAGGTGGGAGAGTTGCTGTCCCTCGTAGATGCTACGGGCTGGCTCTGAAGAACTGAGTCGACTGGGCTTTGCCTCCCTGCTCTCATAACAGCAGTCACGGTGTTAGGAATTTGTGGCATCAAAACGGTGCATCATAGCACAAATTAGGCTCCTAGGAGCGGCTACTGATACCTAACTACCTATATTCAAAATGGAAGTAAACGTGATTCCGGTGTCGCATTATTGCTTACGACAATCGCAAGACGCACACTCATTTAGGAGCACTATCGTCATCAATTCTTGTTTGGTTCACCTTCGCACCCTTTCATTCTCTGTTTTTCATAATCTCATAAACTCCAGACATGTAGACACATATATGTACATTCATACATATGTGACTGGTTACCATTTTTAGAAACCTTCCCCATTAATAAAACAATGTCATTGACCTTTAATATGATGTCATTATCACATCACAATGGAAATCTTGAATAGTCATTTCGTCTGGCTTAGTCATTTCGTCTGATTTAGTCCTTCTCTTCTGCAATTAATCATCTCATTTTCTCCGAGAGACTTTCGAAGAGAAAAACGGAGATCTTCAAAGGATTTTTGTCTAACATCGTCTTGTTTATTAGCAGCCTTGCTTTAACATTGTAAAGGGATTAGAAAAACAATTCAGGAGACCTAAATTCATGTTCATTGACGCTACCACCCAACGCTAAAAGCACAAAATGAACCCTCCTCACCCCAACCTCAAAATGACTTGCCTGAAAAAAACTAATCAGTTCGTCCAATAATTCATCCAGTCATCGTTTCACCACCACCACCCAACGCTAAAAGCACAAAATGAACCCTCCTCACCCCAACCTCAAAATGACTTGCCTGAAAAAAACTAATCAGTTCGTCCAATAATTCATCCAGTCATCGTTTCACCCCCGGTCCTTCCCCTAATATTTCACTTTTGCGAAAGAAACCAATCAACAAGAAGTAGGGGTGGGTTATAGCAGAACATCAGGCAACAGATTTATTTATGGCCTTCTACTAATTTATTGAATTTATTTAGCCAGCAGACTTCTCCGTAGAACCTCCCTTTTCATCAGTTTCTAGATCCGTTTCAGCAAAGGAGAAAGGACAATTAACGAACCGTGCCAGGTCTGGAAACCTTCAATAATAATCGTAATATCAAGAGCATGACATGATAATTATTTTATTCCTGAGAGGTTTCGTTAATTACCCAGTCACTGATTAATTGTTCGTAGGAAGGCTTTACTAGGTCATTACCGTTACCTTGTGCGGAAGGGAAGGTTGACGTTTTAAAGTCAACCAACTTCCCAGGTCTCGATGGTAAGATTAATAGTGGCAACAGCAGAGAGAGAAGTAACAATCAAAGCACGCATACCGTCCTTGCTTGCTTACTTCCATGCTAGCTTCTAGCAGGGCAGGGCGGACGTGTGTACATACGTATATCCCTGACGGCAGGAATATTGCATGCTCGTCCTTTCACGAAATGGAAATTATTTTTGTAAGGTCAAAGATGTTATTAAGGATGTATCATGGCTGTATACCTATTGATTTGCATACACTTGCGACGTGTTATTTTCCGGCAATTTGCAGAGTGTGGAGTAGTTTAGTACAATAGCTTCATGTTGTGGGCGTAGATTAAAGTTATTCTGGGTTTAATTATTATTAGGAGAGATTTCGCACGGATAGGTCTGTTAAATGCGAACGCTTTCTTGGCAAGTGGTCTCTATAAATATACTGACTTGTGTGTCCTCTCTACCGCTAACACGAAATACCATCCGAACCGATTCGCAAATTGTCAAAGCTGAAGAGAGAGGCCTATGCAGAAGAAATTGAGGAGGATTTCGTTTCAACTAGCAATCCCACTTTGGGTATACACGTCTCTAATAGCCATTGTCCTAAACGATGGAAAGGGGTGGACGATGGGTGGACTGCAGAATAGACTGACGCGAAATGTGGCTCCCTGGAAGCCAACCCATCGCTCTCTCTCTCTCTCTGATTTATCTCTCTTCGAATGTGACATGTGGCTCTCCAGCAGCTACGCTAGACCGGTAGTGAGTGGTGATAGCCACACCCTGTAGTAGGTGACCCTACTACGTTATGGATCTAAACTGGGAAATCGGAAAACATCTTCCCCAATCCGTCCCGTGATACGAACCGTGCTCACAGGGTAGTTTGCTATCGGGGGAAACTGACAGTATTCGAAGGGGGCCTCACTGATGGATGAAACCGTTAGTCCCTATTTTTGAATGCTTGGGTGCTATGCCCCAAACGAGGGGTAAATAGACCAAAAAACATGAGTGTAAGTTGCACTTCATTTGGTCCGGTCCAACACAAAGTAAATGTGGACTTAGGATCCCTCATTATCCCAAACAATAATACAGCCTTAGCCTAGCTTAGGCTCAAACTGTTGGCAGTTTAACTTGGATGTAATTAATACTTTGCGGTGCTTTTGGGAATATATAAAGGAGTGTTTACCACCTGTTGCCACTTTTGGTCACGCTGCTCCCAGGGCAGAGGTAAGGCAGCGTCTGGACGAAACCGTTAGTCCCTATTTTTGAGCCTCACTGATACCTGCATTAAATTATCGAAAACCTTACCGTCAGGCAAATGTGTAAGTTGTGGAGTACAAACCTCGTGTTCCCTGGCATGCGCTTCCGACCAGGTCATATACTAGTGAACTGCCAAACGGAGGATACGCGGAATGGTTTAGGACTATAGTCCCCAAAATTATCAGAGTGGAAAGGAGTAGAATTGTCGACATGTCCTGGGAATGATACACCAGGAGCACTAGAGCGCTAGAGAGGGAAAATCTTAAAGACACTTGCAGGAAGACGCCATGTTGGAGGAGGAGGGTGATATTCCGACAGTGGAGAAGAACTCCAAATAGTACCAGAACCAATGACCAGCAATAAGATATCCCAAGTTGAAGAGTCGCAGATATACGATATAATGACAGGAATTTCGTAAGAATCTTTTCTAGCTCCTCTCGTTCTGTAGCTCCCAATACATAAGCAAGCCGTTGTCGTAGGATTCGCAGATGTCGTTAAGGTGATCATAGCATCTAATGACCCTGACGAAGTAGAGATCTATGCGAGCGATTCGATCATACCTTTGCTTGAGGACTCCCAATACATAAGCAAGCCGTTGTCGTAGGATTCGCAGATGTCGTTAAGGTGATCATAACATCTAATGACCCTGACGAAGTAGAGATCTATGCGAGCGATTCGATCATACCTTTGCTTGAGGACTTCAATCTGGAGCTTGTCGAACAGAAGACAAAGCGGGAAGTGGGAACTACAAAACGGCGGAAACAAAAACCGTTCAGATCTGCATCGCTTCACATACCATTCGGTCTCAGCCATCGCTAAAATAACTCGGAGTAACTTTCGACTGAAAGCTGAACTTTAAACCCCATTTAAAGCTTACTCGGCAAAACGCAGCGACCATCAGCATCTGTCTTTGGACTTCGATATTGTATCGCGAAAGTTCTTGGTAACAGCAGAATGTGATGTTAACGCCCACCATACATGCTGGAGAAGTTCCAACATCAATACAAGAGGATCGACACTATTAGAGTATCTGGTAAGAGCCAATCTGCTGATCATCATTCCTAGTAATAAACCCACTTTCTTCAATGGCATCTCCTGGCATTGCGGCTCTTGTAAGAGAGTGGAAAGTATCAAACTATATCACACTCTCGGATCACAGGCGCATTGATTTCGTAATGGGCTTGGGGACCTCCAACCACTCCATTCTGGAATCCGCAAAATCAGATTGGGTGGCTTAAAAATAGAACTGAGCGACACAGAGGGCTTCGCACTATCATATGCGAGCGATCTAGCCGTATTAATTGCACAGAATGTGATCGCTTGGATGCAGCTCTGCATGTAATCTACAGACCCACGGTGAACGCTAAGGAAACTGGACTAGTCATATTCACTAGAAACGTGGAGAGGGACAGCTGCATGCTACCCATCTTATCAGGGGCGGAAATCCAGCTGCTGCACAAAGTCAAGTATTTAAGAGCACATCTCAACTCCAAGCTACCGTGGAACCCCCATATCCAGGAACAATATCAGAAATCCTGCAGATTGCTCTGGTGCTGTAGAACTGCGATAGGTAAAAGCTGGGAACTTTCTCCATAACGGATTCATTAGATGTATAACCCATTTTGATGTAAGGATGCATCGTGTGGTAGCCGGGACTGAATTATGCTAACAGCAGGAAGCTGCAGATGCTGAGGTTCGGTTGCCTATGTTTTACTGGAGCAATGAGTACTACGTTAACCGCGGTATTCGAAGCTGTCCTAAATCACCGACGACGCATATAGACTCAATACGACTGACGTGCGAAAAGCTCTGAGATGTCGCCAGAGAGCATGGTGTTGACGAAGGTCTTTGCTTTTTCCAATAAGCCACCACTTCGTTTCAGAACGCTTCTGGCCGCCGAAGAACTTCTTAAAGAAGAGGAATCCCAAACCTATCATTTGGTGGTGTAAACCCAGATGTTGACAATGATCTGTCCTTGATCTATAAGTCTTTCCGAAGCTTGTTTGTTACTCTAATTCCCAATGTTATTCCCACAACCTCTAACAAGCTTTAAATTATCCTGTCGTATGACTTAGGTGGTGCTGCCAGAGCTTATATGGCTACTGCGTGTGGTAGGGCTGTGAAGGGCCTTAAATCTAGGTGTTTTCTGGTCGTTTCGTTGGACGCTGCTTTTATGAGGGATGGGTCTGATTGCGCTATCTTTGGTTCTGAGGGGACGCACATCTCACGTCTTTATTCGGCAGTGAGAACAGTTATGGCTGCGGAATTTTTGCCGTTCTGCGAGACATCAATGTATCCTTTAGAATGGGTGCGAAGAAAGTTCCTATCATTACAGACTCCCTACATTTGTAAATTACTCAAACAAACTACGTTATTGCATCACCTAGTAGGTAAAACACATGCCCTTGCTTCTGACCCCCTTTTTAAGTCAGTGAAAATTCTATGGTGCCCGGCTCATACCGGGTACCCACTAAAAGAACTCGCCCATGTTGTGGCTGGTAAAGCCACAGGTTGTCTTTCACCGAAGACAAAGTTTTCTTGTCAATAATGCATGGTACTAAGAGGTGGCGGTGAGGAAGATGGGGCGGCAAAACCAAGTGGCCGATGATGCAGTAGGCAAATTGTCCAAAGGCCTAATCAGGGTGATCAGACCCGAGTCTGCACGGGGACTCATCTGAAGTGGCAATTGGTCACGAAACCTTACCAGGGGTATACTGGTACCATGGAAGCCGGGATAACCCCTGGACTCTCATACTCCCGTTTTATGTGAGTACAGCTCGGTTGTTTGCGGTTGGCCCCTTAGTGGGGTTGTGGTTATGCTCAAGCGAGAAGAGACCTTCGGGCCTCGGCGCGGTGTTGCGTTTCAACATGGGTGCCGTACTCCTTATTTCGGTAGAAATTTAGATAGGTTTTGCATCCACCAGTAAGAATGCTAAGCTATGCACTTGGTATAGACTGGTACCGTTGTTGCTTGTCTCAGCGGGGCTCTGATTGTGATCACAAAATCAATCCTTAAGAAGACTGTGGGATTAAGTCGTCCAGACAGGTGCTTACGTTAAACCCTCAAGGACTCAATAATGCAGTGTTGTTTGAGTGTTGCTTTCGGGAGGGGTGAAGTCGCCAGAGAAGGATAAGAGTAAAAGATCACACCTGATGTCTGACAGGCAATATGGCGTCCGTACTGGTAAGTTCATTGAGTACGCCGTAATGTATGTGAAGAACTTTATTGTCCGTTGTCATAGCAAATACGTCTTTGGAATCTTTGTAGATTTCAAAGGCGCATTTGATTACCTATGTTGGTCGTCTGTGCTGTCAAAGCTTTGTGAGTGTGACTGCCAGGAATTGGTGTGTATGTTGAGGCGTGTGATGAGGTGTGAGAGTTGCTAGATCCATTTATGTGGGACTCTTCCTTGCATGTTGTACGTACGGGTCCTCTATGTTGTGCGATGACGGTGAAGGGCAGGAAACTGCTCTATGCTTGTCAGCGAGTGGCGTTATTATCGTGTCTTCCTGAATGTCTTACGCTCTCGACCGACACCATGCAGATCTTGTTGGGTGTTCCTTCTCTTGATCTGGAGGTAGTCCGGCGTGCCACGGCCTACAGGATTAGGAGGGATGTACCTTTGCTGCAAACCGATTTAGTTGGTGTTGATCAGGTGGAGGGGCTAGGACCGCTTGCGTCAAAAGGGTGTTAAACGTGAGTGTAACATCTGAGTGGCAGCTTAGATGGAACGAATATGGGAAAAGTCGGGTCACGTACAAGTACGTCAGGTATGCGTCTGCTAGAGAGAGTTCTGTAGTGGACTTCGGGCTGGAGATGGGGTTCCTCTTGACGGGGCATGGTAGCTTGAATGAGTTTTTCCTCAAGCGCAACCTTGCCTCCAGTCAGGGTGTGGGGCAGACTCAGAGGACTGTGAGAAGTGACCAGATCTCTCGTCAGGCGCGACACCAGCTGGCGGATTGGGGCATACCTATTGATGTGTGAATATCTGTTCATTTTCTTTTCTGACTGTGCATGGGCTAGTGTTTGCTCATCTCTGGGTCGCGGACCAAAATGGCTATGGGAAGGATACCCAGAACATAAAACCACCATGGAAGACGAGAGAAGGAGGAAACTTACGGTGCAGGGTCTAGGAACCCCAGTACAGGCGGCTTTTGGGAGTGAGCAAGCGGGCTCCCGGTCATCGATATCCCTCGACCGCAGTGCCTCGGTGGTGGACAACTTGGCCACCTTGGCATATAACGTTACAAGTGATTTGGATCTGGAGAAGGAAGTGTTCAAGCGAAATACGACCTTACTGAGAACACCAATAACAAAACCAAACAAAGATGAACTGAAGGCAGATTATTGGATGACAAAAACCGTGACAACACCCACCGCATATGTTCAGGATGCTCGACAGCAGGTGGTGCTCCAGGAACAAGGAAGGGATCCACTCAAAAGAAGCTCGTCAACTTTGAAATCTCCACCAATGCCAAAGACCATGAAGTACAGGCAAGGTCAATACACGCCAAAAGTGAAACACCGTGTAAAAGGAGTAACCCTGCCGGGACTTATAAGGAGCAGAGTCCCAATCCGGAAGAATTAGCCTTCACCCAGCTTGAGGCAAAAATTGTTGAGCTGTCCGAGTTTATCAAGGACAAGCACAACGTGCACCAAGCCGTCAAGAATATGGTGAGGGCTATTAGAGCCCTGTATAATAGATCGTAGATGGAGGAAAATAATAATAAGGATATGCCGAACCCCGCTGTGCCAACAGTGTCACAAGCGACCCACGTGACGCCTAACCGTACTACCATCGAACCCCGGCGAAATAAACGAGTACGTGAAAAAGAGGGGAATCCTTTAAATAATCAGCAGGCGCCAAAGAGAAAAAAAGGTGGACAGAACATTCTGAAAACCAACACCAACAGCTCAGAAGGATGAAAGCGTACAGCGAATCTAGGAAACTTGACCAGCGTTGCGAAGCCCAATACGAGCGAAAACGATGGATGGACAAAAGTTACCATCAAAAAAGCGGAACGAAAAGCAAAAGCGTAAACTCGTCCAGAGGTGCGGAGATATTCAAAATGGTCAAAGCTGATACCGACTTAAAGGATCTGAGCGGAAATGTGAACAGAATCCGAAGAACCCAGAAAGGAGATCCCATGTTCGAGCTGAAAAGATCCAGCGTAGGCAAAGCTGATGACTTTCGCACTCAAGAGAAAATCTCACTTGAGGAGAATGCCGCAGTGCGTGCCCAAAAACATGAGATCTATTATATATACAATGTAAGGATCTCGATGAAGTGGCATCGAAAGGAGAAATTTGTACTGCTCCGAAGGAGCTATTCAAGTTGAAAGAACTTACCGAGGAGTCTGTTGTGGGCTTACGGAAAGCCTATGGTGGTACTCAAACGGCCACAATACGAGTACCAGCTGAGGCAGCACCGATGTAGTTGGCTGCCTGAAGGGTTCGTATTGGATGGGTTGTCTGCCGTTTAAGAGAACAAATTTCACTAAAGAGGTGGTTTAAATGCCCCATGTTTGGGCACTTCGCGAAGGTATGCACCAGCAACATTGATCGATCCGATCGATACAGAAGGTGTGGGGAGAAAGGCCATATTGCCAGAGAGTGCCTATTGTGCGAAGTAAAAGAGGTACAGGATAACCGGCATATTGCCGGGAGTGGTAAATGTTCGGAGTTTAGGAAGGCGCTCACTGAAATGAGAAAATGAAGTTTATTCAAATAAACCTCAATCATTGCAGGGTCGCTCAGGATTTACTTGAGCAGACAACGTTCGAATCTGAGATGGAAATTATCATCATAAGTGAACCGTATAGAAACCGTCACGGTGGCATGTGGGTCGCAGATTCGACTGGTGGAGCGGCGATATAGGCTTGCGTTCGACAGGCCATACAATGTACTCGAAGTCAGGCAGCCAATGGCTTTGTGTGGGCGAAAATAAGTGGTGTATATATATACAGCTGCTACACCCCACCAAGTTTGACACTGTCTGAATTCAAGCAAATGGTTGATAAACTTATTCTCGACGCAAAGGGACGAAGTGCAATCAGGGGCATGATGATTTTAGCCAGTGCCTTGCTAGCAGTGAGATACTTCGATGCGCCAATGTCTTCGCGCGGGCTGCCTTCCAATGAAGGAGGGAGTTGCTCGACGCTGCTTCGCCTGCAATATGATGGGCGAATGGCCACAGCGGCCGTGGTGGATAGCCACCAGTCCTGCGTGTTTTGTGTTAGTGTTGTCTTGTGACGTCGTGTGGAATTGTACGCAAAGCAGTTGTTTACTGGTGGAAAGGTTTCGATGCGGTTCTCCGCTTCGGGCTTATTCCAGTCAACCCGTTGGGGAGTGCCGTCCCCACGTACTCGAGGAGGGCGATCAGACCCGAGTCTGCAAGGGATTCACCTGAAGCGGCTCCGGCCACGAAGCTTCACCGAAGGTTATCTGGAACTATGGAAACCGGAACGGCCCTCTGAGAGCATATACTTCAGGAGAATTCCTGGAAGATGTGTTCTCGGGCCGGTTACTTGCGGTTGGCCCGCTTGTGGGAGTTTCATGGTGGTTGTAGTTATGCCTACATCGCGGGCAGAACTCTACGGAGCTCAAGTGTGGAGTTCCGCTGTACAACTCGGGCGCCGTACCCCTTAGTTGCGGCAGAGGTGTTAGATAGGCCTTGCATCCACTGGTATGAATGCTGAGCCACAACTCAGTATAAACCAGTACCTGTGTCAGTCAAGGTGGGGCTCTGGTTTTGTCCGCAAATCAATCCGGGTCCGAAGACGATCGTGGGATTATGCCTACACGGCAGGGACTCACGTTAAACTCCCAGGACTTTCATGTCATTAATGCATACACTGGGGTCGATGAATTATTAACCCGTTCCCCATACAGTAAACACATTTCCACTAAATTTTCCAATCTTCCTGTAGGTGTCGGATAAGCGAATGTAAAATATAAATTGGCCTTAGTTATGCCACATAGAACAAAAGGAAACGTGAGGCTTTTATAAGGACGCTGCTGAAGATTGAACTCTGTTTATGTTTCTGCAATAGTTTTCGCTCCGAACATCTTAATAGTTTGCGCTCCTTATAATTCCACGAAATCCTTTCGAAGTCAACACATGTAACGCCATATGTATGCGTGGCTCCCAAGCAACACCATCGACGGCATATGTTATGCACTGTAGTTCTGCTCCACCTAAAAATAAACTCTCAAAAAAGAAAACTTTCCATAAAAGCGAAAATTTATGAGTTTTGCTAGTAGCAACCAGAAACGAGCCAATAACTTTCTCTTGTTGAGGAGAATCTATTCCATGTCTTATGTTGTAGAAAAGTTTCTTTTTATATTATAAAACTCTATAAACAGCGTTCGCTTTATGGGATCCCATATTCTGTCTATTCATGTAACGCATTTTCTTCAAGGACTTGTTTTTTCCCCATTTCTAGGATGTTGGGGGCCATGACTACGTCGGCATCGACAATGAGAAAGTTAAAGTAGTTTTGTTCTTGGCTTTAACTCATCCGTACAAGGGTTACATAAGGTTAGATTGAATCTTTATGCAATCTCCTTATACGCCACTTTGATTGTTTCTTGCTTGATTTTTTATCTTTAATAAATCTTCGAACTTGTATTTACTACTATATTGTGCGTTGGCAAAAGTTTTTCGGAGTCGTGGTCGCCATTTATTTCATCTCCGTTATGGGTTCATTTTATTAGGAAGTTTTGGGAGGCGCAGCGAAGTGATGGATGGGTCTGGGCTGGAAAAAATGATATCAAGCTCTTCCAGACGACGGAGCAAAAACTGTTCCAGGAGATATTTAAGTCATTAAACCAAAGTATCCTTTGTATCAAGAAGGGTTCCAGTTATAGAAGCAGAACATTTCAAAAGCAAAGAAATATTTGCCTAGGATGTGGTTGCACCCAACCAGCTACCCTTAAGTAACCTCAAACATTGGTTAACTTCTTTAGTACACTCCGAAAGATATTGTCCAACTTTACTGATATAAGAATATGCTTGATCTTGGGAGAGACTAAAGTTTCCCATATAACAGCTGACCCCTTTTCGTTAAGTTGCAAGTTATAATTTTAAAAAAAGGACGAAACACACACCAACTAGTAACCAAGAACGGGTGTTGTGGACACATTCACTAGAGTTTAGCATTCATTATTAAAGTCCTGGTGGATTGCGAAGCACCCCATCGAGATTCTGGTAGCGAGAAGTAGTTGCGCTTTGGGTTGTGTAGTTTCACAAAACTTTTCGTCCTTCGCTACAAGTTGAGAACATACAAGAATATAAATGGAACGGCAAGAAGTTTGTCTAGCGAGTGGCAAGTTTACTAATTTCGGAATATAAATTTACAGACGACATATGGTTGTGTAACCGTGTACTGGGAATCCTGTGGAATATAATTATACCCATAACTGAAAGGATTGGGGTTAGAAAATTTCACAAATTGCAATTGCATGGATTTTTGTAAGAGATTTTCAAAAAAGAAGATAGATAAGATACTTGCATAGGATATTGAGAATAATTAGTTTCCTTCCAAGCAACTAACCACCTTATGTTACCAAGGACAAAGTGAATACTGAAACTAGCTGCTTGGCTCCAAAGAAAGCAAACAAACCTAAATGAAAATGAGAAGAGCAACAACGCAATAATTTAAAATCTCGAATTTGCATAGGTCAGGGAGTGTAGGGGAATCATAGTTAGTTACTTTTTTTTAGCATTGAGGAGTCCTAAATCCGTATCCACTTGATGCCGAACTCCCACTCTTTATGGTCCACGGATTTCTCTTTTTGAGTTTGACACCCAAGGTACGTTTGAGGGTGGTGGGTGAGCAGGAGTTTGCTGGCTTTTCCTTAACGGGATGCCGTGGGTAGCCTGGGCATAGGAGACGCCAGGGCTTACTTTTGATGATTGGTTGTTTCTTGCGCCATTCTTGAAAACTAAGAAGGCGGAACATTTCCTGTAGTTTGCCAGATGTTCTGACGAACCGCAGTTAATACAGGCGGGTTTTTCCTGCTGTGTCTTACGGCATTTGTCTGGCGTGTGTGGAATGGCGCACTTCACACACCTATAGGGCATGCCACAATTAACCGCAGTGTGGCCGATTCGTTGTCGATTCTTACAGTGCGTCACTTCCTTGTTGCAAACAGGCTCGAATTTAATGAGCGTGTTAAAGAGTCTCTTGACACGGGCGAGCTTTACCGTGTTGAAACCTGGTTGGAACGTGACTAACGAGGTCGAGAGGTCGAGCGATCGATTTTCTCGTAGAGAGCGTCTCGTCGCGTATTCTCTGACGTCTGTGGCCTCAGATAAGCCGGCCTGCGCGATGGCAGTCATCACGTTGGTTCTTGGATGCAACCTGTGCAAGCTCCGGATAACCATATTAACCGGTTTTATGCTCTTGGGGGTGTAGGAGAAGAATTGCTTGTCCTTTCTTGCCAGATAATCCCTGGTCTCATTGAAATCACTTAGTGAGTTCACGAGCACTTTAGTCTTGGCGCCACTTTTCTTGAGGGTAAATTTATCTGGGAACGAATCGAGGTGTTCCGAGGTAATGGTGGGAAGTTCTGCTTCATCCTCACATAGGATGATGGGCGGAATTCTTACCTTCTTGTTGATTGATGTGGATGCTGGATTCGTCGTGGTGGTGTTGTTGTCGGCGGTACTCGCGGCGGCGGTGTTCGCTGACGTAGACTTAGAGGTGCACGGTGCGTTGTGGTCAGGATGAGGGGTAGATGGAGTAGCCCGTGCGTTCTCCATTTACTCCATCTGCTTTCGTAGCTGCAGGATCGTGAGGTTCTGGCGTTAGATGTGCGCCATCAAAAAATGGATCATCGTTCCGGTCTGTAACGTTCGTTGCCGGTTGTTCTTCCTTTTCCACGGTGTCGATGTCCTCCGTGGCGTCATCTTCAAGCGGTTGCGCGCTTCCACGGCTTCACTGTCACCCAGTTCGACATCCTGGAAAATTAGGATAGCTTCAAGTGCCGCAGTCGGCGTAGTACTCATTGCTCCAGTAATACTTAGCCAATCAAGTCTCTGAATCTGCATTAGCAACTTCCTACTGTTAGCAAAGTTCAGTCTTGGCCACCAGACCATGCATGCATACATCAAAATGGATTTTATTATGGATGTATATATCCAGTATATCTGCTTTGGTGAAAGTCCCCAGGTCTTACCTATCGCATTCCTACAGCACCAGAGCAATCTGCAGGATTTCTGACATTGTTCCTGGATATGGTGCTTCCACGTTAACTTGGAGTCGAAATGTATTCCTAAGTACTTGACTGTTTGTGGCAGCTGGATTTCCGCCCCTGCTAAAGTGGGTAGCATATAGTTGCCCCACCTGAACTTCCTAGTGAACATAACTAGTCCAGTCTACTCAAACATCGCTGGTAATGGGGAAGCTGACAGACTGGTTCACCAAGGGTCTGAATCCAGAATGGTGGGACCAGAACCAACTTTTGGCATCGAGCCATCTACTGTCAAGTCTTCTCTGAAGGGGGAAATGACCAAGATCCACGCAGCCGAATGGAAAAATTAGAACTTCTGCCGGCTGGCAAAAATCTTTGTGGTATTTTTGTTTTTCCTTCAAAAATGGAACATGATAACTCTAGTAAGACTTTTAACGATAAACTGTCGTTTAAACTACCACATGGAAAAAATCGGTGTAATTTCGGCCATATGCAGCCAAGGAGGAAGTAGAGACGGCTCTCCACTTCGTATGTAGTTGCCCGGCCTCCTCAGACCTCAGACGAAAATAGCTTGGTAAGGGTTTCTTCAGCGAAGAGTCTATACACTTTCTATTGTTGAAGAATGTTCTCAGATTCCCGAAAGCCTGCGAACGCCGTCAGCGCGAGGCCGATGAATAGGCGATCTCCGGGGATAATACAATGGGCCTATCAAAGGTCTGAGTGCTCGGAGCTGCAGCTCCCTTCACTAAACTAAACTAAATAAGGTAAGTCAGATTGGCGATTGAGCCGAGCCTTCTCTGTTTCAAGCAAGATTTGGCCCCTGGTGTTCATCACTCGAGTTCACCAGTCTAAGCCCCATCGCCGGGAATGATTTTGGTGCAGTAGATCTCTGGCGTCCAACACCAAGCCGTCTAGGATCTCCTCACATTGTAATAGTATTGCACTAGGAGGAATATAACAGCTGTAGATATGGACGCCGTTGACTGACGGCTCCCGCGAATGTCATCATTTCTTCAATGACTTACCGTCCGCATGCCCATATCGCAGCAATGAGTCTTTTACCTACGTAACACTACTATAACTTCGGTAAGAATCACAAATTACCACCACGTCCACATTCGACTCTCGAATAGTTTGCGACAGCAAGTCTTGAGCTGCTTCGCAGTGGTTGAGGTTGATTCAACTTGATCAACTTCATTTAGTTCTCCTGTATGCCGGGCGCCTGCCACCACCTGCAACGTGCCGGTCGTCCACTCCGTTTTTCCTTTTGCACAACATATATCGCGGATCTCCAGGCTTGATAGGTCTTTGATAAGATGGCTTCACACTTCTTGCACCTTCTCGACCTATCGTGCTCACTAGAACATGCTGCTCCAAAGTGATCGAAATCGAGACTTCTGTAGCATCTCTTGAGAGATATTTGCTTCCTAACTCGACACACGACCCAACCTATTTTTACCTTGCCCGCGGTAATCAGTTCAAACCCTGATTCAACCGGCGAGCCAATGACAGCAGTCTGTATATCTCCATACGCCTTCTTCATTCTCTTTATCGCGCTTTCTTCTATTCCTATAAGGTTGAATTGTTCCCTTAGCGTAGCACAGATATCTTCTCGTGATGTGACCTCGTCTAAATCTTTGCACTCGATTACTATCTGTTGCTTTCGAGCTTTAATTTCAGCTTATTCACCTAAATCCCCCATCTGCGTACGCCTGATATGAACTACACTGCCGCCCATGTCTGTCAATTCCGGATCAGCTTTGACTTTCCGAAGGATATCGGCGTAAGATCTCCTTCTCCTTTCTTGGAAATAATGATTATTTCCACACGAATTTTCTTTGTTTCCTTTTGTTACTTTTTGTCGCCCACTTTTGTCTATTGTTCGAGTTTACGAGCTGTAGACTGTTCTCCTTTTGGCAAAGTTGGGGCCGTATTCGCAAAACTACCAGGAACTTTCGCCGGCGCAGCTTTCTTCAAGGAAGAGTCTTTTTTAAGGTTTTGTGTGAAACAAAACCTTATTAGAATGGTGACGGTGTCTGTCTGTCCGTCTGTCCGTCTGTCTGTCTGTCTGTCTGTCTGTCTGTCTGTCTGTCTGTCTGTCTGTCTGTCACACCCGATTTATTCGGAAACGGCTAGACCGATTGTCACGAAAATTGGTGAGAGTATGTAATCTGGTGATCCCTTTACATGCAGTAAGTGGCGCCATCTTGCGTTAAGTTTAAGGGGGGGCTCTCCGTACATGTGAATGGAGGGTGCAAATTTTTTTTTCGCAGAATGTAGCCATGTGGGGTATCAAATGAAAGGTCTCAATTAGTACTTTCCGAATCTGGTTCAATATTTGATATTAGATGAAACATAGGGGAGTAAGGGTTGAAAATATGACCCACAAAAAGTGTAACAGGTCTCGTTCTCAGAACCTATCCAACCGAAAAATCTGGAAAAAATCACAGTGGTGCATTTCTACGAAATCTAGGCCTCAAAATATATCCGGTTCCGATATCTGAACAAATAAAGTTAATAATAGTATATTTCCACATTTTAGAAATTTACCCGGCACCCCCCCTTATGTTCATCCCAGAAATACAAAATTTGGCATGAGTATAACGAAGAATATAATGCACAGTTTGGTCAAGTTTGAAGAAAATCCAACTATTATTAACAAAGTTATTGGGGGTGAAACTTTACAATTTTTTGTGAATTTCGTGCACTCTACAACCCGCATGACGTCATCATCACATATCAATTCGTCAATACCACAACGAAATGAATTCTTATGAATTGGGTCGCAGACAATTATTTTGTTTTAGTTTTTTAGTTATTTGTCAACCAGACATGTATATATGTAGGTATATAATATATGCGTGCTAATGAACTTTGCGGCTAGTGCCTAATTCAGATAGATATAAGACGTAAATCGGAAATATGGGTACGATAAATTTAGATACGTGCATATATGTGTACAGCAGGTAATAGGCAGTTTGTTTGTTTAGGGTGAGCGTGATATCTATGGCTCTAATATGTACGTATGTCTCGTAGTTTGGAAAAATATGAAGGATTATGTTGGATTTGTAGCTATATACGGACAGAGAAATGTGCGTCTCTTACATAAGATGAACACAAAACCTTTATACCCGAAGCGCGAGCTTCCGGTATTCCGACTTGTTTCTTTTTGGTCGCTTGCTGGGCACCGAGAGTATTCCGTCCCTACTCCATTTTCCCGCGTTCTCACCTACATTATGTTGAATAGGCGTCACCTGCGTCTCCCGTGTGACTTTGGCACACGACGCTTGGTAGTTTTTCTCCTCCACCGCCCTAATATAGGACAGCTTAATGCCACGTATCAGAACCCCGATATTTTGGTAGATATTCCGCCTCTCCTTGATGAACTCACAGATTTCATTTATATATATTTGGTTTGATTTCTGCGTGTCCTTAGCCAATTTTTATCGACGGGTTCCTGATGCGTACATGTGCATGCCTATAACGCATCCACCAAACGTTCCATTATCCGCACGAAAAGACGCGCCTGATGAGAACTCCACACAGGTTAAGTATTATGTTGAAAATATACATACATCAAAACAGGTAAATAACCCTCTGATTAATAATCTTATCGTTAAGTCATGTCTATCTTATCGTTAAGTCAACAAATATCGGGAAGATTGACAGCTCTAGTACGATAGTAATGTTGGACTCAATGGGAATATTTTTCTAAAGGTACAATATAGGACTCACTACTCATTTGCGTCGATATATCCAACCTTCTGCAAGCTAAAGATAGGATTGAATATAGTTACGAGAGTTGTTTCAAAAAGAAGGTTGTCAACGCTGTAACTTTGCCACGCGTGAACTAGGCGCAATCTTGCAACAGCGGTGGTTCCCCTCCCCTCCCCCCTACTCGATCCAAACAACAATCGCCACTCTGCGACGATCAGTACCAGCCTGACAACAATCCGCGGAGCCCGTCATCGCCGTCACTGTCATGTGCGAAATTCGTGCGGTCATTCGATTTCGATTACCACCCATAGAAATTCATCGCCAATTAAGTGAAATTTATGGGGGAACGTGTATAAGCATTCAACATATCCACAAATGGTGGAAGGAGTTTAATGGCAGCCACGATGAACAACGGAGTGGGAGGCCGTCGATCTTCGACGAAGTTGTGACGAAGATTGAGTGAATCATGCTCGAAATTCGGCGAATCGCGATCCGGCAATTGGCTGCTGAAATTCCTAAGGCATCTAAAGCTTCAATTGACAGGATTTTGGAAGAAAAGTTAAGCTACCGCAAGGTGCATGCGCGCTGGGTGCCGCACATGCTTTTAGAAATCCACAAACAGCAGCGCGTCGATAGTGCTCGGGAGTTTTTGAGTGTATACGGCGAGAATACCGAAGACTTCTTAGACTCCATTGTTACGGGGGACCAAACGTCCTACTACTACGTTACTTCGGAAACAAAACAACAATTTCGCCAATAGAAATACAACGAGTTGCCCAAACCAAAGAAGTTTAGGAAGAAGCTGCCGCAGAAAAAGTCGTGACAACGAGAGTCTATACCCAGATAGACTCGACAAACTATTGCAAGACCCTGAAATACCTCAGACTGGCAATCCAAAATAGTGGTCAGTTTTCCACCAAAGTCGTAAAACTGCACGACAACAATGCGGGTTCGCATGTCCCGCAACAAACGAAGGACTTAATCGAGGGATTCAGCTGGGAAGTCACTTTTCATCCCTCTAACAGCCCTAGCATGGTACCCAGCGATTTCCATATGTTTCCGAAGTTGAAGAAGCACCTAGGCGGTCAACGATTTGAGGCGGACGACGAGTTGCAAGACGAAGCTTCCTGGTTGCTCAAGGAATTGACGGCGATTTTTTTGTGACGGGAATGCAAAAGAGGATTGCTCGTCAGAAAAAAATGCGTAAAAAGTAGCAACTATGTAAACAAGTCGGGAAACCGGAAGCTGGGCGCTTCAGGTATGAAAGGTTTTGTTTGCTTCCTGTGTGAGTATATTTGAGCCCGTTATGTATGTTCATTTAGCATGTCAAAATTAGTACTTCAGGTTGTAAATTTACACGGTAAAGACAACTTTGAGCTACTGTAACTTTGTTACTAATGGTATGATTTTGATCTTACTTGGAGATAATATGTTTCATATTATATTTTCTACTACTACCAACTTTTATAACTCTGACATAAACTTAAGGGGGGTTTTACTCAATTTTCCCAAAAGTATGATAATATGCTATTATTAACTTAATTTGAACAGATATCGGTATGGCGAGTATTTTGAGGCCTGGGCATCGTATAGAGGCAGCTTCATGATTTTTTTCAGATTTTTCAGTTGGGTAGTTTCTGAGAATGGGTCCGTTAAAGAAATCATCACTTTGCACCCCTCCCACTCCCCGCCTTTTCAATAAATCTCAAAACTAAAACCGGCTTCGAAAAGTAGACCTTTCATTTGATACCCCACATGACTATATTTGGTGATGAAAAATTGTACACCCCCCTTTTACATGTAAGGGGACCCCCCTAAATCTCAACGTAGGAGGATATCACTCACTGCATGTCTGGGAGTCCATAGGTCCCACCTTCTCACTAAATTTCGTGTCAATCGGTATAGCCGTTTCTGAAAAAAAGTGCCTGTGACAGACAGACAGGCAGACAGACGGACCGACAGACAGACATTGAATCGATTTTAATAATTAGTTCACTTTAAAGATCAATGGTGCATCCATTTTTTCAAATAAAAAATTCCTTGTGCCTGAAAAAAATTTGGGAACCTTATTTTTTAAACAACCCTCGTATAAAGCATCTCATGTAAAGAGAAACTCCCGAAGCAGAAAACGGAATCAAAACTCATCAGGCTAAATTCTAAAAGAGCATTTTCACTAACAATGAGGATTACGTTGTCGCTTTTAAGCTGACCGATATGTGGAAGCGTAAAAAACACAACTTTGACCAGCCCCTGCAGTGTGCTCGTTACAAAACATCCAACCACAGTATGGTCCTGGATAATGCCAAACGCAGGAGATAGGCGGTATAATTCTAGATTGCTCTGGCCTGAGGAGAGGTGGGAAAAGGGGATGTTTCTCCATAGATCAAGAATTTTTTTAGGGGCTCGGAATAGAGACGTACAATAAAATAGCTAAAGCTAGGGCTAAAGGACACGCCTGCATAATTTTCACCCCGGGTAATGATTTTCTCTCTACGACCCCGGTTCCAGGATGTTCTCCAATTTTGTGTGTCGCCAATCCATCCAATGAGAATTGCACAAAGTTAAAACCTGTTTCTATTAATTTCTGGTGCCTAGTGCAGTATTATCACAGTTATAGTCAGACAAGACCTTAATCATGCACCGAAGGATCAACTCTGAATCCTGACAAAGAGTGTTGGTAGTAAAAATAGTAAAATTATTCCAAATTATGCAGAGGCTGGCTAGCCAATTCGTAACCCTCAACATTACACATTATTCCAGATATCTCAAATATGTATTAAAATTGTAAAATTATTTTTTTGTCAGTCCCATAAAATAATCTTCCCTGGCTTCCAACATCAACGGCATACTCCCTAAGTAAAATTCTTCCCAGCAAAAACATGAATCCTTGTGATTTATGCCAGACGTTCTCATGCATTTCACGTAAGTTAAATGAGTAAATCAAATACCACGTTCTGTAAAATGTGCTGAGTGAACTCAGTGAACTACCCCCAGCATACCCAGTGCATAGAAGTACACAGGCATACAGATAACGTATCTACAAGGAAGGAAAATTTCTCGAATTTCTTGAACCTTTCAACGCTTTCTGGCAGATTTCTTTCAAGAAGCCCAAGGAGCTACTACGTTATAACCGAATGCACTGAGCATAGGTAACATTTCAGACAGGTCGTTGAAGACGGGCAGGTTGCGGCAACGATAGATATTCCCTCCGTGCATGTCAGGAGTGCAGATTATTAGAACATACCCAGCCAGATAGACGGTAAGGAGCGACATAGTTAAATCGACCCTTCGCTCCCTGAACAAGATGGATTTGTGATGTGGGTGATGTTTTATGGATTGTCGTATATATGATGACGTTGTGGAGGACATAGACTGATACCATAGAGAATATTTCTGACGAACGTATCATATGTTATGAAGAAGAAGAAAATGTGGCATCGACACGATTTAATTGGATTTATTTAAGAAGATTTCAAACAAGATTTCAGTCCTCGGAATTGATTTGTCTCTTATTTTTCTTCTTCCTTCATGTCGGTCGCCACGTCTGATAAAATATTCAAAGCACTATTGATTTTCTGAATAAATTCCGACTTTTATCCTCTAGGATTCAGCAAATCGAATCGACAGAAATCGATTATTGAAATCCCTCAAGATAGGTCAGTATGGCTGTACCGCCCCAGGGAACTTTAAATTTCCAATTTCATTTAGTATCAAACAACAAAAAACGTAATCTTCCCAGCTGCCTGATATTATTATTTCCAGGATTTGAGAATATCGCTGGAACCTTTATTATTATTCTCTATATATTCCCCGAGTCGTCCACCATGCTGGGGAAATTCCGCCGAGTGATGAAAAGTTGCTGATGGAAATTCGATTACGTCCTGGCGATTAAAGTGATTTGCATATGCATATTACCAGGAAAATTGATGCAATAATTGCCTTCCGATCGACCATGAATTTTAATTGAAATTCAAGTGCAAATACGTAATCTGAAATTGTAATGGAAGTTTTCCTCATCATTTTGTTCTGTGGAGGAGTTTTCAGAAAGATGGCATTTAAAATGAGCGATTTTCCATACATATTGAGGTTACTTTGTCCTGTACTAGTGATCAAATTCAACGGGTCGACCAAAATGAGAGAAGTCATCTTTGAATTCCTTCTTCTTTAAGTTTCCTTCGGTAATAATATATTTACCTTTTGTTTCAGAAACAGTACCTAGGGTCAAGTAGTGTTATTGTAGGGACTGAACCAAATGATGTAGTTTTCTATGAGAACCCACACCCCTCGTTTTCCAGAACTGCCAGTTCAAGGCAATGCACCACAGTATGTACAAGGTGATGCTAGTCCAACAGAATACCGCTTATCTAGATTAAATCCCTTCCTCCCCTGTCCCAATGGTTGATCTGCGGGCAGGTCATTGAATGGAATTCACTCTCTTAATTCTCAAAACCGATATCCTTGACGTAAAGATAATTTTGGACTCCGTATATAAGCTCAATAACGTCCTAAACTTCAAACTACACCTCTGCAGGCTAGGTTGCTAGATGATCGGCGATCTCAAATGATACCTCAGCAACTGTTCTCTCCGTATACTAGTCCTGCCGGTATCCCATCAGGATCCGTCCTTTCAGTAACCATCAACTTGGTCTTCACAGCGAATTATCTCAAACCCACGCTTATCATATTCTCATCAAGACCCTCCAATATGCCGACAACCTCATACTTTAAACCCTCATAAAGAACAAAATGTGCACGGAAGCTCGTTTGAATTCATATTCGGAAGAGATAGCTCTTAATTCCCAAAATGTCAAACAATTCTTCGACGAGAGTAAAATAAAAATGTCTCCGAAGAAGACTTCTAACACCAAGAACCTGTCCGTCAACATAAATTCAATTCCCATTCCTACCATTAAATAGGTCGTATATCTAGTCGCCATAGTAACCTCCAACTTATCCAATAACCCTCAAGTTACAACGCACTAAACCATGCAAACGGCACCTTCAAATCACTATATTTTATCCTTCGATCAAATAAACCCACTCCACAAAAGTTCAAGGCCCTCTGCTAAAGACAGTTAGCCCTTTGATCTCTTTCGGATTCATCTTCTGGACGGATGTTTTCCCTAGACAGGAGAGGAGACTACATCTCAAGAGAAGACACATCTTTCGCCACCGGCATATTTAAAAGCGAAGTACACATCCAACCCTCTAGGATTCCTTCCAAACGCCGATGCCTTGATGGCTGAATTCACGGTGAAATTGTCTACAGATTGAGATCGACAAAGAAAATGTTTCCAGTAAGGATCAATTGCCGGAAGTCCTTATTTGATATCAAAATGTCAACCGTCTGGTCGAAAGGAAAGTATACTAGCTTTCTACGCCCGTCGTTAATGACAATATATCATTGCGATGATCGAGGGTCCATCCTAAGGGGCATGACCAAGAGAGCTATCCCAAAACCTAAAAAAAATGCGAAACTGACCGAGAATGCTTGCCCGCAAATATTGAAGCTTCTGGCTTTCTGTCGCCAGCTGCTAACGTGCTCGTGAATATGAAGGGTTCCATCGAACACTTTGTCCCCTCACTTGTCATTGTACAAAAAAAAATACGGTCCATTACCGATACGTGACAACCCATCAAACATAAGAATTCGCGCGAGCCTCCCGGAAGATCAACAGCCAGCACGCGTAAAACCGTAAAACTCCGAGCCCGAGGGGAAGATCCATGACAAATCGCATCCTCAATCGATTCTTCTCCTGCCTCAGATGTGCTGTGAGGCGCAGTGTTTGAGGTTCCCGCCGGGCCTTGGCATCTTCAGGCCATTAGATTGGAAAATGTCCCCCATAAATATGAGCTTTACGTCGTAGAATAGGACCCCACGTTGGGTGCCATTTGTAATGTCAATAGACATTACGATTGGTGGTCAAAGGATAGAATAGGTCCCAGGGCGAAACGTGATTGGTACCCACGATGGAGCATGAAACCTGGGAAATGCCTGCTGAACCAACAACAACAGCTCTACTACCAAACCCTATCTCCACCTCCACGTGGTGACCGCTGGGAGCGCTTACTTAACGAAAAACTGCAGACGGAAAAGGAAGAAGGCGAGTCCCCCACGCCTAAAAACGGGACAAACTGTACCAACTGGTCCTCCATGCTGGGGGTTAGGTAGGGCTGACAACCCTACACGGAAAACAACTTCTTACAAAACCACAACAGGAGCCTCGGACTGGACGAATTACACAACGACGAACCCGGCAACGACAACGGAATAACGATTGGCCCATTTTCTCATGGAACGTGCCATCCCTGTACAGAGATGAAGCTGATGAGCAGCTAGCCGATACCCTGTCCCAATATAGGGCTGATGTAACAGCGTCACAGGAGATGCATTGAACAGGAACCGGTTTCCTGGAGAAGAGCCACTACACCATATATTTTAGTAACCATCCAGTAAACCATGTGCTCTGAGTAGGTTTCTTAGGCAGCCAAAAAATGAAACCTGCTGTTATCGGCTTTGAAAACATAAGCGAATGACTATGCACTCTGCGCTTCCGAGGCAAGTTTAGAAATATAAGCCTCATTAACGTTCACGCACCTACAGAGGAGACTGCAGAGTCGGAGAAGGATACCTTCTACGAGGCAATTGAGCGGACCCTCGAAACCTGTCCAAGATATGATATTAAAATCATACTTAGGAACTTTAACAGCCAAGTAGGAAAGGAGGCCGTATTCGGGCGATACGCTGACTCCCATAGCTTACACCAAAATACAAATGATAACGGACTACGGATTATTCAATTAGCAGTGTCACACGAAATGGTTGTTGGAAGTACTTGGTTTGCGCGGAAAGCGTTCCACAAACATACATGGACCTCTCCAGATGGGACCACTTTCAACCAAATTGACCACGTGTTGATCGAACGGCGCCACCTCTCAGCCTCGATGAATATCAGAACATATAGGGGGGCCAATATAGACTCGGATCACTATCTCGTTGGCATGGTGCTCCGAGCTTGAATAATAACACCACCCAGAACCTCCTCTGACAATCAGGTGAGAGTTAACACTGAAGCCATCCACAACACTGCCCTCCGCAACACCTATAAGAGGGCAATGGATGCCGCAATAGCCGCAATCAACAGAGATCCTGGAGTTGCCCATCTTCGGCTCAAACCTCTCGCTCTGCTGCGAAGACTCGGAAAAGGGACCTCGGCCATACATTCCGGCCACATTTCGCAAGGAGGTGTTCCACGCAGTTCACAACTTGGCGCATCCCGGCATCAGGACAACAAATCGGTTAATCACCGGAAAATACTTCTGGCCCTCCATGAACAAGGATATCAATTCCTGGGCCAGAGAGTGCATCGCATGCCAGAAGTGTAAAGTCTCCAGGCATGTAAGGAAAGAAGTAGGCTCATTCCCCCGCACTACCAAGCGTTTCCACACGATACACCTCGACATAATAGGGCCTTTGCGGGACTCACACGGTTACAAGTATTGCCTCACAATCATCGACAGGTTTACGCGGTGGCCTGAGGCAATACCTCTGAAAGACATTACGGCGCAATCTTGTGCCGAAGCCCTCTGTCGAGAGTGGATACCTCGCTTTGGTGTCCCTGCAGTGGATATCACTGACCAGGGAATGCAATTTGAGTCCACCCTTTTTTCGGTTTTAGGCAAATTCCTGGGGTTTAAATGCCAGCGGACTACTGCCTACCACCCACAATCCAACGGAATGCTAGAACGTTGGCACCGGACGCTGAAAGCCACCATTATGGCACGCGACGACCCGTCCTGGACTCAAGTCATGCCTCTCGTCCTACTCGGCCTACGTACAACCCGCCGAGAGGAATTTGCTGCCTGCCCCGCGTAGCTGGTATACGGGGAGAACCCAAGACTCCCAAGCGATCCGGTCTTCGACAAGAGATCGGGTCTCACGGAGTCGGGGTTGGTGCGCCTGCTGAGGGACAATCTCCGACGCATGAAAGCGCCACCACCCACTCGACACTCGCCCACACCTGCCTGTTCGCCCAAGGAACTGGACACATGCACGCACGTTCTGGTCAGGACGGATGCCGTCCGGACGCCGCTGCAGCCTCCATATGAGGGCCCGTACCGCGTTCTCGAGAGGGGAGAACATTTCTTCCAGCTCGAGATCGGTGGACACAAAAAGGCGGTCTCTTTGTCCAGACTGAAACCCGTGTGCGCCCCGAAGCAGCGTCGTGCCCGTTTTGTGGATTAACGGGGAACAGAGTTCCGGGATCGGTCGCCGAAACCCCCTAGGTTCCGTCTGGGGGCGGAGTGATGTGGCGCGGCAGGATCCGCAGCATTTGAAATTTATTTCGAATGTTGCGGATGCGGAACGGGTAGATGGCGTGGAACTCTCCACTCAATCATCAGCGGTGAGAAAGTGCCGTTGGTTGGGACAGTAAGGACCGCATGGAAATAAGCCGGTTTCTTCTGCCTCCAACCTCGGCATAGAACAGATCGGGCCTGTGTTCTTCTAGAAACCAAATTGTTTAAGTGAAAAGTGGAATACTTGAAGATACCTTTTAATTTTTCGTTTAAATCAAAAGAGTTACACTTCGGATATTTGCAGAATTGAATTGGTACATATTTGGTTGATGAATCGTTTTAAAACTAATCCATGAAATTTTGAGTGGAAGAATACCAAAACATCAACAAATGATCATCACAATCACTTGAAGAACGTTATCATAAATACGGCCACAAACATACTTGACCCCAGCCGCAAAAAGAGTCGGAACGGCTGGTTTGACTGGTAAGCTAGCAACGGAACGGAAGAATTGTTGCATGCTGAGTAATCTTTCATTCTCAAACGACGCGAGCACGCGCGGAGACTTATCACGAACTCCGGCGAGCGGGGAAGCGACTTCACAGACGGAAAAATGAAGCCTAAGAGAACCAACAGGCCTGTGAACTCGAAAAGTTCACTGAGCAACCGCACCAGGCGCGGAAGTTTTACCAACAAGTCAGCAAGGTGAAGCCTTACACAACTCGATGTTCATCCTGCCGATACAAGGAGGCAAATCTGATTTCCGACAAAATGGGCATATTGGAGCGATGAGTTGAGTACTTTGATGAACTACTAAACTACTGAACAACCAGAACATCGGAGAGTTGAAGGTCCCGCCAACTGAAGATGACGGACAAATACTGCCACCACCAAGTATAGGAGACACAGTCCGTGCAATTCATCGGCTTAGTCGCCAGGAGCCGATGGAATTACAGACGAATTGGTTAAATGTGGAGGCAACCAGTTACACCAAGTGGTTTATCAACTTGCGCTTAAGGTGTGGGACAGCGAATCAATGCCTGACGATTGGCAACGAAGCGTTATCTGTCTCATACATAAAAAGGGAGATACCATACAGTGCAGCAATTATAAAGGTATCACATTGCTGATTACCATCTATAAGATATTCTCCGCTATCTTGCTAGGCCAGATAGCCCCATACGCCCACAACATCATTTGCCCATACCAAAGAGGCTTCACTCCAGGGAAATCAGCAAGAGATCAGATTTTCTCTGTGCGACAAACGATGGAAAAACTGTTGGAATATGGACATCAGTTCCACCATTCTTTCATCGACTTCAAAGCTGCCTATGATAGCATAGCCAGGGTAAAACTGTACCCGGCCATGAGAGAATTCGGTACCCCGACGAAATTGATAAGACTGACTAGGCTGACCCTGACCAATGTTCGAGGCCAGATAAAAGTAGCAGGATCACTCTCAAGACCATTCGACATCAACAACGGTCTACGACAAGGGGATGCCCCCCCCCATGCGTCCTCTTTAACCTGGCCCTCGAGAAAGTGATCCGTGATGCTGAGGTAAATGCAAGAGGTACGATCCTCTTTAAGTCCACCCAACTACTGGCCTATGCTGACGAGATCTTGGGCTGTACATCAATGAAGGCAAGACAAAGTATATGGTGGCAACGTCAGCATCGAAAACCAACCAACCAACAACATCAAACCGCACCGGTTACGGTGGGCGGGTCACTTAATCCGTATGGATGAGGATGATCCCACCCGGAAAGTCTATTAGGGTAATGTTCATGGTAGAAAAAGAAGACGAGGCAAACCCTGCCTAAGAAGGAGCGATGGCGTAGGTCAGGACGCCAGACAGCTTTTAGGGATATCGAATTGGTGGACCTCGGCGCAAAACCGGGATGTCTGGAGTTCCTTATTAAGGCAGGCCTAGACCGGATACTGGTTGTTACGCCGTTGATGATGGTGACTTTAAATGTGACAAAATAAATATTGCGGGAAAAATTAGTAGTTTGCCTTTTATTGACAAATGCCGACAGTGTGTGCACTTCCAAGGGCAACCATAGTAGTCAAGTCATCATTATAAATAGATACCTTAACAACGGGCGATATTCTTAGGATGATTTAGCTCGAAACTCTCGGGAACATACGAAGTGCTAGTTTAATACTGTACAACCAAAATAGCTTTTTGCCAACTCAATACTACATATTTGTATATATTCTGCAATTATTTACATAATACCAAACGTATCATCCGAATGTATCCGTTCATATATCCATATAACTATGGTGGAACTGGAAAGCCTGATACAAGCACTACGCAAATACTGCAGTTCGCAATCGGCTAGTCAAATATGCAGCAGTTTGCAATTATGATGCATCCTCATATGGAATCAACGTTCACACATGCAATTAAATTTATTCCATTTATTTTGCGGTAATCTCCCGAATTGAATGAATCCCAGATGCGTTGAATCCTGGATTACAGTAAATCGAGGGAGAAGACCAAAAACCATGGCAGTTGGTGGTTGCAGTTTGACAGCGCAGGATTTTATTTTAAATTCCTGTTGCTTTCCAATAATTCAGTAGATGACATATTTTCTCATTCGGTGAAATACGTGCGACATTTTTAATAACATGGAGCTGGGAAAAATTATGGGAAAATTTTTTTAATTATACATATGTACTTATGAGAATAATCTGTGGCAATTCAATCTGAAAGGGGTTTTACCAAAATGCACTACAAATATCTCAGGAGGATAAGGATAGTACAGCATCTCACTTAAAGAGAGGAACTGAAACCTGACTACGGCCAGTCTGTCGGTGACAGTGTTGCCTAGCTCTTCTAAAATACAGGAGAGAAAGGCTCGGCAGAAGGAAACTTTAGCCGCAAAGGAGAAGGGACTATAGGCTTGCCTGTCAGAAAATTCTCCTCCGCCTATACCTGGAAAAACCTAAGAAAGGTAAACCACCAAGTGAGGCGATATCCATATCATATCAAACGCAAGAAAGCGGAACTTTCGGCGGAAGGTGAGGACAAGCTGCTAACCTCGGTGAGATACACGCTGAACGCAGCAGATTTGTCAGTTAGCGGCGGTTTTCATATTAGACTTCACTTATGGCTACAAACATAGGAGTCAAATTAACCTGCAGCATGCCAAAGCTTCTTCCTATCTACTGGCGGCAATGTCCTTATATATTTCTGGCTCAAGAGCCATGCGTTCATTTTAACAGAATTGGTATGGTATGGGATCAGTCAAGGGTCAAGGTGTCCGGATAGCTGAGCGGTTAGAGCACAAGCGAACATAGGGTGCGCTCCTTCGTTCGTGGGGCCAAGACGAAGTGAAGTAATTGACCTAACAATCTGCACTTCAAAGTTGTTAGAATTGATTAGAAAATGGCGAGGGCTAGGTGAAATCTCACTCTCTGATCACCGTGACTGACTATTGCAGGCGAACGCTCTGCAATACAAAGACCGAATCCTAGGTAAACAGATTGGGCAAAGTTCAATGAACTTCTTGGCGACAAAGTTGAGCTCCCTAGGGGACTAAGGACTCCTTTGGCGAGAGAAGATCAATTGGAAACTCTGAATCGCACACTCTGCTTTGAAGAGACTTGTCCTATTTCTCGAGGCCAACGTGGTAAAAAGGTTCCATGGTGGAACCGAGAACTGCAAAGCCTCGGGAAATCAACCAAACGACTTTAAAATCGTGCTTTCAAAAGCAACAAAAATGAAGACTGACTAAACTTCCGGAACTCACAAGGTGAATATAAGAGGCTCGTAAAACGTTCGAAACGAGACTCTTTTAGAGCATACTATGAGGAACTGGAAGGTGAAAGTTAGACTCCCAGGCTACGCAGAGTAGTTAATAAGGATGAGTCGGCCAAGTTGGACTCTCTTAGAAAACCGGATGCTAATTTCAGGACCTCCATAGTTGAGTCTGTACAGACTCTCTCTATTCCAAACCCTTCAACACGAAGATCTTGCAAGGGGAATTGGGACACTGCGAGAGTGATTGTTACCAATGAAAAGGCGAGAGTTGCTATGCTTTCATTTGCACATTTCAAAGCAGTTGGCATAGATGGCATCTACCCAGCGATGCTAAAGGAGGGTATAGAGCACTTAGAGCAACTTCTAAGAAATATTTTTCGAGGATGTCTTGTTCTGGGCTAAGCGCAGAACGTGAAGGTAGTCTCCATACCCAACCCTGGGAAAGATGACTATTCAAATCCAAAGAACTTCAGGCAAATCAGCTTAATATCATTTTCGCTGAAATGTCTTGAGAGACTGGTTGAGCGTCATTTTCGCGGGAAGGCGTTAAGGTCACACCCACTAAATGAAAACCAATATGCTTACCAACGTGGAAAGTCCTGTGAGTCTACTCTTTATTTTTTGGTTTCAAAAGGTGAGTAGGCGATGGGAGTGTTCGTGGACATTGAAGGGGCTTTTGATTATGCGCCCTTCCAAAAGCTCTGTCATGCCGCCAGAGAGCATGAGGTTGACGAAACTTTAATAAAGTGAATCTACCCTATGCTAATGCAGAGATCGCTGTGTGCTGAAGTGGGTGTTGATCGCTACCTAACAATAGAAGCGACGAAAGGCTGCCCTCAAGGAGGTGTACTATCGCCACTTCTGTGGAGTATGCTGATCAACTCACCACTATGCGAACTGCAAAATCTGCCAATACACGTTCAGGCTTATACGGATGACGTGGCTGTGCTGGATGTTGGTCGAGATCTGGGAATGGTGTGTAGAAATACACAATGCACCGTTGATTTGATTGACAGTTGGTGTCTCAGGCATGGACTTTCAGTAAATCAAAATAAAACCACAATGGGATTATTTACAAAAACGAGGAAACTGAATGGTCTTTGCCTTCCAGAGATGAGGGGTAAAACCCAACGAGCAGTTGAAGGGCAGGCGCGTCGCAATTTGTAGCGATAGTCAAGCTGCATTGAGGGTGCTGAGGAGTACTTTGATCACTTCGAAAATTGTTTAGGAATGTAGAAATTGATTGAACTCTATTTCTAGATTCAATACCGTGGAATTATTCTGGGTACCTAGTCATTGTCGTGTAGAGGGAAATGAAATCCCGGATGCCTAAGCAAAAAAGGCTTCAATTTCCTCCATACCGGACCGGAACCAGCAATTGGGGTGTCAGTAGCATTGGCTGTCAAAAACTGTGAGTATTCTGATTGGCCATAATTCACCAGGTGGGCATATGTTCAGAATATGAATTATCCAAGATGATACGTGTCCATCCTGTAATGAGGAAGCGGAATCCACGGAACATTTTCTATTTGAGTGTCCCCGATGTGGACGCCTCAAAGCTCAGATTTTTGGCACTGATGTGGTCCAACTGCAGCGGGTAGCATCAGATCCATTAACGAAAACCCTGCGATACATAAACGAATCCATGATATTTCTGAGTGAAATTATGCGGTGTTTCCAACGATTAATTAATTGAAATAATAAAAACTTGTTGGCTGTTTCTTTTTCGCTGGTGTGGATATTTATTCTTGCAAATACCGATATTTCGGGAACCACCAACCAACGAAAAAGAAACAACAAGTTTTTATTATTTCAACATGATATTTCGTTAGACGGTGGAATCGAGTACAATGGACCACTAAATTTTCTGAGTGCTCAAAGGCTTTGCCTCCCCCCCCCTTCAAACACACACACACTCATACTGCTTTCATCAGTACTTGGGTTTATTTTCCATATTTTAGGACAATTCTCAGGAAGCAGTTATTCGTATTATGATTATTTTGTTAAGGGAAAGTCGCACCGCGTCCTTGAAGAACTATGGTGCCCCTTTTTCTGGTTGTAGTGTACCTATTGATCATAGTATCTCAAGCAGGCCTGTAACCGTTAGAAACTTTAGTATGTTCCCCACTTCCAGATGTTTCAGCTTTGCATTTGGTATTAAGTGTTCTCCCAGATGTCTCGACCTACTTTGCACAAGTGCCGGACACTGTCCCAGGACGTGTATAGAGGTTTCGTGCTCCTCCTCACAAAACCTGCAGGCAGTGTCCGTAGATATCCCTAGCTTCCCTAGGTGATAGTTCAGCCGACAATGACCAGTGAGAATTCCCACTATCATTCGGAGGTTCTTTTTGTTTGCATGGGTTCGTATCCCCCAATAAGCACCCTGGACTGCTCCATCCCTGGTAGGCCCGCCTAATATAGTTCCCTCAACCGTTTCTCTTCGTTTCTTAGATTCATAGCCATGAAACCGTTTCCGATTCCACAGAAGGGTTCTGGCCCGTGTAAAGGCATCCCTGCTCCCTTCTTGGCTAGTTCATCCGCTGCCTCGTTGCCTTCCAACCCAGCATGGCCTGAAAGCCAAAGTATCCAGACCTTGTTGGACGAACCGAGTGTATTCAGTCTCTCAAGGCATTCCCATACCAGTTTAGAGTTCACCTGGTTGGACCTAAGTGCCTTGATCGCTGCTTGACTATCGGTGGGAATAGCTATGTTCTGCCCCCTGTAGTTCCTTTGCAGATTAAAGGAGGCACATTTGTCTGTGGCGTATATTTCCGCCTGGAATATGCTAGTGTACCTGCCCATTGGCTCAAAGTACATTTTCCTTGGACCAATGACACCGGCACCCTGGCTTGTGTGCTGAGTTGGGTTCTTTCTGCCCAGATTACCGCTCCATAGGTAATCATTGGCCTTATTATTGCAGTATATATCCAAAGTAGTACATTCGGGCTGCAACCCCATTTTTTTACTGCTATGGATCTGCAAGTTATCAGAGCCCTCGTGGCTTTCCGACAAGTGTTTCCGACATGTGTCTTCCAGAGTAATTTTTGGTCTAGCGTGATTCCCAAATATTTGACCTCTGTTTCTCGTTTCACCTCCATATCATGTAATGTTATGGCTTTCAGGTGATCCAGCTTACGCCTCCTAGTGAATGGTACTATGGTGGTTATGGCTGGGTTGATCCGCAGTCCCACCTTCCTGCACCAGGCCCTTAACCAGTTTGGATACTATCACATAGGGTATCTTCATATTTGCCCCTACAGATTAAAACAATGTCGTCCGCGTTGCCCTGGACTTGTATTCCAGTATTAGTTAGCATGTCCAGGAGTTCATCCACTACCATACTCCACATCAGCGGCGATAATACTCCACCCTGTGGACAGCCTTGAGTGGTGTTCATGATAATAGAATTTGTACCTGTTTGTACCTCTATTTGTCTGCTTTCTAGCATTTTGCCCATCCAGAGTGTCAGGGTGTTTCCCACTCCTTTGCGGCTCAGGGCATCCTGTTATTCGTGACTTATGTATGCATTGTAATGAACATTTGACACTCACTCGAGCGATGCAAGTTACCTTTTGAAGTAAGCTTTGACTCTCCGTCTATACATCAATGTAGAAACAATTGTTTAACTCCCACCATTTTCTTGACATCCTTTGCTTGAAGTCTCCATAAACACAAGTCAACGAGGTAGTCTGGCCTAGCAGGATCTCAAACAAAGAACTAACTAATCCCACGGGCGTACCTATGAGCGTATTAATTAGAAGGCTAAAGTGGCAATGGTTAAGTGTAGGCCTGCCGAGAGGGGAGGGGGGAGAGAGAAAGAGGTGGAGATTCCTTCCGGGTCCTGAGTTTTCTGGGGGCCCCGAATAGAAATTTCAAAGAAATAAGAAGAATAGGGGAGCCATATTTTTCACCCCATACCCGTCTAATTTTCACTCCGAGTGCTATTTTTCCGTATAATTTTCACCCCGGGCTCGGATTTCCGAGCTGCTCCAAAGTGTATGTTTTGCATTGGCGTCGTAACCTATCATCAAGTTGGCCTTTTTGCTGCGATGTTGGATGTCAAATGTCGCAGTTCCTCAGGCGAGTTGATCGGCTGAAAGCTATGTCAGCCGAGCAATAAATACGCATTCTCTGCTCCCACTTGCTCCAATTTGACCCACAACTAGGTCGTTGGAACCCAGACACCGAAAAACGTGCTGATTCTTCCTGGCGAGAACACATGCTTAAGCCTCTTTTGTGCTGCGGAATGAATTGTAATATTTGTTTTGGAGCTCTTTAGTGGTTTGGCTGCCTCCGAACTAGGGCTTCTGTATTGGTCCGATGTCGATGTCTTTCTCTTGAAGGCGCACTTCGAGTGCTGCTAATTTATCTGCATTACCCCCAGCATGACCTGCTTGCGTAAAGGGTTCGTCAGTCCCCAACGATCCATCTTCATCTCCTCCAATAGTTCGTTAGCGGCGTCGACTGGATCCAGGTTATCGTTCTGTTTCACGGAGCAGGACACTTTCACCTTTGCGTTCCTGATTCCGAACGGCGCTTCGAAATCTAACTTTTCCAGTGCCTCTAGACACTCTCTGTTTATACGGAGCAGAAAAGTTTGGCTGTTCGCCTGTGGTTCCTCCTCCTTAATAAACACCCAGTTGTCCATGGGAAACCTGTAGTTTTAAAAGTGCGGTGTTGGAAGAGCTTTTCCTTATCCATACGGATCTTTGGCAACCATGACTTTCGTGTGAGGACCCACCTATGCTCAATTTTCGTCGCTATCCTAATTTGGAGGTATAACTAAATATATCTCATGCATGAACAGTTGTCAATTATGGAAGATCTTTTAGTTTCTCCCGCCCCATGAACTCATTACACCTATTTTATTAAGATATTTATAGACACCTATTTCCTGCCTACAATCAAGCATATTTGTGCTAAAATACTAGGCCCTGAACTACTCTAAGGCTCAAAATGACTTAATCCATATTTTATCCTCTTTTCCTTCAAATGGTCGCATTCAACCCAAACAAACACTAGTCCATAATTACTTCGGCATACCTGAACACATTACAGCCAAAAGAGCTGCCTTTTCTGCCGTTCCTTCCCCATCCACCAGGACATCCCTTCGGCTTTTACCAGCTCCCCGCTTCCGCCAGGTACATATGCTACAATACCAAAATAAGTACTAATACCGTCATTTTCCGAACAATTTTCTTAACGACGAAAATTACTTAACACCTGACCACCATCACTGCGACCTTGCCTCATCCCTTATTTACGAGAAGCTAAACTTTGATAAAGTTTATTTTTGCTACTTTCCATGCTACGGCCAACGTTGTTACCGTTATAGCATAAAATCATTATCCTCTTAGGAAGGCATCGCTAAAGCAAACTTTACTGCCTTGTACTGTAGTCGTACTTTACTAATGATATCTTCCCAGCACGTGTAATTAGATACTTATTCAAAAGGCATCTTTTTCGGTTGCTGTTGCTGGGGATGAGATCTTTAAAGTTAAAAGGAACAGGACGTAACCGTATGTGGGGAGGGGGCAAGGGCAACACAAAAACAAACATAATCTGTGTGTTTGCAAGGGACTAATCGGTTTTGCGTCTTGGTGAAAGTTTGGCCAAGAGTTAGATTAGTGGCGGGGGTGGGCGGCTCCTGTTACTATTTGTGTCAAACTTGTTACGGAACAGTTCGAAAAGTTCACATTATTCGTTTTGAATATGTCGAGCGTGTGGTCCTTTGTTATTAGAGTAGACAACTTGCTGAATTATCTGTCACTACTTAATTGTTTGACGAAGAAAATTTCTGGCGAATTTCCAAACTTGAATTATTTTTTCCTCGTGAAATAGGACTTTATTCGGTTAACTTTTGTGGGAAAATATGTTTGTATAAAATATTGAGAGCGTGGAAAGTTTTAAAGAAATTTTTACAGAAAATCCAAACTTTTTAAGAAGATTAAAAGAGTTTTTCTTTGGAATTGTGGAGTCATCCGCAATAAAATTATGAAAATGGCTTTCACAATTCTACGAACCCGTATTACAATTCAAATGACTTTAAATCGCAGAATGATTTGATGACAAGTCGTTTTTTGTCCTGGAATTTATAAATGAAAAAAAAAATTACTGGGGTTCGTAATACACTAAAAAAACAGGAAAGTAACTTGCGCACTGCTATCCGTTTTCCTGGCTGCCCACAAAAGATTCAATTCCTGCTTTTCCTCCTCTCCGTTACCGTTTAGCAAGTACATCTAGATGTTGCCCTTCACCTACCATTACCCTCAAATCCCATTAATCCAAAGTTGTCTATAGTAAATGTTTTAATTTGCTTTATGTTGTTGTTGTGCTATTGCTGTCAACACAAGCAACTGGATAGAACATTGAAAGTAACATATAACAAATTGTGCACCCCTTCGTCAACATTCCAAGGTTCTTTGTGAAGACTGTTCTAAATTGATTTCTGCAAACCTAACTGGTTCACTACCATTTTTAAAATGTGCATGGTGGTGCCGAGGAAGTTGACTTTACTACTAAAATTCCAAAAGCCACCCTGTATACCTCCTTTACATTGCCCTATTTGTCCCTAAACAAATATGGAGAAGGTGTTCATCGATAATCGAAAGAGTCATGGATCTGATTCGGAGTGCACGCTGGCATAATACTATATACAAATGTAATCCCTCCAAAAAAAGAGTTCGACCTCCTTCTTGAGCGCGGCGTCATCCAAGCATCGTCAAGCCCAAAGGCTAGCCCCCTTCACCAAGAACCCAAGGG
Organism: Hermetia illucens; assembly: GCF_905115235.1. NCBI lineage: Eukaryota > Metazoa > Arthropoda > Insecta > Diptera > Stratiomyidae > Hermetia > Hermetia illucens. Next base: position 24,111,170 of record NC_051853.1, read on the forward strand.
CCTCGGCGAGTGGTAGATCGCAGGCGGCTACTGCCAATTTACTGTGCATACTCGACCAGATCGCTACCCGCTGCCCATTATTGAAGACCTCCAGCAGGATGTCAGTGGTTCGGTTTTCACGGTTATCGACCTAGAGAAAGCCTTCCATGAGATCCCGATGGCCCGGACGACATCTGCAAGACCGCGGTGACTACGCCCTTCGGCCTTTTTGAACTTCTTAACATTCCGCTGGGTCTGAAGAACACCAGTCAGACTATGCAGTGCACCATCAACCACCTCCTCAGAAAGCTCCCTTTCGTTTGGGCGTACCAGGCCGACCAGCATGAACGTCACCTGAGAAAGCTTTTTGAAACGCTACGCCAAGCCAGACTTCAGATTACCTGGGGCAGGTGCCAAGCCGGTCTCTCAGAGGTCCTCCTCACCTGATTCGAAAGCGAAAGCTTCCGCCCACCACCACCGAAGATGCATGCTATCATCGAGCTCCCGAAACCGGCCGACTCATCGCAACTTAGGCGCTTCCTCGGGATGAACAATTATTACAGGCGTTGCATCCCACACGCCGCCTAATGCCAGGCGCCTCTCTCTGAACTACTAAAAGGGTGGAAAACTGGACACTGCCGCAAAAGAAGCATGTAACCAGCCACGGCCTTTCTCGAGCCTTCCCAACCGTCGACTCTCCGGACCGATGACTCGAACACAGCTCTCGGCGCGATACTCGATCAGCAGCGACCTAACAGCATCTGGGTCCCCCTGGGCTTCTTTTCGAGGAAATTTTCTGGCACCGAGCAGCAATACTCAATGTACGACCGCGAGCTCTCGGCAGTCTTCATTGCCACCAAGTACTTTCAACGCATTCTCGAAGGGCGAAATTTCGTCATTCACACCGATCACCACCCGTTCACCTTCGCACCAGCGCTACGCTCTGACAAAGCTTCGCCCAGGCAGAGCAGGCAACTGGACTTTATCAGCCAATTCGATGCGTCCCTGCAATATACGCCAGGCGCGATAACGTAGTCGCCAACGCTTTCTCACCGGTTGAGACTGTCTCCATGGCCATAACGATATCTGCGAATAGCATCGGCGAGGCCCAGGTCAAAAACATTCACCTTCCTCACCTCCTGACCAGTCCTCGCCTCGAATTGCACCGCCTCAATCTCGACAGCCACGAGGTCTACTATGCAGAGCTCAATGCAAACACTAAGCCGTACATACCGCCTTTCCTTCTTCGTTAAGCCTTCGATACGGCACACAGCTCTCCCACCCGAGCGGACGCACCACCGCTAAGAGGGTAGCGCTTAAATTCTTCTGGCCCAGTCGCCTTTCGCGAGAACAAACAATGCGTTCCGTGTCAGCTCGCGACGGTTCATCCAGACGAGCGCTTTGACCACATCCATCTAGATCTGGTCAAGATGCCGCTTTATAAGGGCTACGAAAACTGCCTCATGGTCATCGACCGTTACACTCGCTGGTCTCAAGCGGTTCCCGTACGTTCCCCACTGTCGCCAGAGCCCTCTTCGACCACTGAATTTCCATCTTTGTACACCACAGATCACAGCGGATCCGACCCCGTCGCCTCCATCGGCATTGCCACTTGCGGCGCCCGGTCACGAGCATATATCAGCCTCAGCATTATGCTCATCCTCAAGTCAGGCGCCTCCTGAAATGCAAGAACCACCCACAACACCGAACCGGGAACTTTCGACGACTACGGCGCCTTCTACATCGCCGGGCTCCTCTCGGTCTATTCTACCAACCCAACGGTCGTCACTTCGGCAGCATCGTCAGCCTTCCATCACAATTATGAAGGTCATTCCTCTCAAGTATATAGGGTTCCTACGCATTATGTTTGAAGGTGGTAAACAATTAGGTTCGGGTGGGCCGCCGCAGGGCCACCATGTCATCTGGCCTCCCATGAAGAAGGAAGGAAGACAGGGGCCGTGGATGCCACAATCGACTTAGAGCTAATACTTCTCTGCCCGTCCCGCGCGTTTTATGTTTTTTTTTGTGATTCTGTCCCCTCCCTTATTAGGCCATTTGACAGTTCAGCTGCTTTGGGATTGAAATTTTTGGTGAAATTAATTCGCTTCGAGCCTTCACGTAGAGTAGCTTACCCCGGATGGGTTTAATTTTGTTGACTACTGATAATATTTGAGCACCAGGAACCTCGGCCCTCATCTCACTGAACTGCTAACATTCCGGTCATGTTCACGACTGCAAACCTGTTCGCGGAATCTGGTGCCTGACAGCCCTTGTAACCGTTTTGGTGGACTCTCATCGTAACACCATTCAACCACATATTGGCTTGGAATTGGCTTGGTAGTCCGGTCCGCCTGCCTGCCTCGCCGAACTTAAATGATTCCGACAACTTTACCGCCTTTTATCAAAATATAAGGGGTCTAGGACCCAGCTGTCGGATTTCAAACTGGCTGTCTTAGCATTCCAACATCATTGCATCTGCATTTCTGAAACCTGCCTGGATAACAGGATTTAAGATTTCGAACTCCTCGAAGGTTACTCTATCTGTCGTTGTAACAAAGACTGCGCTGCGCTTGGCGAGACAATCGGCAGAGGTACCCTAATAGGTGTTAAGTTCCCTCTCCGTGCCGAAACCATCTTTTCCTCTTACTCCTCCAGCTACGATTCTGTCACCATACGAATCCTTCCGCTAAACGTATGCCCCTTTATCATATCTTGTGCATATTTTTCCTGCTTCAGCCCTGGCGGCAATCAACTGGGTTCCACTCCCCTCTCCTTTTACCTGTGACCAAGCACTCTACACCGTCTATACCATTTTATCTGATCTTCTTCCTTTTTACATCCCATCCTCTCCTAAGTGCCTACGCTCTTACCGCATCTGGTTCACCACTGAAGTTGACAAAAAACTACGCCAAAAACACACTGTGAGGAAAGAGTTCGTGTCTCCTAGAACCTATGCTGACTTATTTTTTTTTTTCAAATCTCTTTGTTCCTCGGTCAAATCCTTAAACGTAAGTCCAGAAACGAATATACCCAGTTATCCCCTCCGTCAATTAAATTCTCTGGCTTCTCAGCTAACTCCCCCCCAACTATCTTGTGATTTACTCTGCCGCTACTTTTCGTCAGTCTATGTTCCCCCTCCTTCCTCCCAAACCCCTCCATCGGGAGGAGGATGTAGCCTGCCCCGCACCGCCTACCATTCCCCTTCTTACCCCCCTCCTTATCGAGTACCTCATTGGCAAACTTGATGCCAATGTCGGACCTGGCTACGATGGTATTCCAAACCTATTTTTGCTCAAAACTGGTAAGTCCATCTCCCTTCCCCTATCTCTTATTTTCAACAAAAGCCTCGAAGAGAATCATTTTCCCGGCTTGTGGAAAGAGGCTCTCATCATCCCCATACACAAAAGTGGCGATCTTACATTTGCCCAGAATTACCATCCCATTTCCCTCCTCTCCTCCCGCTCCAAAGTCTTGGAAAGATATGTTAACGACTGGTTGTCCGCCCACTTTGGCCACCATATAGGCAACGAGCAACACGGCTTTATTACCATCTTTGTCGCCAAATGTCTAAATTCACAGCAAGAAGTGCATACCATTTACACTGACTTCACTAAAGCCTTCGACACTGTAAATCACAAGATACTTCTATCCAAACTCTCGTCCCTAAACGTTCCCATACCACTTGTTTTATGGCTTGGCTCTTACCTTTCCAACCGATCCTGCCGCGTTTCTTTTGACGGCTGTACTTCCCGCTCCTCCTCAACCTCTTCTGGCGTCCCCCAGGGATCTATTCTGGGTCCTTTGTTATTTTTATTTTTTATTGACGACCTTCCTTCCCTTCTTACTTGTCCCTGTTTGCTCTATGCAGGCGACCTTAAGCCGTTTTCCCCTATATCGTCGCCTATGGACTGTGTTTCCCTTCAATCTAACCTGGGCACTCTGGTTCGTTAGTGCTCGACTAATGGTTTAGCGCTAAACGTTAGAAAATGTCACTCTATGTGCTACTCCCTAAAATTCTAACCCACTTCTTTCTCCTACTCTCTTAACAGACATTCCTTATCATGCTTGAATTTCATTCAAGACCTCGGAGTCGCTTTTGACAATAAGATCCGTTTTGACACCCACCAATCGAGCAACAAAATTGTTAGGCTTTATACTTCGCTCCTCCTCTGATTTTGACTTCATCCAACCCTCCTTAGCTCTCTTTAATTCCCTCGTGAGGAATACCCTCGAGTATTGCTCCGTGATCTGGTCACTCTCCCGTAACTGTGATTGTCTTGCCCTTGAAAATGTGCAACGTAAATTCACCCGTTCCCTCTTCTTTAAGAAAAGCTTTCTTTGTGTGGACTACCCCTCTCGCCTCTGCTTTCTGAATCCTATCTGGATTTATGCACATTTTTAAGGTTTTGTGTAAACACAAAACCTTATTAAAATCGGTTTACTGTCTGTCTGTCCGTCACACGCATTTTTCTCGGAGACGGTTATAGCGATTGAGACCAAATTTGGTAGAAAGGTGGGAGCTGTGAACGCTCACGCATACAATCAATTACATCCTTTTACGTCGAATTTAAGGGGGGGTCCCCATACATGCAAAAGGGGGGTGTAACATTTTTTTTCATCAAATATAGTCATGTGGGGTATCAAATTAAAGGTTTCGATTAGTACTTTTCAAAGCCGATCTTAGTTTTGACATTCGTTGGAAGGGTGGGGAGCGCGGGGGGTTGAAAGTGATCACTTCTTTAAGGGGGCCATTCTCAGAAACTACCAAACCGAAAAAATTGAAAAAAATCAGGAGGCTGCCACTATATGGTGCCTGGGCTTCGAAATACCTTCCATGCCGCTATCTGTTTAAATAAAGTTAATAATAGTATATTACTACAATTTTTTGTAATTGGTTAGAAACCCCCCTTAAGTTCATCCTAGTACCATGAATGCAGTGATATAGGCTGTAGTATAGAGCATGATCTTACCAAGTTTGGTGGACATCGCACTATTACTAACAAAGTTATAATACCTCAAATTTGTTGCTTCTTTGAAAATTGAAGACTATGAATGTCAATATCACCCGAAAGTGGATACTCTCACATAATATATGGATATATTACGTGCTACGTAATAAGAAATACACAAAACCTTTCGTACCTGAAGCGTCCAGCTTCCGGTTTCCCGACTTGTTTAAATTTTTCTCGGGTCTGACGGACTGCTCCGCCGCTAACGACATCACCTGCCGTCCTGCGTCTTATAACACACGTAAGCAGACATTTTCAACGTGCCCTTCGCAGAATTCGAAGTCTACTTCCATTCCCCGTTTCCTAGACTTTGCCGAAATTACAACGCACAACAGCTTGGTCCTTTTAACTTCTCTATTTTAACTAGTTTTAAGCATAGGATAAGATTATTGCTTTCCCCTCCTCCTGAGGACAATAAGTAATTGGATTTTACTCGGTTTGTTGTTCGTTAAATTAAATAAATAAATATTGGCTTGGAATTTTGACTCGGATTCCCTAGAGAATCTTCCTCACTGAGCTCTCACCGCGACGAGGGAATCCTGATAATAAAAGAAAAATCGTGTGTTTTTCGTTGGTAATTCTGCAGACTTTAAGATTTAAATAAAAACAAGAAAAAGATTATGTCAGTTGTAATACCTTCGAATTTTTAAATACTTTTGGTAATAAAGAGCTTTTACTTTCCTTTCGGTTTAGATCTCACCTAAAATCCCCGGCAAGATTGTACTGCCCGTAGTTAATTCTAAAACCAATTTCGAAATTGAACTTAGTAGAAACACAAGCATTAAACTTTAAAGCTTTTATTGGCATTTCGAAACATTGAAAATATCGAAAAGCGTGACGTCAATCGAGCTCCCTTTCACTGCCGCATTGAAGTTCCCCACCTATGCGAGTACCACCTCCTTATCAAAATCTTCCCTTTCGAAATTACCATGGCCTAAAATTGACAATTGCGATATCAGCAGACAATCACCACCAGAGTGCACTTGTCAATGTTATTGTTGGATGTGTGACACACATCTTTTAGGTGGCAGCGACTGCAAACACAGCGGAAAATTCATTAATTGGAACGAAATTACGCAAAGACAGCGATGAGATTAATTTTGTTTACATTGACCGTCCTTTTGGCGGCATGTAATGGACGTAAACATCATCTGGAAGTGCGGGTAAGCCTTGAAAACTTGGAAATAATTCGGACAAGTAAAATTTCGCTCATGTCCTAGAAAAAAATCGATTGATTCCGCCTTTCAGTCTGCCTCGAATTTTTCAGGATTTCGTGTGGGTTTTCGCTTTGAATAATGAAGTTTATGATTGTTTTCAGGACGATACGCGGCCGTATATTGCGCTGAGTACGTTCGGGTTCTACCAGGGCGGCATATTGGATGTGAAACTCAGCAGTTTTCAGGTGCAACCTGGGCAGGAGAACAAAGTGGTGGGTGTTTGCTTGTTTCGGCCAATTTACTGCGGAATTTCAATTTAATTTGTCCAATGGATGTCTTTCAGTTCGGATTATCCCTGGACAGAACACTTTCCGATGCCATGAATCCGTATCTCGACTCGCACCAGGACAAGTGCATCCTGGAAGAGCCGGTCGGGCAGCAGACCAGCGGCCCAATCGTGTTCTTCCTGATGGATCTCAAAAATAAGACGTGAGTATGCTACGGAAAAGGTAGTAAGTTTGGCTTAATGTCTAGGGAAAGCGGAATGCGAAGAAAATGATATAATGTCGAAGTCATGCTCTGATAGCGTGGGTTTTGGCCCAGTGGTCTGCGGCGTTCTGCTACAAATCCCTCCATAACTTGAAATTCGTAAATAACAAAGTTTCTCCGCAGAGTGCACGTAAATTGCTCCGCTGACTGGAATATACGTATATTCAAAAATCGAACAAGTATATCGGCGATTCGCGCCAAACGGCACTCCTTCGCCGAAGTGAGTGACTCAGCCTTCATCATGCAACGCAGGCGTAAACGCGACAGTAAGTATAATTCCAACTTCTTCTGCAATTTCACCCCATAGAGCATTCGTAACTTGACGATTCTCTCCTTCGCAGCGATTCCGACCGATGGACACAAGGATAGCGTCGAAAACCAAGCATGCAACAAACTGGAGCTGCCTATGACCGTGGAAAAGAAAGACAAGTTCAACTACTACAGCATGAACGTATGCCTCCTCTCAGAAAAGAACACTTGATTTGTCTTACTTTCTTCCTGTGTTTTCTCCTAACAGTTTGCCATGTACGTCGCCATGAAAGCGGACGAAGGGCTCTATAATTTGTACTTCCACGCGTGTCCAAACTATCAGACAATGCCACTGAGCTTATCGTTCAATGTGAGGACCATTTAAGCCTCCAGTGAAACTGATTGTATCTTAATTAAATTCGGTGTCTTCTAGGTTGATATCGAGGAAAACAACAGTGGCAACTTCTTGTCGGCCGGAGAAATGCCCTTGCCAGCGCTCTATTTCATGATGTCACTACTTTTCTTCTTGTCGGGGTTGTTTTGGGTGTTTATTTTGAAGAAGAGCAGGTAAGGAGTCATGGCGATTGTCTGGGGCGACGTTTAATTCAATTTTATTCCAGACATGTCGTCTTCAAAATTCACTACATCATGGCTGTGCTGGTGTTCCTCAAATCGCTGTCGTTGATGTTCCACGCGATCAACTACCACTTCATCGAGACCATCGGCGAGCACGTGGAGGCGTGGGCAATCCTCTATTACATCACACATTTGTAAGTATCTGACCCCAGTGGCCCGTTGAACTCGAGTCGGAGAATACACCCAATGTATTCTCTAATAATCATTAGCGCGACAACCCAATTGTATCTGGGCCTTGAAATGTGTTAGAACACTTCATTCAAGACCGTAACGACACACTACAAAACCGCGGTACCCTGTAGGAGGCAATGTGATCAGTATTGCACTCGCCCGCGATTATTACCCTATTATTCGCAACTAAGTTACGATATCGAATCGCTCTGCCGCGGGTGAGATTTGAACTTAAAATTGTCGTAAAACGCGGCTTTATGCGATACAACTTTGTGGGCTTGAGACCTGCAAATTTCGAATCTTTAACGACGCCTTGAAAAGGGATTCACACCACAACAACAACCTTTAACTATCGTAAGTGATTATGATTGCTTTCTAGAATGCGGATGCGCTCAACAACTACATTAAAGCTCTCCAACCTGAGAGAGTATTCCGGCGATATAAGCTTTGCCCCGTTCACAAGCGGCGTCGGCTCGTCGTGATCGATTCCGCCATTTGGTTCGATCAAGCACCAGGAGCGTTTTGCATGGACCGGAAGAGATGGTAATCACTTGGCACCAGGTCCGGACTATACGGTGGGTGCGATAGGACATCCCATCCGAGTTCCCGTAGCTTCTGGCGGGTCATCAAAGATGTGAGGCGAGCGTTTTCCTGGTGGAAGACAACACCATTCCTATTGACCAATTCTGTCCGCTTCTGGTCAATCGCCTGCTTCAAACGGTCGAGTTGCTCACAGTAGAGAACCGAATTGATGGTCTGGCCATAGTTGAGCATCTCATAGTGGATGATTCCCTTCCAATCCCACCAAACACACAGCAAAACCTTCCTGGCCGTCAGGGGGCTTGGCGATAATTTGGGCCGACTCGCCGCGCTTCGACCACGATCTTTTTCGCTTGAGGTTGTCCTACGTAATCCACTTTTCATCACCACTCACCATCCGCTTCAAAAATGGATCGAATTCATTCCGTTTCAGCAGTGCATCGCAGGCGTTGATTCGGTCCAAGAGAGTTTTTTGGGTCAACGCGTGTGACACCCAAGCATCCAGCTTTTTTGGAATCCAATTTTCTGCAAATGGTTCCAAACGGTTTTATGGTCTATACCCAATTCCTGGTCAATCGAACGAATGCTCACATGCCGGTCTACTTGGACGATTTCGACGATTTTATCGGTTTCTACGACGATTAGTCTACCAGTACGGGGTGTATATTCGACATCCACTACACCAGAACGAAATCAGTCAAACCAACGCTGTGCTGTGCGAATCGTTACAGTATCGGGCCCATAAACTTCACAAAAATTTTTTTTGCCGTCTTCGTTGCATTTTTACCTCTCAGGTAGTAAAAATGTAAAATGTGACGAATTTGTTCCTTGGTGGACTCCATCTTTGACGCGCTATAACTTGCGACTGAAACGTACGATCACAACACTGTCAAAGAGTGACTTGTAGAACAAATTGCCGATAAGTACAACACAACATATGTTTAAGTGTCGCCATCTATTGACAAAATACGACATTTCTTTTTCCCCAACCCAATATATCGTACATATCTAGCACACGCTTATATTCTGATTAACTGGCACCAGGGAAACCTACCTACACAGACGCAAAAAGCTTCCAACCTATCAATCTAACGTCCTTTCTACTAAAAGGACTAGAAAGAGTAGTAGATCGGTTCATAAGAGATACGCACACTCCTAAGTCGCCACTTCACCATAGGCAACACGCCTACCAGAAAGGCAAATCCACCGAGACAGCACTTCATGAACTTACGGCAAAAACTGAAAAGGCGATGTCCGAAAAAGAATACGCCTTAGGCGCATTCATGGACATCGAAGGTACCTTCAATTATGCCTCATTCGCAGTAATTTGTGATGCGGCAAGACAGCATGGAATCGAACCGCTGCTAATCAGTTCGATCCTTCACATGCTAGAGTGGAAAAAATGCACATATTGGTCGACTAGAAGTCTATTGAAGCAGGATGTCTTAAGGGCTGTCAACAGGGAGGGGTTCTCTCTCCGCTGTTATGGCTCTAGTTAATAGATACCCTGCTGTGGCTTCTGGAGTCTAAAAAGTCTTCGCGCAAGCATTTGCGGGCGACCTAGCCGTAATAAACACAGTATGTGACCGCTTGAATGCAACTCTGCATGTAATCCACAGCTGTGCCTCCGCAATGGACTCACGGTGAATGCTAGGAAGACTGGGCTAATTATGTTCACTAGGAACGTCAGGTGGGGCTGCTATACGCTACCCACCTTAGCAGGGACGGAAATCAGTAGTATTTAGGAGTACATTTCGACTCCAAGTCCAAGTTTTGTTTAGTTCGCCTGCTGTGTCGTGTTGAGTAGACGTGTGTTAGTGGTGCTCGCCACGAAAATGGAGAAACGAAATCTACAGCAACGCGTCGCGATAAAATTTTGCGCCAGATTGGGCTAAAATTGTAAAAGTGCATGGAGATAGTGCTCTTAGTCGTGCCCAGGTGTTTCGATGCCACAAAGAGTTTAAGGAGGGGCGTGAAAACGTGGAAGACGAGACGCGGAATAGGAGACCAGTCGAGGTGTGGACTGACGCAAATGCGCGGCGTGTGCGCGCCCTAATCCGTGAAGATCGGCGTTTAGCAGTTTGAATGTTGGCCTCGGAACTGGGTATGAATCGTGAAACAGTCAAACAAATTATAACAGACGATTTCGGGATGAAAAAGTTGTGTGCGAAGATCTGAGATCTGAGGAGCAAAAGCAGCATCGAATGACCGTCGCAGAAGACTGTTTGGAACAAGTAGAAGATGATCCCACGCTGCTTGATCGAGTTATTACAGGCGATGAGAGCTGGTTTGTCCAATACGACCGGAAAACCAAACGCCAAAGCTCACAATGGTTGTCTCCGCACGCCCCCCGCAAGTGAAAGGTGAAAACGATGATTATTACCTTTTTTGATAGCCGTGGAATCGTCCACAAAGAATTTGTTCCACCGGGGCAAACCGTAAATCAGGTCCACTATCGCCAAGTACCCGAAAGATTGTGAAAACGAGTCAACAGGGTGCGCCCAGATATCGCTCGTACCTGAATCCTTCATCACGACAATGCGCCGTGCCACACCGCCCTCAGCGTGTCCCAGTAATTAGCGTTTGAAGGAATCGCCGTGTTGCAACAGCTATATGAACAACTTTCTCTCATTCCCTATCGGAGCCATTTTCCCTACTTTTCTCTTGCTCCTAACCTACAGCTCAGTTGCACGTATTTTCAGAGTATATTCACCAGCCCTCTCTATAGTACTCAAACTTACATTTTTGTGTCCCTCGAACTTACTTCGCTTCCCAAATTCACGTGTACCTTATCTACTACCCACGCTCTTTCCGTTTAACAGGTCTTTCCATTCCTCGTTGGGCTCTGCGGCTTCCTTCAACTGCCGCTTTAAATCACTCATTATCATACTTCATTTTCCCATCTCTTTATCCCTTCGCACTAAACCCCCTGCAAACTGTTGCTTCCTGGATCGCGCAGTTTCCAGTAGACTAGAGAACAAAGTGTCTATAACCTCACTCCATTTGTTCTCCTCACACTTTTAACTGGGATTCTATCTACTCCGAAAAAAGGAAAACACTGGCTAGTGTTCGCCTGATTCTTTTCCAACTGAGCGACAGTATCGATCCACAAGGCTATCGGAATTTGTAGGGACTGGAAAAGAGCAAGTTCTTCCTTAGCACTTTGGGCATCTCACACACAACGGCACAATACTAAAATTGCCCACGAAGTTTGTGTTAGCGTCATATCATCAAGGTACTCTGGTATGTGAAATAACAAATGAAAAACTTCGTCGACATAAGAGCTCCGTGGATATCTTGACAAGATGGCAGCGGCAGTGTATACGTCTCACATTAAGAAAGGGCGAGAACTACGAGAGTAGATTGACCCAGGGACATGGAACGCAAAACAGTGGAAGAAGAGTGCAGGCTTCTCGGTAAATCTGTTGGGGCGGGTTGAAGCCGCTTGCCAGACATTTTCAACAGTGGTGCATAGGAGTTGACACACTATGCTCCTCATAAGGCTTTATGGAAATAATATCTATAGTCTCAGTTTGGTACACTTCAAACCATCTGGCATGGATGACATCTACCCAACAATGCTAAAGGAGGGTATAGAGCAACTTCTAAGAAATATTTTTCGATGATGTCTTGTTCTGGGATGCGTGCCTTCCTCTTGGCACAAGGTGAAGGTAGTCTTCATACCAAAGCCTGGGAAAGGTGACTATTCTAATTCAAAAAACTTCAGGCAAATCAAACTAACATCATTTTCGCTAAAATGTCTGGAGAGACTGGTTGAGCATCGCATTTGCGAGAAGGCGCTAAAGTCGCACCCCCTAAATGAAAACCAACATGCTTACCAACGTGGAAAGTCCTGTGAGTCTGCTCTTCATTCTTTGGTTTCAAAGATAGAGGATGCAACTCTGAAGAGTGAGTACGCGATGGGGGTGTTCATGGACATAGAAAGCGCTTTTGACTATGCGCCCTTCCAAAAGCTTTGTGATGCCGCCAGAGAGCATGGTGTTGACGAAACTCTGATCAACTCACTACTATGCGAACTGCAAAATCTGCCCAATACATGTTCAAGCTTATGCGATTGACGTGGCTGTGCCGACTGTTGGTCGAGGTCTCGGAATGGTGTGTAGAAATGCACAACGCGTCGTTGATTTGATTCACAATTGGTGTCTCAGCCATGGATTTTCAGTAAATCCAAATAAAACCACAATGGTATTATTTACAAAAAGGAGGATACTAAATGGTCTTTGCCTTCCAGAAATGAGGAATACAACCCCTCAACTCTCCGAAGAAATGAACAAACATGTAGAGGTAAAAATAAAACAAGCACTCACAGCTTATAGGCTGTGTAGGCGGACCTTTGCCTCGACATGGGGACTTAGGCCTCAGGTAGTAATGTGGATATATGTCGCTATCATTAGGCCGATGTTCGCTTACGCATCCTTAGTGTGGTGGTTTAAGGTGAAACAGAAGAGTTTTCGCTGCGAACTTGCCGCACTACAAAGAACTGTGTGTCTGGGTATCACCGGTGCCATGAGCACCATATCCGACGCAGCTGTGAATGTATTGCTCAATTTGTAGCCCTTGGATTTGTTTATAGAGAGCACTGCAATGAGAGCAGCTCATAGACTAATTTGATTGGGGGCACAGAGCATTGGGAGAACTGAATCTAGTTTTCGCAATGCCTTCCGATTCTCAGATCCCCATACATCTGTTTGGTACAAGATATGAAGTTATCTTGAAATGGAGAGAAAACTGGGACGAACCAGAAGAATGCGTGTTAGGATATACTGACGTCTTTTACACCGATGGCTCAAAGACAGAAAATGATTCTGGAGCAGGAGTCTACCTCTCGAATAAAAACAAGAAAAAGCCCACTTCCTTTGGGACAATACAGAACGGTCTATCAGGCTGAAGTGTATGCGATCCTAAGGGCGGCAACCTGGATGATTGACGAGCGGTTGAAGGGCAGACGCATCGCAATCTGTAGCGATAGTCAAGCTACATTGAGGACGTTGAGTAGTACTTTGATCGCTCGTCAATCATCCAGGTTACTGCCCTTAGGATCGCATACACTTCTGCCTGAAAGACCGTTCTGTATTGTGTATTCTGTAATGAGGCAGCGGAATCCACGAAGCATTTTCTATGTGAATGCCCCGCCTACGGACGCATCAAACATAAGATTTTTTATGCTGATCTGCTCCAACTGCAGCGGGTAGCATCGCATCCACTAACGTAAATTCTGCGATATATAGACGGATCCGGGATATTCCATTAGATGGGGGAATCGAGTACAATAAACCACTAAGGTCTGAGTCCTCAGAGGCTTTGCTTCTCCCCTACCTCAAACACACACACTCAGTCCAGTGAACTCTTTAATGTTGGAACATATTTTATTTTGCCAGGTTGAAGGGAGCTGTCCTGTTTATCACTATTGTCCTCATTGGAACTGGCTGGACGTTCATCAAACATATTCTCGCTGACAAAGACAAGAAACTGTTCATGATTGTGATACCACTCCAGGTAATCCGCAAAAGCCAACAAATATATGATTTAGTAAACACTTCCGTTTTCACAGGTTTTAGCCAACGTAGCCGAAATCATCATCGCCGAGAGCGAAGAAGGTGACGCCGAACATCGGACCTGGCGATATATTTTCATATTTGTCGATTTGCTATGCTGCGGCGCCATCCTATTCCCCGTTGTATGGTCTATCCGGCATTTGGACGATGCATCCGCCACTGACGGCAAAGCTGCCATAAATCTCCGGAAGCTAAAATTATTCCGTCAGTTCTACATCATGATCGTCTGCTACATCTACTTCACACGTATCATCGTGTACTTGCTGAAGATAACCGTTGCCTTCCAGTACGTGTGGCTTGACGAGATGTTCCGCGAAATGGCAACCTACGTATTTTTCGTTTTGACCGGATACAAGTTCCGCCCCGCTTCGGCGCATCCGTACTTCACTGTCGAGAACGAGAGTGACGAGGACGAAGTCGAAGTGCTGACAGAGTCCGGCCTGACGGAGGGACTTCACAAAACCAAAGTATTGAACCGCACAGCCCCGCCAGCCACTATTGTGGAGGCGAATGAAGAAGAGCGAGAGAATCTGATAAGTAAGCGAGAGTCTAGTCATGAGTATGATTAAAGTTGTGTTGGAACGACTGACCCTGTATCTAGCATCTGGTATTGGTTATCAACTAGGCGCTGTGTTATTGTATAGATTTTTAGTTCATACGAATTCCCTTTGTTTTTCCTTTCGATCCGACCGAGACTAAATCCCGAACCACATTTCCCAGCCGTCCCAACTCCCAAACATATTCGAACACAAACCACAGACTGAACTCCCCGACAACAAAGGAAACAAGTTGCTTACTCCCTTTTCCCCTCACACCAAAAACCCATAGTCTCGGCCCCATCGGAAGCGACAAAGTATCCTTTTTATATTTTAAATTACAAAAGAAAAATGTGCTATAAAAACAAACCACGAATGAATATTTTGTTACGATTACGACTTTATTGTAGAGTTGGAGGACGATATTTTTCGAGAAAGTTAGACGAGACGTAAACATATTTATTCCTTGTACGAGTTTGGGCTTAGTCATAATGTTATTCTTCATTTTTCAAATAATATCCACAAGTAATACGCATTATCAATCATTACGTAATATTAGTGACACATGGAACCAATAAAGTAAACTCTAAAGATTTACGTACCTGCAGCGCGTGCAGGAGACGGAGAGGACCGAAATCGATCTGCTCAAGTTTAGTGCAACTTATCCAATTATACGCAATTTTTTCCAAGATGAGTGAAAACCTTTTGTAACCCTTTTTCGGTAGGTTTCATTGAACGCGACGAAATCTAGTTCTGAAGAAGAGTCATTCACCTGAACGCATTCATTTTAAGGCAGCTCACTGTCGGTTTTATTATTAGAGCAATATTTTCTTTGAGGGCTACTTTCCAGTATGATCACTTTTGTCTTTATTAAAGCGAATGTAATATTCCAAATTTGTATACTTATTCGTACTGTATTATTGAAACATTTTTGTAGTAAGTAATATTTCTTAAATATATAGATATGGATCTAAGCATTTTGAACTCTTACTTTACCACGGAGACCCTGTGCATATGCTGTAGTGTTCGTTCGAACCCATGCTCAATGACTCCATGATATTGCAGGTCGTCGGAAAATTTAAAATGCAAAATTATTCATCATGTTTTTGACTTTGTATGTTGGGACTTAAGAATACACTCAAAGTCTTCCCTGCTTATCAAAAAAGGCGACTAAAAGGAATAGAAATTTGTAGGCTAGTAACCTACTGGTACCGAAACATGATCAACGTCTCGGATAGAAACTTACCTCACGGTCACGACCTTTGGCTATCCAAAACGGACGGGGTTCCCTAGAATGATCGCTTTCTCCAGCTCGAGGGAAAATTCCAACGATATAAGCTGAATATTCTGAGCCTAAGGGGAGTAAGATGGAGAGAGTTCTCGTCTCCCGCGTGTGGCAATGTGCTTTTGTACTCTAAAAAGTCGTGTTGCGTTATTTCTAAGGGCCATCGCGAGGCGCACTCTTTTGACCTGGGAGCCGGTTTCTATAGCAGACCTCTCGCTGCCATAGAGGTTACCTAAAGGTGAGATTGTGATCGTGATAGGTGATCTGGATGTAGGGTGGGCTCGGGCAACACCTGGCTCAGACATGTGACAGGGAAGCACGGCCTTGTCGACCGTTTGTGGATTCGTTAATTGGTAGCGCATTGTTCAAGCACAGAGCCCACCATAAGGTCAGTTGGATTTCAACTGATCAACACTGTACGAACAATTAGATTGACCACTTTGCACACAGCACTTGATTTAGGAGTTGTCGCCTGGATGTGTGTACAAAGAGAGGTACTACATCGAACTCGAAAGGGACTACCATCTGATGGGCGCTTACGTTTGCTTGCGTATTGCGTTCGCCACTTCTCGTAGGGTTGGAGAGCTGCGACCACCAACATCGACCGCTTATATGATGATGGGAGAGCTTTCTTGTCGATCGGAAGGCAAATAAACCGAGTAACCCGCCTCAGGATGTCGATAGCGCAACATCTGGCAATATAGCAACTCGTTCTAGCCAACAGTAGAGTGTATAGCAAGTATGGCACCTGGAGAGCTCGTCTACACAACAAAAGAGAAGAAGAAGGAGGATAGCGATGAGCTTTGAGCCGCCATAAAAAATGTTCTTTTCTCGGGTGCTACTCAGGTCGCCGGTCACGTCCCGATGTGGCACCATAAGATCTGGCTGACTGCAGAATTGCAGAAGCGGATCGATAAACAGAAGGGGTCGAAACGTAATTAGCCGCTGCAAGTGATGGAGGATGTGGCCCGCTCAAACTCCGAACGACATCCTGAGAAGTTCAGGGTAGTGCGCCATAACAAGAGGGAATTTTCTATTGCACTGGTCAGCCGCTGATCCTGATGGTCTCCCTACAGAGTTATTTATCGCTGCACCTGCAGTTACTGCAGATCTGCTGCTTCCACTCGTGCGGAAATCTTGGGAATCCGAGACCTTTCCGAGAGAGTGAAAGAAAGGGATGACCGCTAATATACCAAAGACGGACATCCGAACAATATGCGATTTCGAGAAAACTTTCGATAGCGTGAACAGGAATAGATACTCATTATCGACTCGGTAGTTGTAAGACAAACAGACTGCTAAATCCGTTGCTCCAAGGCTTTTGATAGCACTCCACGCACCTGGCTAATCGATCTCCTACATCTGTACCGCATTAATCTCAAACTAATAAAGTTTTTGGCTGTAATTATGGAAAGGTGGCATACCACCTAGTCAATGCAATGATTTGAGGGTACTAATACCTCAGAACCCATTCGTATCCTTGAATCCTCTTTGCTTCTGTATGGTACCCTTTTCATAGCTACTGAACGCGAGGATCAGCCCACAAAAGAGGAATTCTCCCAAGAAACCTACGCCCAAGAGAGGGGAAAATCCCGGGAAGGTCAAGGATGAAGGTAGGAACCAGGAGTCTCGCCGTTAGCTACCCTAACGTCATGAAGAGCATTCGACTGGTCAAAAGAAACAATAATCAGCATGACCTCATCGTCACGGAGATTAGTGAAGGATGGACACAGCGGACTAGCTTAGGACTATAGCCCCTGAATTACCAGAGTGGATGGGAACAGAACTGGCGACATGTGCTGGGGATGATATACCAGAGGCATACATGGTGACGGTCTGCCTCCCCAAAACCGCAGCTCAAAACATCAATCTCCACACGCAATTACTGAGAGTAAAAGCAAATTTCCCACGGGCTAGATGACTGATCCTTGGAGGCAATCACAGATTTTACAGCATACCTGTACACTTGCACAGGCAGAAAAGGAAGAATACATCGAGTAGATAGTCTATCCCGGAAGTTATACCACAGAGACTGAAAGGGCAGGACGAAGCAGGGAAGTGGACCTGCTGCCCACAGAAGAGGAGAAGTTAGAAGAGCACCTAGACCTAGAATTTTTAGGGCTCTAGGGATAGCGAAACGCAAGGAAGCGCCACGAAAACGGAGAATGCTCCGACATTGAGGAAGAGCAGATTCGTGGTCGACAAAAAGGAACTTAAAATATATATGTCTCTTAGAATTTTTGACTGGAGACCTGGAGACCCAAGCCTTACCGGAAGCTGACCATGAATTCTGTGGAAACAGCGACATTAATCGAAGAGGTAAGTATTATACCTTCTTACATTCATCCATATCAATAAGTTAAAAATACATAATAGAGGGAACACGTCAAGATTCGTGTCCACCACGCAAGAGGTACTAGCCATAACCCTACGGAACATCCTGAGCGGCTTGGTCAAGAATTGGAGGGTGCGCATCAAATAAGCGTTCGATAACAAATCGCACACAATGATACGAGATACCCTGACTCGCAAGGGGATGGAAAAGTCTTCTAGATGGGCAAAATGGCTACAAACAACTGGGGCAAGAACGTGGGGCCGCGTATAAATACAGCAAAGGCCAATATAGTACCATTCACTAGAAAGCGTAAGGTTGATCACCTGAGAGGCATTAGATGAAATGGTGAAACGAATAGCATAACATTCAAGACTGTTAGGTCCAACCAGGTGAATTTCATGAATACTTGAACGTGTGTTCAACAACCAATCACAAAAAAATGGCAATTTGATGATATGATTCCGAATTAATCTAATCATAACTGTGTCGATTCTCGGCACAGCTGTAGCTGCATACAGCACTTCATTAGTTACATAATGTCCATCATTTGACAAAGCAGTCCTGCTAAGTCCCGAGCAAGTGCGCAGACGTTTCCTTTCAAAGATCTTTATATTCTCCATCTGGCCAGCATTCAAGTTAAACCAAATATAATATCCGTAGGTGATTGCTAGTCTAACCAGAGTAAGATAGCAAATGATTTCGACCTTTCGGCTAAGATGCGGAGCATAAAAGAGTCTTCGAAGAAATATGAATGCGACGAGTTGCCTGTTACCGTGCGTTTTTCAACTTCTGCAATGGAAACAGAGAAGACACTTTAGCTCGGATTGTTACTGGAGACGAAACTGGTATTAATTATTATGAACCTGCAATGACACAAAGAACTTCAAGATATTCCAGTCATAGAAAACTCATACCTAAAGTTTTTCGGGATTCACGAGAAATCATAATGATCGACTACAAAGAGAAAGGTGTTCTCATAATAGCGAGTAAGTCATCAGAAAAAAATATTACAACATCAATATCAGGGATCATTTTTTCCAAGAGCAAGTTAAAAAGGATTTATGACATATACCATTCTAGATTGTGAATGATCGCTCTGTTTTTACTTGACCTCGCACATTGGTCAGCCTTATCAATTCAGTGGGTACACAGAATTATTTAATGCCGGTGTGCACATTTACCCTGACTGTGTTATCATAGATGGCTTTGAAGTCGATGATGATATGGAGGAATTGATGGCCATATTCAAACAGTTTTTTCATCGTTTGCCGTAGAGAAAAAATCTGATCTGTTGCTGATTTGTTTGGAATGAAGCCTCTTTGGTATGGGTCGATGATGATCTGGGCTGTGTGGAGCTATCTGGCCTAGCAAGATAGCACAGAATTCCTTATGACTGATACTCAGCAACATAATATCTCTATACTTATAATTCGTGTACTGAGGGACATTTTCCCTTTTTATTGATGCGACGGAAAATCGACGTTCAAAGGGTAGTATAGGTCTCAGGGCGAAACGTGGATTTGTACCCACGATAGAGCATAAAACCTGGGAAACGCCTGCTAAACCAACATTAACAGCTCTACTACCAAACCCTATCTCCACCTACACGTGGTGATCGCTGGGAGTTCTTTCTTAATGACAAACTGTGGACGGAGAAGGGTGAAGGTGAATCTCCGCGCTTAAAAACGGGACAAATTGTACCAACTGGTCCTCCAGGTTCGGGTTTGGCAACCCTACACAGAAAACCAACGTTACGAAGCCACAGAAGGAGCCTCACACAGGATGGATTTTAAAACGACGAACCCGGCAAGGACAACGGAATAACGATTTGCGCATTTTCTCATGGAAGGTGCGCTCCCTGTACAGACCGAATGCTGCTGAGCAGCTAGTTGATACCCTGTCCCAATATAAGGCTGATGTATAAACGTTGCAACAGATGCGCTGAGCAGGGACCGGTTTACTGAAGAAGAGCCACTACACCATATATTATAGCGGCCATCCAGAAAATCATGTGCTCGGAGTATTTTTTTAGTCAGCTAAAAAACGAAACCTGCTGTTATCTGCCTTGAAAATATAAGCGCAAGGCTATGTACTCTGCGTTTGCGAGGCAAATTTAGAAATATAAATGTCATAAACGTTTACGCTCTTACAGAGAAGACTGCAGAGTCGGAGAAGGATACCTTCTACGAGCAGTTGACTGGCCCATCAAGTACTGTCCAAGTATGATATCAAAATCGAGATTTTAACAGTCAAGTAGGAGCGGAGCACGTATACCCCCATAGCTTACATAGAAATGACAACGGGCTGCAGATTATTCAGTTAGCAGTATCGCAAGAAATGGTGGTTGGAAGTACCTGGAAAGCGGTCCACAAATATACGTGGGCCTCTAGAGATGGGACCACTTTCAAACAAATTGACTACGTGCTGATTGAACGCCGCCACCTCTCAGCCTTCATGAATGTAAGAACAAATAGAGGGGCCAATATAGACTCTGATAACTATCTCATTGGCATAGTGCTCCGAGCTCGTATTACAGCACCATCTACAATCAGGTGAGAATGAATACTGAAGCCATTCACAACACTGCCCTCCGAAACCTATAAGGGGGAAATGGATGCCGCAATAACCACAGCTAACAGATTTCTGGAGATAAAGATATGGCCACGAATATACTTGACCCTAGACGCAAGCAAAGTCGGAACGGCTGATTCAACGATGAATGTCAGCTAACAACGGAACGGATAAATACTGCATAATATTGCATTCTCAAAGAACACGTGCACGCGCAGAGACGTATCATAAATGGAAGGGAGAACCAACAAGTCTGCAAACTCGAAAAGTACAGGGAGAAACCGCACTAGGCGCGCAAGTTTTACCAACAAGTCAACAGGATGAAGTCTTATACACTTCGATGCTCATCCTGCTGAAACAAAGAGGGAAAATCTGATTTCCGACAGAATGGAGCGATGGGTTGAGTATTTTGATGAACAACCAGAATATCGGCGAGTTGGAGGTCCCGCCAACTGAAGACGACGGACAAGTGGTGCGAACACCAAGCTTAGAAGAAATCGCCGGCTTAAACACCATAAGTCGCCAGGAGCCGATGGAATTACAGCCGAATTGGTTAAATATGGAGGCGACCAGTTACACCAAGTGATTCATCAACTTGTGCTCAAATTGATAAGACTGACTAGGCTGACCCTGACCAATGTGCGAAGCCAGATAAAAGCAGCAGGATCACTCACGATACCATTCAGTAACAACAACGGTCTAACACACGGGGTTGCCCTATCATGTGTCCTCTTTAACCTGGCTCTGGGGAAGGTGATCGAGCAGGTGGTGCCCTGCCAGAGCCTATTTCAGCTTACAAAAACTGTTTCACTCGAAACATCTCACCATAGGGTCAAAGCTGTACAAGACAATGATCCTTCCAGTTATTATGCATTCGTCAGAGATCAGAATTTTTGGTCCCCTACGAGAGGATGGACGATTCGGTAGCCTACATTATGACGAAATCTATGAGCGATACTACGACCATCTGATTTTTGGATAAAATTCGGCTCAATAGGTTGCGGTGGGCGGGTCACCTAATCCGTATGGGAGAGGATGATCCTGCCTGGAGAGTCTATGGTAGACAAAGAAGACAAGGCAGACCCTGCCTGAGATGGAACGATGACGTAGGTCAGGACGCCAGACAGCTTTTAGGAATTTTGGAATTGGTGGACCTTGGCGCAAAACCGGAGTGTCTGGAGTTTCTCACTAGGCTGGCCTAGACGGGATACCAGTTGTTGCGCCATTGATGATGATTATGATGACTATTGATACTGGTACGAATGAGGAAATCAATTATCCGGTTGGATTCTTTGGAACCAGTCGGTATGCCACCGCATCGTTTGAATTTGAAAATTGGTTCATCGATCATACTTCTCCGAAATCTCAATTCACCAAAACTTTGCAATGGAAAGAGACTTAAGAGAATTAATGCCAAATTTGATCGAAGCAACAATTCCCACCGGCAAAGCAAAAGGAGAAGTTGTACTGACACCGCGCACCCCATTAATACCTATAGAGATGCCATTTCATATCAAACGCCTCCAATTTAATAATAATGTGCAATGGAAAATCCCTCGTTTGTGTGAGCGTAAGCTGATAAACTTCTTAGTGTAGCTGGTCCTCATTTAGGTCGGCTATAAGTCCATCGTCTCTTGGTAATTATGATTTTTAGGCCAATGATGCTACTGATGCTCATTTTGTTAAAACTTGCCTGTGATTGTCCTTTTCTCTAATTGCTTTATAGAAATTCAGTGATTTCTTTAAACTTTAATTCTAGATCAATGTGTAATCTTTATATGCATTTCATTATTTTTGCATTTTTCAAATTTCCAATGACTAACAGGATGACCACTGTGAATTTCAATCTTAGCTTTGTTTTTCCCGCCAGCGAATTTCGAAAACCAGTCCCTAGCAATTTCCCGCCGAACACCACACTGGGAAATCAAGCAAAACTTCCCCATGGATTCCTTCACACATTTGTCACGAAACTACTCATCGGGCAATTGGAAAAATCAAAACACAATTTATGACAGTGCATAAGCTTTCAAAATGGCGTTTAGAATCATTGTCTGGAATTCGATCTTCTGAGTGAAGTGT
The DNA here is from genome assembly GCF_905115235.1 of Hermetia illucens. NCBI lineage: Eukaryota > Metazoa > Arthropoda > Insecta > Diptera > Stratiomyidae > Hermetia > Hermetia illucens. The sequence continues at coordinate 24,133,842 of NC_051853.1, forward strand.
TTTGTGACTGCTGGTTGGATCGTGATCGCATCCTCAGGATTGATTCAAATTCCACGTTAATTGCAGTACAGGAGGTTGCGTGTGAAGGTTCTCGCTTCGGTGCAATTCAAGTGCTGGAAGCTCGTCAGCAGAAAGTGGAAGGAAAACGTCAATAGCGTGAAAACTTTTTTCGTCGTATCAATTCTCCTCGCCAGAGGATGGTGGCCGTCATTTTTACTGTTGCAAAGGCCACGGATTATTCAGTAACGGTGCGGTGTGGTCGCGTTTGTGCGTGAACTATGCTCTGGTCGCAAATCGCAGCAATTGAATTCAATCGAACCCACGACAAATCAAGGACTTCCACTATCCGCTCTGAACTCTCGACGCTCGTGTGAACTTTTTCTTTTGTCAACCAAAATAGAACTTTGAAGGGAAACGACAACAACAACGGCAAAATGCAATCGGACGAGGAGAGCTGCTTCGAGGAGAAGTGCCTGGAGGCGATCAACTCGCAGCAAGACCTCGAGATAGAGTTCGTGGCGCAGCGAGACACGGCCGCCAGGAACATTTGGAGCGCCTTCCAGGACTCTGCGACGTCCATCGCCCAGTTGTATCGCGGTAAGTGCACCCTCAGCTCTCTTTGACCCTTTCCGTGCGCGGCGAGCACACCTGTCGCGATTCGTCCGGGTGTAGGGCAAAATCCGCCACACTTCCAGCGAGTTACTGGCATCATCGCTGACGGAACATCAACAAACATCTGTTTTTTTTCTCTCTTTCCGCTTGCGATTGATCGCGAAGTCATGAAATTTTCAAGGACGGCCGGAGTGGTCGTCGAAAACGTGTGTCGCTTTTGCTTTTATTGCGATCGTCGGCGAACCGTCCGTCGTCCGACATTTTTGTTTTCTCGTCGGCGGAGGAGATTTCAGGCGACATGCATCCTCGAGTGGTGGAACGGGAAGGTGTCGGCCGTGGTTCGGATGAGACGAAACAAAGCACGGGGGCAGATTCCGCTTCTGGAAATTCGATGCTCCGTTCTGGTCGAACGGCTTTTGTTTTGGTTGGTGTTATCCAACGGCTCGCACGAAAATTTGTTGGGTGGAAGGTCGTATGACCGCCTCCGCTCGCATTTTGCGATTCTTGCGGAGATAACAGCTGTTTCACGTGTAAGGGGGAACGTGTTTCACCTGCCAAGCGGGTCCTAGAGCGCTCCTAGAGTGCTAAAAGGGACGAAATAATGGCGTAAGGGATTTTGACAGCTTTTTATCAATTTGATTCGTCTTTTTTTTTTGCCTGAAAAAATTTCTTCGAAACTGGCAGTAAACGCTTCTCCTGGAACTGTTAGGGTTGACCAAAATGTAAGATACATGACATGTTCTCACTGAGGAAAATTATTTTCAGCCGAATTTGGTGTTCATTTATTATTAAATGCGGATATTAATTGTGACAGTGGACGTTCAAGTGATTAATTGCTTCTTGGTGAGCGGGATGGTCAAAATGATTCATCTGAATTGACAATGATCAACCACAGGGGCATAACTGTCCAAAGATCTGAAATTAGATGGCGAAATTTAACCGCACAAGTCTACTAATACTCGGTTGCGCCTCAGTTTAAGTGTTATTCGATGCAATGAATTCGCAACAGAGCCTGAATTAAAAGGGGAATACCGCTAATTATGATAGCCACCCGTGGCTGAAAATTAGGAAATCAAAAAATACCCGTCCGCTTGTGGATGGAAAAACTAATCAATAATGAATCCAGGAAGGAAGGTCGACCACAGATCAAATCCTCAAGCGTGACCTTATCTGCCTTCGTTATCACTGGTGCGTGGGTTTTGGGGTCCCCTCCATGCCTTAGTACGTTCCGGCGTTTGTACCTGAAGATGCCCCTTACATGTAGTGTGATCTCCACGAGTAGTTTGAAGGGAAAAGGGGAGGGATTAAAAAGTAGTAGATCAAAGGAAAATCATTAGTAAATGAACTTTTACCTCCATCCCCGGAGGGTTCGCGGAGGAGGGGGACCCCGCTCTTCAACTCCGCGCATGTCCGAGAGAAATTGGAGATGCAATTTCCACTAAACTTGGTAGGATCAAACTCTATATTATAGCCTCGTGGTGCTAGGAGGAACTTAAGGGGGGTTCTGCAGCCAATAATTGAAAATTATAGTAATATATTATTATTAATTTTATTTGAAGGGATCTTGGTATGGAAGGTATTTCGGAACCTAGCCACTATATAGTGGCAGCCTCTTGATTTTTTTTCATATTTTTCGGTTGGGTAGTTTCTGAGAATGGTCGCGTTAAATAAATGATAATTTTCGACACCCGAACTCCCCGCCTTTCCAACAAATGTCAAAACTAGGCCCAGCTTTGCAAAGTACTAACCAAGACCTTTCATTTGATACCCAACGTGATTATATTTGGTGAGAAAAAATTTACACCCCCCTTTTGCATGTATATCTTTCCTTAAGTCCAACATAAAAGGATGTAACACACTGCGTGCGGGAGCTTTCACAGTTCCCACCTTTTCACCAAATTTGGTATCAATCGCTGCTACAGTCTCCGAGAAAAATGTGTCGAACAGGCAGACATACAGTAAACCGATTTTAATAAGGTTTTGTTTTACACAAAACCTTAAAAAGAAAAATTCAGGGTGGCGCTTAAATTTGTTAACGTAATGTTTTTGTATAAAATTTAAATGAAATTAATTTATTTAATTTTATTTTAAAAGACATTGGATTACATAATATGGAATAGGAAACGTGCTGCCCTTCGTATTTTATGATCATCATCAACAGCGCAACAACCGGCCCGATCTGGATAAAGGCAGTTTGTACGTCTCGGGTCGTCCTTCCCATAATATCAATGTCGTCAGCATACATAGACCTGTAGTTGGGTGGACTTAAAGAGGATCCTACCTCTTGCATTTACCTCAGCATTACGGATCACTTTCTCCAGGGCCAGGTTGATACGGCATCTCCTTGTCTTAGACCATTCTTGATGTTGAAAGTTCTCGAGGGTGATCCTGCTGCTTTTATCTGGCCTCGCACATTGGTCAGGGTCAGCCTAGTCAGCCTTATCAATTTCGTTGCGATACCGAATTCTCTCATGGCCGTGTACAATTTTACCCTGGCTATGCTATCATATGCGGCTTTGAAATCGATGAAAAGATGGTGCAACTGTTGTCCATATTCCAACAGTTTTTCCATCGCTTGCCGCAGAGAAAATCTGATCTGTTGCTGATTTGTCTGGTGTGAAGCCTCTTTGGTATCGGCCAATGATGTTCTGAGCGTATGGGGCTATCCGGCCTAGCAAGATAGCGGAGACTATCTTATAAATGGTACTCAGCAACGTGATACCTCTATAATTGCTGGAATATGTGTAACCCCCTTTTTTTTTGTATGAGACATATAATGCCGTTTTGCCAGTCGTCAGGTATTGATTCACTGTCCCACACCTTGAGCACAAGTTGATGAATCACTTGGCGTAATTTATCATCTCCATATTTAACCAATTCGGCTCATCGGCTCCTCATGACTTATGATTTTTAAGCCGATTAATTGCACGGGCTGTTTCTTCTACACGTGGCGGTGGCAGTAATTGTCCGTCGTCTTCAGTTGGCGGGACCTCCAACTCGCCGATGTGCTGTTGTTCATCAAAGTACTCAACACATTGCTCCAATGTGTCCATCCGTCGGAAATCAGATTCCCCTCTTTGTCTCGGCAGGATGAGCATCGAGGTGTGTAACGCTTCTTCCTGCTGGCTTGTTGGTAAAAATTCCGCGCCTGGTACGGTTGCTCCCTGTACTTTTATAGTTCACAGACTTGTTAGTTCTCTCAGGCTTCCTTTTTCGGTCTGTGAAGTCGCTTCTCCGCTAGACGGAGTTCGTGATAAGTCTCTGCGCGTGCCCGCGTTCTTTGAGAATGCAACATTACTCGGTATGCGGCCCGGAACGGAAGTCCGTAGCTAGCTTACATTCATCGTCGTATTTTTAGATGTTAGCTAATTGTAATTGTTAGAGGATACTAGGAATTTGTTCCAAGATGAATTTTAATATGCGTATGATGTATGTCCGGATGGATAAAGTGGTTAGAGCGCTAGGTTGTTGCTCAAATCTGCTTGTTCAAATCTCACTGGTGGCAAAGGCATTTGTTATTGCGACTGGTTGTCGGATACCAGTCGACTTAGCTGTGAATGAGTACTTGACTCAAATAAGGGTACGAATTTTGGGCGAACGCAATGCTAACCATATTGCCTCCTACAGTGTACTGTAGTGTACCGTTGCGGTCTTGAATAAAGTGCTCTAACACACTTCAAGGCATATGAATTGTTGCATCAACAATTATTATTATATGATAAAAACAGGAGAGCAAAGAAATGAATTGGAATTTTATTGCTTTTGTGTAACTATGCTCTGATGTTTTATTTTTGGATTTTTTGCATTTTTTTCCGCTAAATTTGTTGATTTAAGAAAAACAGTTAATTTTCAAGGTTTTGTGTCTGTCGGTCAGACCCGATTTATTGGGAAACGGCTGGAGCGATTGTCACGAAAATTGGTAACAGCATGTGGTCTGATGTTTCTTTTACATGCAGTAAGTAGCGCCATGAAAGGTGTCGATTAGTACTTTTCGAAACTCCGGTTCCATATTTGATATCGGGTGAAACGTAGGGGAGTGAGGGCGCAATATGTGACCCTCAAAAAGTGTAATAGGTCTCGTTCTCAGAACCTATCCCACCAAAAAATGTATGTGTGCAAATAAAGTCGGCAACCCCCCTTAAGTTCAGGCTAGAAGTACACTTACATAAAGGATAACATCAGGCATAACCTACAAGGTACTGTAATCCTGTCGTGCTCCATTACGGGGTTGAATGAAGTGTTTTAACACACTTCAAGACCCTGATCTAATTGGATTGTCGCATCAACGATTATCATTACCCTATTCATGACACAACGCATTGATATCGTAACTTATGATTGTTTGGTTGTATTTTCCGTATATCCTTATAGCGCTAAGGATCTCTTAATAATCAGCACGCATTGCGCTGTAGAGCTTAGCAGTTGTAGATGTGAAGTTTACTCACCTTCACTTTCCACTAATTATTCTCTTACATGGTTTGGTAAAGTAAGTGGGAACTCTGATCAGATCATCTCATACCCGATTTCCTTCCAGGTTCTTGAATTTGAAGTACTTGCTACTTCCCGCAATATTTTGACGAACGATCCCGATAAAATAGGCACAATCATGTCAGCGGTTGTGACCTGCCCAAAACTGAGCGATTTAAATATCTCGGGTCAATGCTATCAGCCAATGGAGAACTGCGTTATGAAACTGCTTCACGCATTAACGCAACCTGGATGAAGTAGCGTTCCACAACTGGTGTTCTTTGTGATCGACGTATCAACGAAAATCTTAAATCTAAAATTTACCGCATTGTCGTCAGTCCTGTCGCTCTCTATGGTTCTAAGTGTTAGCCAACTATAAAAGACAATGAAGGACGTCTTGCGCTAATGGAGACGAAAATGTTACATTGGATTAGTGGCGGGACACGTTTTGATCACATCCGAAATGAGAATATTCGCGATCGTTATGGGGTTGCACCGATCGTGGAAAAATTGTGAAAAGGCCTCTTCGATGGTATAGTTACGTAATTCGCGCTAACGAGAATTCACTTACCAAGATTGGTCTGATCATCAAAGTCGATGGTAAACTACCAAAACGGCGGCCGAAAAAACGGTGGCTTGATACGCTGGGTGGGGATTTAAAAGCCTCGAGATTGCATCCAGATAGAATCACGACGAGCCGACCCCGGTTGTGAACGGGACAAAGGCTGAAAAAGAAGAAGATAGAACAAATTTTGAATTATTAGTAGAAAATTCTGAATTTGACTCATAAAACCTATATATGCCGATTGCTTGGTGCACTTCTCTTCGCTACCCATCCTAGGTTCAACATGCTGCTTTTATCACAATCTAATATCGATGTCCTTTATTTTATGATGATCTATGTTTTAATCGTCGTGTTTTCTTCCTGTCACAATGAATCAACTTTAAAATTTGTTCATAGCTATATGTTGCCACTTAGGAGTTCCAGCATGAGACTGATACCTCCCCAGGTTGGGAAAATTTTGGGCGTTTCTCAACCTTTAGAAGCATGTCAGCATTATTCTCTCCCATCAATTGGAGCCCTGTAGTTATCTGGCCTTTCTTTCTTGAATCTTTTTTGGCTTGCTTATAATCTTTGAAGTGCATTCTCCTTCAGCGCCGGTGGAGTTATATGCTGTTGGCAAGTGTGCAATTCATTTTCTCACAGTTTCACTTACGATTTTTTCGCCCCAACGTCTATCTGATAATTCTTATGGGCCGTATGTTCTCCTTTCCTCGGTTTTTCGGTTGGGTATCAATGGGACGAATTAAGAAACTTCAGATTTTATAAAGAATACATTTCGCAAAGCACAATCTACCAGCTGTCGGAAATATAAATATTTAGAAATATAAAATAACACGCAATCTAATCATAATTTACTCTTCCAGAGCGCTGCGCGTACAATGAAAGCGACACGGCGGCTCTATGGTTGCCATTTCAAACAGCAGCAGGTACTGTTACTACATTATATAAAGGTCAGTATCCCTTTTTTCTATATTTTCATATTTATAAACCCAACGAGTCGAATTCAAGTTATAATCGCTTGACTATTCGTTAAATTTCAGAATCATGTGAAGGTATCAAGAAAACTAGCGATGTAGCCGTACAATACGGGTACCAAAGACGGACTAGAGAAATTGCTGATTGGGCGCGCAGTAAAAGAAGGCGTTACATACGTCGAGAAGATTTACTTGCGTATTTAGCTGGTAAGCCGCCACCACCTCTACATGTCACACGGGTTTCTCAGTTACGGTACGTCCCACAATTTTTTTCCAATTAAGAATTAAGAAGGCGGAGAAAGTGCACTCAATATTTAATTCCATCGCGCTCCTTTATTCGTTTCAGTTTATCGCCAAAGCCAGAATCACCACTTAACAGTAGTAACCAATTTTTAGTCGGACCAAATCAAATGCCTGCTGAACCGACAGATCTTCACACGTTCAAAGAAGCATTAGTCAGAAGACCGAGGTATGTGTTCCGAAACAAGAAATTCCCTTCCTTTCCTTACAAAATTATGGCCACATGAAACTATAATTAGAAATTCTAGTGTCTGTGCAAAATTATTGAGAGTATGGAACTAAGTGGTACGTTTTTGCACGTTTCTTTGCAGGGGCCCCGAACTCTACGCATTTGTAGCTAGTGAAATAGCTCGAAACTGTAAACGTCCAGCCAGTCCCCTAGATGTTAATATGGATGTTCAAAATCTTAGCAATAAGCGACAACGTTACATGTAGAATTCACTCATCAGAATGATTTATAAAATAACTATGAATAGGCGTGAGGAAATAGTAAGGAAAAGTCACTGGAAACCCGAGCATCCCACATGAGAAAATCTTCAAACCTGTTTGGATGGAAACTTTTCAAGATACTCCCGGTCATCTGAAATTTCAAAAATTAATAAAACAACGTAGATTAAAGATGTTTCAATTGAAAGCGAATTAAACTGTGAGCAATAGCATATGAAAGATCCTTTTTTTAAATTCATCGGTTTTCATGAATCTTAGAGTCATAAATTCAATACGAGTACATTTTTCTTCTAGGTATTATCTTTCTTTGCTTAAGTGTATCGCAAAACAGCGGAAAGTTATATATATCTATATATATATATTTATACATATATATCGATGAACAAGACCCTAAACGTTTAGAGGATAATGTAAAAAGGATTAAATTTAGCAATACATAGGTAAAAGTAATGATGATAATGATAAGCGTAAACCAATAATATCAAATCGCACTGTAATTAATAATTATGAGAACAATAATGCATAGACAGAGACAGACACACTTTTTATAATTTATCAGCTGAATTGTTCTTTCCATACTCATACATATACGTACGCCTTTCCATTTCGTCTCTTTATGTATCATTTTCTATTTTCATAAATTTTATCTTCTTGTTAAAGTCTATTATTTCAAATTGATGCTGTTAATAGTTTGCAAATTAAATTGATGTCCTCGAACGTTGTTTAATAATTTATTTAGTAGTAATCATATTTTTTGGCAAAAGTAGGAATTGAATCTATAAGTAGAGCGAACTGTGTCTTCAATAAAACATTATCATGATTATAGGCTTTCATTTATATATTTTTAAGTTTTGGGGAGGCTAGTGTTCAGCCCTATAAAGTCAACTCTGAATTGATATTGAAAGACTGCTGAGGTAGCGGCAGTTGGTCCCTGGTCTGTCTTGCTTGAACTGCGACGTCTTCAACATGGTGGTCGATAAAATTCATCGAGGGTATTGTTTAATATACGAGCTCGATCTTGAACACAGAGCAGCGAGTGTTTGTCGAAATTTGTGTGTAATTAATGATGACAACATTGTAGCCGAACGTGTGTGTCGGCATTGATTCCGAATTATTTGAAGTGAGGAAAGATCGAAGATTAACCGCATTTTGGAAAGCCAAATCAGCTTGAAACTGACAAGAATAAATTACCAAATTTTTTTTGGGCAATGTGGAGTCCTGGATCAAACATCCACCTGATGGTGACCCGGGCCATTTGGAAAGATACTTTCTTCCACTGTTTCTCACCCACGGATCCCTCGCTTTGGGCTGCCACCCGAATTTGCGACAAAATATAGGTCCTTCAGCGGCGGATTTCGCCCAGTCTCGCGTTCCTGCCATATCGTAGCGTGGAAATTCTTGGATCTCCTGAATCTGGGGGCAACTCCTCGTTCGAATAAGATATCTCGCATCGCAAACCAACGATTTTGCATTTTTAGGCATTTTTCGGACCCGCGTATCGTGGAAATTTTCAATTTTCCTCGATTTCAGCTAGAACCTCCAGTGGTGGATTTTCCCCGATATCTCGCGTTTCCGATGTCGTAGCGTGGAAATTCTTAGATTTCCTGAATCTGGGCCGTCTCCCCGTTCGAACGAGGTATCTCGCGTGGGAATCGCACGATTTTGCATTTTTGGCCATTTTTCCGACCCGGGTATCGTGGAAATTTTCAATTTTCCTCGATTGCAGATAGACCCTTCAGTGGCGGATTTCCCCCGATATTTCGCGTTCCCGATGTCGTAGCGTGGAAACTCTTGGATTTTCTGAATCTGGGGTGCCTCCCCGTTCGAACGAGGTATTTCGCGTGGGAATCGCACAATTTTGCATTTTTGACCATTTTTGTAACCCGGGTATCGTGCAAATTTACAATTTTCCTCGATTTCAGCTAGACCCTCCAGTGGTGGTTTTTCCCCGATATCTCGCGTTTCCGATGTCGTAGCGTGGAAATTCCTGGATTTCCTGAATCTGGGACGCCTCCCCGTTCGAACGAGGTATCTCGCATGGGAATCACACAATTTTGCATTTTTGGCCATTTTTCGGACCCGGGTATCGTGCAAATTTTCAATTTTCCTCGATTTCAGTTAGATCCTCCAGCGGCGGACTTTCCCCGATGTCGTAGCGCGGAAATTCTTGGATTTCCTGAATCTGGGACGCTTCCCCGTTCAAACGAGGTATCTTACGTGGGAGTCTCACGATTTTACATTTTTGGAAATTGTAAATTTTTGGATTTCCTGATTTTGGGCCGCCTCCCCGTTCGAACGAGGGATCTCGCGTGTGAATCGCTAACAAACTAACAAACAGCATGATCAGGCATATGGCCAAGCTATGCAACAAAACAAAACTCTATCAGTTTTGAATATTCCAAAATTTCCGTAATTATAATTGAAAAATATATAATTAGAAGTGAGGTTTTTTGGTTAATAATTTCAAAAAATAATTAAATAAATTAATATTTCAAACTTCTTTGATGTTTTTGGAGTAATATGACGTCGGGGATAAGCAATTGGAATTTGAAAGGAGGATAATGAAGTAGAAAAGCAAGTAAAAGGTGAATTTTTAAACTCATCCCTGGATAGGGGTGGGTAAAGAGTTTATGGTAGAAGATGGATTCCCTTTCTCAATCCCGATGAAAACCAGTAAGGACCACATTCTTCACTTTTTAAAAAATTGTGGCTCCTTAAAGTGGGTTTATTTTATATCATTACGGTAGAGATTGAATTTTCAACCATATCCTGTGGGGAGGAGAGGATATATAGAAGGAATGGGAAGTTCCATCTCCCTAACCCCGTTAGGGAGTAAAAAGTCATGGGATATCAAATTGGGACTATTTTCATGTTTTAACGGTAGGGTTTAATTTTTAACCCTATCCCGCAGTGGGAAAGAAGATATTATATGAAGGCGGAAGCGAAGGTCTTTTTCTCTCTTCCCCGGAAAAATGCGCAGGTCACCCCTGAACAAGCTACAACACTACAAAGTGGCCGTATTCCGATTCGATGATAATAAATTTCGATTTGCCAACCCCACCCCGGAGGTTCAAGTGACAAATAGGGTGTGTAGGAGAAGGTATGGGCTTGTTACTAAGAATGCGGAATTGGTAAAACTACATTAAGGAGGAACAATAACTTACTGTCGGTTATATCAATCAATGGAAACCACTATCCAAGGACGGCTGATGTGCGGGCCGCCCAGGAACTACGTGGGGCAGTAGGGTAGAGAAAAGATGCAAGGCATTTTCCGGTTGCTATTAGTGAGCAGGGAGGACAATTCAATATATTCTATTCTTATTTGGTGCCAGTATCGTGAGCGATTCGTTATTGTTTTCATGTCCAGGTACTAACTGTTCTTCTATAGTAGCCAACGTTTTTTGTAAGCAGCCGTCTAGATTCTACGCAATTATAAGTTTAATTCGACCAATCTATCGATTAACGGTAATAATGCAGACATCTCTCCACAGATGTCATAGCGTTTTCAAGCAAGATTTCTCTCCATTGCGATAAAATTTGTAATATCCGGAAATTATTTCCTGAAACATACCGCCTTTGCTTAAAGTATAGGCCCTGAGAGCGGGAATTCCTTGGATCTTCCCTGCGTACACGGCAGAGATATAGCCTCTCCAACATTATCATAATTGATCAGTTCCAATCTCCGAGTTACTTTGCCAACACCCTGTCCGGAGCCACATTTTCAATAGTTTCATCATCATGTTTGTTGACCGACACTCCGGATTCCGACACCAATAGAAAACTATATACAAACCGGAAGCTTGACGCTTCAGGTATAAAAGGTTTTGTGTTTCCCTATGTGAGGAGCATAACGTAGTTCTCCATTGGTTACTGCCATTGCTAGAACTCAGCGATTTAAAAATCTCGAGTCAACGCTATCTGCCAATGGAGAACTGCGTAATGAAATTGTTTCACGCATTAATGCAACCTGGATGAAGTGGCATTCCCCAACTGGTGTTCTTTGTGATCGACGTATCAGCGCACGTCCCAACCTTAAAAAGGGCTAGGGAGAATTAGATTCTTCTTGAATGAAATTTTAATATTTCACTCGAATTTCAATTATTCTCGTTAATTATGGCGTCAGCATCTTATTTGTATGGCTTAGAATGCTGTTAATTAGCGCGAAATTGATAAGTTTGAACTGCTATAACTTTCCCACTAATAGTTGGATTTTCATGAAACCTGGCATGTGTATGCACAAGGCTGTCCTCTATGTCGGTGCAATTTAGTAGACTTAGGATGAACTTAAGGGGAGTTTTTTAGTCAATTTCTAAAAGTTGATAATATACTATTAGTAAATTTTTTGAGCAGATACCGGAATGGGACATCTCTCGAAGATTAGATTTCACATAAGTGTTTTATATAAAACCTTAAAAAGGGCTGCAGATAAATAGATTCTTCATAAATGTGACTTTAATATTCCACGTGAATGTCAATTATTCCGGGTAATTATGACGTCAGCAACTGATTTGCATGGCTTTGGAAGCAGTAAACTCGCGCGAAATTGCTAAGTTTGAAATGCTATAACTTTGGCGTTAATTGCCTGATTTTAATGAAATTTAGCGCATATATACAAAATATTGTCCCCTATGCTGGTACAAAATTCGGAAGTCCTAGGATGAATTTAAGGGGGTTTTTTCAGTAAATTTCTAAAAAGTAGTAATATACTATTAGTAAGTTTATTTGAGCAGATATCGGAATGGGACATATTTTGAGGCCTAGATTTCATCTAGGCGCACCACTCCGATTTTTTCCGGATTTTTAGGTTGGATAGTTTCCGAAAATGAGTCCTGTCTCACTTCAAGTGCGTACATTTTGACTCCTTACTAACGCACTTTGCAATTTATGCCAAAACTAATATCAGCTTCGGAAAGTACAAATCGAGACCTTTCATTTGATACCCTACACAACTATATCCAGTAAAAAAATTTTTGAATCCCCTCTTTGCATGTATGGGGAGCCCCCCTTTAAACTCCACCTAAACTTATCCCACTCACTGTATGCGTGGGATTTCATAGTTCCCATCTGTCCACCAAATTTCGTTCGGATCGGTTTAGCCATTTTGGAAAAAAATGCGTGTGACAGACAGCCAGACAGACATTGAATCGATTTTAATAAGGTTTTGTTTTACACAAAACCTTAAAAAATGCATGACCGCAAAGAAGCTAAAACAATGCTGCTATGCCAACATAAAAATTTGTGAAAAATGGGGATTCCCCTAAAAAGTATCTGATTGAGAGAGATTATAGGATTGGAATAATCGGATGACCGCGAGTTAAAAGGACAAATAATCCCATTCAATAATATTTACCATTAAAGCAGAAATGATCTCAATGACGACAGGTAAAAGTTTAATTAAACAATAGACTAACAGAATCGGATTTCGTTTTGTATTCCATGATAACATTTATTCCCAAACCTACAAGACATTTACGACTATTTAGGTAACACAAAATAAATAAGAATAATTTATTTAGAAGGCACGAACATTCACATGAATGTTTTACACATTTATCGTATACATAGGCAACATATATAATATATTCTCCAGGAAACCTTGTTGAATTCCTGTGAAGCGTCTAGTGTGACAAGCAAGATACATCCTTTCATAGTTGCATGGATATAACCGCCAAAGGCTCATTGGTAGTTGGGTTATCAGAGTACAGCGTGCACGTCTTATTTATGCAATCAAATACTCCCAAGGCGATGGTCTTTACATACTCGTCAACGTCTCCATTCTCCCGGAATACTGTATGAGGTGGATTGGTTTGGTCTCCCAATAACTTGATTACGTCCTCTTTGGTTTTTGGAGGCTGGTACGAGCTGAAGGTCTCCATTCTGGCCACACTTGAATCCACTATGGCACCTCCAACTTCTTTGACCGGTAGTCGTAAGTAACTGGAACAACCATCGAGAAATTATTATTTTAAGGCATTGACGTGATTGCAATAATATTGAAATACCTGTTGCAGTGGAAGTTGTGTTCGTTGTTGTTAATAACTTTGATATCTAATGGCGACTCGTTCGCTCCTTGCTCTACTGGGCCCATCTCAATGTTGTAGAAGGTGAACGGATCATTATTGCTGGAAGGATAATTAGTAGATTTGAGTTAGTGGTTCATGATATATTCCAGTAAAGGTGAATGTTATCGGAGGCTGCACATATAATGATGAGCAGGTCTCCTCTGACAAACAACCGGGTATACACATATGTATGTGCTCTTATTAATGAGCTCGACTTATGCACTCTTGATTTGATTTCAAAGTGTATATTTAAAAAAAAAATAGCTCAACAGAAACACGCGTTCGGTGCTGTGGAACCAGAGAATCATGGGTTTTTATTGAATCATTTAATAATAACTTACTTCAAAAAGGTCATATTTATTGAGCATCCGTCCCCAGCTCCTACGCCACTGTCTCTTAAAATGGTTACTGCCTGATCATAATTCTGGGCTGATAGTAGCGCTCGTGTAATAAAATGGCGAGCTGAAAAGTAAAATGTTAGTTAATCCTGTTAATACCACATGTACAAAAATATAGAATCGTAAATAGCACTAATCATTCCCAAGCCAAAAACAGGTCGGAATACCGGTAGCTGGTGCTTCGGGTATAAAGGTTTTGTGTTCATTTTATGTGCGACCTCCCATTCATATGAGCTAACTTTGTTGTGGTATTGACGAATTGATATGTTATGATGACGTCATACGCATTTTAGAATGCACAAAATTCACTTTCTATAACTTTGTTAATAATTGTGAGGTTTCCTTAAAACTCCCCAAAGTTACGCCTTATGTTATCCCCTATACCACAGGCAAAATTTTGTACTTCTAGCAAGAACTTAAGGGGGTTTCAGATAAATTTCTAAAATAATATAAAAGTATTATTAACTTTATTTGTGCAAATATCGGAACGGGATGTATTTTGAAGCCTATATTTCGTTTAGATCTTTTCGGTTGGATAGGTACTGAGAACGAGATCTATTATACCTTTTGAGAGTCACATTTTGAGTCCTTACTCCTCTACGTTTCACTCGATGTCAAATATTGGACAAGTTTCGAAAAGTACTTATTGAACCCTTTCATGTAATAACCCATGTATGGAGAGCCCGCCTGAAACTCAACACAAAATGGGGCCATTTGCTATATGTAAAGGGATTCCCAGACCACCGGTTCTCACCAAACTTCATGAAAATCAGTGCAGCGGTTTCTGAATAAATCGAGTGTGACAGATCGACAGACAGACATACATTGAATCAATTCTAATAAGGTTTTGTTCCACACAAAGCCTTGTTTCACACAAAACCTTAAAAATAAAGATTTATATAAAGCAGATGAACGAAACTTATTTGAAAATGTCTGAAGAATAATACGATTATGTAGTACAACCCGTACGAAGACTGTGTTCATATTTTGCTGTGGAAAGGCGTGTTTCTACACGTATTTGAAATCTTCGTATATGCTAGCTTTAAAATGTGAAGAAAAAATTGCACTGCCAATGTCCATGAAATTTTGAAATTCCACTCATTACAAACTGAGCTGAATTTTCATTGGTTCAAGGATCTTTATGTTTTAAAGGATCACATCGGCTTAGACCTATCAGCTTTTGAACAAACACGATAACCGAGCCATATCTCCTAGATTTTTATCTGTGACTGTGCAAGTTTGCCGACCGTTACAATGCAATTCAGGAAAATAGACTCCCCATCTTAAAAAAGAGCATACATTTTTTTTTGTGTCGAAATAGCAAATTCATCTCATCATCACCAAAAGCGCCACAACTGATCTATCTGAGCAGGGCCTATCTCGTCTTCTTTTTCCACCACAGGTATTATCCCTGCCAGATCGATTGTGCTTGAAAGAAAGATCTTGGATGCATTTACTTATTCCCTCCTCACTTCAGAGGACAGCAAACATTGCCGTAGATGGTGTCCGTGTTTGCATTAACCAAGCTTCCAATAGAGGAATTTCGTTCAGTGATTCCATTAATATCTATCACCATTAATCCGGAATGAATATTTGAGGAAGCTCTTACGTACGCAACAACTGTGGCCCCAGGTTGGGTGGAAAACCTGTAACGCACGCAACGCTGCTGCGTCATGTTGGACGCCAATTCTGTTGCGATGAGAACTCAGCGTTGCATCACCTTGGCACCAAGGTTGTCAATCAAACAATCTCCCCTAACAGGTTTCCCAGTTGTGAATACCGACTGCGCGAGATAATATATGGAACCGGACGGTACGTACTGAAGCTAACCCGAATGCTAGCAGTTCGGCTAGATGTGGGCCTGGGTTCTTGGTTCTCACATATTATCTCTCTGTCAGGACACAGAGATTTTATCACGTGCCTCGACTCAAAAGTCGACAAAACTAAATCCACCCGGGGTAAACTACTTTATTAAAGACGTGATGTCTCGAGGTGGAGTGATACCACCGAAGGTTTCATTCCAGAGGACTAAATCGCAAAAGCCTAACGCGCGTGGGATGGACGGAGAAGAATTAGATCAGCGCATTTACGCTAGCTCTACGCATATGAAGACAGAACAAACTAAGATTTTCTCAGAGTTTATCTTTGATCTATGTTCGGACAACTGAGTGGTTAGAGCATAAGGCTGTCGTACGAAAGGTCACTGTTCGAATCTCACAGGTGGCAGTGAGATTTGTATCGTGATTTGACGTCGGATACCAGTCGCCTCAGCTGTGAATGAGTGCCTGAGTCAAATCAGGGTAATAATCTCGGGCGAGCGCAATGTTGACCACATTGCCTCCTACAGTGTACTGTAGTGTACCGTTACGGTCTTGAATGAAGTGCTCTAACACACTTTAAGGCGCTGATCCAATATGGGTTGTTGCGTCAACGATTATTATTATTATCTATGTGACAAGTGGCCCCGTGTTCCTTTCCTCTTCATGTGGGGCCAAATGACATGGTGGCCCTGCGGCGGTCCACCTCAACCTAATCTTTCGCCTCTTACCCCTTCAAACATAATGGGGGAACCCTAAAAAAAACAACGGGAGGACCGACGCCTTCCGGGGGAGGTCAGAGCACAAACCACCTCAGATTTAATTCATAATGAAATTATTTATTCTTCCGAATCGAAATGAAATCGAAATTCTATTTTTACTTCTTTCACGCCAACAATATCTAAACTTTAAGACAATATTCAATTTTACGATTATTCCGTTGCCTATTGCACGTGAAAACAAGTCGGGAAACCGGAAGCTGGACGCTTCAGTTACGAAAGGTTTTGTGCATTTCTTTGTACGTAGCATGTAATATATGCATATACAATATTATGTGAGAATATCCACTTTCGAATGATATTGACATTTATAGCCTTGAATTTGCAAAGAAGCGACAACTTTGACGTATTATAACTTTGTTAGCAATAGTGCAATTTCCACCAAACTTGGTAACATCATGCTCTATGGTACACCCTATATTGTTGCGAAATTTCGTCGTCCTAGCATGAACTTAAGGGGGGTTTTGCAGCGAATTACTAAAAATTATAGTAATATACTATTATTAACTTTATTTGTGCAGATATCAGTGTGGAAGGTATTTCGGAGCCCAGGCACCATATAGTGGCAGCCTCTTGATTTTTTTCAGATTTTTCGGTTGGGTAGTTTCTGAGAATGGCCTCCGTAAAGGAATGGTCACTTTCAACCCCCCGCACTCCCCACCTTTCTAACAAATGTCAAAACTAAGCCTGTTTTCGAAAAGTACTAACCGAGACCTTTAATTTGATACCCCACATGACTATATTTGATGAAAAAAAAATTACACCCCCCTTTTGCATGTATGGGGACCCCCCCTTAAATTCAACGTAAAAGGATGTAACTCACTGTATGCGTGAGCGTTCACAGTTCCCACCTTTCTACCAAATTTGGTGTGAATCGCTGTAACCGTTTCCGAGAAAAATGCGTGTGACGGACAGACAGACAGACAGACAGACAGACAGACGGACAGACAGACAGACAGACAGACAGACAGACGGTAAACCGATTTTAACAAGTCGGGAAACCGGAAGCTGGACGCTTCAGGTACGAAAGGTTTTGTGTATTTCTTAGTACGTAGCGCGTAATATATGCATATATTATGTGAGAATATCCACTTTCGGATGATATTGACATTCATAGTCTTGAATTTGCGAAGAAGCCACAACTTTGACGTATCATAACTTTGTTAGTAATAGTGCGATTTCCACCAAACTTCGTACGATCATGCTCTATGTTATACTCTATATTGTTGTGAAATGTCGTGGTGCTAGGATGAACTTAAGGGGGGTTTTGCAGCCAATTACTAAAAATTATAGTAATGTACTATTATTAATTTTATTTGTGCAGATATCACCATGGAAGGTATTTCGGAGCCTAGGCACCATATAGTGGCAGCCTCCTGATTTTTTTCAGATTTTTCGGTTTGGTAGTTTCTGAGAATGGCCCCCTTAAAGGAATGATCACTTTCAACCCCCCGCACTCCCCACGTTTCTAACAAATGCCAAAACTAAGCCTGTTTTCGAAAAGTACTAACCGAGACCTTTAATTTGATACCCCACATGACTATATTTGATGAAAAAAAAATTTACACCCCCCTTTTGCATGTATGGATGCATGTGTTTACACAAAACCTTAAAAAAAGAGCTAGGCTTATAACTAAGAAGGTTTCTTAACGCTAAAGTTGGAAGATTTCATCATCATCATCATCGGCGCAACAACCAGTATCCGGTCTAGGTCTGTCTTAATAAGGAACTCCAGATATCCCGGTTTTGCGCCGAGGTCCACCAATTCGATATCCCTAAAAGCTGTCTGGTGTCCCGACCTACGCCATCGCTCCATCTTAGGCAGGGTCTGCCCCGTCTTCTTTTTCTACCATAGATATTGCACTTATAGACTTTCCAGGTGGGATCATCCTCATCCATACGGATTAAGTGACCCGCCCACCGTAACCTATTGAGCCGGATTTTATCCACAACCGGACGGTCATGGTATCACTCATAGATTTCGTCATTGTGTAGGCTACGGAAACGTCCATTCTCATGTAGGGGGCCAAAAATTCTTCGAAGGATTCTTCTCTCGAACGCCGCCAAGAGTTCGCAATTTTTCTTGCTAAGAACCTAAGTTTCCGAGGAATACATGAGGACTGGCAAGATCATAGTCTTGTACAGTAAGAGCTTTGACCCTATGGTGAGACGTTTCGAGCGGAACAGTCTTTGTAAGCTGAAATAGGCTCTGTTGGCTGACAACAACCATGCGCGGATTTCATCATCGTAGCTGTTATCGGTTGTGATTTTCGAACCTAGATAGGAGAAATTGTCAACGTTCTCAAATGAAGGCAAGACAAAATATATGGTGGCAACGTCAGCACCGAAGACGAATCAACCAACAACATCAAACCGCACTGGTCAAACACGAAGAAGAATAAGGATAGGAGAATACAACTTTTGAGACCGTTGAAAGATTTCCTGGAGTTAAATTTCAATCAAAGGCTATTTCCTGTCAACAGACGGATATCTCGCGTAAAAATTTAATCAAAGATTTTTCCATTTTCAAAAAAAACCTGAATGTGTACAGGGAATTGAAGTGAGTGAAAAGAACAGGAAATTACAACCTATCATTACGTCCTAAATTGTCTGCTTGTCAGACAGCACTTAGAAGCAAATAGTTCCTTTTTTCCTTTTGTTCGGCCCCTCCAACCTGGCCTCTACGGGACAGGTTTGTCTAAGCAAAAATCCCCACCTCGAGCCAAAACCCCCAAAATATGAGGAAATTTCAGAATTTCGGATTTTTTCCGCTCGCACTAAAAAAATCGGGTGAGGTGAGTCAAAGGTAAAATGAAAAAAAAATCGTGACTCTCCCTGGCACGCTGGGCAGGCCAAAAACTGTTCGTTCCCTCCCTCCACGTTCACAACAGTCACAATCAGGGGATCATACTTAGCACATTGTTAACCTAAGGAAGATTTTACGTAGTGACGAGCGTCAAGACTACTGTATGAGGCCCTCCGTGTCGAACGATTCACACTCTCCGACCAGCCGACATTTTAGGCTACATCAGACCAAAAATAGCAGCAGTGGCAAAAAGATGCGGTGGGAATTCGCTACTTCCCCTCTACGCTCCGTGCGCTAAAAGAGACGCTCCGGCGCCACACACAATTTCGCTACCTCACAATACGCAAAAACGTCACCTCACTCCCGCTCGAATTCGTCTTCTTCCTCCCCTTTTCAGAAACCAATTCCGCCCGCCATGTAGCGCGGCAAAGCAAAGCAGGGTAGCTACAACGATAAATTTCTCTTCCGTGGCGGAAGTCTGAAGATACAGGGTGCGGCAGCATAACTTCCTTTTTTCAAAACTCAATAAAAACTATTGTATGCATCGGAAAATATTTATTTATTTTTTATGATGTCGGTACATGTCTAAAGTTTTTATTTACATTGTTTTGAAAATCAAATCTGTTAGGTGACGTCCCCCATTCTCCATACATTGCGTAAACCGATTTCTGGCGTTTATCATGACTCTTGTTAGCAGGTGTTATGTTGGCAATTTCTTCTTGGATGTTGGTCTTCAAATCTTGTAGGGTTCTTGGACGGTTCACATAAACACGGGATTTCGAAAAACCCCATAGAAAAAAATCACAAGGGGACAAATCGGGAGAGCGTGTCGGCCATTCCAAATCGCCTCTAATTGAGATAAGGCGCTCTGGAAAGTGTTCCCTCAAAACAGCCATCGATGCTCTTGAAGTGTGTGCTGTTGCACCGTCTTGTTGGAACCAAGTGTCTCCTAAATCCAAATTTTCTAGCCGTGGGAAAAAAAAATTTTGTAGCATGTTTACATACCGGTCCGAATTCACTGTCACTGTAACCTCATTTTCCTCAAAAAACCAGGGACCAATAATTCCAGCTGAGGAAATTGCACACCACACTGTGACTTTGGGTGAATGCAAAGGCTTTTCATGCAATTCTCGAGGGTTGGTGTTAGCCCAGTAGCGCATGTTTTGTTTGTTAACCGACCCACACAAATGAAAATGGGCTTCATCGCTAAAAAAACAATAGCACCCTCGGGAACGACATCAAGAAGAAGCTCACACGCGTTCATCCGAGAATTGAAGTCATGTTCTGAAAGTTCCTGCACTATCGCCATCTTATAGGGATGAAAATGAAGATCATCACGAAGAATTCTTCTCGGAGAACGATCGGATAGTCCAAGGGCAGATGCGTGTTTGCGCGCAGAACGCCGTGGCGATCGCAACATTGACGCTCTCACTGCTTCAATGTTCTCAGATGATCTAACGGGCCGAGGGACTCCAGTTCTTCCTTTTGTCGCACTTGCAGTTTGTCTGAATGTAGTGACCCATGTAACAATTGATTTGCGGTCTGGGACGGGAGCCAACGGGGCTAAATTAAAGCGATTCCGAAATGCACGCTGTGTTGCAATAACCGAACATCCGCTTGAAAAGTAAACCTCAACGGCAAAGGCACGCTCCTCACTATTCCAACGCTTGATGGCGACTGAACCGTGTCGGGACAAAACTTTACAGTATCCCCTCTTGAACGAGACCACTAGCGCATTTTAAAAAAGGAAGTTATGCTGCCGCACCCTGTACAAATTTTAAATTTCAACTGACTTGACTCTGTCAACTAAATCAAAACCTCACCAGTTGCTAAGGAGAACCATCACGTGGTGGCACCGAGAAACCCTGTATTCACATTGACTTGCTGGTCGTGACGCAGTAGGCATATGCTTCAAGGCCCTGGGGGGTCAAACGCGAGTCTACACGAGTTACAGTGGATTCGGCCACGAAGCCTCAGAAGCGCTTATCTCGTAGCAAGGGAAACGGAATAGCGTCCCGACTTCATATGTCTCAAGAGAATTCCTGGGGCATGTGTTCTTGGGTCAGACTTTTGCCATTTCATGGGGGTTGTGATTATGTCTACATCGCGGACAGAGTCCTTCGGGTCTCAAGCGTGGTGTTGCGCTGTACAACTCCAGTGCCGTGTTCCTCAGTTCGGTAGAGGTTTCGATGGGTTTCACATTCACCACTATGAGTGCTGAGCCTTAGTATAAACTGGTGTCATTTGGAATGTCACAACGGGGGCTTGATTGTGGTCACAAACTCAATAAGAAAGTAATGGGTTTAGGCTGACATGGCGGGTACTCACGTTAAACCACCAGGACGTAACTGTACCCTAAGGCAACATATAATATCAGTATCACATTAAAACGAATAATCTGACATTAAATTCATATACATTACTCTAACGAAATATTATATTAAAGTGTTCATGCCGTTTCGCGGGTTTCCGACTTGATTTCTGCTTCGACTGGTTATCCTTTTTCTACGTTACGATTCACTATTTCACACGGTAGAAATTTGAAGGAATTTGAATATTTATATAATAAGAAAGAAGACTTACGCGTTTTACCACTTCGTAAATTAGCCGCCGATAAGGTGTTGATTGAGAACACCAGTCCATGGCGGTTGAAATTCATCGTATAACCAGGCAAGTGTCCAGCATAACATAATGACATGAATTTCTCTTCCTTCACGTTATACTTCCCTTGAGGTGTATCGCTGATAATGTCCGCAACAACGAAGTAGTAGTGGTTCAATTGTGCTGATAAGGCATCTTCTGTATGGCCCAATATACGCTGAAATTATATATGAAAATGTAGTAAACGTGAGGCTAGTTTAGAGATGTTGGCGAGGAATACAAAACAAGACATACATGTAATTTACCTATGCATACTTATATTATCTATCAAATACCAATATTCGTGAGCTCCTCAGAAACGATTAAGGCACATCAGTATAGAAGCGCCTATTATGGACCTTTAAACAATTATTTATTAGACCATTTCCATGTTCAAGATTTTTTTTTTTAATTTTAAGAGTTAGCTACACAGTCGACATTAAATCTGGCATTGTTGTCCATCTGTTGCCAGCTTGGATGCGTCCTTGTTGACAGGTTGGCAACAGATCGGCAACACGTACGATTTTAGGTGTAAAGCTGGCGCTTAACAATTAAACGGAATTCTAATATACTGTGAAAGGACACACATTATCGTTATTTAGTACCCAACATCTCAAAATTACATCTTGTTTATTTCGACACTCATTTCTACTA
The DNA here is from genome assembly GCF_905115235.1 of Hermetia illucens. NCBI lineage: Eukaryota > Metazoa > Arthropoda > Insecta > Diptera > Stratiomyidae > Hermetia > Hermetia illucens. The sequence continues at coordinate 24,156,363 of NC_051853.1, forward strand.
GACCTTTTCGATCTTTCTCGCATGTTGAATTCATTTCAACGGCCAACTAGATATTGTGGAAAGTACGCTAAGTTTTCCGAATATGCGTCTCAGTTTCTTAGCCCTAGGTGAAGTACTTTTCGGGGTATATCAGGTGGGCTGAAAAGTTTGTAGGCTAATATAGAAATTTTGATAATACGATCTTTTTTTAGCCTCAAAATAGGGCTCAGTTTCGACAATTACCTCTGCAACGGCGCTAAATTTCTTTCTAGTGAGCATTCTCTTGAGGTCTGAGAACATCAAAAAGTTACCGAGCGCCAGATCTGGAGAATACGGTGGATATGGAAGCAATTCGAAGTGGAATCCATGCAATTTTGCCATCGTTTCCATTGATTTGTAACACGGTGCACTGTCTTGATGAAACAGCATTTCCTTTTTCTTCAAAAGGGGTACATGATGTTATAGCATTGCAAGCCGAATGCTGTGACTTTGTACGCTTTGGAGTCGGTTCATTACGTGCAGTTCACTCAGACGACGATCATTTAGATTTTCGTGAAATAAAAGAGCCATGTTTCGTCCATTGTCACATATCGATGCATAAATTCGTCTTTTTTTTATGGAGGAAGATTTTCAAACGCTGCTCAGAATCGTCAACTAGTTATTATTTTTGGTCGATTATGAGCTTGCAAGGCACCTATTTTGAACAGAGCTTTCGCATACCCAAACATTCATGCACGATATGTCCAGAACACGTTCTTTTGTTATCTTTAGACCTCAGCTGTCTCGATCAACTTCACGTTGCTGTCATCCAAAATTATGTTGTGAACTTTTTTGATGTTCTCGTCGGTAACAGCCTCTTTGGGCAGTAAATTGATTGATAAGCATCTGAATTCTTCATCAAGCAAATAAAAGTTCAATTTATAATAGTCAGGTGCTTAACTGATTTACCTAAGGAAGCTAAGCTACTTTGTGATCGGGAGCTTATTTATGAATAGTTGAAGGAATGAATTTCAGAATTCCATATTGGATTCCTTTATGGAGAAGAAACCGACCATATCTTTCCACTAAGGTAGGACCAAACATTTTCACTTATCCATTTTATCCATATGCATATGCACCACACCCCAATGAGGTTTATAAGGCAATAGAAGTACTTGCATAATATTAGAATTCATAAGCTCTAGTGTAGTATTCGGGGTTTAGGAAAGATGCAAAGTCAAAAGAAAAGGTGTTTCCATTTTATTACGGTACATATTTTTTTGCATTGTGCAAGTTACTTTTGCAGGATCCAGGTTTAAATCCCCCGGTACAATGCAGAAATGATTACACATTCGGTTGGTACCTAGCGAGGTAATCAAACGATCATCCCGAGTCGATATTGTTAACCACGAGGGCGGAGCTGTACGTCAAATGAGAAAATTTGCGATTGTTCTTGTACCTAATTGCAGCCCAATGAGAAGCAGAGAAGCAGTACTTCGGAAACCTATTACAGGTAGTTTTTGAGAGCGACCAAGCAGGATTCCGATAGTTGATATCCAGCATCTTCAGTAGTGGGTAATCTAATGGTAAAATCATGGAGAAACGCTAATGATACCTTTTTACGATAACGCTGACTAGAAAGTGTTCTAACGAAATAGGGGCGGTATCAGTGAGTTCTTGGGATACCCATAAGTTAAGAAAGAGAGAAACTTTCTTCACAGACGGAAAATATTAAAATACTTGGGGAAAATTACAGAATTCAACTCTCAAAATTCCGAATAATAAACAAAGGTTAGCAACATACATATATGAATATATATATTATATATATATGTATATATAAGCCAAGGAATGCGTATCTGGTGCCCATAATCAACGACTTCCCGGATTATCGAGTTGGTCATTCGGCATCAATCTGCCACCTCTAATATCGCATCGTCAAATATGACAGCTAGTGCTCTAACTTTGCCAATGTTATGGCGAGGAAGAACGTCCAAAAACGATCCCCTACTTCTTAGAGCAACCAAATCCCACCCACTAGAAAACGTGTGATTTCAAGGCGTTCATCCACTTGGCCTACCTTGCAACGGCACCTCGACATTGGTTGCCACATACCCCGCTGCCCGTAATATCTCCCATTTTAGCCCGACACTCCCTACATACAATATGAGGAATAGCTGTTCATACTTAGACCACTTCCAAAATTAACGTAAATCATTGGCCAGGATGCCATCATCCTTGACATCCAACTCCCCGGTGGGATCATTTACCCACCGTCGCTAACGGCTGCGGACTTTAGGGACGCCAACTGGCGGCTTATTAACCAATACCTCAAAGCTAGGCTCTCCCTCTGAATGAAGAATCAAAGAGTTTCTAACAATCTCATTGACAGTGCGAACCTGTATCCACACGCTCCCTCAACCTCCGTAACCTTATCTCCTTCCCGGGCGATATCCTTCAAGAAATCCACTACAAGACAACCTTACGCCGGAGACTATTTAGGAATAGTTGCGCGTACGTCATCTTCGGTGGCCATTCTGCGAGATTTTAACTTAGCAAACCACTTCTCAACGGTTGATTTTCCTGGTGGAAATTCCGGAAAATGTTCAACAGTATCTTTTCGCCAAAAAGCAATGCTTTATTAACACACAAAATTCCTTTTTATCCATTTTCTTCAAAATAACAAAAGTTGTTTCACTCAAGATGCTCTATCCCATGAATTAATAGTTCTACAGCTGTATACGTGTCTTTTGAAAGTCAGGGTAAACTAAAAATCATATGACCTGAATACCAGTAACGCCATCTGCTTGTTAGCCTTCAAACTTTTCAGCCCAGCTGGTGCACTATACCCGGTAGACGTCGAATTAGAAGTGCCCAAAAAATATGAAAACTATTTAGCCTCATGGAAAATGGAAATGAGCCTAATGGCATTCATAACGACAAAATGCTTCCAAAAAATGATATGGGCCAAGCCCCTAAGTTTGGACACTCTCTTGTACTTCTATTTATTGTTAAATATTTTACAAAACAGAATACTTGAAACACTCAACAATCGCTTTCCAAGTAGGTCGCTTTGCTTTCATATTGTAACATGCAATACTACAAAGAAGGCAATGAAACGGCTAATCAGAATCGATAACCAATAATCAAAATGCTACCTACCACAACGGCGCTCTAAGCCAGATTATATCTTATAATTTATAGTTTTAATCTTATTTCTAATTTTTATTTATACTTACAAAGCTATCATTATTGACAATAATATCGGAACAACCAACTGGCGCAGCCGGAATTAAGTTCTCCTGTCCGAGGGCTATCGGGGTGATGTCGTCCATATGCAGGAGGAAAAGCTGCAAAAATTGTTCTGGTTATTAATCAAATTTGCATAATTATAGATGTGGATATATGATAACTGTTATTGTTGGTCGATCAATTTGTTCCCATTTAAAAGTATGTATTAATGCCCACTAATGGTCCTACGTGAGGTGTTAAGATCATGAACTTCTGAATTACGCAATTCATTAGAGAGAACCATTAGTACTAAATCAATGAATAAAAAGTGATAATTTGCTTAGTGGGTTGTCAGCGGAAATTGAGTTCCGATTCAGTGGTTTTGAGTGGATAATTAAATCTATACACCGGCCCAATAAAATAAGTTGCATTTAGTAAAATTTCGTCGAACTATGTAGATATTAAGATATTTCAAACAAGTGGAAACGGCGTTGAGTGGGCTGGTCTACCATGCAAACTTCAAATTATACGACAGAGAAGTCAACGCACCACCTTCTTCTGGAAGCACAAAATATACGTTTATAATGCAACAAGATAATTTGATTGACTTAGTCATTGGCACTTGCTGATAAAACCATGATGGGGAATAGGCAGGTTGGGCTACTTAACCAGAAGGAAACTTGGTACCTATCTGTGCCTAGAGCTGTCAAAAGCTACTCTGGGTGGAGATTTTAATCAAGTGTATGACTAAAGTAATACTGTCGCGTATAACATGCATGCAAAAGGTGTGCCTCCAAGAAAAAAACTGTTTGGTGGTTCACTGGGAATGAATTATAATCCGCCATGCTTGAGGTCGGACCAGGTGACCATCACAGAGCACAGAATCATAGACGTTGGGTTTGGCGTTATTTTGGTCCCGATTTTGACTTCTATAATTAGTAAAACTGACAAAATTCTTCTAAACTAGTTTAACCGGTCAAGAATTGCTTCTACCATTAAGCTCATCTCTCGAGCTGTGAAATCTGCCCCAGGTCAATTACGCACAGAAACAATCCAAAATTACCTTTTATCGTTTTTGGTCATATGCAGCGAATATTAAAATGAAGGTTAGATATATCATATAGCCGGCGACCTTAATGGTCATGTGGGTAAAAAGGCAGACAGTAACAGGTGCCATGGAAAGGGGTTCGCAGCGCGCAATGAGGGTGGCGAGCGTATAATCGATTTTGCGGACAGCCATGACCTTGTACTTATGAATACATGGTTCATCAAACGATTGTCTCATCTTCCCACATTTTATAGTGGCAAGAGTAAAACGCAAATCGACTATATTCTCATAAGACGCCGACATTTTACCACCGTCATTGATTGTAAAGTCGTTCGCTACGGCACCATTGTACCTCAACATCGGCTTTTGATTGTCGTCTTGCGAACTAAACCACCGGTAAAACAGCGTGAGTAACGTACTGACCCGCGGCGCATTAAATGGTGGCGATTTCGTGAGAACAAAAAAGAAATGATCTCACTCACACGATTACCGATCATTACGAATGTGGAAGACTCGTGGAACCAAATGAAAAATACGATCCACAAAGCGGTCTCTGCAACCCTCGGAGTCATTAAGACAGGTAAGCGGTACATCAACCGAGATACTTGGCTTTGGAATGATGTGAAAAGAAACGTCTATTCCACAAATTTCTCAACGATAAAACGCTGGCCAATTGGCAAATTTATAGGAATGCCAACCGGGAAGCAAAGAAAGCAGTCGCTGTCACCCGAGCGAACCATTTCAAAACTCTTTACGATAAACTCGACGCTCGGGATGGCGAGAGAGATCTGTATCGACTTGCTAAAAGCCATAATGAACGCACACAGGATATCGAACACTTCTGTTGCGTTAATGACAAGAACGGTGCTTTGCTTACCAACCGTCGAGCCGCAACGGATAGATGGCGAGAATACTTCGAGCAGATTTCAACTGAAGAATTTGCTCATCCTCCACTTCCACAATCATTGCTGACATTTGGAGCAGTTCCACCAGTCAGCGCACCTGAAGTCGAGGCGGCAATAAAACAAATGAAATCTCGGAAAGCAACAGGACCTGACGACATCGCATCTGAGCTCTGGAAAGCGAAGAGCTGGGACTCAACACTATGGCTCAGTGAATTCTTTAACCGGGTTATTCAGGAAGGAAGAACACCATCTGACTGGCAAGAGAGTACAACTGTTCCAATATGGAAAAAGAAAGGTAGTCCAGCAGAATGTTCAAATTACCGTCCGATCCGGTTACTTTCCCATACCATGAAGATTTTTGAACGCATTCTTGACAACCGTATTCGCGAAATCGTTGAAATAACCGTGAATCAAGCCGGATTTGTCAAAAACTGCGGAACTACTGACGCAATGCACGCTGCGCGGTTATTCATGGAGAAACACCGTGAGAAGCATCGCCCTCTTTGCATTGCGTTTCTGGATCTAGAGAAAGCGTTTGACAATGTGCCACACGAACTCATCTAGTATGCTTTACGACAACACTTAGTGGCAGTAGAATTCGTGCGCTGGGTTCAATTACTCTACCATGATCCGAAAAGTAAAGTTCGAAGTATGGCGGGTGTATTAAAACCGTTTCGTGTCTCTGTTGGTGTTCATCAAGGAAGCGTCCTCTCACCACTCCTCTTTGTTCTTGTTATGGACACCGTCACACGGGATATCCAACGTCCAGCGCTCTACGCACTGCTTTATGCAGATGATGTTTTCCTAGCATCAAATAGCAAAAATGATCTCGAGAAACTTCTCCAAAAATGGAATGTTGGCCCCATGCAACACGGTCTCAGATTGAATCTAAACAAAACTGAATTTTTGACGACCGATTCTCATGAAACAGATACAATCACTGTCAGCGGCAGTAATCTGCCCAGAACTGAGCGATTTAAATACCTCAGGTCAACCAATGGAGAACTGCGTTATGAAATTGCTTCACACATTAACGCAACCTGGGTGAAGTGGCGTTCCACAACTGGTGTTCTTTGTGATCAACGAATCAACGAACGTCTTAAATCTAAAATTTATCGCAATATCGTCCGTCCTGTCGTTATCTATGGTTCTGAGTGTTGGCCAACTATAAAAGATAATGAGCGATGTCTTGTGGTAATGGAGACGAAGATGTTGCGTTGGACTAGTGGCGTGACACGTTTTGATCACATCCGAAATGAGGATATCTGCGATCGTTATGGGGTTGCACCGATTGTGGAAAAATTGTGACAGAGGCGTCTTCAATGGTATGGCCACGTACTTAATGCTAACGAGAATTCACTTGAAAAGATTGGTCTGAACATCGAAATCGATGGTAAACGACCACAAGGCAGGCCGAAACAACGGTGGCTTGATACACTAGATGGGGATTTAAAAGCCTCGAGATAGCACCCAGATCAGGCATTCGATAGAGCCAACTGGCGAAACCGATCAGGACGTACCGACCTCGCTTGTGAACGGGACAAAGGGTGAAGAAAAAGAAAGAAGATTAAAATGAAGGTTAGAGAAAACATTTTAAAAAGTTTCTACGTGGTTTACAGCTACCAGTCACTTGCCTAGACACGACTGATTCAAAAAATATGTGTCCCGAAACCGATGACTTGCAATTTTAGAACGGCGTCGCAGGCAAGATATTATCTGAAATAATAAAACTTGTTGTTTCTTTTTCGTTGGTGTGTGTATTTATTCTTGCAAATACCGATATTTCGGGAACCACTTGTTCCCTTCATCAGTGCAAACAGTGCAAGAAACTTGTTTGCACTGATGAAGGGAACAAGTGGTTCCCGAAATATCGGTATTTGCAAGAATAAATACACACACCAACGAAAAAGAAACAACAAGTTTTATTATTTCAATTAATTAATCGTTGGAAACACCGCATAATTTCACTCTGAAGATATTATCGATAGTGGGTAGGATGCAGTTGGTTTAACATAGGAGTTGTTTTCTAGATGGGGGGATAGAGCGTTATTAAAAGTGGTCTTCTCTTCGCTGCAGTCTATTGATTACGTCTCGAGGAGACGCTATAAGGTCTACATGACTGCTGGGACATGGAGGCGGATCGACGAGCATAGGGAACTGAAAGCTTTCATTTCCGCTGCGAACAGGGACACATGAGCTCCGGTACCCCAGAAGAACTCGAGAATTGTGGCGTAGCGTGGGCCATGATAAAAATGAATTTGTTATTGCGCTAATTAGAAAAGAAGAAACTGTCGCAAAAAATAACGATTTCACTATCGTATAATGCATCACAGAAGAACTTTTAGGTGGTCGCAACTCTCCACATGGTAGACAAGGGTAGCAAATACCAGACATAAATCTAATCTCTCCACATGGTCCTGAAAGGGACGTTAACCGTAGACGCCTGTTTTAAGGTAACGTACAGCTTAGTAGGCGGATTGACAATTTCATCATCGCTTCCAACCGTATATCCACTGAAGAAGCTCCATCTCTTCAAGATGAAATGACTAGTCATTGTAACATGTCGATACGTACTACTCCTCCAAACAAAACAGAAATCATCTCAGCCATTAATGCGCTGCGGGCTTTCGACATTGTGAACAGGGAGCAAAAACTAATAACTATTATCAGAGCGACAGGAATTTGAAGCTCAAAGGAGTCCGGAAAAATTGCATTCTGTTGCTGATACGATTTTTTTTTTCTGGAGGACATGGATCTTCCTCAAACATCCCGACTAAGCTGATGACATCTATTGACTATCTCACCAAGTTAAAGTGGGACTGAAAATAAACATCAACACAACCTTGTTTCATGGTTTAACTGGTCATCGAGCGCTTCCAATTTGCGTTAATGGACCGAACATCGATCCAATTAGCATAACTCAGAAGTATTGTTTATGTCAATGGTGGTATGGAGATTGATGTGACCCAATGCAATAACAGCGCTAGATCCGCCTTCGCTGTTTTGCGTAAAATTTGCAAATATAGATACCTCCACACTAATATCAAGCTGAGGTTTCTCTGTGTATAATAAGAGTAACATATAGGAAATGACTGTTACTTGAAAGCTCTAAACCATCGTTAACATCTGTCTGCAGCGGCCCTTCGGGATACTTTGTTCTGTGGAAATCCGGTAGATGTATTGACCAGAGGGCGGAAGTGGCAAGAGCCCTTTAAGGAAGGACAAGGACTGAATTGTTGGCATTCCGTTGCATGGAATTCACTTTCATAGAGTGACTGACGTGTGGGTCACCCTCGAGTCACATAGCGCAGTTAGGGAGAAGTGTAGGCTTCATCGAACCGGAAACGATGGTACACAGCCACCTGAGGGGGCTCGTCCAATGGACTTTTACGTCGACATAGGCACTCAGGCGCCTATCCATCTGTAATGTGTTTGGTCTGTCGAAAAGCAGGAAGACATGCACAAGCGTTGTGGACTTTCTGACTGACCATAATTCACCAGCTGTACATATGTTTAGGATTTCTACAAGATGATATGTGTCCATTCTGTAATGAAACAGCGGAATCCATGGAACATTTCCTATGTGACCGAAAATTCTGCGATTAGCAAACGAATCAGGATATTTCGTTAGACTGGGGCATTAAATACAATGGACATGTTCAGGTGATTCAGATTTATTCAGGTTTCAGGATCTTTCTACAATCTTGGACGACCCACTAGAGCACATAGGGGTCTACAGGATAAATTAAGTTGCCAGCCATCTCTCACAATGGCATAATAAAACAACTGACTGAACCATTTTTGACACGAAAATTTTATTCGTTGAGTTTATTATCTTATTAAAATCTTCTTCCAAAGGCTACAATAGGGGGTTTAGGGTCCTACCTGCCCAAGGACCTTCAATGTGAATGACCTTAACTATGTTGAACTTAAATCGTCTTACAGTTTCTCCCACTGTATGGAATGCATCGAATGAGCTATATATGTTGAACTTTATTCGACTTTCGCTCAGTGTTTTGTCTTTCGCTCAATCTTTAGCTCTCTGATAGTCCTAACTATGTTGGACTTAAGACACTTGCGAAATTATCGTTTATTTTTAATATAGTTAAATTGCTGCCAACATTTAACCGGCAGTTGTGTTAGCTATACAGACTTAAGAAGTTATCACTAACGTCTATAGATAGCTCTGTTTTGTCTTGAAATTAGTGTAGTTACCACATCATCATCATCAACGGCGCAACAAGCGGTACCCGGTCTAGGCCTGCCTTAATAAGGAACTCTAGACATCTCGGTTTTGTGCCGAGATCCACCAATTCGATATCCCTAAAAGCTATCTGGCGCTCCATTTTAGGCAAGGTCTGCCTCGCCTTCTTTTTCTACCATAGATATTGCCCTTATAGACTTTCCGGGCTGAATCACCCTCGTCCTTACGGATTAAGTGAGTAAGCGCCCACCGTAACCTATTGAGCCGGATTTTATCCACCTGACCATGATCTGACGGTATTGCTCATCGATTTGGTCGTTATGTAGGCTCCGGAATCGTCCATCCTCAAGTAAGGGGCCAAAAATTCTTCGGAGGATTCTTCTCTCGAACGCGGCTAAAAACCCAAGTCTCCGAGGAATACATGAGGACTGGTAAGATCATTGTCTTGTACAGTAAGAGCTTTGACCCTATGGTGAGACGTTTTAAGCGGAACAGTTTTTGTAAGCTGAAATAGGCTCTGTTGGCTGACAACAACCGTGCGCGGATTTCATCATCGTAGCTGTTATCGGTTGTGGTTTTCGAACCTAGATAGGAGAAATTCTCAACGGTCTCAAAGTTATATTCTCCTATCTTTATTCTTCCTGTTTGACCAGTGCGGTTTGATGTTGTTGGTTGGTTGGTTTTCGGTGCTGACTTTGCCATCATATACTTTGTCTTGCCTTCATTGATGTGCAGTCCAAGATCTCGCGCCGATTACCGCTTGCTCCATCTGGATGAAGGCAGTTTGTACGTCTTGGGTCGTTCTTCCCATGATGTCGATATCGTCAGCATAGGCCAGTAGTTGGGTGGACTTAAAGAGGATCGTACCTCTTGCATTTACCTCGGCATCATGGATCACTTTCTCGAGGGCCAGGTTAAAGAGGACGCATGATAGGGCATCCCCTTGTCGTAGACCGTTGATGATGTCAAATGGTCTTGAGAGTGATCCTGCTGCTTTTATCTGGCCTCGCACATTAGTCAGGGTCAGCCTAGCCAGTCTTATCAATTTCCTGGATATTTTGTTTTTAAGGTTTTATGTAAAACAAAACTTTATTAAAATCGATACACTGTGTGTCTGTCTGTCTGTACGCCTGTCACACGCACTTTTCTCCAAAACGGCTGGATTGATTCGAACGAAACTCAGTGGATATATAGGAACCATGAAATCCCACGCATACAGTAAGTGACATAAATTTAGGTACAGTTTAAAAGGGGGGCTTCCAATACTTGTAAAGGAGGATGTAAATTTTTTTTTTCATCAAATATAATCATGGAAGGTCTCAATTAGTACTTTCCGGATCTGATATTAGTTTTGACATGAATTGCAAAGTGCGCGAGGAGTCAAAATGTGCACACTTAAAGTGAGACAGGGCTCATTTTCGACAATTCACGTAAAGCGCATTGTCACACGTAAGAAGAGGCAGAATTCCATTCTTTTACGCTGTATAGATAAGTGACTAGCCATTTGCATGTTGCATCTTTTCATAATACTTAGGGTAAACTGTCAGTCATTCAACTGGTTGCACATATAAGGCATTTTTCAAAAGGTAGTCATCTAATCAATTATCCAATACAAGCCTTTTCTTCGAACGATTGGCTTCCATCATAAATTAGTATAATTTCATTCTTCTGGATGGTGCTGCAAAAATGTGCAGTGATGGTTGTGAATAGCAATTGCTAGGATTAAATTTCTAATTGCATTCTCTCATCGGTTTAGTCTTCTCACCTCTAAGAAACAACTCCGCTTTTCAGTTACAAAATGCGATTTGAATATATTATGCCAATAATTCTTCGGGACTATGCTCCGCGCTATAAGGACAGGTCTTGAATAAATTGTTGCAATGGAATGCGACCACAATGAAGCTTACGATTATCTAATTATTCATGAATGCATTATCATAATAGTAGTACATACACACATGTCTTCTGATATTTTCCACATTCAAATGAAGATGGCTAAGTTCAGTATTACATGGGTTAGAACTGGCGAAACACAAGGCTGAAGTTATACTAATCAGAAGTCATAAGTTGAAAGTGATTTTAAGGTTTCGTTTGGAGCAGTCTGTGATAGAGTCCAAGAAGTTCATCAGATACCTTAGTGTCACGCTGGATTGTCTCATTGTTAACTTTCAAGGAGGAGAGAGGAGAAAACAAATAGAACTTCTCTTTAGGAGACCCTTACGGGTAGAGAAAATCATTCCGTAAAGAAGGCGGTCAAAGGCTAGTATAGGTCCCAGGGCGAAACGTGGATTGGTACCCACGATGCAGCATAAAATCTGGGAAACGCCTGCTGAACCAACACCAATAGCTCCACTGCCAAACCCTATCTCCACCTACACGTGGTGATCGCTGGGAGTTCTTTCTTCATGAAAAACTGCAGACGGAGAAGGAGGAAGGCGAGCCTCGCGCGCCTCAAAACGGGACAAAATGTATCAACTGCTCCTCCAGGTTGGGGGTTAGGTAGGGCTGAAAACCCTATACGAAAAACCGATGTTACGAATCCACGGAAGGAGCCTCGGACAGGATGGATTTTACAACGCCGACCCTGGCAACGATAACGGATTAACGATTTGGGCATTTTCTCATGGTACGTGTGCTCCCTGTACACACCGAATTCTGCTTAGCAGTCCGAGAAAGATACCTGCTACAAGGCAGTTGAGCGGAGCCTCGAAGACTGTCCCAAGTATGATATCAAAATCATACTTCTAGATTTCAACAGTCAAGTAGGGAATGAGCCCGTATTCAGGCGATACGTCGGCTCCCATAGTTTACATAGGGATGATAACGGACTTATTCAATTAGCAGTATCACACGAAATGGTTGTTGGAAGTACCTGGTTTGCGCGGAAAGCGGTCCACAAACATACGCGGGGCCTCTCCAGACGGGACCACTTTCAACCAAATTGACCAAGTGCTAATTGAATGCCGCCACCTCTCAGCCTTGATGAATGTCAGAACATATAGGGGGGCCAATATAGACTCCGATTACTATCTCGTTGGCATGATGCTCCGAGGTGAAATAACAACACCGCCCTCCCCTCTGACAATCAGGTAAAAGTTAACACTGAAACCATACACAGCACAGCTCTCCGCAACACCTATAAGAGGGAAATGGATGCCGCAATAACCGCAGAGATCCTGGAGATGAAGCATCAACAAATGATTTTCGCAACCACCTGAAGAACGTTATCGTTGATACGGCCACAAAAATACTTGGCCCCAGCCGCAAGAAAAATCGGAACGGCAGGTTTGACGATGAATGTAAGTTAGCAACGGAACGGAAGAATGCTGCGTACCGAGTTATGTTGCATTCTCAAAGAACGCGGACACGCGCAGAGACTTATCACGAACTCCGTCGAGCGGAGAAGCGACTTCACAGACGGAAAAAGGAAGCCTGGGAGAACCAACAAGTCTGTGAACTAGAAAGGTACAGGCAGCAACCCACCAGGCGCACAAGTTTTACCAACAAATCAGCAGGATGAAGCCTTATACACGTCGATGCTCATCCTGCCAAGACAAAGAGAGAATCTGATTTCCGACAAAATGGGTATATTGGAGCGATGGGTTTGGTATTTTGATGAACTGCTCAACAACCAAAATATCGACGAGTTGCAGGTTCCGCCAACTGAAGACGACGGACAAATACTGCCACCACCAAGTATAGATAGGATCCGATGGAATTACAGACGAATTGGTTAAATATGGAGTCGACCAATTACATCAAGTGGTTCATCAACTGATGCTCAAAGTGTGGGACAGCGAATCAATGCCTGACGATTGGCAACGAGGCATTATCTGTCTCATACATAAAAAGTGGGATATCACACAGTGCAGCAATTGTGGAGGTATCACATTGCTGAGTACCATCTATAAAATATTCTCCTCTATCTTGCTAGGCCGAATGGCCCCATACGACCAGAACATCATTGGTCCATATCAAAGAGGCTTCACTCCAGGCAAATCGGCAACAGATCAGATTTTCTCTCTGTGGCAACTGATGGAAAAACTGTTGGAATATGGACACCAGTTGCATCATCTCTTCATCGACTTTAAAGCCGCCTATGATAGCATAGCCAGGGTAAAACTTTACACGACCATAAGAGAATTCGGTATCCCAACGAAATTGATAAGACTAGGCTAACCCTGACCAATGTGCGAGGTCAGATGAAGGCAGCAGGATTACCCTCGAGACCATTCAACATCAACAACGGTCTAAGACAAGGGGATGTAAATGCGAGAGACACCATCCTCTTCAAGTCCACCCAACTACTGGCCTAAGCTATGGATATCGACATCATGGGAAGAACGACCAGAGATGTATAGTCTACCTTCATCCAGATCGAGCAGGCGGCCCGAGAACTTGGGCTGCATGTTAATGAAGGCAAGACGAAGTACATAGTGACAACGTCAGTGCCAAAACCAAAAGAAGGAACAAAAGTTGGCCCCCTAAATGAGGATGGACGATTCTGTAGCCTACATAATGACGAAATCTATGAGCGATACCATGACCGTCAGGTTGTGAATAAAATCCGGCTCAATAGGTTACGGTGAGCGGATCACCTAATCCGTATGGATGAGGATGATCCAGCCCGGAGAGTCTATAAGGGCAATATCTATGGTAGAAAAGAAGACGAGGCAGACCCTGCTTGAGATGGAGCAATGGCGTAGTTCAGGACGGAGGAGTTCAGGAGGATACGTATACACACACATGCCTGTCTCCAGTAATATTGATATTCAAATAAAAAAGAAAAGCGTAAGCGTCTCCAGGGACCCCAGCGTTCATATAAGTTAACTTTATGCATATATTTATGACGTCATATACGCCCTAGAATGACTTTGACATTCAATAACTTTGTTAATAATAGTTAGATTGCGTTCAAACTTTTTAGGATTATGTCCTATATGCTGATACTAATTTGGTATTTCTAGGAGAAACTTAAGGGGGTTTCCGGGTAAATTTCCAGAATATGGTAATATACAATTATTAACTTTATTTGTGGAGATATCGGAACGGGATGTATTTTGAGGCCTAGATTTTGTGGGGATGCACCACTGGAATTTTTTTTTTCAGATTTTCCGGTTGGATAAGTTCTGAAAACCGGACCTGTTTCACTTTTTGGGGCACACATTTTGAGCCCTCACTTCCCTATGTTTCACCTCATGACAGGAATAAGATCAGTTTCGAAAAGTACTAACCGAGTCCTTTCATTTGATACCTCACATAACCATATTCTGTGAAAAAAAACTGGCTATATGTGAAGGGATTCACATCGTCTTACCAAATTTCGTGACAATTGGTTTAGCTGTTTTCGAGTAAGTGGGATGTGACAGACAGACAGAAAGACAAATGGACAGACAGGCATTGAATCGATTTTATGCCATTCGAATATTCTTACATAAGAAAAAAATTTTCCATATCTGCAACGTTATTAATTGTCTCTTTTGAACGTAGACATTCGGTTTGACTTGGTTAGCTAATAGTTCACTAAAATAAGGCATTTGCTATGAAATAATTGTCGACTTCGCATCTGCAGTTACTGAGGCAATGTTTTGCTCTTCAAAGTGTGATGGCAAAGTTAGCTTATGTGACACGTTTTACTAAGGTTTTGTTGAAAACAAAATCTTATTAAAATCGGTTTACCGTCTGTCTGTCTGCCTGCCTATTTGTCTGTCACACCCATTTTCACAGAAAAGGTTACCACTATTGATAAGAAATTTGGTAGGAACTGAATATGGCCGCAGAGGGGAGGAGTGTGGGGGTTCGAAAAGAGGCAATTATTTCAGGGACCCATCCTCAGAAAGTACCCAAACTAAAATCTTGAAAAAAAAATCATGTTGGTCCATACACATCGTATCTAAGCCTCAAGATACTCTCCGCTACGATATCTGTTCAAATAAAGTTAATAATAGTATTAAGTTCATTTTAGATCGGTAAGGTAGGCTTTAATAGGAAACATGAAACTGGAAAGTTTATTGGAAATCGTACTAGTATTAACAAAATTATGGTAGGTCAAACTTGTCCCTTTCGCGTCAAATTGCTACTCCCTAAGAGACACAATGTGAGCACCACATTCAATTTATGGCCGGGTATATTCAACGCATATATACTACAAGCTATATATATATATATATATGGAACCATGATGTACCCAAATATTGATAAACAAAAACTCAACATAACCTTTCATACTTGAAGCGCTCAGCTTCCGGTTCCTCGGTTTGTTATGTTAAATTTCTCGTGGAAATTTGTAAGCAAACTTCAGTCTAAAACAAATCGCGCAGATTGTCCTGCCGATATCAGCGGAATTTTGTTTAAGTTTGAATAATCGAAACATTTAACGACCTTCGATATCAATGAGGAGATTCGATTTGAAAAGATCATCCTTATATGAGGTTTAGATTTTAGCCAAAAAATTCCTGACACTTTGGTCAAGCTCTATGACAGGCTAGGAATATTCCTTGAGTTGCCTCTGGTTCGAATCCCAGCTCTTCTTTGCGTCTTCTCCTGCTTATCATCTAAGGCTGTTAGGCTACGTTTCCCAAGACTCCTAGCAATCTCAGAAGAGGAATTTGTGAAGCGGGACACCAAACTTAATGAACAAACCGCAGAAGACAAGTACATACAATTAGATGGGCTGATGTGACACTACATTTCGCCTGCACACCCTTGCACGTAAATCATCCTGGATCGTCAATAAATACTTAACGTTCAGCCATCACCAAAAAATTCTCTCTAAGGTTGCACGAGAAAATAGATGTGCAGCGGCATAACCAGAAAAGAACAGT
Organism: Hermetia illucens; assembly: GCF_905115235.1. Lineage (NCBI taxonomy): Eukaryota > Metazoa > Arthropoda > Insecta > Diptera > Stratiomyidae > Hermetia > Hermetia illucens. Next base: position 24,172,533 of record NC_051853.1, read on the forward strand.
GTTTTTTTGAGGAAGTCAGAGTACTGCAATATGGCAAGGAACGCAGAAGAAATGAGCTCTTATATAGTAGAAAGTCTAATCCTGTCATGTGATGCTTCTTCTTCTTCTTCTGGATGAAGGCAACAATGTCGATATCATCAATATATTTTAGTAGTTTGGTAGACTAAGTGGATGTTGCCTCTCGCATTTACATCACCATCACGGATCAGTTTTTCCAGGGCCACGTTAAAAAGTTGCGTGATAGGGCATCCCCTTGTCTTATATTGTTGTTGATGGTCAGGTCCTTGTAGATTGGTCAGGACTGGCATAGTCATTCTTATTACTCTA